>NC_135722.1:48362234-48962234 GCF_964656455.1 Halichoerus grypus | reverse complement strand
ATGGTGAACTGTCGGTGTTAGACCACTTTTGCATCACTGGGATAAACCCATTTTCTTTCTTTCTTGTATAACTTTTTATTTTTATATAAGTTCAGATTTATTAGGAGAGTTGCAAGGATAGTATGATAAATTCTCATCTACCTTTTACCCAGATAGTTCGTTTGTCTCCTTTATCATTCATGCTTATTCTTCTTCTATGTATGTATACATTATTTTCCTGAACCATTTGAAAGGTTTAAGTTGCAGATATTAAATTCATTTACCCTTAAATATGCCAGTGTGTTTCTCTTAAGAACAAGGGCACTTTCTTCCATAATTCTAGTATAATTATCAAAAATTAGGAAATTTCACTTTGATACAATTTTTATCTAACTCACAGTCCTTATTAAAAATTTGCAAGTTATTCCAAGAATGTCCTTTATTTCTGTTTTTTTTTCTTGCTTCAGGATCCAGTCCAGAATCCTGCATTGCATTTAGTGGTCACTTCTCCTTATTCCCTTTCCTATGTCACAGTTCCTCTGCCTTCTTTTTGGTTCCTTGTTTCATCATGGGACAGCTCTACAACAGGGTCTTCATTTCAAGGCCACCTCTCTCACCACATCAGACCAAGAACAGCCTTAGCTGAGCTCTTGCTTGGCAATTTCCCCTTTCCTGTTTTGCTTCCTGCTCTCCCTTTGAGGCTTGTTTCCTGAAGACCATGCCTTCAATAAATCACATTTCCCCAAATTTGTGGGGAATCCAGTCTAAGAAAATTATATTAGACCAAGTTCATTCATTGTTTTATGCAAATATTCTACAGCCACAGTAACTTTAAAAAAAATTTTTTTTTTAACTGGGTATTTTTTTAAATTTAAATTCAATTAACATATAATGTATTATTTGTTTCAGGGGTAGAGGTCTGTGATTCTTCAGTCTTATATAATACCCAGTGTTCATTACAACACATGCCCTCCCCAATGTCCATCACCCAGTTACCCCATCCCTCCACCCCTCTCCCCTCCAGCAACCCTCAGTTTGTTTCCGGAGATTAAGAGTCTCTTATGGTTTGTCTCCCTCTCTGGTTTTGTCTTGTTTCACTTTTTCCTCTCTTCCCCTGTGATAACTTTTCTTATCCACTTTATCTTTCAGTTTCTGAGAGAGATATGTTAAAAAGCCCCTCTTTTAACTATAGATTTATTAATTTCTCCTTGATATTCTTTCATTTTGCAACATGTATTTAAAAATCATGTGTGCATCCTCAATGGTGAGCCAGGTTATCATAGGTGATAAAGAGTCAATTACCTTTGGAACAGTTTCAGAAGAATAGGTATTAATTCTTCTTTAAATGTTTGGTAGAATTCCCCTGGGAAGCCATCTGGCCCTGGGCTTTTGTTTGTTGGGAGATTTTTGATGACTGCTTCAATTTCCTTAGTGGTTATAGGTCTGTTCAGGTTTTCTATTTCTTCCTGGTTCAGTTTTGGTCATTGATACATCTCTAGGAATGCATCCATTTCTTCCAGATTATCTAGTTTGCTGGCATATAGTTGCTCATAATATATTCTTATAATTGTTTGTATTTCTTTGGTGTTGGTTGTGATCTAGCCTCTTTCATGCATGATTTTGTTGATTTGGGTCATTTCTCTTTTCTTTTTGATAAGTCTGGCCAGGGGTTTATCCATCTTGTTAATTCTTTCAAAGAACCAGCTCCTAGTTTCATTGATCTGTCCTACTGTTCTTTTGGTTTCTATTTCATTGATTTCTGCTATGTTCTTTATTATTTCTCTTCTCCCGCTGGGTTTAGGCTTTATTTGCTGTTCTTTCTCCAGCTCCTTTAGGTGTAGGGGTAGGTTGTGTATTTGAGACCTTTCTTCTTTCTTTTTTTTTTTATTTTTTTTTTATTTTTTTTTTAAATTTTTTATTGTTATGTTAATCCCCATACATTACATCATTAGTTTTAGATATAGTGTTCCATGATTCATTGTTTGTGCATAACACCCAGTGTTCCATGCAGAACGTGCCCTCCTCAATACCCATCACCAGGCTAACCCATCCTCCCAACCCCCTCCCCTCTAGAACCCTCAGTTTGTTTTTCAGAGTCCATCGTCTCTCATGGTTCTTCTCCCCCTCCGATTTCCCCCCCTTCATTCTTCCCCTCCTGCTACATTCTTCTTCTTCTTTTTTTCTTTCTTAACATATATTGCATTATTTGTTTCAGAGGTACAGATCTGAGATTCAACAGTCTTGCACAATTCACAGCGCTTACCAGAACACATACCCTCCCCAGTGTCCATCACCCAGTCACCCCATCCCTCCCACCCCACCCCCCACTCCAGCAACCCTCAGTTTGTTTCCTGAGATTAAGAATTCCTCATATCAGTGAGGTCATATGATACATGTCTTTCTCTGTTTGACTTATTTCGCTCAGCATAATACCCTCCAGTTCCATCCACGTCGTTGCAAATGGCAAGATCTTATTCCTTTTGATGGCTGCATAATATTCCATTGTATATATATACCACATCTTCTTTATCCATTCATCTCTTGATGGACATCTTGGCTCTTTCCACAGTTTGGCTATTGTGGACATTGCTGCTATAAACATCGGGGTGCACGTAGCCTTTCGGGTCCCTACTTTTGTATCTTTGGGGTAAATACCCAGTAGTGCAATTGCTGGGTCATACCGTAGCTCTATTTTCAACTTTTTGAGGAACCTCCATACTGTTTTCCAGAGTGGCTGCACCAGCTTGCATTCCCACCAACAGTGTAGGAGGGTTCCCCTTTCTCCGCATCCCCGCCAACATCTGTCATTTCCTGACTTGTTAATTTTAGCCATTCTGACTGGTGTGAGGTGGTATCTCATTGAGGTTTTGATTTGGATTTCCCTGATGCCAAGCGATGTTGAACACTTTTTCATGTGTCTGTTGGCCATTTGGATGTCTTCTTTGGAAAAATGTCTGTTCATGTCTTCTGCCCATTTCTTGATTGGATTCTTTGTTCTTTTGGTGTTGAGTTTGATGAGTTCTTTATAGATTTTGGATACTAGCCCTTTATCTGATATGTCATTTGCAAATATCTTCTCCCATTCTGTCAGTTGTCTTTTGGTTTTGTGGACTGTTTCCTTTGCTTTGCAAAAGCTTTTTATCTTGATGAAGTCCCAATAGTTCATTTTTGCCCTTGCTTCCCTTGCCTTTGGCGATGTTTCTAGGAAGAAGTTGCTGCGGCTGAGGTCGAAGAGGTTGCTGCCTGTGTTCTCCTTTAGGATTTTGATGGACTCCTGTCTCACATTGAGGTCTTTCAACCATTTGGAGTCTATTTTTGTGTGTGGTGTAAGGAAATGGTCCAGTTTCATTCTTCTGCATGTGGCTGTCCAATTTTCCCAACACCATTTGTTGAAGAGACTGTCTTTTTTCCATTGGACATTCTGTCCTGCTTTGTCAAAGATTAGTTGACCATAGAGTTGAGGGTCCATTTCTGGGCTCTCTATTCTGTTCCATTGATCTATGTGTCTGTTTTTGTGCCAGTACCATACTGTCTTGATGATGACAGCTTTGTAGTAGAGCTGGAAGTCTGGAATTGTGATGCCGCCAGCTTTGCTTTTCTTTTTCAACATTCCTCTGGCTATGCGGGGTCTTTTCTGGTTCCATACAAATTTTAGGATTATTTGTTCCATTTCTTTGAAGAAAGTGGATGGTATTTTGATGGGGATTGCATTGAATGTGTAGATTGCTCTAGGTAGGATTGACATCTTCACAATATTTGTTCTTCCAATCCATGAGCATGGAACGTTTTTCCATTTCTTTGTGTCTTCCTCAATTTCTTTCATGAGTATTTTATAGTTTTCTGAGTACAGATCCTTTGCCTCTTTGGTTAGATTTATTCCTAGGTATCTTATGGTTTTGGGTGCAATTGTAAATGGGATCGACTCCTTAATTTCTCTTTCTTCTGACTTGTTGTTGGTGTATAGGAATGCCACTGACTTCTGTGCATTGATTTTATATCCTGCCACTTGACTGAATTCCTGTATGAGTTCTAGCAGTTTTGGGGTGGAGTCTTTTGGGTTTTCCACATAAAGTATCATATCATCTGCAAAGAGTGAGAGTTTGACTTCTTCTTTGCCGATTTGGATGCCTTTGATTTCTTTTTGTTGTCTGATTGCTGTGGCTAGGACTTCCAATACTATGTTGAATAGCAGTGGTGATAGTGGACATCCCTGCCGCGTTCCTGACCTTAGGGGGAAAGCTCTCAGTTTTTCCCCACTGAGAATGATATTCGCTGTAGGTTTTTCATAGATGGCTTTTATGATATTGAGGTATGTACCCTCTATCCCTATACTCTGAAGAGTTTTGATCAAGAAAGGATGCTGTACTTTGTCAAATGCTTTTTCTGCATCTATTGAGAGGATCATATGATTCTTGTTCTTTCTTTTGTTAATGTATTGTATCACGTTGATTGATTTGCGGATGTTGAACCAACCTTGCAGCCCAGGGATAAATCCGACTTGGTCGTGGTGAATAATCCTTTTAATGTACTGTTGGATCCTATTGGCTAGTATTTTGGTGAGAATTTTTGCATCCATGTTCATCAGGGATATTGGTCTGTAATTCTCCTTTTTGATGGGGTCTTTGTCTGGTTTTGGGATCAAGGTAATGCTGGCCTCATAAAATGAGTTTGGAAGTTTTCCTTCCATTTCTGTTTTTTGGAACAGTTTCAGAAGGATAGGTATTAATTCTTCTTGAAATGTTTGGTAGAATTCCCCTGGGAAGCCATCTGGCCCTGGGCTTTTGTGTTTTGGGAGATTTTTGATGACTGCTTCTATTTCCTTAGTGGTTATAGGTCTGTTCAGGTTTTCTATTTCTTCCTGGTTCAGTTTTGGTAGTTGATACATCTCTAGGAATGCATCCATTACTTCCAGGTTATCTAATTTGCTGGCATAGAGTTGCTCATAATATGTCCTTATAATTGTTTGTATTTCTTTGGTGTTGGTTGTGATTTCTCCTCTTTCATTCATGATTTTGTTGATTTGGGTCATTTCTCTTTTCTTTTTGATAAGTCTGGCCAGGGGCTTATCAATCTTGTTAATTCTTTCAAAGAACCAGCTCCTAGTTTCGTTGATCTGTTCTACTGTTCTTTTGGTTTCTATTTCATTGATTTCTGCTCTGATCTTTATTATTTCTCTTCTCCTGCTGGGTTTAGGCTTTATTTGCTGTTCCTTCTCCAGCTCCTTTAGGTGTAGGGTTAGGTTGTGTACTTGAGACCTTTCTTGTTTCTTGAGAAAGGCTTGTATTGCTATATACTTTCCTCTTAGGACTGCCTTTGCTGTATCCCAAAGATTTTGAATAGTTGTGTTTTCATTTTCATTGGTTTCCATGAATTTTTTTAATTCTTCTTTAATTTCCTGGTTGACCCATTCATTCTTCAGTAGGATGCTCTTTAGCCTCCATGTATTTGAGTTCTTTCCGACTTTCCTCTTGTGATTGAGTTCTAGTTTCAAAGCATTGTGGTCTGAAAATAGGCAGGGGATGATCCCAATCTTCTGGTACCGGTTGAGACCTGATTTATGACCTAGGATGTGATCTATTCTGGAGAATGTTCCATGGGCACTAGAGAAGAATGTGTATTCCGTTGCTTTGGGATGGAATGTTCTGAATATGTCTGTGAAGTCCATTTGGTCCAGTGTGTCATTTAAAGTCTTTATTTCCTTGTTGATCTTTTGCTTAGACGATCTGTCCATTTCAGTGAGGGGGGTGTTAAAGTCCCCCACTATTATTGTATTGTTGTCGATGTGTTTCTTTGCTTTTGTTATTAATTGCCTTATATAATTGGCTGCTCCCATGTTAGGGGCATAGATATTTACAATTGTTAGATCTTCTTGTTGGATAGACCCTTTAAGTAGGATATAGTGTCCTTCCTCATCTCTTATTACAGTCTTTGGTTTAAAATCTAATTTGTCTGATATAAGGATTGCCACCCCAGCTTTCTTTTGGTGTCCATTAGCATGGTAAATGGTTTTCCACCCCCTCACTTTCAATCTGGGGGTGTCTTTGGGTCTAAAATGAGTCTCTTGCAGACAGCATATCGATGGGTCTTGTTTTTTAATCCAATCTGATAGCCTGTGTCTTTTGATTGGGGCATTTAGCCCATTTACATTCAGGGTAACTATTGAAAGATAGGAATTCAGTGCCATTGTATTGCCTGTAAAGTGACTGTTACTGTATATTGTTTGTGTTCCTTTCTGGTCTATGTTGCTTTTAGGCTCTCTCTTTGCTTAGAGGACCCCTCTCAATATTTCTTGTAGGGCTGGTTTCGTGTTTGCAAATTCCTTTAGTTTTTGTTTGTCCTGGAAGCTTTTTATCTCTCCTTCAATTTTCAATGACAGCCTAGCTGGATATAGTATTCTTGGCTGCATATTTTTCTCATTTAGTGCTCTGAATATGTCCTGCCAGTCCTTTCTGGCCTGCCAGGTCTCTGTGGATAAGTCTGTTGCCAATCTAATGTTTCTACCATTGTAGGTTACATATCTCTTCTCCCGAGCTGCTTTCAGGATTTTCTCTTTGTCTCTGAGACTCGTAAGTTTTACTATTAGATGTCGGGGTGTTGACCTATTTTTATTGATTTTGAGAGGGGTTCTCTGTGCTTCCTGGATTTTGATGCCTGTTTCCTTCCCCAAATTAGGGAAGTTCTCTGCTATAATTTGCTCCATTATACCTTCTGCCCCTCTCTCTCTTTCTTCTTCTTCTGGGATCCCAATTATTCTAATGTTGTTTCGTCTTATGGTATCGTTTATCTCTCGAATTCTGCCCTCATGATCCAGTAGTTGTTTATCTTTCTTTTTCTCAGCTTCTTTATTTTCCATCATTTGGTCTTCTATCTCACTGATTCTTTCTTCTGCCTCATTTATCCTAGCAGTTAGCGCCCCCATATTTGATTGCACCTCATTGATAGCCTTTTTGATTTCTACTTGGTTAGATTTTAGTTCTTTTACTTCTCCAGAAAGGGTTTCTCTAATAACTTCCATGTTTTTTTCAAGCCCAGCTAGTATCTTTAAAGTGATGATTCTGAACTCTAGATCTGACATCGTACTAATGTCCGTATTGAGTAGGTCCCTGGCAGTCGGTACTACCTCTTGTTCTTTTTGTTGAGGTGATTTTTTCCGTCTTGTCATTTTGTGCGAGAATAGATTAATGAGAGAACAAAATGCTAGCAGGGTAACAACGTCCCCCGAAAATATACTCTAAACAAATCAGAAAAGACCTGAAGCAGTGGGAAAAGAAAGGGAAAGAGAGAAAAAAGAAAAGGAAAGAAAAAAAGAAAAAAGAAAAAGATAAAGATAAAAACAAACAAAAGCAGAACAAAACAAAACAAAACAAAAACAGAATGTGATCAAATATGATCAGGCTGGATTATAGATCAGTGCCACACACTAGATTTTGGGTGTATTTTGGTCTGTTAAGAGAAAGTCCCTCCCAAAATTTTAAAGAAAGAAAAACTTATATATGTACAAAAATAAGGGTTGATATGATGAAGGGATGGAATATGACTGAAAAGATGGAAATTATAAAAAATTTTAAAAAAGGATTTGATAAGTTGTTTGAAAAAAGAAAGAAGAGGATTAAAAAAAAAAAAGAAAGAAAAAAGGGAGAGAATGTGATCAGGCAGGGGAGTAGAAAAAAACCATACACTAGAGATTTAGAGTATATTTTGATCTGTTAGAAGAAACTATCTCAAGATTTTAAAGAGAGAACAACATATATATATATGCCAAAAATACGGGTAACTACTATGAAGGGATAGAATATGACTTTAAAAATGAAAAATAAAAATGTTTTTTTTAAAAAAGGGATTGATAAGATGTTGGTTGAAAAAGGGAAAAAGAAAAATTCAAAAAAAAAGAAAAAAGGAAAAAAGAAAAAAAGACAGTTAAAATAATTAACTTTGAAAGACTAAAGAATCATGGTAAAAAAGCCATGAATTCTATGTGCAGTATTCCCCTAGCGCTGGAGTTCTGCCGTTCTCATTGATCGGTAAACTTGGTCTTGGCTGGCTGTTCTCGCTGATCTTCTGGGGGAGGGGCCTGTTGCCGTGGTTCCCAAATGTCTTTGCCGGAGGCAAAATTGCCCCGCCCTTGCCGGTCCGGGCTAAGTAATCTGCTCGGGTTTGCTCTCCGGAGCTTTTGTTCCCTGCAAGCTTTCCGTACAGCTTTGGAGGCGGAGAGTGAAAATGGCGGCCTCCCAGTCTCCGCCCCGGAGGAGCCGAGAACTCGGGGTCCCGCTCCTCATCGAGCCCCCAGAGAAAAGCAGTCAGTCACTCCCGTCTCCCCGGTCTCCGGCCACACTCCGCGCTCACCCGGCCTGTGACCGCGCCTTTCTATCCGGCACCCAACCCCGGGTGGAGTCTCCAAACCCAGCAGATCCCCGCGGTGCACTCCCGCACCTCTCCTCCCGGGGGAAGAAGGTGAGTCTCCCCGGATCTGCCGCTTGTTGGGTCCCTGCTGGAGGAGCAGTGGCCCGACTGTGCCGCGGATCACGGTTTATAGCAACCCCGAGCTGAGAGCCCGCGCCTGGGCTCCGTCTCTGCAGCCGGCTTCCCTGCTCCGATACCTGGGAGCTCTGCCGCACTCAGGCACCCCCGGTCTTTCTGTGACCCCGAGGGTCCTGAGACCACACTGTCCCGCGAGGGTTCCACCCCCCACTTCGCCACCAGAGTGACGTCCCTCAGCGGAGCAGACTTCTAAAAGTTCCGATTTTGTGCTCCGTGGCTCTATCACTTGCCAGAAGCGGCCGGTGGAGGCCCCTCCCCCGCCGTCTATCCTCCCGAATAACGCCTCGGATTCACTTCTCCGCACGTCCTACCTTCCAGAAAGTGGTCGCTTTTCTGTTCAGAGAGTTGTTGCTATTCTTTTCTTTGATCTCCTGTTGAGTTTGTAGGTGTTCAGAATGGTTTGATCCCTATCCAGCTGAATTCCTGAGAGGAGACGAAATCCAGGTCTCCTACTCCTCCGCCATCTTGCTCCCAGACCTTTCTTCTTTCTTGAGAAAGGCTTGTATTGCTATATACTTTCCTCTTAGGACTGCCTTTGCTGCATCCCAAAGATTTTGAACAGTGTGTTTTTTCATTGGTTTCCATGAATTTTTAAAAATTCTTCTTTAATTTCTTGGTTGACCCATTCATTCTTTAGTAGGATGCTCTTTAGCCTCCATGTATTTGAGTTCTTTCCGACTTTCCTCTTGTGATTGAGTTCTAGTTTCAAAGCATTGTGGTCTGAAAATATGCAAGGAATGATTCCATTCTTTTGGTACCAGTTGAGACCTGATTTGTGACCTAGGATGTGATCTATTCTGGAGAATGTTCCATGGGCACTAGAGAAGAATGTGTATTCTGTTGCCTTGGGATGGAATGTTCTGAATATATCTGTGAAGTCCATTTGGTCCAGTGTGTCATTTAAAGTCTTTATTTCCTTGTTGATCTTTTGCTTAGGTGATCTGTCCATTTCAGTGAGGGGGGTGTTAAAGTCCCCCACTATTATTGTATTGTTGTCGATGTGTTTCTTTGCTTTTGTTATTAACTGCCTTATATAATTGGCTGCTCCCATGTTAGGGGCATAGATATTTACAATTGTTAGATCTTCTTGTTGGATAGACCCTTTAAGTAGGATATAGTGTCCTTCCTCATCTCTTATTACAGTCTTTGGTTTAAAATCTAGTTTCTCTGATATAAGGATTGCCACCCCAGCTTTCTTTTGGTGTCCATTAGCATGGTAAATGGTTTTTCACCCCCTCACTTTCAATCTGGGGGTGTCTTTGGGTCTAAAATGAGTCTCTTGCAGACAGCATATCGATGGGTCTTGTTTTTTAATCCAATCTGATAGCCTGTGTCTTTTGATTGGAGCATTTAGCCCATTTACATTCAGGGTAACTATTGAAAGATATGAATTTAGTGCCATTGTATTCCCTGTAAGGGGACTGTTACTGTATATTGTCTGTGTTCCTTTCTGGTCTATGTTACTTTTAGGCTCTCTCTTTGCTTAGAGGACCCCTTTCAATATTTCTTGTAGGTCTAGTTTTGTGTTTGCAAATTCTTTCAGTTTTTGTTTGTCCTGGAAGCTTTTTATCGCTCCTTCTATTTTCAATGACAGCCTAGCTGGATATAGTATTCTTGGCTGCATATTTTTCTCATTTAGTGCTCTGAATATATCATGCCAGTCCTTTCTGGCCTGCCACGTCTCTGTGGATAGGTCTGTTGCCAATCTAGTGTTTCTACCATTGTAGGTTACAGATCTCTTGTCCCAAGCTGCTTTCAGGATTTTCTCTTTGTCTCTGAGACTCGTAAGTTTTACTATTAGATGTCAGGGTGTTGACCTATTTTTATTGATTTTGAGAGAGGTTCTCTGTGCCTCCTGGATTTTGATGCCTGTTTCCTTCCCCAAATGAGGGAAGTTCTCTGCTATAATTTGCTCCAGTATACCTTCTGTCCCTCTCTCTCTTTCTTCTTCTTCTGGGATCCCAATTATTCTAATATTGTTTCGTCTTATGGTATCACTTATCTCTCGAATTCTGCCCTCATGATTCAGTAGTTGTTTATCTCTCTTTTTCTCAGGTTCTTTATTTTCCATCATTTGGTCTTCTATATCACTGATTCTCTCTTCTACCTCATTGATCCTAGCAGTTAGAGCCTCCATTTTTTATTGCACCTCATTAATAGCCTTTTTGATTTTGACTTGTTTAGATTTTAGTTCTTTTATTTCTCCAGGAAGGGTTTCTCTAATAACTTCCATGCTTTTTTCAAGCCCAGCTAGTATCTTTAAAATAATCATTCTGAACTCTAGTTCCGACATCTTACTAATGTCCATATTGATTAGGTCCCTGGCAGTCGGTCGATACTGCCTCTTGTTCTTTTTGTTGAGGTGACTTTTTCTGTCTTGTCATTTTGTCCAGAGGAGAATAGATGAAAGAGAGAACAAAATGCTAACGGGGTAACAACGTCCCCAGAAAATATACTCTAAACAAATGAGAAAAGACCTGAAGCCGGGGAAAAAGAAAGGGAAAGAAAGAAAAAAGAAAAAAAAAGAAAAAGAAAAAGATAAAAACAAACAAAACCAAAACAAAACAAAAATAGAATATGATCAAATATGATCAGGCTGGTGCATAGATCAGTGCCACACACTAGATTTTGGGCATATTTTGGTCTGTTAGAAGAAAGTGCCTCCCAAAATTGTAAAGAAAGAAAAACTTATATATGTACAAAAATAAGGGTTAATATGATGAAGGGATGGAATATGATTGTAAAGATGAAAGTTATAAAAGATTTTATAAAAGGAATTGATAAGAAGTTGGTTGAAAAAAGAAAGAAGAGGATTTTTAAAAAAAGGGGGGGAGAGAATGTGATCAGGCAGGCGACTAGAACAAAGCCATACACTAGAGATTTAGGGTATATTTTGATCTGTTAGAAGAAACTGTATCCCAAAATTTTAAAGAGAGAACAACTTATATATATATATATATATATATATATATATATATATATATATATATATATACCAAAAATAAGGTTAACTACTATGAAGGGATAGAATGTGACTCTAAAAATGAAAAATAGAAAAGATTTTTTAAAAAAAAGGATTGATAAGATGTTGTTTGAAAAAGGGAATAAGAAAAGTTCAAAATAAAACAAAGAAAGAAAAAGAAAAAAGAGAAAATTAAAAAAATTAACTTTGAAAGACTAAAGAATCGTGGTAAAAAACCCATGAATTCTATGTGCAGTATTCCCCTAGCGCTGGAGTTCTGCCATTCTCATTGATGGGTAAACTTGGTCTTGGCTGGCTGTTCTCGCTGATCTTCTGGGGGAGGGGCCTGTTGCCGTGGTTCCCAAATGTCTTTGCCAGAGGCGGAATTGCCCTGCCCTTGCCCTGTTCGGGCTAAGTAATCTGCTCGGGTTTGCTCTCGGGAGCTTTTGTTCTCTGCAAGCTTTCCCTACAGCTTTGGAGGCCGAGAGTGAAAATGGGGGCCTCCCAATCTCCGCCCCGGAGGAGCCGAGAACTGGGGCCCCACTCCTCAGTGCACCCCCAGAGAAAAGCCGTCAGTCACTCCAGTCTCCCTGGTCTCCGGCCACACTCCGTGCTCACCTGGCCTGTGACCGAGCGTTTTTTATCTCTGGCACCCGACCCCGTGTGGAGTCTTCAAACCCAGCAGATCCCTGCGCTGCGCTCCCGCGCCGCTGCTCCCCGGGGAGGAAGGGGAGTCTTCCCGGATCTGCCGCTTGTTGGGTCCCTGCTGGAGGAACAGTGGCCCGACTGTGCTGCAGATCACAGTTTATGGCAACCCCGAGCTGAGAGCCCGCGCCTCGGCTCTGTCTCTGCAGCGGGCTTCCCCGCTCCGATACCTGGGAGCTCTGCTGCACTCAGGCACCCCCGGTCTTTCTGTGACCCCGAGGGTCCTGAGAACACACTGTCCCAGTGAGTGTTCCACCCCCTGCTTAGCCACTGGGGCGACGTCCCTCAGCGGAGCTGACTTCTAAAAGTTCCGATTTTGTGCTCCGAGGCTCTATCACTTGCCAGAAGTGGCCCACGGAGGCCCCCTCCCCCGCCATCTATCCTCCAAATATCGCCTCGGATTCACTTCTCCAAACGTCCTACCTTCCAGAAAGTGGTCGCTTTTCTGTTCAGAGAGTTGCTGCTATTCCTTTCTTCGATCTCCTGTTGAGTTCGTAGGTGTTCAGAATGGTTTGATCCCCATCCAGCTGAAATCCTGGGACCAGACGAAATCCAGGTCTCCTACTCCTCCACTATCTTGCTCCCCCCGCAACGTTCCACTTATATTTTTATAACAATGTCTCTTTCATCTCTTTTTCTAAAAGCCCTAATTGCAAACCCACACTGTCACCAGCATTCCTGATCTCTCTTTCCCTACTCTGTTTTCTTTTCATAGCCCTTATCACCTTTTTACATATAATATAAATTACTTACTTATTATTTTTATTGTATCTCTCCCCCTGCCTCCAAAAGGGTAGGGATTTTTATTTGTTTCATTCACTCCTATACCTCTAGTGCTCCTCATCAGTTATGCCATAGAGTAGTAGGTGCTCAGTGAGTGTTTTGAGTGAATGAATGTCAAGTGTGGATTTGTATCCACGTCTTTCTCCCAAGCACAATAAGAACCTTAGTGCTCTTCTGGTTTCCTTTCTCACCTCTCATCCTCTCCTCACCCTCCACCCTTCCTAGTATGCTTTATGCTTATGTTAAGATTCCCTGGAATTTAATTCCGGATGGTTGTGAGGATTCTTGTTTTGCAGCCTACTCATTTAGACTTGGCAATATGTTTTACAAATGTCTTTGCTCATCAAAGCTTCTTGTAGCTCTTGTATTCATTTTCCTCTCTCAGAAATATACTTTTGTATATTTTTTTTCAGAGAGAATCTGTGGATGGTAAATTTTGGGGGTCTTTGTATATCTAGAAATGTCTTTATTCATCTCCAATCTTCAGTGATACTGTGGCTACATACAGAATTCCAGGTTTAAAAAAATTTCCTCAGAACTTTGAAGGTATTGAAGATGTTACCCCTCAGTGGTGAGGTTTTAAAAATGTATACTAATTATGATCTGGTATAGTAATTATTGTTGTTGTTTGTGTGGTTTTATCCTAATTGGCACTCAGTAAGCCCTTTCAGTGTGAGTGCTACATTCTTTTTATAGTTAACTTTGGAAGTAGCTGTGCCAGGCACTGGGTTAAGCAAAGAGAAATGAAATAAGATGTGGCGAAGGCCTTCCTCGAAGAATTTGCAGTGTAGTGGACAAATCACACGAGTAACTAGCTAGTGGTGATGCACTGGACTAAGGGCTACGAAGTGGGAAGCTCTTAGTACAGAGGGTATTTCTAGAGCACGGAAGAGAACATCTCACCAAGTCAGAGGGCACGTTTGTGCATGATGTGTAGCTTAGGCCTCGAGTGCCTTATGTCTGGGTCTCCGAAGACTGGGATTTGAACTCAGGGTGAGTGTAGAATACAATCCACACACACCAGTTAGTTCTAATCACAGGCTCTACCAGACATCAAAAAGGACAAGAGAGTGTCAGGGACAGTCGGTCCATCTGGCCAAGCATATCTTGCTGGTGTCTCCCCTCTGTCCAGAGAGGTGGCAACTGTCAGCGGCTGTGTAGGCCAAGAAACCTCCCAGATGTGAGAAGGACCCACAAAGAGGCTCTTAGACTTTTACCCCACATTTCCCACCCCTGGTGGAAAGTCTCAGGAGCCAGAGACCCCTTCCACTGTCACACAAAGGAGTGTTATGCTAGTCAGCAGGCCACACCTCCCAGGCCATGTGATTGGAATCCATGTCCTGGAATTATTGCTGAGCCTTACTTATCCAGTCTTTCTCCTTCTCTATGTAATCTGTGCGTTGTGAACCTCTCTGTTTACACATGCACAAATTCTATTTGAGGTCTACCCTGGGGGCTTTTAGTAGACAGGCCTGGCCTATCAAATTAGCAGTGTGACCTCTTAATGTATGTTCTTCATTTTGCATCTTTTCTGATCACTGAAAGATTTTGGGGGCTAATCTCTTTTATTTTTTTTTTATTTATTTTTTTATTTTTTTAAAGATTTTATTTATTTGACAGAGAGAGACACAGCGAGAGAGGGAACACAAGCAGGGGGAGTGGGAGAGGGAGAAGCAGGCTTCCCGCCAAGCAGGGAGCCCGATGTGGGACTCAATCCCAGGACCCTGGGATCATGACCTGAGCCGAAGGCAGACGCTTAACGACTGAGCCACCCAGGCACCCTGGGGGCTAATCTCTTTTAAAAAGCAGCCCTCCTTGGGAATATGTAGGTGCTAGGTTTCAGGCTCTGAGACCTGCGAGTTTTGCAGAGGCCAGTGGGTAGCCCGTTTGTCCTCCATCCTCCTTCAGTTAGTTGCCCACTCTCTATGCTGACAGGTTCACGAGGATACGTATCACATGCAACAGGGCCTGCAGGAGCGAGTGAAAAACTGCAAGAGGATCAGGACGGACCAACGCTCCGTATACCTTCAGAGGGTAGAGTGCCAACAGCTGGAGCAGAAGCTGAAGCAGGCAGAGGCCTGGTTGCTGCGGCTGGGACAGCTGGCCCGCCTAGTAGACTACATGGTTTGCCAGAGCCTCGTGTCTATCGTAGAGGAGGAGATAACCTCCTTTGTGGCGAACATGCTGCAAGTGAGGTGGTGGGTGGCATGTGGGGAGGTGGGCAGAGGCAGGCAGCAGACACTGACATGTAGCCCCCTGACCTCTCCTGGCCCTTCCTTACAGGCCCCAAGGAAGAAACCCTTTCTCTCAGCCCAGCTGGTCTTTGACAATCATGGCCAGCTGTCTCATGAGCCGTGTATTGAAAATATGATCCAGATTTTAAATGTGGGCCTGCAGTCTGTCAAGGCCTCTGTCCTGAAGGTATTCTGGATTGGGCAGGGGGCTGGCTGTAGGAATTCCCAATTCCTATCCTCTGTGTAATTAGAAGCTCTCAGCCTGGTCTGAACCCTCACTGGTTTCCATTTCTGCCCCCTCTACATACCTTGGCATGAAGGTAATGCAATCTCCAGACCTGAAGACCCCCTGCGACTCCTTGTATTCTGAAGGTATTTAAGTAAGGAGACTTAGGCAGGGGGTAGGGAGGGTGGAAGGAGGGGGACGGGCCATGCACAGTATCAAGGGCATGGCCATAGAATCAGGCCTTGGGTGTGGATGGAGCAGCTGTATCTGGGTAGTGCACACAGGTGTTGGGGGCAGGGGGTTGGGGGGGGCGTGTCTTTGCTCACTCAGGCGTGTGCTTGTGTGTATGTGTGTGCATGCAGTCGAGTGGAATGAGAGGTGTATGAAAGAATGTGAGTGAGTACGTTGTCCTTCCTCTGGTTCATCCAAACTCTGTGAGGCTTTTCTCTAATGTTGTAATGGCATTTTGTTTCCTGTTAAATTTGATTGCTAAGTTAATTTGTACTTACTTGAAGAACTCTGCTTGTTCAATATTTGCTTTATTTCATACAGCTCTTTTTCATGTCATATAGGATAATCCATTAATATTACTGAGCCATTATGGTTACCAGTTATTACTGGTTATCAGTCCTCAAACTTGTGAACCACCAGGGAGGAAATACATCTTCACACTTCCTTTATTTGGAATACTAACCCAGTTACAAATAAAATCAATACAGGCATTCAGTCTGTCACGGCATGTCATCTGACATGTAGGTGCCCCCCCCTTAATTCAACTAGTATGTTTTCATGAAGATGATTTAAAGACATGAAGTTAATTTTAGGAAATAGGTGACAGAGGAGGAAAAGGTTCATTGAAAGGAGCCCATGTCTTTTACAGATGACACCAATTGGGGCACATTATTTTCTCAAGTGAATCTAGGTTAATGGGTAGAGACAACTGATGTTTGTTTACATGGTACAGTGGGACCAAACATGTTAGTTTACTAACCTATAACATGGGAATAAGAAGAATACCTAACTTGCAGGATTAAAAGAGGTAATATGTCTAGTGTAGTGCTCAGCACATAGTGATACATGCTATAGATAATAATTTTTTCTTACTGTTACTAGTATTAAAGATAGAAATAAACCAGATATTTCACATTATTCTCCCATTTAATACTAATTCGTATTTTGGCATACTGTAGTAATTTTCTTTGAATGGCAAAACAGATAAAAACCTTAAAAATTTTATTCTAAGTTCTAATGAAAGTGAAAATGTTTACTTGCAGTGTCTTGGGTTACCCCTTCTACTTTTTTTTTTCTTGGTGGGCAGCAAAGCAAAGTTTATTGGGCGATAGTCCAAAGCTCCCAAAGAGGGAGGGGACCCGAGAGGTTTGCCCACCCCTTCTACTTTTAAAAGAACACCATAGACTGATGTATTTAGGGGTGAAATGTCCTGATGCTTGTTATCTTACGTTCACATGTTTTAGGGGAAAGAGAGGAGGAAAAACAAACAAAGCAATGTGACAAAATGTTAATAACTGTTGAATCAAAGTGGATGGATAAAGCGATTTGTAGTACCTTTAAACTTCTCTACATATTTGAGATTTTTCGGAATCAAAATTTGAAGGGAAAAAAAAAGATCAGCATGGAAAATCGAAGTAATATCATGGAGGAACCAGAACCAAAGTTCTGATTTAGGGATTTTCTTAAGTTCTTTATGAAAATTGGAGTAGCATTTAATAAAAGTAAATACTGAGCAGTTAAAACACAACTAGTAGTCTTTAAGAAATGTACATCTATCTGAGAAATCTTTTACTTAAGTGAGGCAAAATTTGCATGGCATTTTAACCAAATTACAAAATGATTTTGGTGCCTCTGTGTATATTTTCAAAAATATGAAAAATCAGCCCCTTACAGTAGAAACTTACACACTGACTAGGTTCTGGTCCCTAGAAGAAGACCCAGCCTATTACTAATAAAACAGGTGCAGCATATCCTGCAGTCTTAGGCTGCATTCTCCAACATTTTCCAGAGAACAGTCTTAGTACTGGAACATTTTGCAACTAAAAAGAGATGATCAATATTGTTATCTGATGTCCTTACAATCTTATCAGGAATTTTCTGCAATTTAAAACTGGGAAATTACAATTGGATAAGATTTTTCTCATCTGGCAGGTGTCAAGTTCAGGAACTTAAAGTTTTTACATTAACTTTACCAAGATCAGTGTATCTTTTTGATATTTTATGATAAACTCTTTTATATATATTTTGGTTGGGATGGCTTTGAAGTTAGCTGAGAGATATAATGCAAAGAATGAACCGGTCATTACTGTATTTTTTTGCCAGGGGGCTGCATGTGGCTGGGGGCGGGGGGTGGGTGTCTTGGGAGTGTGAGGTATGAACAGTATGACCAGCAAGAGAAAGAGTAGAGGTAAGCAGTGTAGCAGTGAGTGGATTGATCGTTGAAAGAGAAGAGAGACTTTTTTCTTGCCACTCTGTGACTAAGAAATTCTGAAGAGATGAAGAGTTGTATAATATGCTTGACAAGCCGCTTTGCTGCTGTGTGTAAAATGTCTGAGTGACTCTTTCAAAGGAACCTACAGTGAACGTCTATATTATTTGGTTTTTCACAGTCGGATTGATATTTTAAAATGCAGCTCCATGTTGACTTTTATGTTTCTTTGATTTAGTTGATATCAGACTTCTTATCATAAGCAAGCTTTATTTTACTCTTATGTTGGCTATGAAGTAAGTTATTAGTGACTTCCGTTTTGTTTTGTTGGGATATTGCAGTCACCAAGTTGTGTTAAAAATACACTAGCTTTTCTTTCCATTGCTCAGAATCACACGTGAATCGACTGTATCGCACCATATTGCTTGAGCACTCTCGTGGGTCTTGGCACCTTGAATCACAGTTCTTCAACCTCGTCTTGTGTTTTGGAGCTCACAAAACGGAAAGTGACCAAATTCAAAGACAGAAAAGCTGTGACAGCACCACGCTTCACAGAAATGGAAAAACTAGGTTGTCAGGAAGAGAGCCCTGTCTCTCAAGTTGCTGCTTATCCTTTTATCTCAACTTCTCTCTGTGCTTCTTCCCAGTTCCCCTGACTCTCCCCTAAAACTAGCTGTCCCTGCTTCCTTTGAACTTTCTGCTCCCTTATAACTTGCTTCCAAATGACTTGGGCTTTCTATGGTACCAACTCCATCCTTGACTCGATATGATCTTTCAGTTTTCCTGTATATGTGACTGACTTATTTCAAATTTTCAAGACCAGGAATATGATTGATTCAGCCTATCCTATAGAGAGAACCACATATCCATAAGCTCTGGCAAAGGGGAATTGGGTTATGGTACAAATTAATTGGTTTTAGCCTATAAGGAAAAGCAGATCCTCTAAGAAGGGTGTGTTTGGTGGAGGCTCCAATCTTCAGCTATGCTTGTATTGGCTATAAACATTCATTATGTAGGCCTAAATGTGCACGTTGGTTTTGGATAACGTATTTCTAACTTAGAACTCGGTAAGCAAAAAGGGGAATTTATTGACTCCCATAACTAAGAAATACCTGGATGCAGCTAAATTCAGGCTCAGCTGGATTCAAGGCCCAGGCAATGTCATCAAGGCTTTATTTCTCTTTCTTAGTCTTTTGACTTTGCTTGTGTGTTCGAATTCTGAGTCACTGAGAATGCTTTCAGTGGAAGTAGCAGAAGACCTAAGAGTAGCCTAACAATAACAACAATTATCTCACATAGCAAGAAGTCTCTAGGTAGATGCTCCCAGGGTTGGTTCAGTGGCTCAAAGATGTCATCAAGAATCAGGCTCCTTATATCTTTCCCCTACCCCTTTCTGAGTTCAGCTGTAGGTAAGGGCAAATTCTCTTAGAGGGGTGTGTGTGGCAGGGGAGGCTGAATTAGAAACGTTTTCATCCCCAGGCCTCATAGTTGCAAGACAAGCTCCAGCTCCAAGCATCCCATTCTTATGCAAGATCAGGGGAAAAGGGGAGGAACATTGGAGGGAGATCTCTCCTTGCCTGACTCTCACATTTTATCAGGAAAGGAAATCTTCCAGAAACTCCCCAGCAGACTCACTCACTTTTATATCTCATTGTAAAAATCTGGGTCATGTGGCTACCTCCAGCAGCAAGAAGGGCTGGGAAATCAAATGGCTGACATTTCTAGTTTCTCACAGAAGATGGGCTCTTCCACCACAGAAGAAGGGAGAAGGGAGTAGCTCTTGGGTAGTCAGCCAGTATGCCTTCCAAGGTTCCATTCTTCCATTCTCAAAACGTGGCAAGCAAGGGAGTTACCAGCATTCTCTACAGCATCATTTCATACTGTATTATTTCCCTCCTAATAATTTATATTTAATAAAACCTTATTTAATTTTAGTTCTACAATTAACAATATATTTAAGCCAACCAGCAGTCTTTATGTTGATCGGTCTCTCAGTAATTGTGTGAAGCTCATTCTCTATTTAGATTCCTTAGGAAGGGTTTGTGGGAGCAAAAATTTATTTTCCTTTTTTCCTGGATATCTGAACATTTTTTTTCTTGAAATTCAGTAATTTTAGTAGAATATGTCTTGTTGTTGAACAGTCTGAGGCAGTGTCCTCAATTATGCTCTTTCAAAATGTAGTTTTTTCTTTTGTTTTTTAAATATTTATTTATTTATTTGAGAGAGAGAGAGAGTACTGTGCATCTAATTTCTGAACATTTCGATGCTTTTTCCCCCTTTTTGCACAAAGTTTTAACACAAATACTGAAATTGGCAATTAACCAGTTTCTAAGAAGTTAAAGGGGAAGCCAGGCTCAAGGATATTCCTTAAGACAGATACTAAGGACAGCCATGTTCAACAGCTTTGCCCACTCCTCCTCTCTTCTACAGAGGCTGGAGTTCTACGAACTACATTTCCCAGATCTCCTTGCAGCGAGGTGTTGTATGTGATTTAGGTGTGCATGGGACTTCAGTTCAGACAGAACTGAGGTCAGAATGGGAGAGAGGCAGCGCCTATGCCCTCCATCTGCTGGAGGCGATCGTGACAGAGGTAGCGTGCTTCTGTGGCTGGTGGTGTGGCAGTGCCATCCCAATGTGCCGGGCAGCACTGAGCCATGGATGCTTAGCCTAGAGTGTTTGTTTTTCAGTTCTTCCAACTATTTGCAAACGATTTAATATTCTATAATAATTCCCTTACTGCTTATACTAAATAAATTCTGTTTTCCAAACCTGAACCCTAAATAAATTCCCTCAGTGGGTCTGTGTTTGTGATATAGATGTATGTGTAAACTCACTCAGGAGCAAGGAGTGTGTGTGTGTGTGTGTGTAATGTATACACTCAGGGAGAGACAGAGGTTGTGTGGGGACCCTGCAGGGTACTCAATGGACAATTATGGCATGTGCCCCACTAGAAGAAGATGAAGAGGAAGATTCGAACACGGAATTCGTGATGCCCAAGCTCCAGGGCCAGCCCAGCGATGCTGTGCACATCTTCTGTGGCCCGAATATAGGGTTGGTGTGGCCCTGGAAATCTCACACGATTACCGAAGCCCTAGAGGTCCGTGGGTACCGGCTGCGGGGCCAGTACTTGCCCCCCAATTATAAGCAGCTGCAAGAGGATCTGGACAACAATCCTCGGATCCAGCAGGCACTGACTACGCAACAGGCCTTGCTGGAGGTGAGAAGAGAGGTTTAAGGAGGGGGGTGATGCCCACTAAGTCCTGTCATAAGCACCTTGTCTGTGCCTAGGGCATGCTGTGGGAGGTGAAGGAATTCTGCAGGGACCATCACTGGATGACAGGCATTCATCAGTTCCTGCGAGCCTGGGGGCCTCAGAAGCTGGAGTCCATGAGAGGTTGTCCTATCAAGAACTACGTGATGCTGGTGGGCTGCCTGAACATTTGGCAGACCCATGTCTCCAATATACCTGACAAGTTGGTCACAAAAGGCAGACTGATGCTGCTGAGCTGCCATCACCTACAGTCAGAGATGGGTGAGTGCCGCTTATCCTCTTTCCTTTCCTTCCGCCTTCCTTGTCTTATCCACTTGGCCCTCCTCTGGCCTGGAATGTCCTCCAAGGACTTTTGGTGAAGGCCCCTCATTGGGCCTGTAGAGCCTCCCAAAGGCCCAGGTCCCAGGCCCTTCCCTTTGCAATTAAAGGTGTGACCATTACAGAGGATAGCCTCTCTATCTGTTTTGGCTCTGCTCACTCCCCATACTCTTCAGGAGTCATGTTTCTGTCACCTGACACTTTCTATTTTTCTGACCTGGAAGTAGTTTAAACCAAATGTGACTGAGAAAAATCTTAACGTACTCCTCAGGCTCGTGAGCTCAGTTTCTTTGCAGAGATTCTCGGGAATCAGGAGTGCCCCTCCCCACGGATGCAGCGGAGTCAAAATTGACAGTATAATTTGCATGTATAAAAAGTTATTCTCTTTAACTGTTATGGTCTTACTCTGTAGTCGTAACTTCTGCAGATGCTGAGAGAATGTATTCCAATTGAAAGTGAAAGCATTTTTCATTTAAAGCAGCACTTAGGATCTAATTCAGGCTATTTTGGGTATTTGATCAATTCAAAATTCATTCTACAGTTCTGGGTTGTTTTTATTCTCAAGTGCCCTCTGTTCTTCTTCCCCCGCAAGGTGGCATCTGGCATTAGAGAGGGCTGCTGGGCTGTGTGCTCTTCTTTGCTGGCTTCTGTCTGCCCTTACCAAGTGTAATACATCCCTGCCTGGCCTCTGCCCTCCTTCTAACATAGCTGCTTCTGGTGCAGCTGTGGCCTGAGCTGGTGTAACTATATGTGTTCTCTTGGCTGGTAGGAGCCCATAGTGTCTACCTTTGCTGACTTGGCCCTCCATTAGCTCCTACTGGCTTTGCAGGTCCTTGGGATTTTAGTGAACCCTTCATCTAGTCTTCGTCTTAGGCTGGCTAGCCCCAAACCTTCTGCTTTAGGGTCCCTCACCCCGCTGCATGGAACCCATCCAGGCCCACTGGTTATTAACTTTCCATTGTCTTCTGTGTCCCCTGCCATTTGGGACTTGTGGGGGACTTGGGAGCAATGTATTTGGCCCTCTTTTTGCCACAAGGCACCACACTGTGATTTCTACACTGGCATGACTGTCTCATGTTGGCACATGGGTACTCTGCAGCGGTAACTTCCCGAAGTTCCACATGGAAAGCGGAGCTCAAGCCCACTCTGTCATCTGTTTCCTCTTCAACCCATCTGGGTTTCCTTCTTGTCTTGGTTTCCCTCTGTCCCCCAAGTAGGCCAAGGCCCAGCTGTCGGGTCTCCCTGGGTCTCTGAGAAATCCTCTTTAAGACTTCATTTTGTGGGGCGCCTGGGTGGCTCAGTCGTTAAGCGTCTGCCTTCGGCTCAGGTCATGATCCCAGGGTCCTGGGATTGAGCCCCACATCGGGCTCCCTGCTCCGCGGGGAAGCCTGCTTCTCCCCTCCTTCTCCCCCTGCTTGTGTTCCCTCTCTCGCTATGTCTCTCTCTGTCAAATAAATAAATAAAATCTTTAAAAAAAAAAAAAAAGACTTCATTTTGTTCCTTTTTTTTTCCTCCCTTCCAACAGGAAGGATGTCTCGTGCTATTGTCTACTAGCTAAAGTGTCTCTGCCTAGAAGCTGGTCTTAGAAAGGCTCACAGTGGGGTAGACCGGGAAGCCACTGATTTGTTCTTCTAGGAAACAGGAGGTGGTTCTGTTTTCTCACCTAGCTCCCAATAACCAATAGTGTCTGCTTCCTGCAAAGAGTAGATACTGTCAGACCCATGGCCTGCAGGCCTGCTTTCTTTATGAAGGTGGGTGGCCTTGGGGGGCCCTGAAAGAGCTTGCTTGAAAATGCTTGCCTGCCTTGCCCTTTGTCTTTGCTCTTCAACAGATGAAAACGCATGCCTAATTATGCATCTTTTGCGCCACAAAAATTCCCCACTCTTCCCTCCCTCCACCCCACCTAAATGTACAGGGGATTCAGGCTGGCATGGCAGGAACAGGGAGGGCCTGTGGCTGGCCTGCTTTGTTTCTGACCCCGTTTTGGGAAGGCTTTCTCCAGTGTTGTTCGGGAAGTCTCTGTTCTTCCTCGTTGGTTAGATTCTTGGTCCTTAGTCCAAGATCAACTGGCCTCTTCAAGAACAACAGATGGAGAGAGAAAAACATGGGGTTCAGAATCCTGGGTCTGCTTTTCACTGGTTTGTGTGACCTCAGGTCCCTGGGCTTCATTCAGTTTATTTGTTTGTAACAGGGACATAATAATGCAGTCACTCAACAGGGTTCTGACAAGGAAGAGTAAATGAGATATTATTTGCAATGTTTCTAGCATTGAGACAGGCATGCAGTAGGTGCTTAATTTTTTCACTTAACCTTATCCCCTTCTGTCTACCCTTATCCTTCTTGTGATCTAGTTTTGTCTGCTTATCCTCCAACTCTGTTCCTCTTCTGCCTGGGCTTCCTTGAACTGTGAATGACGTAGTCACTCTTGTGAGTTAGTGCCCATCCTTTATTCTTCCCTCTCCCGGACTCCACCACATCCAGGCTGTTCACCAAATCCCTCCCATTTTCTGCCTGCTAAATCTCTCTTAAGTCTGTTTCCCATCCGTCTCCAATTTCTAACCCCCAGCAGCCCTGGTATTTCCAGCCTATTGCTGATTTAGACCGTCCCATGTCACTGTTGAGCTCCTCTCTGCCCTCACCTGTCTGCCCCTGTGGCTCTTAAAAGCAGCACCAGCCCAGCTACTGTGATGGGCCCCAGGGATCGTTTGTAAAAGGTTAAGTTCTCTTCTTGGTGTTCTCTTCAACCTCACGTGCCCCTCCAGGCGTCCCCCCCCTCTCGGTTTTCTCAGTCTCAGTTCTTGGTATTGAATCCCATTGGTTACTTCCTTCAAGGCTCCAGAAGGGTCATACCCAGTGCGTTTCAATTCTCTGTCCCTGGAACTCATCTCCAGTTGCGGATGCTCATAGAGGATAAGTCAGTTTATTTTCACCCCTCACAACATAGAACAGAGTGCAGCTAGGCTGCCTGAGTTTGAATCTTTGCTCTGCCACTGTGTGATTTTTTTTAAGTTTTTATTTAAATTCCAGTCAGTTAACATAGAGCATAATATTAGTTTCAGGTGTACAATATAGTGACTCAACACTTCCATACAACACCCTGTGCTCATCACAGCAAGTGCCCCCCTTAGTCCCCATCATCTATTTCACCCATCCCCCCACCAACCTCCCCTCTGGTAACCATCAGATTGTTCTCTACAGTTAGGAGTCTGTTTTTTGGTTTGCCCCCCCCCCTTTTTTCCCCTTTGCTCTTTTGTTTTGTTTCTTAAATTCTACATATGAATGAAAGCATATGGTATTTGTCTTTCTCAGACTGACTTATTTTGCTTAACCTAATACTCTCCAGCTCCATCCATGTTGTTGCAAATGACAAGATTTTATTCTTTTTATGGCTGAATAATATTCCATTGTGTATATATACTACATCTTCTTTATCCATTCATTAATCGATGGATACCTGGGCTGCTTCCATAATTTGGCTATTGTACATAATGCTGCTATAAACATCTGGGTGAATGTATCCCTCTGAATTAGTATCTTTGTATTCTATGGGTAAATACCTGGTAGTGCAATTGCTAGATCTTAGGGTAGTTCTATTTTTAACTTTTTGAGGAATCTCCATACTGTTTTCCAGAGTGGCTGTACCCAGTCTGCATTCCCACCAACAATGCAAGAGGGTTCCTCTTTCTCCACATCCTTGCCAACACTGTTGTTTCTTGGGCGCCTGGGTGGTTCAGTTGGTGAAGCCTCTGCCTTCAGCTCAGGTCATGATCCCAGGGTCCTGGGATGGAGTTCTGCATCCGGCTCCCTGTTCAGCAGGGAGTTGGCTTCTCCCTCTACCCCTCCCCCCTGCTCGTGATCTCTCTCTCTCTCTCTCTCTCTCTCTCAAATAAATAAATAAAATCTTTAAAAAAAAGAAATTTAGAAAAAAAAAGACTTGTTTCTTGTGGTATTAATTTTAGCCATTCTAACAGGTGTGAGGTGATATCTTATTGTGGTTTTGATTTGCATTTCCCTGATGATGAGTGATGTTGAGCATCTTTTCATGTGTCTGTTGGCCATCTATCTGTATGTCTTATTTGGAAACATGTCTTTTCATATCTGCTGCCCATTTCTCAATTGGATTATTCATTTTTGGAGTGTTGAATTTTATAAGTTCTTTATATATTTTGGATACTAACCCTTTATCAGATATATCACTTGCAAATATTTTCTTCCATTCTATAGGTTGCCATTTAGTTTTGTTGATTGTTTCCTTTGCTGTGCAGAAGTTTTTTATTTTGATGAAATCCCAATAGTTCATTTTTGCTTTTGTTTCTCTTGCCTCAGGAGTCATATCTAGTAAGAAGTTGCTCTGGCCCATGTCAGAGAGGTTATTGCCTGTGTTCTCATCTAGGATTTTGATGGTTTTCTGTCTCACATTTAGGTCTTTAATCCATTTTGAATTTATTTTTGTGTGTGGTGTAAAAAGGGGTCAGCTTTCATTCTTTTGCACATAGATGTCCAGTTTTCCCAATACCACTTGTTGAAGAGACAGTCTTTTTCCCATTGGATATTCTTTTCTGCTTTGTTGAAGATTAATTGACCATGTAATTGTGAGTTTGTATCTGTTTTTTGTGCCAGTACCATACTGTCTTGATCACTACAGCTTTGTAATATAACTTGAAGTCTGGAATTGTGATGCCTCCAGCTTTTCGTTTCTTTTTCAAGATTGCTTTGGCTATTCAGGGCCTTTTGTGGTTCTATACAAATTTTAAGATTGTTTGTTTTAGCTCTGTGAAAAATGCTGTTGGTATTTTGATAGGGATTGCATTAAATGTGTAGATTGCTTTGGGTAGTATAGACATTTTAACAATATTTGTTCTTCCAATCCTTGAGCATGGAATGTCTTTCCATTTCTTTGTGTCCTTTTTAATTTCTTTCATCAGTGTTTATAGTTTTCAGAGTACAGGTCTTTCATGTCTTAGGTTAAATCTATTCCTAGGTGTCTTTTTGTTCTTGGTGCAGTTGTAAATGGGATTCATTCCTTAATTTCTCTATCTGCTGTTTCATTATTGGTGTAGAGAAATGTAACAGATTTCTGCACGTTTATTTTGTATCCTGCAACTTCACTGAATTTGTTTATTAGTTCTAGCAGTTTTTTGGTGGTCTTTTGGGTTTTCTATATATAGTATCATGTCATCTGCAAATAATGAATGTTTTACTTCTTCCTTGCTGATCTGGATGCCTTTTATTTCTTTTTGTTGTCTGATTACTGTGGCTAGGACTTCCAGTACTATCTTTTTCTTTTTTTTGAGATTTTATTTATTTGAGAGAGAGTGCACAAGGAGGGGAAGGGACAGAGGGAGAAGCAGACTCCCCATTGAGTGGAGAGCCCACTGCAGGGCTCAATCCCAGGATGCTGGGATCATGACCTGAGACGAAGGCAGACGCTTAACCAACTGAGCCACCCAGGTGTCCCTCCAGTACTATTTTGAATAAAAATGGTGAGAATGGACATCCCTGTCTTGTTCCTGACTGTAGTGGAAGGGTCTCAGTTTTTCCCCCATTTAGGATAATATTAGTTGTGGGTTTTTCATAAATGGCCCTTATTATGTTGAAGTATGTTCCCTCTAAACCTACTTTGTTGAGGGTTTTTATCATGAATGGATGTTGTACTTTGTCAAGTGCTTTTTCTGCATCTACTGAAAAGATCATGATTCTTATCCTTTCTTTTATTAATGTGATGTATCACATTGATTCATTTGCAAATATTGAACCATTCTTGCAGCCCAGGAATAAATCCCACTTGATCATGGTGAATGATTATTTTAATGTATTATTGGATTCGGTTTGCTAGTATTTTATTGAGAATTTTTGCATCTATGTTCATCAGGGATATTGGCCTGAAGTTCTCTTTTTTAGTGGTGTCTTTATCTGGCTTTGGTGTCAGGGTAGTGCTGGCCACATAGAATGAATGTAGTTTTCCTTCCTTTTCTATTTTTTGGAATAGTTTGAGAAGAATAGGTATTAACTCTTCTTTAAGTGTTTGGTAGATAACACCCAGTGCTCCATGCAGAATGTGCCCTCTTTAATACCCCCCACCAGGCTAACCCATCCCCCACCCCCCTCCCCTCTAGAACCCTCAGTTTGTTTTTCAGAGTCCATCATCTCTCATGGTTCATCTCCCTCTCCGATTTTCCCCCCTTCATTCTTCCCCTCCTGCTATCTTCTTCTTTTTTTCTTAACATATATTGTATTATTTGTTTCAGAGGTACAGGTCTGTGATTCAACAGTCTTGCACAATTCACAGCGCTCACCATAGCACATACCCTCCCCAATGTCTATCACCCAGCCACCCCATCCCTCCCACCCCCCACCACTCCAGCAACCCTCAGTTTGTTTCCTGAGATTAAGAATTCCTCATATCAGTGAGGTCATATGATACATGTCTTTCTCTGATTGACTTATTTCGCTCAGCATAACACCCTCCAGTTCCATCCACGTCGTTGCAAATGGCAAGATCTCATTCCTTTTGATGGCTGCATAATATTCCATTGTATATATATACCACATCTTCTTTATCCATTCATCTGTCGATGGACATCTTGGCTCTTTCCACAGTTTGGCTATTGTGGACATTGCTGCTATAAACATCGGGGTGCACGTATCCCTTCAGATCACTACATTTTTATCTTTGGGGTAAATACCCAGTAGTGCAATTGCTAGATCGTATGGTAGCTCTATTTTCAACTTTTTGAGGAACCTCCATACTGTTTTCCAGAGTGGCTGCACCAGCTTGCACACATACTGAATGGAACACTGGGTGTTATACGCAAACAATGAATCACGGAACACTACATCAAAAACTAATGATGTAATGTATGGTGATTAACATAACATAATAAAATTAAAAAAAAAAAGAACAAGGCATTTGTACTCTGCAAAAAAAAAAAAAGTAAATAAATAAATGTTTGGTAGAATTTGCCTGTGAAGCCATGTGGTCCTGGACTTTTGTTGCCATTGTGTGATATTGATAATGTCGTTGAACCCCTCTGAGGCTCAGTTTATTAATCTGTAAAACAGGGACAATAATATTATCTACTTCAAAGAGTTTTTGTGAGGATTTAAAGGGTTAATACAGGTAAAGTAGTTGATATTGTATATGGCATGTAGTAAGCAAGCACTCTATGCTGTATTTTGTGGTATACTGCATTTCATATTTCTTTTTTCTTTGTCTTTTCTTTCTTCTTCTTCTTCTTCTTCTTTCTTCTTCTTCTTCTTCTTCTTCTCCTTCTCCTTCTTCTCCTTCTTTTTTTTTTTTTTTCTGGACGTGGAGCCCAGTATAGGGCTTGAACTCATGATCCTGAGATCAAGACCTGAGCTGAGATCAAGAATCAGATGCTTAACTGACTGAGCCACCCAGGCGCCCCTGCATATCATATTTCTATATTGTATTTTGCTCTCCTGTGCATATTTTAACATCTCTGAACTTAAGAGGTGTATTATAAGTGATGGAATGTCAGATTTTAAATGGCATCGATTTTTTCTTTTTGTGTGGTATATAAAATAAATGGTGTTTCTTATAATCAGTGGTATCTTGGTGCTGTCAGTGATTTGGTGAGGCCTCATGCCAATGTTACTCCTGCCCTTGGAAACGGTGGAGTTGTTCATATCACCAAAGGCAGCCTCTAAGATTACCTTCTAGTCCCATATCCACCTGACAGCTTCTTCTTTTAATCCTTAAAAACAAAGGGCAGATTACACATTCTTCTTGGTACCTCTTCTACTGGAGCAAAGCCACTAAGGCTCCCCAAACAGAAAGCTTTCATCGCAATAGGGCATTCTGCTATTCACGAACATGTCATTCCCGTGCCTTTGCACGTGCTATTTCATCTGCTTGGCGTGGCTTTGCTCTTTGGAGCATTAGCTACTCGACACATTCAGCTCCAGTGTTCCCTTCCAGGGGAGGCCTTTCCCAGCCTCCACAGGCCTCCTCTCCTTTCACTATATCAGGCTCAGGACTTGCAGAGCATTTATCACACTGGTTTGTGATTGTCCATGTGTTTGTCTCTGCCACCATACTGTGAACTTCTGAGGGTGGGAACACTTTCTGTCTCACCCAGTCACTCTGGTCTCCTGGTGCCTGGCACAGCCTTTAGTAGCTGTGGACAGCACCAGTGAAGAGCCGCTGACCAGACACTGGGCAGGGGTCCAGTAAGTGTTCACTGAGTGAAGGAATGAATTCATGGTCTGGCCTCCCCATTACTCCTTCCCCACTCTGGACCCACAGCACTTCCCCAGCACCCCTTCTCTTTCATATAGCCCCCTACCATCTGACCCTCTCCTGTCTTCAGAATCCAAGCTGGATAGCATCAGGAAGGACATTCTTACACATGTGCAGAATGAGTGCTGGACCCTCAGTCAGCAACTAATAACAGAGCTCATGGATTTCACGGAGGTCTTCCAAACCATCAACTCAGACATTCATACCATTGCACGGTGCTCCCAGAAGGTAGGCTCTTCCTGCCTTTCCTTCCCAGCTTATCCAGGGGCCCATTTTGCTCACATGCTCAGCACACTCTTCTTCAGGTCTCTGGTGAGCTCCCAATGGGGCTTGATGCTTTTAAACTAGGCTCACGTATGTGATCTGCCCTTACTAACTCTCACCCTGTTCTCATGGCCCTCCGTTTCCTCATGTCAGGAAGAGGCCGTGGCAAGATGAGAACCACGGTCCTGCTTTCAGAGATAGTTCTGCTCTCTGTGGCAGTCAGCTAGGGATCTATTGCCCTGTCATGATTTGGTGTGGGCGGAGCTGCGCTGTCTTCACAGAGACCTGGGTCAGATGGGATCTGATCCCACGGTGCCCCTGATCCCAGTTGGGTTAATAGTGGCTGCTGGGGTCTGGAGCCTCTAGAAGGTGGGAGTGCCCCTCAGGGATGAGCCCAGACTGGTGCACAGGGTTGTGGGGGTGCTGGTCTCATGCTGTGGCCCCTGCAGTTGAACGAGGCCAATGAGCAGTACAACATGCTGGAGGAGCGAATGGAATACATACGGTCACTCCACGAACTCATCCGGAACCACTTTAGCCTCTTTAGTGCTGAGAACGAGGCACTGGACATCTCGGTGAGAAGGCAATTCCCGAAGTCACCCATGCCTCCCAGCCCCCCTCCCCCCCACACGCTTCTGCTTGACCGCGCTCTGCTTGCCCCACAGCTCCTGGATGTGTGGGAGGCATTTCAATTTGAGAAAAGCCAGGCCTCAGAGTTCCTGCTCAGCAAGCGGCATGCCATCGTGCCCAAGCTACAGCAGCTGATAGCCGCGTCACTGGTGGAGCTGGAAGGCCTGATTGACAAGGCCCTCTCCGGCCCCTTCATGGACCCTGCGCAAGAGCAGAGGAGCACTGAGCGCCAGCTCATCTCCCTGGAGCGTCAGTTCCAGAACACAGCCAGCCACCTCAGTGAGCTGCACCATGCCTATGCCACCTTCACTGGTACTGAGGATCCCTGCCCCCCACACCATCCTGTGATAGACCCTGCAACTGAGATAAGGGTCCTGTGTCCTGAGTGTCCCTAAGCAAGTCTCGGGAAGCACATAGCTTCCTTTTAGTCTCTTCTATAAATGAAAATTGCAGGATAAAATCTTGCATTGGCTATGTCAAGGGTTGTGCTTAGGGTAGGGAGACGGGGGCTCACAGAAGTCACAGGAAGGCAAATAGGTGAATGTTCCATTAGTATGCGATGGGGTTAGAGGGCTGAAAGCCCGTGCAGGAGAAATGTAAAGGTGCCCTCCTTGTAATTCTTAGCCTATTCAACCCAGTTCCAGGCTGCAGGGCCTAGATAAAAATAGGTCTCACTGCTCCCAGCCAATGTGGTGTAGACGGGCAGCTGCTGTGGGTCTCCCTGACCCGTAGGCTGACACCAGCAGAACTATTGAGCCCTCTGTACAATGGTGCAGCTAGGCTGGTTCCCTTCTGCACATAAAGAACTTTGTGGGCTCAAGTTTCTTTTCTCAGGTGCAGTCACTTCTATTGGTTACTTTTATCCCCTGGAAGGTCACATTGCTTCTGAGTTGCCTCTTGGCCAACTACCAACTATTGCCAACTCTGCCTGTGGGCATCCCCAGTCCCAGGGCCATTGGGCCAGATGTAAGGTGGAGGACACCCTGGACCTTCCTCAAGCAAGGAACTTTTTCTTTGGCCAAGTATGGAGAGACCCTTGTCCCATACTCTAACTGACATAGACGACAGAGCTTGAACTTTCTTCTAGGGATTGGGGATGCTTGTGGAAAAGAGAGTGGGGACCCAGGCCCTGTGATGCTAGGCCCAGGAAACTCCACAGTACTGCTTTTAGCTCCTTCTTCCATCCCCGGCTCTTCACCAGACTCCCAGTGTTTGTTAAAAGAATCCAGGATCTTAGAGCTAGATTATTAATACTATTCGTTATTGTTCATTACGTATCTTTTATTTTACTCAATACTTTTGACATTTGCTTGGTTTTATAACCACGTTAACAACTATTTTGACATCTAAGGTTTACTGGTTTTGTTTACCCACTACCAATTTTTTTTTTTTGAGATTTTATTTATTTATTTGACAGAGATACAGCAAGAGAGGGAACACAAGCAGGAGGAGTGGGGGAGGGAGAAACAGGCTTCCCATGGAGCAGGGAGCCCGATGTGGGGCTTGATCCCAGGACCCTGGGATCATGACCTGAACCGAAGGCAGACGCTTAATGACTGAGCCACCGAGGCGCCCCACCCACTACCATTTTTTTAAATTGAAGTATAGTCGACAATGAATGTTACAGTAGTTTCAGGTGTATAACATAGTGATTCGACAAATGATTCTATATATTATGCTGTGTGGACCACAAGTGTAGCTACCATCTGTCCCCATATAATTCTATTACAGTACTGTTGACTATATCCCTATGCTGTCTCTTTCATCCCAATGACTTCTTCATTCCATAACGAGAGCTATGTCCCCCTCCCCTTCACCCATTGTGCCCAACCCCCACCCCCTTCCCTCTGGCAAATCTGAGTTCTCTGTATTTAGGGGTCTGTTTCTGCTTTTTGTTTATTCTTTTTTTTTTTTTTTAGATTCCATATATAAGTGAAATTGTATGGAATTTGTCTTTGTCTGACTTATTTCACTTAGCATAATACCCTCTAGGTCCATCCGTGTTGTCACACTACCATTTTTAGAAATACCACATCTTTTCATTATTTTCATTCTTTCCTTAAATGGCTATAATATTTCTTTGATACTTTGAGTATTTATTTTTTCTTTTTTTTTTTTTAAAGATTTTATTTATTTATTTGAGAGAGAGAGTGAGAGAGAGAAAGAGCACAAGAGGGGGGAGCGGGAGAGGGAGAAGCAGACTCCCCGCTGAGCAGGTAGCCCGATGCGGGACTCAATCCCAGGACTCCAGGATCATGACCTGAGCCGAAGGCAGTCGCTTAACCAACTGAGCCACCCAGGCGCCCGAGTATTTATTTTTTCTAAGAAGGGAGTTAGAGATGTTAAAATTTCTAAGATCTTTATGCCTGGAATGACTTTATAATGTCCTTACATCACAGCTTGGCTAAATACTGAATCTGAATTCACAAATTTTTTTCCCCAAACTTAGGCTATTGCATCACTGCCTTCTGATAGTTGGCATTGTGGGCAAATTTGATACCAATCTAATTTTTTTTCCTGGATAGGTAATCTGTTTATCAGTTATTTGATAATGGCTGTTATTATATTTGCTCTGGTCTCCTTTCAGAATTCATACTTATATTTTGGATTTTCTGGATCTCTTCTCCATTTCTTTTATCTTCATCATGAGTCATTCCTTTATTCTGAATCCTGGAGAAATATCATGAGCTTGTCTTATAAACTTCCACTCTCTGTAATTTCCATTGCATTTTAAAATGCACACACATATTGTATGTGTATGCATGCTTATGTGCACATATATATGTATGTAAGTGAATGTGTATGTGTATATAAACCTGAATGGATCTTGGTTGCTAAGATCATTCCCTACCAGGGCTCCTCAGAGAGTGGATGATTCCAGGGCTATCACAGGGTAGGTACAAGATGAGCCTAGAATATTTTTTTAACCCAGAAAGTAAGAGAGTAATAAATTCCTTTAATAAGTGATGGGAGCATGTCACAAGGACACAGAAGGGATGCCACTGGCCAAAACTGGGACAATTTAAGCACCAAAGTACAAAGTAAACTATTGGAAAAATAGGAATTGATTATCCACACTAATAATAAATAGATAAATAAATCAATGAGGGAGAAATGAGGACTTGCACTTATAGTAGAGTGCCAAGAGTCAACTGGAGCAAATCTGGAGGGAAAAATCATCATTTTGCAAACATTCTAATAAATATTGGATCAGGTAAGGATCATTAGTGGATGTCAAATCTGGGGGCAAATTTGATGAGGAGTAGAACATTTGCACAGTCTTAGAGATTCTCCTACAGAGACTACTTATTAATTGCAAGGGAGGGGAAAAAACACCTTAGCAATTACTTAGTAGAGAAATTGGGCAACATTTTGACCAGGTGATCAAAGATTAACATCTCCAGTGAGGGACAGATGGACATCATGTACCTCCAGACATGATACCCAGAGGACACAAAAACTATTCAGTAGTCCAGCTGAAAATTAATAACTTCAGTCATGAAAGTCATACACAACATGAACTTTCTGTTAACAAAAAAAAGAGACAAAGGGGTCAGTATACTTCAAAAATGTCTGTTAGAAAAGATAAAGGCTGTGAGGAATGTTCTAGATTAAAAGAAGTTAAAGGGACATGACAAGTAAATGTGGTACTTGATCCTGGGCTGGATGCTGTACTTGAGGGGAAAAATACTATCTAGGACATTATTAGGTCAGCGGACAACATTGGAACACAGACTGTAGATTAAAGAATTCTATCAATGTAATATATGGAGTTGATCACTATACTATAGTTATATAAGAGAATATCCCTGTTCTTAGGAAATACACATTTGAGTTTGGGGATAATAGGGCCATGAAATATGTAACTTACCCTTCAGTAGTTCAGAAAAGAATTATGTGTTTGTGTATACATATGCCCATACACACACAGAGCATGGAAACACAACTGATAAAGAAAACGGGTAAAATGTTAACAAAAAGTGAATCTCAGGAAATGGTATATAGATATTCTTGTTACCGCTTTTGCTTGCAACTTTAAAAGATTTGAAATCACAGAGCGCCTGGGTAGCTCAGTTGGTTAAGTGTCCAACTCTTGATTTGGGCTTGGGTTGTGATCTCAGGGTTGTTGAGATTGACCCCCTCATCGGCCTCTGCACTCAGGGCAGAGTCTGCTTAAGATTCTCTCCCTCTCCCTCTCCCACTCCCCCTCCCCATCTCCACTTACGTGCGTGCTCTCTCTTAAAAAAAAAAAAAAAGTGAAATCACTTCCAAATAAAGTTTTAAAATGCAGTGGAATTTACTGAGTAGATACCACAGCAAATGTCTGTCAGAGGATATTTGCTGTTAATCCTCAAGTTTGTCTTTCTCCTCTCATGTGTCTGGAGATATAATGCCTGTTCTTTCTTACAGAGGAAGTTCCTCATTTGTCCAATATTTGATGTTGAGACAACTGCTACCAAAGATTATATGAGTCTGTAGCCAGATCTTTTGAGTTCAGACAAAGAAAGATTGGAAGAGTTTAAATTCACTATCATTTTTTGGGGGGGCCTGGATCAGATGAGAGCTCTGATAGCGTGATAGTGATTCTAAGCCTTTCAGTATTCTGCTCTCCATGATGGATGATGTTTACACATGTAAGATGCATGATTCCCAGCATCTGGGCTTTATTTTATCACTTTTTCTCTCACTCAAGAAAGTATACTGGAATTCAAATAAATGAGAATGACAATTTTACTGCAATATCCTTAAATCTGGTCTGATAGCTTTTAATTGCAAATCTCAGGACTATAATAATTATTATTATTTTTAAAGATTTATTTATTTGAGAGAGAGAGCATGCACACACACATGCATAGCAGGGAGGGGCTGGGGGAGAGAAACCTCAAGCAGACTCCCCACTGAGTGTGGAGCTGACGTGGGGCTCTCTCTCACTACCCATGAGATCATGACCTGAGCTGAAACCAAGAGTTGGACAACCAACTGAGCTGCCCAGGTGCCCCCTCAGTACTACAATTAATATTACCTGCAAATTACTTTTGACACATATCTCGCAACCGAATATAAATTATTGGTCAAGAACTAATGCAGCAGCTTATGAGATGAAGGGAGGGAATGATGACCAGAAGTACACAAAATAGGAAGCATCTCCATTTACATTTTACGGCCTTCTCTGTGGGCCCGATCTTTAGCATATGCATCTCCGTGGATTTGTCCATCTGTCTAACAGATATTTGTTGAGTGCCTGTGCTGTGCACGGAGCTTGCAGTATATCAGTGGACAAATCACAGACCTCCTGCCCTCACAGGCCCAATATTGTAGCTGGGAGAGAAAGACAACAAATTATAAATGTAAAATATAACCAAATTATGGAGTATTTTAGAAAGTGCAAAGTGGCCCAGAGAAAAGAAGAGAGCAGGTAAGAGGTGTCGGGGATGGCGGGGAGGGTAGCCGTTCATAAGAGCTCGGGCTCCACGGGTCTCATGCAGAAGGACTTGGATTTGGTGAGGGAGTGAGGTATATGGTTCTCTGAGGGGAGAGAGTTCCAGAAGAATGACCGCCAGTCAGAAGCCCTCAGCAGGAGAGAGCATGCCTGGTGCATCCGAGCAATAGGAAAAACTGTCCCTTGGATGGTCCCCACCTACATTGTACTGAACAATTGTGGCTCCCCCAGCCCTGGCACTTTCAGACCATTGTTTCTGCCATTACGGGCCCTTGACTGACCATTCCCCACCACGCCCCTCCCCGCGCCCCTCCCCCCCCCAGCCCAGGCCTCATCCTGCCCTACCCCACAGGGGACGAGAGTCCTGTGCCCTTGCCAGTCCGCGGAACCCGTCCGATTGTGCTGCAGCAGCGCATCTGGCACCTGTACCGGGTCATCTCTGAGAACATCAGCGAATGGAAGTGCATGGCTTTTGCCAAGGTTCTGACACCTCCCTCGGAGCTCCTGCCTGAGAGTGGAGAGTCTGCCGGGGGGGAAGGTGGGGAAGGGTCTCCGGCTCACGATGAACCTTTGTCGCTCCAGTTCAGCATGACTACGGCCCAGGAGAAGACAGACGGCTGGCTGGCGGAGGCAGCCCGGATGAGTACAAGCCTGGGGCTGCACAGCCCAGTCCTGCAGCGCTGCGTGCGCATCCTGGAGGAGTTTCGCAGCTACCTGCCATTACTGACCAAGCTGGGCAGCCTCCAGCTGCAGAGCCTCCAAGCCCTTCTCAGAGGTGTGTTTTGGGTAGAGTCAGGGGGAGGGGAAGGAAAGGACATGGGGATTAGAACGATGTAACAACTCTTTTCCCTGCTCCTCCTATAGGCAACATCTTTCCTCCCTGGGTTGCTCCCTGCCTTGCTCCCACAGGGACCAACATTTCTAACCTCCTGCACCATCATGTGGGTCCTCTCTGCTGACTTGGGCTAGACTCAGGCTCGAGTCTTAGCTGTGGGCTCTGTGTTGTGCTCTGGACCCTATGTTCTGAGTTCTTGGCTCTGTGTTGTGCTTTCAGATCTGCTCTCTGGGGGCTGGGCTGGGCTGGGCTCAGGGCTGCAGATCTGGGGCTCTGGGATATGGGCCGGGCTCTGCCATACACTGGGTGTTGCTCCGACTTGTCCCCTCTACCTCCAGCCTTAGGGCTAGACAGTCTCTACAACATGGAACTGCTAACACTGGGCCAGCTGCTCACTTGTCCGCTGCTGGATTTTGCAGATCGAATCAATCAGGTGGGGCCCTCCAGAGAGAAGGACTTGGTCCAAACCCAGGACCTATTTGCTAAGCTGTAATAGATCCAGTTAAGTTCCAGCAACCCCTCGCGACAGGGGGTCGTAGATACTGGCTTGTGGGTGGGAAGGTGGGAAGTTGAGTTTGCTGTCCTGCCTGGAGGTTGTGGGGGTCTGATGGGTGGTTTCAGACTCTGAGAGTATGCCCCACTCCCAAAGTTGTGGGCACACAGGATAGCAGATGTCCCCCAACACCTGCCCAGTTCCAACATGAACTGATTAAGGTAGTGTCCCCAGCTGAAACCTTGCAAAAGAGTGGGTTTCAAGGCAGCAGTTTTAGGTCAAAGCCTGCTGCAGATGGCCTATCTGAAGCCAAATGGTCCTACTCTCAATCTCTGACACTTCCACTCCCTTGAGCCCTGGCCCTTGAGTCCCAGCTTCAAGGGTATCCCCTGAGCCATCACCCAGTGCTGGTCCCTGAGACCCAGCTGTTCCAGATCTGGCAGGGTGAAAACGAACGAATCCATGCCCAAGAAACCCTACGGCGGCTGCAGCGGGTCTGGGAGTCACGCCAGCTTCGCCTCATCAACTTCATCCTGCATGTGCCCTATGAGCCCCCAGCCTTGGAGCGCTCCAAGAAGCAAGTGATCCGTAGCCCCCAGTGGGAGGTGGTGGCCAAGGACAGCGGCACCTTCATCCTTTCAGGTGAGACGCAGCCCTTGCGGCCCAGTGATAGGACGCTGCCAGGGGCCACATTTGTCTACTGTGTCCACCAAGCCCTGTGGGATCTAGCTTCTCCAGCAGGGCCCCATCCTTACTGGACAGGAGGAGACATCAGTCTGTCCTGAGACAGTGTCTTTCATGTAGCTCCTATTAAGTCTTAATCTTGGGAGCTCCCTCCTCCTGCCCAGTGCCTGCCTCTTCAGCAAAGGTCCTTCCCTTTCTGGGTGTACTAAGAAATCCCTCACAGTCATGTCTCTCCATTTTCCAGTGCTCTTTCCTCTAGATTGCATCCTGCTGTCTGATCTTCTGCCCCACTCATTTCCTCTTTTGTCGTTCCTACATCAAACCTACCTGCCTTCTCTGAGCCAAATACAGGAGACGTGGGGGTTGCCAGACAGAAGTCCTGTCCCTCAGGAGCTCCCAGTCCAGTGAGAGAGGACAATAGAATAGAGATGAGTGCATGGTGGAGAACCTAACCGAGGGCAGTGGAATCTCAGAAAGAGGACCAGCTTCAAAGGACCGGGGAGAGTCAGAGGAATCTTCTCTTCCCACAGGCAAAGGCCTCATGCTGACCCCTGAAGGAGTAGGAGTTTGCCAAACTTACAGGGAGAGAAGAGCATGCCAGGCAGAGGGAACAACATATGTACAGGCCCCGAGATGGCATAGTTAGGGAATTGCCAGTAGGAAAGAAATTCTCTTATCCAGCCCACTTGAAACCCAACCGGCAAATTCAAAGTTAGTTAAATAGGAAGATCATAAAATATGATGTATATATGACTTAAGATTTTTACTTTAGCTTAAAACATATAAACATACATTGATTTACTAACCTTTTATCCAAAGGACAAGAGCTTTACTTTGATTTGTCGTTGACTGATAGAAGTTCCTCATCGCCTTTCCTGCATCAATGCATTGTCCACCATTTCCGCTTTCAATTTCTGTAAAGTTGGGCAGTGACATGAAGACACTTGTGAAGTTGCTAGAGTCCAGAATTTTTCTAGATTTTTATTATAATTTCCCAAGTTTTAAAAATTGACCGGCCTATACCTAATTTAATATCATGTTTTTATCAACTCACCTTTACTGAAGGCTTTCCATAGTTTCTGTAGAACCAGCAACTCCTTCCCCACCCATATTTCAGTGCTTAACATAATATTAGATCAAATTCTGTACTTAAGATTATAACTCACATGAACAGGCTTGCAGACACATTCTGACTCTAGGTGAGCATACTTTTCACCTAGTGGAAGAAGACATGTTTGGGTCTTCTAGAGAATAGCTTGAGAACTGTGAGTTTCAGTGTAATTTGGGTAATAGTCATCCCTGCCCTTGCCCCATCTGACTGCCAGCTCAGCTGAGCTGGAACCCACTCTTCCTTAGATTACAGCAGCCTGCAGGATTCTATCCAGGAAAGTCTTCAGGTGTTGTTCAAGATCCTGGCCATCCAAAAGTCAGGAGACTTAAACAAAGTAGCTTTGGAATGGGTAACCATCATGCATAGCCTGAGTGAGTGCCAGCCTCTAGCTGGGTGAATGGGTGGGACCTGAGGTGGGACAGCCTGGAGGGATGGGGTAAGAGGTGGGGTTTGGGTGGGGGGGGGAGATCAGAAGGACAGAGTGAGGACCCCCTTCAGAGCCACTTCTTGGGCTGAGGTGACCAGGCGAAAGTTTATTCACGGCGAAAGTTTGCTGTCTTCCAAGCAAGATCCCTGGGTCCTGCTGAATGTTTTGGAGGGGCATCCTGAGAGGTCAGGACCAGCTGGACCCCCTCGCAGAAGCTAAAACCCCAGTCTCCATCCAGTGTTCCTCTGGCTGCTCACACAGGTGCCCTGCTGGAGGTGTGGGTGACTTTCCAGCAGCAGTGGATTTTTCTGAATAAAGTTCTGCACGAGATGAAGATTGAGTTTCCTAGTCCTGACCTGGTAGGGAAAAAGGGTGAGGCAGGTGGACAAGGGCTACTGCGCTGTGGGGCTCAGGTGGGGAGGGAGAGCTGCCCTCACTTTTACCCCCTCTCTCACCACAGAACTCCCGGTTCAAGGCCACGGATGATCAGTATCGGACCCTGATGCAGATCTCTGTAGATGACCCCCTGGTTCTGTCACTTATAGTGCCCAGTGTCAAGCGGAGCCCTCATTTCCAAGGCCAGCAGCTGCAGCAGCTGCTGCAAGCAGGCTCCGTGGAGCTGGAGGGCATCATTATGGCTCTGAAGAGCGTGCTCTATAGTGTGTGTGCTCATTTCCCCCGCCTCTTCTTCCTCAGCGATAGCGAGCTGGTGGCCCTGCTGGCTGCCCCACTGGAGTCCTGTGAGGCCCAGCTGTGGGTAAGACGCTGCTTTCCTCATGTGCACGCTGTGAGCTTCACGTCCAGCCCACCTGACGAACACATGGATGACCGGGAGGCAAGCCCCAACACATCGACTCAGGTGGAGGCCCTGGCAGTGCTGGGGGCAGGTGGGGAGGAGGTGAAGCTGCAGAGGTCCGTTCCCCTGCATCCAGATCTCCCCAAGTGGCTGGCCTCCCTGGAGAAGTGCCTGCGTTCGGCACTGGTGCACAAGTTGCAGGGCTGTGTGGCTTCCCGCCTTGCTCTGGGCCCACCGATGGATGAGGCCTTCAAGCAGCTGCCCCAGAAAGACCAGCTGCGCCCACAGCTGTTCGCCCACCACTGGCTCCACCTAGTCCAGGCCTTCCCTTGGCAGTGTGTGCTGGTGGCTGAGGAAGTGGTGTGGCGGGCGGAGGTGGAGGAGGCTCTGCTCAGGGGGAGGACCGCAGCCATGGTCCCCGTGCATGTGTGCAAGCTCGAGACACTGGTGCACTTTATACGGGCCCAGAGGGGCTCCCAGGGCGAGCAGCCCCTGGCTTCTGTCCGCCAGACCAGCCTGCTCAGTGCCCTGCTGGTCATGGCAGTGACTCACCGGGATATAGCACAGCTCCTGCAGGAGCACCAGGTCAGCGATCTGACAGATTTCCACTGGGCTCGCCAACTCAAATACCACCTGGGTTCACCTCACATCGTCCCCCAAAGCCCCCTGCAGAGTCTCAAGACGATTGCATCGGCTGCGACTTCTCCGTCGCCAGCGGCGTGCTGGGTAGACGTGCTAGGCCGGTCCTTCCTGTACAATTATGAGTACCTGGGTCCCAGACTGGGGTCTCTGCCCAGCCTGCTGCCCGAGCGGCCAGCCCTGGTACTGCTGCTGGCCCTAGAGGAGGTGGCCTGTGGGACTCTGCTGGGCCCCGAGGGAGTAGGCAAGGCAGCCACGGCGAAGAGCCTGGCACGGGCCCTGGGGCGCCAGCTGGTGACGATGACTTGCCTGCCTCAGATAGAGGCCCAGAGCCTAAGCAACTACCTGCATGGGGCCTTGCAGGGCGGTGCCTGGTTGCTGTTGGAAGCCGCCCAGCGCCTGCCCCCTGGCTTGCTCTCCGCCCTGGGCCGGCGCCTGGCTGACCTGCACCACCTCTACGCCCCGCTGTACCAGGAGGCCTCCCGCAGCACCAGCACCATGGACCCCACGCAACCCCAGGTCCTCGGCAGTGGCTTCTTTGAGAAACAGCACGTGTACGTGCGCCTTGGCTATGGCTCTCTCCTGACGCTGCGCGCCCTGGGCCCTGCCGTGCCTGCCAGCCTGCGCTTGCTGCTGCGGCCTGTGGCCTTGGCGCCGCCTGACCTGCAGCGAGTGGCAGAGCTGACCCTGCTGGGTGCAGGGATGCGGGATGCCTTCCGCATGGCTTCCTGCCTATCGAGATTCTTCGCCCTGGAGCTCGAGCTGGTGTCTGCGCCCCTGCCTTGCCGCTTGGCCCTGCTCCAGCACGTACTGGAAGACATGATACAGGATTTAAACGCGACCAAGGAGGAGCCCAGGTCCCAGCAGCCCCACAGCCTGGCTGTGACCGAAGAGGCTGCCCTACTGCGTGCCCTGCTACGCTCACCGCTGTTCAGCAGCCTCACTGGTATCCGCCTGCACAACCTCCAAGAGCTGCTCTGCGGGCTCTTCCCTAATGCCAGGCAGGTGTTGGCACAGCCTGTGGCCCACGTGCCGAGGAAGCCACTGCTGGTGGAGGAACTGCAGCAGATGGGCATCCATCCCAGCCCTGACAGTTTGGGGTCCCTGGAGCAGCTGAGCCAGGCTCTGGGCCGGGCTCTGGGTGTTTTGCTCCTGGGCCCTGCCGGCAGTGGCAAAACCACTTGTTGGCACAGCTTATTTAAGATCCAGAATCGGCTGGCGGCCAGGGAGGGCGCCTCAACCCAGGGCTGCCAGCCGGTGGAGATCACGCACCTGTACCCCAATGTCCTCAGCCCCCAGGAGTTCCTGGGATGGCTAGAGGGCCCCTGCTGGCACCACGGCGTCTTCCCTAGGCTGCTGCGTGCAGCCAGTCCGGGTAAGACTGTGGGCCCAAAGGGGCCACCACAGGAATCAGTGGGGGCCCAGCACTGGATAATATGTGATGGGGTCGCCAGTGCGGCTTGGCTGGACTCCATCACCTGCCTCCTGAAAGACGCCCCCCAGCTCAGCCTCCCCAACGGTCAGCAGATAGCACGACCCCCAGGTACTTTTCTCCTGATGGAGGTGGGAGATGCAACAGGCGTGTCCCCCACAGTGGTGAGCCAGTGTGCCCTGGTCTGGTGTGGCGGGGAGCAGACGTGGCAGGGGATGCTTAGCGTCCTGATGGCAGCCCTGCCCCACGACTACCGCCTGCAGCAACACACGGTCACCGAGCTCAACCACCTGGCCAAAGTGCTGGTGCCAGCGACGTGCCAGTTCCTCACCCGCCAGGGCGCCAGCTCTCTGCTGCACGTACATGGGCAGCAGGCCGTTTGCCCAGGTGTGGCTGAAGTCACCAGCCTGGCCCGTATCTTACGCTGTCTGCTGGACCCCTACCTGCGCATAGATGAGGGGCAGAAGGCACATATCTCAGGTGAAGGGAAGGGAAAGGGAAGGGATGGTTTGGAGATGAGGGGCCTTGAGGAGAGCTGGCAGACAGCTGGTGCCTGGAGCATGGGTTCTTCGGTGGGCTTGGGCCAGGGGACCAAAAGTGGACAGTGACAACCAATCTCTACTCTCTCCCCACCCCCCACCCCCACTTTTTCCTACCCGGGCTCCTATTCTGGCCATGGGGACTTTTGCAGAAGACCTCAGTTTTAGCGAGGTGGCCCAAAGCTTCAAGTCCTCAAAAAGCAGCTCTCTGAACCGGTCCCAAGTTGACAGTGATGACGTACCTAATCAGCGCAAGGAACATTTGCTGGCTGTCAGCAGCTTTCTTTTCGCATTGATCTGGGGCTTTGGAGCCCACCTTCCCTCCAGGTATCTGCAGGGGCGGGGCTGGGGGGGCTGATGCGGAGGGCTGAGATGGACTGGCGCATGGGAGTTAAAAACCCAGGTGACATCACTGTCGGGGAGCGGGTGGAGTGTGTGTCACAAATGGTACTGTTGTAACTGACACTTTTGCTCGTACACCCATCTGAACAGGCTCTGGCCCCTCTTTGATTCCTTCTTGAGGGGTTCTATTAGTTGCCTCTCCAACTATCCTGAGCCACCACCTTCAGCCTTGGTGTTTGATCTACATGTGTGCCCTGATAATGGGACACTGGTCCCCTTCACTGGCCATTACCTGGGCAGCTGCATCAGGGGAACTCTGGGCACCTTCCACGCTTCTCCGCAGGTGTGAAGACAGTGGGGCAGCAGCTGGGGTTGGGGCTCAAGGAGATATCCTGGGGGAGTCCATGTTCTCGGCCCAGCTAAGGCCCACCTGCTCCCGTTCTTTGATACGTTCTCACAATCACGAGAATATGTGAAGTGTTCTGCGAGTGCAGCTCTAAGCCGAGACCCCTAGACTTTGCTTTCAGCTAAATTACTCTCCTAAACTGGTGCTGCCCCAGTAAAGCCCTGCTCCTGTCCCACAGACTGAACGGCTCTTGTATGTGGTGGATCTGCTTCTGTCAGAGGGACACCCCGTGCTGCTGGCTGGAGAGGCGGCAACCGGGAAGTCCACCTTTGTGGAGGTGCTCGTGGGGCCCCAGCATCCGTACGTGCGCAGCCCCATCCACCCTGCCTTCACTCCCATCAACCTTCGCCTGCTGCTGAGTCGAGGGGTCCAGGGCCAAGCACAAGCTGCCCCATGGCCTGGGCAGCACCTGGATTCTAAAGGCTCCCTCCTCTTCCTGCTGGAGGATCTGCACCTGGCTGCTTCTGGTAAGGAGCTGGGTGGAGGGAAGGAAGGAGTCATTGTGATCTCTTAAGGCTGTAAAATCCCTAATGATATTTACTGACTCCCAATTAGACACCTACAGACCAAATCTCAGCATCCCATTCTTCATATCTGCTCATATCTGCTCATTGTACATGTGCTCCCCGAACAATCACACCATCTCTGTGTTTGGCTGCTAAATCTTTATCCCCAGGTCAGGCTTTTCTTCTACGCACTAGACCTGTTTATCCAACTACTTACTGTATATCTCTACCTTGTTGTCCCATTGGCACTTCAGACTCAACTCATCATCTTACCCCTAAAACCTGCTCCTGTCCTCTAAGTAACTAGTACAACCATCCATCCAGTCACTTAAGCTAGAAATCTTGTTGGCATCTCCCCCTTTCTTACCAAAGTCCATTCACTGTGTCTCTCAATTTGGCATTCTAAATATCTCTCAAATCTTTCCACTTATTTCCAGTCCATCTTCCCTGGTTCAGACAGTCATTACCCGGACCATTGGGAATGCTCTTGCAAGGCTCCTTGCAGTGAGGCCTTCTTCTCTAGGCTCTTACACTCTGTACTCTAACTGGACTCATCTATGTACAGGCATTCAGTAAGTCAAGCTTCCTCTAGCCTCTGGGATTGCTGTCCTCTCTGCCTTCCCTACTCTATTTATCTGGCTAGGTCCTTGTTCTTTACAAATAATCTTAGTCACTATCTTCTTCAGGAAACCTGAGCCTCCTGGCTAGGTTAGATACTCACCTTGTGTTCTGTACAAAAGTCTGTGACAACCATGGTTTTATGATTATATGTTCACTTGTTGATCCTTCCACTACACTCTGAGCTTCATGAGAAGAGAGATTTGTCTTACTCATTTTGATAGACTCAACAGGAAGCAAGTGCTCAGTAAGAGTTTGTAGAAGCAAAGATTAGAAAGGAAAGGGGAAATTGTGGTAAAAGTTTGGAATATTGAAGTTTAAAGTTTCTAAAGTGGTGTGCTTCTAGATGGTGACAGGTTTGAATATGGCCATGGGAATGGGCAGAAATGGAGTCAGGGAAGTGAGTGGACTAAAGCATTAGCTGGATTGTCCAGTTAGACACTGAAGTCTTTTATGGGATGTAGAAAACTTGAATCAGGTGGTATACAATTTATTGAGGGCTATGTTCTGCACATTTTATCTAGATCATCTTTAGTGTTTATAAAAGCCCATTAAGGTGGAGATTTGTTGGAGTGCCTGGGTGGCTCAGATGGTTAAGGGTCTGCTTTTGGCTCAGGTCCTGATCTCTAGGTCCTAGGATCGAGCCCCCATGGGGCTCCCTGGTCGGCGGGGAGTCTGCATTTCCCTCTCCCTCTGCCTCTCCCCCTGCTTGTGCTCTTTCTATCTCTCTCTCTCTCTCTCTCTCTCTCTCAAACGAATAAATAAAATCTTTAAAAAAGATGAAGATTTGTTATGATCATTTTAAAGATGAAGAAACTGAAAGATTTTATAACTTGCCCAAGACACTCTAGCCAGTAAGTGTCAGAACGAAGATTAAAATTTAAGTCTGTGTAGCACCAAAACCTGTAATTTTCTACAACTCTATTATTTGGGTCTTTCAGTGAATTTGCACAAATAATTTGTTATTGTCAGTGGAAAATAGAAAGAGTAAATTCAGATCTGTGAATAGCAACTGAGAAGAGATTTCAACAGGAAGGTTGAAAACATTGCAAGTAGTGCTATGGAGTGAAGTATATTACAGCCGGCAGCGTAAAAGATATCCCAGGGTGACAGCCACTAAAACATCTAGTATAAAATAAAAAATTAATAAATGTACAACAAAACAAAAAACTGTGACCCACTGTCTAGAAAAAACAGTCAATAAAAACTGACCTTGAAATGGTCAAGAAGTTGAATCCAGCAAATATTTATAGCAGCTATTACAGCTATTATAAAAGTCCTCAGGTACTTAAAGGAAAATATGACCTGAATGAATGAATACATAGGTAATCTCTGCAAAGAAATGGAAACTACTAAAAATAACTAAACAGAAATTTTAGAAGTGGAAAATAGAGTAACTGAAATGAAAAATTCACTGTATGGTTTAATAGCAGATTGGAGCTAGCAAAAGAAAGTCAGTGAATCCTGAAGAACAAAAAAATATTGAATATGAATAGAGCTCCATACACACACACACACATACACACACACAACTGGAGTTCCAGAAGGAAAGGGGAGAGAATAGGGCAGAAAAAAAAACCTGTGAGGAAATAATGATCAAAACTTCCCCAAATTTCTTGGAAAATACTGACTTTTCAGATATAGAAAGCTCAGTTATCCCCAAGTAAAATAATAAAAAGAAAACCATACCTAGGCACATCATAGTCATGACCTGAGCCGAAGACAGAAGCTTAACCCACTGAGCCACCAGGCGCCCCATCCCACAGATTTTGATAACTTTTTTTTTCATTATTTTTCAGTTCAAAATATTTTCTAATTTACCCTGTGGTTTCTTGGATGCATGAGTTATTTAGAAGTGTGGTTTTTATTTTATTTTATTTTATTTTATTTATTTTTTAGAGAGTGTGAGAGTGAGGGGTGAGGAGGGGCAGAGGAAGAGGGAGAGAGAGGATCTTAAGCAGACTCCACGCCCAGCACAGAGACTGACGTGGGGCTCGATCTCATGACCCTGAGATCATGACCTGAACCGAAATCAAGAACCAGACGCTTAGCTGACTATGGCACCCAGGCACCCCTAGAAGTGTGTTGTTTAATTTCAAAGAATTTGGGAATTTTCTAGGTATATTATTGTTACTGAGTTTTATTGTTGTAGTCAGAGAAAGTATTCTATAAATTTTAATCTTTTGAAATTTGTTGAGACTTATTTTATAGCCCAGCATATCATCTCTCTCTGTCAAATAAATAAATATAATCTTTAGAAAAAAAAATAGAAATGCTAAAAGGGACACCTGGGCAGCTCAGTCAGTTAAACGGCCGACTCGATTTCGGCTCAGGTCATGATCTCAGGGTCTTGTAAGATTAAGGCCTGCGATGGGCTCCACGCTGGGTGGGGAGCCTGCTTAAGATTCTCTCTCTCCCTCTCCTTCTGAACTGCATGCCCACCCCCCTACCCTGGCTCCCTGCCCCTCGTGCTCTCTCTCTCTTAAAAAAAAAATGCCTAAAAGATGTTCTTCAGGTAGAAGGGAAATAGTATCATATGGAAACTCAGATCTACAGAAAAGAATGAAGAGCACCAGAAATGGTAAATATGTGGGTGCATATAAATAACTATCTTTTTCATCTCTTAATTTCCTTAAAACAAAGTCAACAGTTTAAAAATTTTTATTTAAATTCCAGTTAGTTAACTTACAGTGCAATATTGGTTTCAGGAGTAGAATTCAGTGATTCATCACTTACATACAACACCTAGTGTGCAACACAAATGCCCTCCTCAATACCCATCACCCATCTAGCCCATCCCCTACGCACTTCCCTCCATCAACCCTCAGTTCTTTATCTTGAAGAGTCTCTTATGGTTTGCTTCCCTCTCTCTCCCCCTCCCCATATGTTCATCTGTCATTTGCAATGATGTGGATGGAGCTAGAATGTATTATGCTAAGCAAAATACATCAGAGAAAAACAATACCATATGATTTTACTCATATGTGAAATTTAAGTAATAACGTTTCTAGATGGAGTTGGTAATGTAGACAGCGGTAGAAAATAAATTGGGACACTAGTAAAAGGATAGGGTAGGGAGCAGGGAGTAAAAATTATACTATTGTAAGGTTCTTACATTCGTGCAATATGAGATAGGAAGTGGGAAAGGTCAGGTATGAAGTGTGAAGTGGCATGATATTACTTAAAAGTATCGAATCATTAGGGAGGCATAATATTACCCTGGAAAAATCACTAAATAGGGGCCTGGGTGGCTCAGTCGTTAAGCCTTCTGCTCAGGTCGTGATCCCAGGGTCCTGGGATTGAGCCCCGCATCGGGCTCCCTGCTCTTTGGGAAGCCTGCTTCTCCCTCTCCCACTCCCTCTGTTTCTGTTCCCTCTCTCACCGTGTCTCTCTCTGTCAAATAAATAAATAAAATCTTTAAAAAAATCACTAATAATAGCAAAGAATATAATTTAAAATATATAATATTTTAAATATACAAATACTTAAGTTTTGTAAAAGGAAGCAGAAAATGAGCAATAGAGAAATTAAAAATAAAAGAGACAATTAGAAGACAAATGATAGTATGATGGACTTTAAACCAACCATATGAATAATGACATTAAATGTAAAGTCCTAAGCACTCCAAAAAGTTCTTGAAGACAAAGGGTATTACCAGAGAGAGAGAACTGGATATCTCCTCCTTAAAAGATTTAATTAATCAAAAAGACATCAAAGTTCTAAATGTGAATGCACCTGAAACAGCTTCAAAATATATAAAGAAAAAAATGGATAGAAATGAGAAAGAAATAGCAGGTACAAAAATCATAGTAGGAGATTTAACACTCCTCTCAATAATTGATAGAACAGGAGAGAGGAAAAGGAAATAAAGATATAGATCTACATAACACTATCAACTGTATGTACATTTACAGAACGTCATACCCACCAACTGCAAAATGCATTTTCCTTTCAAGAGTACATGGAACATTCTCCAAGATAGATGATATGCTGGGCTATAAAATAAGTCTCAACAAATTTCAAAGGATTAAAATTTATAGAATATTTTCTCTGACTACAACAATAAAACTCAGTAACAATAATATACCTAGAAAACTCCCAAATTCTTTGAAATTAAACAACACACTTCTAGGGGTGCCTGGGTGCCATAGTCAGCTAAGCGTCTGGTTCTTGATTTCGGCTCAGGTCATGATCTCAGGGTCATGAGATCGAGCCCCACGTCAGGCTCTGTGCTGGGCGTGGAGTCTGCTTAAGATCCTCTCTCTCCCTCTTCCTCTGCCCCTCCTCACTCCCTGCTCTCACACTCTCTAAAAAATAAATAAAATAAAATAAAATAAAATAAAATAAAATAAAAACCACACTTCTAAATAACTCATGCATCCAAGAAACCACAGGGTAAATTAGAAAATATTTTGAACTGAAAAATAATGGAAAAAAAAGTTATCAAAATCTGTGGGATGGGGCGCCTGGTGGCTCAGTGGGTTAAGCTTCTGTCTTCGGCTCAGGTCATGATCCCAGGGTCCTGGGATCGAGTCCCATATCGGGCTCCTTGCTCAGCGGGGAGCCTGCTTCTCCCTCTGCCTGCCACTCCCCCTCTCGTGCTCACTCTCTGTCAAATAAATAAATAAAATCTTAAAAAAAAAAATCTGTGGGATGTAGCTTAAGCAGTATATCCCCAGAATGCAAAGGTGACTCAACATTCAAAAATCAGTGTAATTCATGACGTTAACAGAATGAGGAAAAGTTTAAGATCATCACAATAGATAAAGAGAAAGCACTTGATAAAATTCAACTCTGTTCATGGTAACACTCAGCAAACTAGGAATAGAAGGGAACTTTCACAGTTTGATGAAGGGCATCTATTAAAACCTATAGCTAATTATATACTTAATGGTGAAATATTGAACACTTTCAAAGATCAGTCACAAGGCAACAATGTCCACTTTCACTGCTTCTATTCAATATTGCACCAGAGACCCATATCAGTGCAATAAGAAAAAGAAATAAAAGCCTTTAAAATTGGAAAAGACAAAGTAATACTGTCTCTGCTGACATATAATATGATTTTCTACCTAGAGAATCCTAAGGAATCTACAACAACAAAAACAAACCCTACAAAACTGCTAGAATAAATAAGTGAATTTAATTTAGCAGGGTCGGGGCACGTGGGTGGCTCAGTCGGTTAAGCGTCTGCCTTTGGCTCAGGTCATGATCCCGGGGTCCTGGGATCGAGCCCCGTGTAGGGCTTCCCTGTTCAGTGGAGAGTCTGCTCTTCTCCCTCTGCCTCTCCCCTCCACTTGTGGGCTCTCTCTCTTTCTCTCTCTTTCTCAAATAAATAAAATCTTAAAAAAAAAATTTAGCAGGGTCATAGGATACATAGTCAATCTATTGAAATTGTTAGTATTTCTATATCCTAGTAATGAGCAAAAATTTTAAATATAGTTAAAATATCTGAAAGCTTAAAATATTTAGGAATAAACTTAATTAGAGATGTACACTGAAAATTACTAAATATTGCTGAGATAAAGGAAACTTAAATTAATGGAGAGATATACCATGTTCATGGGTCAGAGGAGTCAATATCATTAAGGTGCTCATTCTTCCCAAATTGATCTATTGATTCAATGCAATGCCAATCTAAATCTGAGCAGACTTTTTTTTTTTTTTTGTAGAAAATGACAGGATTGATAAACTCGTTCTGAGACTTACGGAAATGCAAAAGGCCTAGAAGAGCCAAAACGACTTTGAAAAAGGAGAACAAAGTAGAAGGGCTTACACTAGTTATTTCAAGGCTTCCTATACAGCTATAGTAATCAAGAGAGTAGGGTATTGGTATAAGGACATGGATACAAACAGACTAATGGAACAAAATAGAGAATCTGATATATGAACATATGTGGTCAATTGGTTTTCAACAATTGTGCCAAGATAATTCAAAAGGGGAAAGGATAGTCCTTTCAAGGAATGGAGTTGAAACAACTACACATCTGTGTGGGCGAAAGGGAACCGTAAATCCTACCCCATGACATACACAAAAATTAATTATAAATCAATTCAAGACCTAAATGTAAAAGCTAAAACTATAAAACTTTACAAAAAAATGTTAGAGAAAAATCTGTGTGACCTTGGTTAGATGAAATGATTTCTTAAATAGGACACAAAAATTTGGATTTTAGGAAAATTAAAAACCAATGCCCTTCAAAAGACACTGTTAAGAAAATGAAAAAATGGGCCATACACAAAAATATGATACACATATCTGACAAAGGACATGCCCAGAATACATAAAAAAAACTCTTACAACTCAATAAGAAAACAAACTCCATTTTTTAAAAAATGGATAAAAGAATAGATACTTCACAAAGGTAAGATTTGTGAGTGGCCAATAGCACATGTAGCAGTATTATTCTGCAGAGTCAAAACATGGAAACAACCTAAATGCCCATCAGTGTGTCAGTGGATCTACAATTCTGGTATTTTTATACTGGAATACTACTATTCCAATAAAATGCAACACACTGATGCACACAAAACATGGGTGAATCCCAGAATCATGCTGAGTAAGAGAAGCCAGACGTGGCAAACTACATACTATATGATTCCCTTTATATGAAGCTCTAGAACAGGCAAAGCTATGGGGCTCCTGGGTGGCTCAGCATTCAACTCTTGGTTTCGGCCCAGGTCGTGGTCTCGGGGTCATGGGATCGAGCCCTGCTCAGGCTCCGGGCTCAGCTTGGCGCAGAGTCAGCTTGGGATTCTCCCTCTCCCTCCGCCCCAACCCCTGCTCGTGCTCACTCTCTAAAATAAGTAAAATCTTAAAAAAAAAAAAAAAGAAAAGAAAAAGAACAGGCAAAGCTAACCGATAGTGATAGAAATCAGATCAGATGGAAGTTCCTGGGACAATGTGGTAGGGGGACTGACTGCAAAGGATCATGAGGGAATTTTCTGAGATGATGAAAATGTTCTAAATATCATTGGGGTAGCAGTTACATAGGTGTATACATTCGTCAAAACTCACTGAACTATACATTTAAAATGTGTACATTTTATTTTATATAAATCATATCTTAACATTGACTTTACAGAAAAGCACATGTGCTAACTCCTCCCTCTGCGTGTGATGATTGCACTTTCCCCCTCTTGTGGTCAGATCAGGTTTCCATCCATCTCAGCTTCCAAACCTTCCTACCGTTAAGGAATAATTGGTCACAGAAGTGGGATTTGCGGGGAGAAGAAAGAAGAAATTATGTGTAGAGAGAGTGTGGGGGAGAGAGATCAATTTACTCAGACATGACCGAGTCCCAACGCATCAGGTGTACAAAATTCCTTTAGAACCCTGTGTGTGCCAGAAGTAAAGCCAGTGATGCAGGGACAGGAAGAAGAGAGTGACACTGTCATGTGCACCCCTGCATGTCCTCACTGTTGGTCTTCATGTCCCACAGACCCAGAGAAGAGCTGCCAGCCAGTGTTGGAGACTCTGCGCCAGGCCATAGATGGCACGGTGTACGCCCACAGCACCTTGGAATTGCAGACGCTGCAGCCTGTGGTCAACTTCCTGGCCACGGCCACAGTACCAGGCTTCTGTGAGCGCCCACTGTGCCCACGCCTCTTTCGACTCTTCACAGTGCTGGCCCTGGGGAGCGTGACCCAGGCCATGCTGCTGAGCAGGCACACACCGAGCATCCAGGCCTGGCTTGAGCGCTTTCCCTCTGTGGAACGGGAGGGGCTTCTAGCAAAAGCCTTGGTCCGGGCCTCGGTGGAGGCCTGGGAGGCCGTGGGCAACTGCTTTCTGCCTTCCCCCCTCCACCCACATTACCGCTTCTCCCTGCACTCTGTGAGCCAACTACTGGGCAGCTTGCAGCTGCTGCCCACCAGGATGGGCTCCCGGGGCTTTCTGGACTGTCCCAGCCATCAGGAGCACTTGCGCCGGGTGTCAGGCTTGCGTGGCACCCGCCTGACGATTATGGTGGCCATGCGCAACATGGTGCGTCTCTGGTTGCACGAGGCCCAGAGAACCTTTTGTGACCGGCTGGACAGCCCTAGGGAACGCTCTTACTGTGCCAAGCTGCTCCTAGAAATAGCTCAGAGTGTGTTCTGCTGTGGGCCAGCACCCCAGAATGGGGCCAAGGGCTCTGAGGAGGAGGAGGAGGAGGAGGAGGAGGAGGAGGAGGAGGAGAAGGAGAGGGTGCCTGAAGTGGAATCCGAAGGGGAGCTGGCCCAGTGGGAGGACTTAAGCAACAGCGACAGTGAGACAGAGGAGGAGGAGGACCCTTATGGCCTGCGGGTCACCACCAGCTCACCCTCCTGTGATTCGGGTCTAGCACCTTCCATAGCACCAGTAAGGAGGGAGACCATAGAAAGCCTAAGTCCGAAGATAAGCCAGGAGGAGGGCACAAAGGCTTCTGGCTACAGACTCCAGTTAAACAGAAGCAAGAATAGGTGGCAGAAAACCTCCCGGATGGACATGGCCTCACCCCTTCTGCTACCAGTGCTACTACTCCGCCCCCAGGAAAAGCCCTCAGACCTGGTCTTCAGTCAGGAGCTGATACTGGGGTCCAACTCTGAGAGCCCCAGCTTGTACCTGGAACGGCAGTGGGAGAGCCTGGAGGAGCAGCTGTCCACTGCAGCTGCTCAGTTGAAGCTGAGCGCCCACCTTGCCCGGTGCCACTCCATGGCCAAGCACGTGGCCCGCCTGGTCCGGGTGCTGGCCAGGCCCCGGCAGCATGGCCTGTTGTTCTCAAGGGCTCTGGGTACTGGGCGCCGTACAGCCATCACTCTGGCAGCTAGCATCTGCCAGGCCCGCCTCTTCCATCTGCCGTCTGGCGCAGAGGACGCCGTCCTCCAGTGCCTACGGGAGGCCAGTTGGCATGCTGGCGTGTTAGGCCAGCCGGTGGCCCTGCTGGTGCCCAAGGGTGTGGATCTTACCACCCTTCATCGTCTGCTGGCCCTGGCAACCTTGGGCAGTTTCCCTGACCAGTATACAGAGGCAGATCTGGACAGCATTGAAGAACATCTCCCCAGGGAGAACCTTAGTGTCAAGCAGAACAGCAAGAAGGAAACGCTGTTGCAGAGGTAAGGCCAAGAATCCCATGGGAGGGGCTGCTCTGCTCTCGCTCTACACTGGCCAAAAGGCCAAAAAGAAATCTAAGAGCTGCTGTGAGGGCTCAGAAGATGAGGGCTAAGGGGTCAGGTTTGGGACTGGGGCCTAGATGGGCAAACAGGGATAAAGGGGAGGATGGTATCTGAGCCCCTGGCCCGCAGGTTCTATCAGCAAGTCTGCAACCACCTGCATATGTTCATCCTGCTTGGAGATGACCAGACCCACAGACAGCTGCCCTCCACCCTTTTCCTGAGGCTTCTTCAACTGGCCGTTGCTAGCATTGACCGTTATGAACCCTGGGACCAAGACTCCCTGATCAGTGTGGTCCGGTACTACCTGGAAAGCGCTCAGAATCTATCCATTGATGATGGTGAGCCCTTTCTACCTGTTCTCACTACTCCTCTCAACCAGGTGTTAGTGAGGACTCAGGTCAGTCTCTCTCTCTCTCTATATATATATATCTCTCTCCCTAGAACCTAGTGATCCCCTTCACCTTTTCTGCCTTCCTTCCTGAATCAGAAGAGGGTCCTTTTCTTTCCCATTCTCCAATAAACTCACAAGCTAAATTCATGCCCATTTCAGACTCCTTGAAGTGCCCAGACCTCCAGGCATCAATTCCCAGGGTGGCCAAAGCCATGGCTCTCATTCACCTTTCGGCTGTCAGCTACTATGGACACCTATGCCCTGAGTTACCACTTGTCACCCCCAAGACTTTCCTAGACTTTCTGGACGCCTTCATGCTGCTGCAGCAACAGATGACTCTGCAGATTAAGAAAAAGTTCCAGCGGTGAGTGCTCCCATTTCCTGCACTGTACCTCCTTCTGCTTCCTTGGGCCCACTTTATTGGTACATCGTATCTCCAGGATCCAGAAAGCCTTAGAAAATTTGAGAATGCTGATCGAGAAGCACAATGCCTACACCAACTTTGTCTCCAACTTGGAACAGCTGCTGAAAGGCTCCCGCAAGGTAAAGGGGGAGAAGATTATGAGGTATGCACAGTAGGGCAAAGCAGGAGCCCCCAGGGGGCTTTGGAGGAACCAACCAGAGTGAACCTTAGCTCTTATCTCCCGAGAGTACCCCTTTCCCCAGGGGATCTCTTTAATCCCTGCTGCCTCCTCCTCTAGAGTTCAGGCTCAAAGTTCCCCATGGCACAGCTGAGACCAGGCTGATTCTTCTAAACACAGGAAACCCCAGTGTCTGCTTCTGCTGTCCTTAGTATGTACTTTGACTATGGGAAGTCCAGTATACTGTCCAAGATCTGAATAGATTCCCATCAGGGATGAGGCAGAGATTACATTCTCACGGTTACCTCTACTCTTACCCCTTCTTCTGGATTCTCTATCCTGGCTCATTGGCACACCTCTTATGGCCATCCTCCTTTCCCACACAGCTTTGTCCCTGTACCCTCTTCCTTCCACAAAAGCACCAACTACACAAGGCTCACATGCACACTGGGGAAATGTGGATGGGTGATGGCAGCAGAGCAATTTACATTTTTAGACCAGAACCAGAAAGAGATTGGAATGGTACACTAGACCTCACTGTCCTGAACTTCTTTAGTCACCCTCCTCTACAGGGTATCTCCCAGTCACCAGCTCTTCTCCTCACCTCTCCCGGTGCCCACTCCACAGTGTTATTCAGTGCTCCATCTTTCCTTTAGAGCTCGTCCAATATAATTCTCATGTAACAAGAGAGAATTTTTCTAGTCCAAATCTAAATCCCATTTTGTTTTTAATAAGAGGAATTCTGAAATAGCTTTTTTTTTTCTTCCTGCTACACAAGGCTTTGGTGAAGGTTCAGGGATAACTTCAGAGAAGTAAACTAGTGGTCAACCCACACACAGACAAATGCTTCCCCTCTACTGGGCTCTCAGGCCATAAGCTCCCAATGCCTAGCCTGTCTCTTTTGATGGGTGCCTCAGGGCCATCACCCAGTGCTGCACAACTCTAGTAGGAGTATGTATTCCATTGTATCTACATGCATGGTTGTCATTGTGTTCTCTGTAAACGATGCTCCCTAGAGTTCTCACAGTACTGGTGCCCTCCTACCATCCACCACCAAGGATCACTAGCTTAGATGAAACCTCAAGACTCATTGAGATTAAAAAAAAAAAAAGTTCACAGAGGGACAGGAATGGCCTCCCCCATGTTTTCCAAATTCCAGTTTCTTGTCTTGGGTCCTACCATTTCCCAAGATTATTAATACCAGGAATTATTAATCTGGTTTAAAGGTGCTATTATTCTTTGATCCCTGGGTCAGTTATATCAAAGGACAACATAAGAAGCCCAAAATCTGGATAAGAGATGTTCATAGTGGAGGCGCCTGGTTGGCTCAGTCTGAAGAGCATGCGACTCTTGATCTCAGGGTTGTGAGTTCAAGCCCTGTGTTGGGTGTAGAGATTACTTAAAAATAAAGTCTTAAGAAAAGAGAGAGCGAGAGAGAGAGAGATGTTCATAGTGTCAGAGGCATTCAGTGTCAGATCCCTTGGCCATTCATTCAACAACCATAATAGTGTGTACTTCTTTCAGAGTTCCCCACCCCAGGAAATGGCATCACCATCCACTTAGTTAAGCCAAATCCCAGGAGTCATTCTGGAGCCCTTCGTCTCTATTCTCTCTCATATTCAGCTGGTTCATTATTCATTACTGTACTCTACAAAAATTAATTGAACTCCACTCTTCTTGTCCACCCACTTATTAATACTTATGTCCGTGTCTACATCTATGTCTACATCTAGATCTAGGTCAATAGAATCCTTGCTACAACTTTTTGAGGTGGCTATCCTTTTTCCATTTTACAGATGAGAAAACTAAGATCCAGAGAGGTTAGGATGAGGATTAAATGAGATCGCATATGGACAGCATTTGAATGTCCTGGCACATAGTAAGAGCTCAATAAATGATAGCTCCTCCTAATAAGAAAGATAAGGTACCGTCCTTGCCTTCATGGTGCCTAGTTTACTGGAACATATAGACTCATCCAGGCAATTACAAGACAGTGTGTTATGACAGAGAAAGTCCATGGTGCTCTGAAGTATCAAGACTTTTCTAGAGAAAGCAAAGTGCCACAATGAGTTATGTGTAGAACATGGCAAGCACTGAAAAACATTCCTTAAATATGGAAACAAATGAATGAAGTGCACAATGTTGATACCTGGAGGTTAGCTAAGCTCTGGGTGGGGAGGATGTCACAGGCTGAAGGAAAAGCATGGGCAGATGCCCAGAGGTGAGAGAATGCATGCCACGTTGGAGGAGCTGAAAGTCAGGAATGGCTGGAGAGTGGGGTGCTGGGGGAGGAGAGACATGAGGTTGGAAAGTGGAGTCGAGGCCTCCTGGGCACAGAGGCCTCATAAACCACCTGGAGAGTGGGGAGTGTTTGGGAATGTGAGGATGATGGTCTTTGGCTGCAGCAAGGAGAGCGGAGTAGAGCAGAAACTGAGACAGCAGTGAGGAAGCACGGGCCCAGGCAGGGGAGCACACAGGACAGACAGGTAGGAGGCAGACCTGAACAGCCTTAAAGACGGGCTGGGGTCAGGGGAATAGAAGAGATGGAGTCAGGGGAACAATGAGGTTTTCTTCCTTAGGAAACTTGGGTGTGTTTTGCCACAGTTCTCTGAGAAAAAGCACAGGTGAGGAGGCAAATAAGATTTCAAGAGACCTGATGGGGCGTAGCCAAGACATTGTTCCTTTGGGGACATGTGGAGTCTGAGGAGCATGCAAGGCATCCAAGAGGAGACTGCCACTAGGCAGATGGATATGTGGATGTGGGGCTCAGGAAAAAATCGGGCTTGAGACAGCGATTTGAGAGTTGTTAAAATAGAAGTGGTAATCAAAGCCATGAGATTAGGGAGGACACACAGAAGTGTAGAATGAGAAGATACAGAGGCCCTGAAACATTGCTGAGGAATATTTAAGGGATGGTAGAGGAAGAGACTGAGAAAGAGCAACCAAAGAAGCTGAAGAAAGCCAAAGGATACCATGGGGTCATGAAAGTCAAAGGAAGACAATGCTTCAAGAGCGAGGGAACTGTCTTCTGTGACAAATGCCACTAACGGGTCAAGTAAGATGAAGAGTGTAGCATAAGCACATAGGCTTTGGAGTCAGACTGCCGGGGCCTGTGTGGCAGATCAGGAGAAGCAATCACCCACTTGGAGCTGCGTTACCAGGTGTGTGACTCACACACCAGTAAGTGACAGTTTCAGGGCTCAGTCCAGGGCTCTGGGCCTATATGGAGTTCAACTTGGTCATCCTGACTACCAAGCGAGGAGTATGCTGGAGTCCCAAGCCCACGGGGCTCCCTCTGGGGTATTCCCAACTGGCCCAGGATCTGGAGCTGCAGAGCCTGGATCTCTGTTTGCAGACCGTCAGCATACATCAGCAGCAGCTAGAGAAGGGCAAGCTGCTGTTCAGGCAGCAGCTAGGAGAGTGTCAGCAGCAGGAGAACCTCATCGGGAACCTGACCAAGCAGCGGGATGCCCTGCGGGCTCAGCATGAGGCTTTCCTGGAGCAGGTGGGCTTTCCTGCTGCCTGCCCTGCACTGGTCCTCTCTTGGGAGGGGACAGCCTTTCACAGGATGCCCAGAGGAGAGAATGGGGTGACTTGTCATGGAGTCTTTGGGGTGAGGGGCAAAGGTAATAGGATGGCTTGAGGAACTGTCCCTCATGGGAACCCCTAGGAAGAAATGATCCCTCCTGGCAGCACCTTGAAGGAAGAGGACACTCTGGGAACTCACGTCAGGGGTGCATCTCTCCTCATTTAGATGGGCAAGGCCTTCCTGGGACCTCTGAGCCAGCTGCAGGTGGCTGACTTTGAGGAGATACGGAGCTATCGAGCGCCACCAGAATCGGTGGTCCAGGTGACCGATGCACTGTGCGACCTGTTCCACTGTGAAAGAGGCTGGGCCAGTGCCAAGCAACTCTTATACACCGAGGATTTTTATCAGGTAGAAATGTGGAGCACAATGGAGGAGGAGAGTGGAGGCCTAAGGGGGGGGGGGGCACCTGGCAGAGTGAGGCGGTTGGGGCAAAGTCCAGAGCACCTATGTCTGCCCCTACCCCTCTTAACACACTTTCCCAGGAGCTGGTGTTCTTCCCCAAGGAGAAGATGACGGACTCAGAGATGATAAAGTTAACCCAAGCTCTGAAGGCTCCAGGTATGAGTGACGCAGCTCTGCGGGCAGTAAGTATACCCGCAGCAAACCTGGCCGCCTGGCTCTGGGCTGTTCTGCGCTATGGGCTGGCCCAGCGCCGAGGACTGCCCACGGGCCTACTGCTGCGGCAGATCGAGGCCACGCTGGCTCGGGAGCAGGCCCGCCTGGGCCACTGCCAGTTTCAGGCCCAGGAGACCCTAGAGCACAATTTGGATCTGGCCAAGACGCTGGAAGAGGCCCGGGCTTCGAACAACCGTATGATAGAGAAACTCAGTCAGGCTCAGTGTGGCCAATATCACAAGTGGCCCATCAAGGCTGCACTGCTCACACCCATGCACTCCTGGACTACAGAGCTCCAGGTAACCAGCCCCTCCCGGGGTTCCCCCCAAAGTTCATTTCTGCACCACTGCCCCCAACCCCTCGGCTCCTCCCTGGGCTCTCCCTGCCATGCTTTCCTGCACCCCCTGCCTCGCTCCCTCTCTGCCTGTACCCTCCTCGCTGGCCCACATGCCTTCTGCTCTCCCTTCCCATGCCAGAAGTTGAAGGGGCACTGCCTGACTGTGTTCGGAGACGCCCTCCTGTGTTCAGCTGCCATCATCTACCTGGGTCCTTTCCCGCCAGTGCGGCGCCAGGAGCTACTAGACAAGTGGCTGGCTCTGTGTAGGGGCTTTCAGGAGACCCTGGGCCCAGATGATGTGGCACAAGCCCTGAAGCAGAAGCAGAAATCTGTCGTCGTGCCACCAAAGAACCCCCTGCTCTCCGTACGCTCTCCCTTCAGCCTTCTGTCCTTGCTGAGCTCTGAATCCGAACAGTTCCAGTGGGACCGAGACCTGAAGCCCCAGGCGAAGTCAGCCCGCCTGGCAGGCCTGCTTCTGCGAAGCAACACCCACTACTCCAGTTGCCGTTGGCCTCTGGTGCTTGACCCCAGCAACCAGGCCCTCATCTGGCTGAACCCACTGCCTCTGCAAGAGACTAGATGCTTGGCCCCAGGCCCCACAGAGTACAGAGGTAAAGCCAGGGATGAGGAACATAACACTTCTCGGGTATCTGAACTGCCAACACTCTCGGCCACATGTGGTCTTCCCTTTCATAATGAAGACACTAAATTTTTGTGGCCAGGGTATCCTAGACTTCATCAGTCCATATGATATTAATCAACTAGTCACATTTACATCTTGGGGCCTACATTGCAATGATTCTGAATCTACATGGCTGACCAGTCCATGATCTTCTACTTCCCTGGTCTGCCCAGCATTCTTAGAAACTTGGCCTACAACTCAGAGCCTTCCTTACTATCCAAGTTTATCCCATGTTCAGGAATTCTGGGGAAATATTTCTATTAGCTCTGCTTGGAACAGAGACCCATCTGGGTAGAGTGTCAGAAGGAGGTGTTTTCCAGGGGAAGGAAGCAAGGGTGTTGTGTAGGGGAAGGAAAAAAGGGTGTTTATTTTCCAGAAGAAAGGGTTGGGAATTGCACTGGGGAGAATAATAGACATCTACAATGGACTAGGTATGTAATAAAGTGGTCTGTAACATGGGCTCTGTAATCAGACTGTCTGGGTCAAATATCTGTTCTTTACTAGCTGTGCAAATAGGGCAAGGTACTTAATCGCTCTAAGCCTAAATTTATTTGCCAATAAAATGAGCACCTTAATTATACCCATCTCATAAAACGTTGTATTAAGTAAGAGAATTCATTTAAAAGGGGTTTACACAGTGCCTAAAAATAATAAGTTCCCAAAAATGTTAGTATCACTACTAATGTATTACTACTACCATTATTCCACTCCATCCCTTGGCTGTCCAGCACAACCTTCCATTGTGCCCATACCCCATTACAAAAATGCCCATGACACAACTATCTCATGTGTAACTATAAGTGAATTTACCCCCCTCTAGTAAGAGACCCCTGAAGAAACCTCCAGCTGCAGCATCCAATTCTGAGTCCTCGAACTGTGAACGATGTTCACTGTTCTTGATCAGACCTAGATGTAGCTCTTTGTGATTCTATAACCTATGATAGAGTACAAGCTAAATCTCACCCTAGTAATACACCTGATAGGCAGAGTGAAGCAAAATCAAATCAAGATAACTACAGTAAACTTCCTGTTTAGAAACCAGGTAAGGGTAAGAAACACACACTTGTATGTTAATCTTCCATCATGTGCTGTGTGACGCCAAACAGGGATAGTAAGGCGAATGATTAGCATCACTTCACTGGCTATAGAGTGAGTTCTTGGACAGCCACTTTGGCTGTCCTGGGTTCTGATGAACAGTATAATTTTCCTTGTCCATTGTCCCCACGGCTATCTATGAAAGGAACATTGGGCAAGAGTCCCCTGTTTGTAGCTGTTCTGCCTTACATATCCACTTCGTATTAGAATGGGATGGGGGCTTAGGATTTGCCTTAAAATTAAGCAAACACTGATCACTTGTTACCAGACAGGGGATTTTCTAGCTAATTCCTTTAAATCTCTCATCGTTTCCCTGCAGATTTCATTTGTAAGGACTCTATTAGCTATTAATCAATGCCAGAAATCTTGGTATATTCTCATTCTTGAATTTAAACCCCATTTTTTTTTTGTCTTCTCTCTTAACATTGGTTTTGGGGCTCTAGCAATCCCACTAAGGCTTAATGTAATTGTCATCCATCTAAACCTTGGCCTTCACCTCAGAGCTGTAGTAATAAAATAGTCTGAGTAGTGAGGTTAGGCTAATTGCCCATGGAATGTAGCCCCTATTACTTGGGGCTGTATCCAAATCAAAAGCGGGAGGGAGACTATTACGTTTGTCAAGCAGGGAATGCTTAAAGAGAAGTGCTTGGGATGGACCTGGAGAATTAGACTTCCCTGATTTTCCAGGCTCTTCCAATAGCCAAATTTCCTATTCCATGCAACATTAGGTAGAAAATCATTTTTACAAATCAACAAGATGCATGAGTATCTGATCATCTGTGGTCTGAAATTGCTTGATATGAGCAGAAAGGAATTTTCTTTTTTTGGGAAGTTGTTCCTCTTATCTAAGAGAGAAGTAGCCAACGTGCCTTCTGCTAAATCCACTGAAGTTCAGTGAGCATATGGTCCAAGTCCCATGAGATAAACCAACTTCTTACCTACCACATAACATAGGAGGGAAAACAAAAATCTTCATTGCCCCTCCCCACCACTAACTCCCTGTATCAGCTAGGAATGCTATCATGATCAGTAACAAAAGCCCAACTTACCATGGCTTAAGAAATAAGGATTTATTGGGGCACCTGGATGGCTCAGTTGGTAAAGGGGTTGACTCTTGCTTGACCTCAGCTCAGGCTTGGATCTCAGGGTCGTGAGTTCAGGCCCTGCATTGGGTTCCACGCTGGGTGTGGAGCCTACTTCAAAAGAGAGAGAGAGAGAGAGACAGAGACTAGAAAGAAGGATTTATTTATCTCACACTATAAGAAGTACTGAGATAAGCAGGCACAGGGCTTCAGTATTGACTTCAAGTACCCAGATTCTTCTACCTTTCTGCTCAATGATCCTTAGATGTTGGCTTATCACATTATAGTGGGTTGAATCCTAACCCACAGAACCTATTCATAGGAACTTATTTGGAAAAAGAGTCTTGTAGGTATAACTAAGTTAAGGACCTTCAAATGAGATCACCGTAGATTATCTGGGTTGGTCCTAAATCCAATGACAATTGTCCTTATAAGAGAAAAAAGAGAAGGCATAGGTACACAGAGGGAAGGCCTCATGAAGATGCAGACAGATAGTGCTGTCAGGTAGCCACGAGCCAAGGAACTCCTGGAACCAACAGAAGCTGGAGAAGGCAAGGAAGGAGTCTCTCTTAAAGCCTCCAGAGGGAGTGCAGCTTTCTCAGCACCTTGATTTTGGACTTCTGGCCTCTAGAACTACAAGGAAATAAGTTTTTGGGTTTCTTTTTTTTTTCCAGCCACCATATTTGTGGTAATTTGTTACCATATTGGCTGCTATCCCCCCGAAGCATCATGTCAGAGTTGCTGCTTGCCATTTCTGTCCCTTTTATCAGGAAAACAAAAGATCGTCCAGAAGTCTGAATAGCCAAATGTGGTAGGCAGAGTTTTGGCCCCCATCACCTTTGTCCTCCATTGTTACTCCTATAACTATGTTCCATGGCAGGAAGGACTCTGCAGATGTTAATTAAGATTACTAACCAATTGACCTTAAGATAGAGATATCCTGGATTATCTGGGTGTGCCCAATGTAATCACATGTGCCCTTCAAAGAAGCAAGGAGGAAAGAAAAGACAGGAAGATTTGAAACATGAGAAGGATTCAAGAAACTGTTGCTGGCTTGAAGATGGAGTGGGCTACTGGGAAAGTGTGAGGTAGAAATGAATTCTGTCAAAAACCAGTAAGCCTGAAAGAGGACCCTAGCCCCTGATGAGAACTACAGCCCCAGTTGATGCCTGATTAGCACCGTGTAACCCCGAGCGGAGCATCCAGTCATGCTGTGCGGCGCTTCTAACTTTCTGAACTCAGACATAATAAATGGGTGTTGTTTTAAGCTGCTAAGTGGTAATTTGTGGTAATTTGTTAAGCAATAGGAAATGAATCCACTAAACTGTGGACCAGGCAACCTCCACTCGCCTACTTCTTAATGCTTAATACTTTTTAAAAAAAGATTTTATTTATTTATTTGAGAGACAGCACAAGCGGGGGGAAGAGGCAGAGGGAGAGGGAGAAGCAGACTCCCCACTGAGCAGGGAGCCTGATGCGGGGCTCGATCCCAGGACCCTGGGATCATGACCTGAGCTGAAGGCAGACGCTTAACCAACTGAGTCACCCAGGTGCCCCAGTGCCTAATACTTTAAAAAAATTCTTAAAATTCTTAAATTTCTTAATACTTAAAAAAATATATTATTTTTCTTTTCCAGTTCCTGCAGTAGAGGCGGCAAAGGAGAAGGAGACTAGGGAGGGAGCCATCAGGGTCCACCATATACCCCATGACTTGGCTAATTACAGTTTATGGCCTTTCACTTACAAGTTGCTACTTCCAGGCACTGATTTCTATATTAGCAACAATTCGTTTCATTGTGATGGAAAATTAGCTTAGGCAAAAAGAGAAATACACAGACTCTTCTAACCAGTCTGGTGAAAGGCAGAAATGGAGCTGATTTCAGGGATACCTAGAACCCCTCTCTGGAGTTCTAGAGAAACAGTAATGGCAGGTACCATTTGTGGAGTGCTTCCTGGGTCCAGCAGAGTGCTTTCTATGTTATCATTTCATGTCTTCTGCACCTTGTAACCCTGGGAGGTACTCACTAATATCAATCCCATGTTGCAGACGAGTTGCAGATAAGGAAATTGAGTCGGAAGGAGCTTAAGTGACTCCTAAGTTGTCTTCCTGTGGGCCTTCTCTCATGAGATGGAGCCCTTGGGTGAACGGTGCTCCCTAGGAGCCTGGCTCATCCTCTGAGAGGAGTTCCTCTGCATCTTTCTGCCACAGAGAAGGGCTTTGTGAGAAATCAAGAAGAAGAGGAAGACGACAGTCGTGAAGAGTGTGATAAGGCTAAGGACAAGACAAAAGAGCGGAAGACAGAGGACAGGGAAAATGAGGAGGAGGAGGGAGAAAAGGAAGAGGAGCAAGAACACGAGGAGGAGGATGAGACAGAGAGGCAGGGGTCAAGGCCAGCCTCTGAGACTGGGTCTCTGCCCCTTCCCTACCTTCGTGTACTCTCAGGCACTGACCCAGAGTTGGGTCCTCAGCTCTGGGAGGCAGCTGCCAGTGGTGAGAATGGGTCCCCATCCACCGTGTCCCCCTTCTGTGGCCCCACAAGCCTCTCACCCCCAGCCTGACCTCAGCTCCCATCCCTAAGCCAGGCACTAACTGCGTGGAAGAGCCCTGAGGGAATCCTCCCATTAGCCAGCGGGGAGCTGGTCAGAGCCAGATTTTGGGGGGGGGTGGGTGGGAGGGGCGCGGTGCTGGCATGGTGGGTAGGGTGTCCTTGTCGCCCCCTCATAGGCCTGCCCGTGCTACTGACCAACATGGAGCTGGGCCTAGCGTGCCAAGAACTGCAGTGGCTACTGCAGCGGGAGGAGCTGAGCCCTTCCCAGGTGCAGCCGGGCTTCTGTCTCTATCTGAGCACTAGTCTCCCCCTCAGTGCCTTGGAAAAAGGTGAGCCCCAGTGGGTAAGTTGCCACCACAGCTTTGTGGACACACTAGGCCTCCCGCTTCACTCAGTCTGGCCCTGAGCAGGCTCAGGACTGCGGTCGGGAGCCGTGCGCCTGGTGTACCCCAGCCACTGGCTTTGCCAAGGGGGAAGGGTTAAGCATCTCCCATGTGACCCCAAGTGCTAGGTTATGAACTGCTGAAGGGGCTGAATGTGCTGGATCTGAGCCTGAACATGGATATCCTGGAAGACCAGATGCTGCATGAAATCTTGGGCATAGAGTGTCCCGAGCTCAAGAGCCGTTGGCGGGACCTAAAGACCAGAGCCCTGGACAGCTGTGCAGCTGTGGAGGCTGCTGAGGTGCCTGGGGGTCCTGGCTATGGGTGGGGGTGAGCTTTGGAGGGGCCCGGGTGTGGGGGCAGAGGTGGGTGTGGATGGCTGAGGACTATGGGAAAGGATCAGACCCACGGAATGGGTGGCTGTTTGCAGGAGCGGCTGCTGCTGATGCTACTCCAGAACCCAAAACATCAGAAACCAGCTAAATTCCTACGGGACATGGTGAGGGCGCAGGCAGAGCTATGTCAGCTGCGTGCTCACTGCGAGGATCTAGAAGAGCTGAGACTGCAGGAGGCGGCATTGTGGGCGCCCTATAGGCGTGTGGTCTGGCACGCGATGGCCATAATAAAGGCCCTTAGCCCGCTGCAGAACCTGCTGCCCCTTTTCCGCATGAGCCCCGACAACTGGCTAGCGGCCACCAAGCGGGCTCTGAACAGCGTGAAGCAGCGTGAGATTCATCAGGGGGGGGACCTGCCCAGCCATCTGCTGCATCTGAGAACACAGCTGACCCGCCAGCTACTGGGCAGCACCGTGGCTGCCCTGGGCCCGACCCAAGTACCATTGGTGGGAGCCTTGGGTGCTTTGGCGCTGCTGCGAGTGGCAAGGAAAGCACCAGAGCTGGAGAGGCTAGCCTTTGTGCCTGGCCTGGCAGCCTCCCCTAGCACGGGCTACAGCAAGCCAGGGGTGGCCCGGCCAGCCTGGCTGGGGCTGAGAGCCTGGCATGAATGTGGCCTGTTGGAGATGCTGCCCCCATTTCCGGGGCTGTGTGCATCCCTGGCAGGCCAGTCCAGTGTTTGGCAGGCTTACCTGTCACTGTCATCCACAGTGCTGGGTCCTGCACCTGGGCCTGGGCCTGGGCCCGATCCACTCAGCCTCCTCCAGAAGCTGATTCTGTGGCGTGTGCTGCGACCTGAGTGCCTGGCAGGCGCCCTGGCAGACTTTACCACCAGCCTCCTGGGCCGGCCCCTGGACGAAAACCTGGGTGCGTCCACCATACCCTTCGAACACAGCCAGGCTACTCAGCCTGTGCTGATCTTGTTGCCACCACCTGGTCACCCCACAGCCACCATGCATCCCCTGACTGTCATCCAGAAACTGGCTGCCAAGCATGAGCAGGTATGAGCCTAGTCCCTTGGCCACAGAGACACCAGACCCCTGTGGGCCAAGATGGAGTGTGGTGGCCCCATCCCAGTATTCTTATAGATCTTTCTGGCGAACTCAGGGATTTCTGGGGTCATTTGTGGCATTCCTTTGGGTCCCTTGGGTCACCCCAGGATCACTTTGAGTTCTCTGCCACCTCTCTGTTGGTCTTCAGGGGCAGAAGCATCTGGAGGTGATCGCCCTAGGCTCTGAAGCCTGGGACCCAGTGTCAGCAGTGGTCAGCACGCTACGCCAGGCTATGCACAGAGGGCACTGGCTGGTGTTGGAGAACTGTCATCTGATGCCTCGCTGGCCAAAGGAGCTGCTACAGCCCTTGCTGGGGCTATTGGATGGAGCCAGGGGTGTGTCTGCTACCTAATCCAGTACTGGGCCTGAGCTTGATCCCCTCACCCCTGGATCTCACTCCTGACCCCAGAGCCTCAAGTCTGACCCCTAAACTTGTGTCTGACCCTTTACCCAGTGATTGATCTCAGCCCCATATCTGACCCCTAGTGGTCTCGGATCTGGAGTTAGAACCGCTTCTAGCCCAACCCGGAAGCAGGAGTGTGACGACCGTCCACAGAGATTTCCGTCTTTGGCTTATTTTGTCTGCAGAGGCTATTGCTTCCTTACCAGGTGAGGAGTCCCCGCTATAGGCTCTCAGATTGAAGGAGGAGGGCAACTGTGCTGTGCTGACCCAGCACTCTCCTTCTGCCCCAGCTGTGCTGACTCAGCACTCCATGCCTGTTTTCTGGGACCAGTCTCTGGAGCTGGGCCACGTCTTGATGGACAGCTTGGAGCTAGCCCAGCAAGAACTCTCTGTGCAACCCCCAGCAAGGATGCTGCCTCTGCTTCTCTTACATGGCCTCCTGCTACACCGGCAGCAATATGGAATGAAGCTGCAGGCACACAGGGGGCGCTGGTGAGGGACCCCCGTCCATCTTGTTCAGTCAGTCATTCAGCAAACACTGAGCATTTTCCATATCCCTGAGGAGTACGACTAATTACTGCCTGGGCAGCACCAAAGTGTGAGGGCAAGGGCAAGTCAAGAAAGGCTCCTCCAAGGACTTTGAAATCTTGCTTTGAATGGAGTCTTGGAAGCAGAGGCAGATCAGGTGGAGATGGGGCTTTTCTGCGCAGAGGGAACTAAGCTCAGCAGGAGGAAAAATATTTCAATGTGGCTAAGATGGACATGCTGGGGGTTGAGTGGGGAGAGGCGAGGCTTATGGTAAAGGGCCTATAAGACCATGGCAAGGGGCCTGATTTTATCCTGGGGATAGTGGGAAGCCACTGGAGAGTTTTAAGTAGAAGAAATGTGATCCTAATTATCTGCTGGAAAGATCACTCTGGCTGCAGTGTGGAGAATGGACCAGATGGGACAGGGCTGGAGGCAAGCAGAGCCGTTTTAGGAGGCTCTGGCAGTCTGAAGGGACAAGACCATGGTATGGGTGGTAGGGACTAGGGTAGTCCCAGCACGGATAGAAAGTAAATATGGAGTGAGGAAGAAAGAGGAGTCAAGGGTGGCTCCCAGATTTCTGCCTAGGACAACTGGGGGCTGGTATAGGAGGAAATGATGATTTCAGTTGAAAGCAAGTTGAATTTGAAGTGCTAAGTGGCAATGACTAGTGAACCATCGTGAGTCTGGAGCTTGGGAGCTTGGGCTAGAAAGACCAGAGTCCTCAGCATATAGATGGTTCTGAAAGCCTACTTCCTGCTCCCCTCCCCCAGGAGTCCAGTGACCCTGATGCAGGTCCTTCAGATCCAAGAGCAGCTGTGGGCCGGCCTTAGCAATCCCAGTGCTGCCATGCAGGAGCTAGCGGGTGAGGCCCTTCCTGTCCCCATGTGGTCATCAGCCCCCAGGACAGCCCTGAAAGGGCGGGAGTGGGAGTACTGGGATAGGGGCATGATTCCCAGCTTTGGTTTTGGTTTGGGAGGTGGTGGAAACTGCAGGGGCTAGAACTGAGGGACTCTGACCTTATTCTCAGCTTCCGTTCTCTATGGGGGTCCTGTGGGAGACAAGAAGGACAGGGAGGCCCTGATTAGCCTAACACAGGCCTGCCTGAGCCCCAACAGCCGGAGCTGGGCTCAACCACACACACCCCAGTATCTGCTGTCTACTCTGTTGCCCAGCCCAGGTAAGCTGCAGCCAGGTACCTGTGTTGGGCTGGGGCACAGTCTGTGTAATGCCCCCCTCTCAGGAATGTGAACCGCGGTACCAACAAAGGTGTAGGATGGGGCAATATTCACACAGTTATGGGATGGTGGCTTAAAGTTTCACCCCTCCCCTTCACCTCCAAGAGCTAGGGGAGCTGGATGCTTTGGAAGAGTGCAAGGCCCAGATGCACCTCTTGCCCACACCTCCTGAACCCCAGAGCTGCGGACTGAGCGCTGGCCCCCAGGCCTGGCTGTTACGACGTCAGAGCCGTGCTCTCTTGAGCGCGCTGCAGCGGAGTTTACCCACTTGGGTTTCTGCGTCTCGAGGAGGCTCCCGACGCGCTGAAAGGCGGCTGCGGCAGCGCCTCGTGCAGGCCAAGTGGAGGCTGGAGTCGCTGCAGGCTCTGCTGGCGGAGACCGCCCGCCAGGAAGAGTCTGGCGCCGGGTGGCTGGTGCTGGGACTGAGCTCGCAGCGGCCTCTGCAGGCCTTCCTCCAGACAGAGGTGCTGGAGCTGAGCCAGCTGGCGGGCGCACTGCTGCGGGACCTGGATTGCCAGTTGCAGCAGCTGCAGGGCGCGCCCCCGTGTGCCTCCCCGCGCTGTGCGGCGGTGGCCCAAGCTCTCTGGACTGGCCGCCTACCCCCGCCTTGGCGTCCCCATGCGCCTGCCGGCCCCCAGCCACCCTGGCACTGGCTGCGACAGCTGTCGCGCCGTGGGCAGCTGTTGGTTCGCTACCTGGGCGTGGACACCAAAGTACCAGAGCGCATCTTTCACCTCTCAGCCTTTCGCCACCCACGCCGCCTGCTGCTATCACTGCGTTGGGAGGCTACCTTTGCTACCACCGCCCTGAACCAGCATGCGCCTAGCTCGAATTTCTCTGGTTGCCAAGGCTCCAGCTCCAGTGGGCTCCCCCATAAACATGAGGAGCTGAACAGCAACCCTTTGCACCTCCAGGTATCTTCATGCCGCCCCTCAAATCCCTGATTACACCTTACAATTACCCCACCTTGCCTCTTGGTGATCTTGCCTCCTCAGGGGCCCCATATGCACTGATACCCCTCCACTAGGAACCCTCAGCTTCCTAGCCTTGCCTGATCAGTTTCTGGCGCCTCTAGGTGGTGAATGGTCCAAATCCTACCGTTCCAGAGATGGGGCTGCTGCTGATTGGGCTCCAGCTCCGGAATGCCGAGTGGGACCCGTTAGCAGGGGCCCTGCAGGACAGCACCTGCAGCCAGCCCAGCCCTCTGCCTCCGATCAGCGTCAGTGCCCAGGCCCGGGGCCCCAGTGACTTGCCACCCCCACCTGGCCTGGCTGTGTATTCCTGTCCTGTGTACCTGGAAGGGCCCCTAGGTATCACTAGGCTGCACAGCAGGCACATTCTGATGCACCTGCCCCTGCCCACGAAGCTCAGCCCCGCCACCTGTGACCATCGGAGGGTCCATGTGTGCAGCCCACCCTTGCTGTGAGCCCTCAAACAAAATAAAGTTGGGGTGATTCAATGAAGGATTTCTGAGATTTAGCAGTGCAGGGGGTCTGCACACGGAGAATTGCCCTGCTGAGGGGAAGACCCAGTGTGCACAACTGAGAGGGGAATGTTGGTATCCTGTGGGAGATGGGCCTGGTGTTGGTCATGCATCCCAGGGGCTTGGCAGATGGGGATGGCTAATACACAGGATCCCGAATCCTTGCCCAGCTTTCTACTGGGGTCTGAGTACTTGTGTTAAATCCACAAGAGATATATTTTTTTTTCACAAGCGATATTTTTGAAGAGATAACATTAGAACTGAAAATTATTTTTTTAAAGCTTTCGTTGTATTATCGAGAATGCCTCAATCTTTCCCTACCAGTCATCAACCTCCGCTGTGATGGATTCTCCAAGTGAGTCATATACATAAAAAACAAAAGCCAAATAAGATACAAGGTTTTATGTGCATTCAACAATTATTTTTTTTAAAGATTTATTTATTCTTTGAGAGAGAGAGAGAGAGAGAGAGTGCATGCGGGAGAGCATGCAGGCTACTGGGGGGAGGGGCAGAGGGAGAAAGACTCTCAAACAGACTCCCCACTGAGCAGGGAGCCCCAGGCTGGGCTTGATCTCATGACCCTGAGATCATGAGCTGAGCTGAAATCAAGAGTCAGACGCTTAACCAACTGAGCCCCTCAACAATTATTTATTGAGCACTCCTTTGAACCAGATGCTCTTCCTGGCACTGACGAGGTTGTTCCAGAGCAGGGAGACAGACAAGAAAAGGTCAATGTATAGGGAAGTTGAATTTGATCTGTATGTGCTATAAAGAAAATAAAGGAGGCTGATGTGTTAGAGCACGACTAGAATGGAGCAGTTAGTATCGTTTAGGTGGTCAGGCGATGCTTCCTGAATATGAGAAAGAGAGCTATTTGAAGATGTTGGAGGAGTGTTTCTGGGTAGAGCCCTCAGTAGGCGCAAAGGTCTTGAGGCAGGACAGAACACGTAGCTGGAGTATGGTGAATGAGGGACAGGGTGATTAAAAATGATGGAAAGATATAGACAGGGGTAGATCACATAGAGCCTTTTCATGATAATCACCTTGTATTTTATTTTTAAAAGCATAAGGAGGAATCTAGTGTAGAGTATTAGGTATGAGAGGACATGATGCAAAGATCACTCTGGCTGTTCTCTATGGCTGATGGGTGGAAGAAAATCCAGAGTAACAAGGAACATTTGTTTGGAGGCTTGAAGTAATTCTAGTGGGAGATGATGGAGTTTGGATAGGGTCCCAACAGCAGGGATGGAGAATTGATGGATTTAGGAAATATTTTAGAGGCAAAGCCAGCAGGACTTGCTGATGGGTTGTATGTGAAGAGTGAACAAAGAGGACAAATCTAGGATGACTCTGAGATTTTAGGCTTAAGCAACTGAGTGGATCATGGTGTCATTAACTGAGATGAGAAATTTGAGGGAGGGACTTGCTGGGGGTAGGGAATCAAGAGTTCTGCCTTGATATGTTCAGTTATTATTAGGTGTTTGCATGCTATCCCAGGACAAACTTCTCTGACAAAAGTTGGGTTAGCATGTAACTGAGCTAAAAGGCCTACATGGGCTCCTCTCCTTACCCCTAAGCACCAAAACTTACTAGGTACAACCTACGTCCCCCGCTGTATGGCTAGGTGTGAACTATGTGGTAGGAGGTAATGCAAAGGGCAGTGTATACTGAGCGCTGACACACAACCTCTTGAGCCACCCGCCTCACCAGTGAATGCGGTGTAACCGATGTCCTTTAACAAAAGGCTGAGCAGAGGGGCAAAAAGTTCTACTTTCCTCAGAAACCCTTTCCTTTTCTTTTCCATGGTCAATCAGGGACAGGGCTGTTCCTTTAGGAGAGGAGATAAGCAGATTATTAAAGAAGTCCGTTTGGATAAATGAACCATACCCTCTATCCACATATACCATCGCTACTACCTATCCTCCAGTGGAAGCAGGGAGCAACAGTGCGGTACCTGTAAAACCACCTAAAATTGGTTAGAACAGAACATTTTCTACAAATCCACACTGTTTTCTAGACTGAAATTCATTCTTTTTCTCTTTTATGTAGGATTTTCTTCTTTTATTTTTGTAATTTCAGCTTTATTGAGGTATTAAACTTTTAATCAGTTAGAGACTATAAAATAAGTACCATATGACTATCTGGCTCAAATACAATGACTGCCATGTGAAAATATTCCAGACCAGACAATTTCACTATTGTCTATCAGATAAATTAAAATCCCATTAGGAAATCAAAGTCCCAAACAATGAAAGGAAGGAAGAAGTAAGACACATGACAAAAGGGAGCAACAGGTCCCATCCTGTCCTGATGGATGGGGGTAAATGAAGTAGAGACAAGAGGGACAAGTATGACAAAATCAACCTCATCTGGGACTTGGGATGCAGCAGTAAACTGAGGTACTGTGGAGAAAATGCTTTTGCCCTTTTCCCTACTAAGATTTTAAAAGGAAACTGCTCTGCAGCATGGACCTACTGTGGCCCCAAGAGCATTAAGAGGGCAGACTGGCATGGCCAGGAAGAAGTGTCCCTTGACCCCTTTATGGTATGGATACTGAGCAGAGACCCTTTTGGCCTGATGGATATGAGGCAGAGAATCACTGGGGTCTGCAGTACCAAAAAGGGTTGTTGAGAGGAGGCCAAATTGACAGGGAAGGGTACAAGGGCCTGACAGTGGAGAGAGACAAGACCACCAATTTATCAGCTTTAGAAGCAAATGTTGGTAGAATGCCTAGGTATGGGACGAGGCCAGCCATGCCCAGAAGATTCCAGCTTTTGCACACCCAAGAACCAGTATTAAGCCAGGCAAGCCCTTCCTTCTGATATCAAAATGCCACATAAGTCCTCCTGTCTATACCCAGATGCCACTTTGGAGAGGAGCAAAGGTAGAATGCTCAGACTTTTCTGAGCATTTATTTTAAAAAGAATACATGAAACCTGAAGAGACTGAACTGAATTTATTTCTAGACTCTACTACTATCCAGTGGAGTGGAGGAGGGAGTGAGACTTGTGAGGAAAATCAGACCAGTAATTGAGAAAGGAGCTAAATTGTATTTGCATATCCAAATTTGTAAGGAAATTTGTGATCCTGCTCTGTATACTGCATGCACTAATAATCCCAAGACCAAAAATCTCATTGACTTCCGCTCTGTAACTCACCTGAAACTCATTTATTTTTGTAGCTTTTCAGTCTAATTTGAAATCCTCACTCAGAAATAGGATAAATAGGGGGAAATGTCTGAAATAGGGGAAAAAAAAAAAAAAGTGCCAGTTTCACCCACTAATGCCTAAGAAGCTCCGGTATCTAAAAGATACTGTTACCATTCCATTTTACATTTTCAATAAATTATCCAAGGTCACAAAGTCAGAAAATGGTACAGCCAGTTTTGGAATCCAGACATTTGTCCCCAGAATCCATTCTCCTTATGGCTTTCTATTGTCTCTTCCCTACCAAATGTTGAGGATATAGTGGAAAACAAGCATTCTCATGCACTGTTGGTAGGTGGTTATCCTGGTATAGTTATTCTGGGGAGCAATCTGGCAGCACTTGGTGAAGTTAATTAAATATACTATGTTCTAAGGGAAACAAAGGCAAAAATAAACTATTGGGACTACATCAAAATAAAAAGCTTCTGTAGAGTGAAGGAAACAATCAACAAAACTAAAAGACAACCTTCGGAATGGGAGAAGATATATGCAAATGACATGTGATAAAGGGTTAGCATCCAAAATATATAAAGAATTTATAAAACTCAACCCCCCCCCAAAAAAATCCAATTAAAAAATGGGCAAAAGACATGAACAGACATTTCTCCAAAGAAGACCTACAGATGGCCAACAGACACATGAAAAGATGCTCATCATGACTTATCAGGGAAATGCAAATCAAAACTACAATGAGGTATACCTCATACCCGTCAGAATGGCTAAAATCAGCAACACAAGTAACAACAAGACTTGGCGAGGATGTGGAGAAAAAGGAACCCTCTTGCACTGTTCGTGGGAATGCAAAGTGGTGCAGCCACTGTGGAAAACAGCATGGAGGTTCCTCAAAAAGTTAAAAATAGAACTACCCTATGACCCAGCAATTGCATTATGAGATATTCACTCAAAGAATACAAAAACATTAATTCAATGGGATACATGCATCCTGATGTTTATAACAGCATTATCTACAACAGCCAAATTATGGAAGCAGTCCAAGTGTCCATTGATACATGAATGGATAAAGAAAAGGTGGATTGTGTAAGAACTGATGAATCACAGACCTGTACCTCTGAAACAAATAATACATTATATGTTAAAAAAAAAAAAAAAAGAAGAAGAAGAAGAAGGTAGTAGGAAGGGAAAAATAAGGAGGGGGAAATCAGAGGGGGAGATGAACCATGAGAGACTATGGACTCTGAGAAACAAACTGAGGGTTCTAGAGGGGAGGGGAGTGGGGGGATAGGTTAGCCTGGTGATGGGTATTAAAGAGGGCACACATTGAATGGAGCACTGGGTGTTATATGCAAACAATGGATCATGGAACACTACATCAAAAACTAATGATATAATTTATGGTGATTAACATAACATAATAAAATTAAATTAAAAAAAAGAAAGGGTGGGATATGCGCAATGGAATATTCAGCCATAAAAAAGAATGAAATCTTGCCATTTGCAATAACATGGATCGATCTAGAGGGTATAATGTTAAGCAAAAGAAGTCAGAGAAAGACAAATACCATATGATTTCACTCATATGTGAAATTTAAGAAACAAACAAGCAAAGGGAAAAAAAGAGAGAAAGATAAACCAAGAAACAGACTCTTAACTATAGAGAACAAACTGATGGTTACCAGAGGGGAGGTGGGTGGAGGGATGGATTAAATAGGCGATGAGGATAAAGGAGTGCACTTGACATGATGAATGCTGGGTGATTAAAATAAAAACGTAAAAAAATATATTTATTATGTTCTAGCAATTCTGTTCCCAGGTTTACGTCTTAGTGGGTCACACACAAAGTGAGTTGGGACGTGTTCTCTCCTACTCTACTTTCTAAAAGAATCTGTGTTGGATTGACATTTATTTCTTCCTTAAATGATTCATAGAATTTGCCAGTAAAACCATCTGGGCCTAGAGTTTTTAGTTTTGTTTTTGTGGGGGAAGTCTTAAATTAAAAATTCAATTTCTTTAGTAGATTTAAGGCTAGGGTTTTTACTCGTGAATTTTGAGAATTCTTTGTATATTCTAGCTACTAATCCTTTGTCAGATATGTAGTTGGCAAATATTTACTCCCAGTCTAAAGCATTCTCTTAACCGGATCTTTCATAGAGCAAAGGTTTTTAGGTTTGATGAAGTCCAGTTTATCAGTTTTCTTTTATGGATCATGCTTTTGATGTCATGTTTAAAACTCTTTGCCTCACTATAGATAATAAAGATTTTTCTCCTGTGTTTCTTTTCTAAAGTTCTTTTATTGTTTTGTACTTTACATTTAAGTCCATGATCTATTTTGAGTTAATTTTTGTCTAAGGTGTGAGACTAGGTCAAGGTTCATTTTTTTTTTGCCTAAGGATGTCCAAGGTCTCCAGCTCCATTTGTTGAAAAGGCTTTCTCCCACCCAGTTACTTTTGCACCTTTGTCAAAAATCAGTTGGGCATAGTTGTGTGGGTCTATTCTGGGTTTTCTATTCTGTTCTACTGATTTATGTATCTATCCCTCCCTCCACCAATACCACTATAGTCTTGATTATTGTAGCTGTATAGTAAGTCTTGAAACTGGGTAGATTGATTCCTTCTACTTTATTATTTTTTCAAAACTCTCTTCCTATTCTAGTTCCCTTGCCTTTCCATACAAATTTTAGAATGATCTTGCCTATATCTACATAAAATCATGCTGGGATTTTGATAGGAATTGTGTTAAGCCCTCTGTGGTTTACATATGTACACAAATGACATCTTTACCATGTTATGTTTTGCAATCTGTGAACATGGTATGTTTCTACCTTTACTTAGATCTTTGATTACTTTCATCAGCATTGTATAGTTTTTACCATACAAGTCCTACAAATGTATTTTAGGTTTCCAACTAAATATTTCTTTGTGAGCAAGTATAAATGGTATTTTTAATTTCAGTGTCTGCATGTTCATTTTTAGTGTACAAAACCATGGGTTTTTTTGTATGTTTATTCTGTACCTTGTAACCCTGCTGGACTCACTTATTCTAGGAAATTTTTGTAGATCCTTTGGGATTTTCTATATAGACAAACATGTCAACTGTAAATAGCAACAGTTTGAGTCTTCTTTTCTGATCTGTATGCCTTTTATTTCCTTTTCTTCCATACCACATTAGCTAGAACTTCTAGCACTATTCTGAATAAGAATGGAAATCCTTGCATTCTTTTCAATTTTAGGAAGAAAGCATACAATTTTTTCACCATTAAGTGTAATGTTAGCTATAGATTTTTAAGAGATTTTTTCTGAAGTTGAGGAAATTCCTCTCTATTCCTAGTTTTCTGAGTTTTTATCATGAATGGGTGCTGAATTTTGTCAAATGTCTTTTCTTATCAATTGATGTAATCCTATGACTTTTTTCTTTAGCCTTTAAATATGGTGAATTACATTGGTTTTCTACTATTGAACCAGTCTTTGTATTCCTGGAATAAATTTCATCTGGCCATGGCATATAATTCTTTTTTATATATTGCTGGATTCTATTTGCTAATATTTTGTTGAAGATTTTTGTGCCTATATTCATCAGGGATATTGGTCTGTAGTTTTGTTTATACCATCTCTTCCTGGTTTTGATATCAGAGTAATATTAGCTTCATAAACTGAATTGGGAAGTGTTCCTATTTTCTGAAAAAGGTTGTGTAGAATTAGTGTTATTCTTTAAACAGTCGGTAGAATTCCTCAGTGAGACAGATAATCGGGGTCTAGAAATTTCTTTCTTGGGAGTTTTAAAATTGTAAGTTTAATTTCCTTAGTAGTTTATAGGGTTAGTTATTTATTTCATATTGCATAAGTTGTAATACTTGTGTTTTTTTTTTTGGAGGAATTGTTCCATCCTAACTACGCTGTCAAATATGTGTCTATCCAGTTATTTGTAGTATTACTTTATATAGTATGTCTGCAAGATCTGTAGTAATATTTTACTCCTGATGTTGATAATTTGTGTCTTTTCTGTTAGTCTTGTTAGAGGTTTGTAATTTTATCCATCTTTTCAAAGAAATGGCCCTTTGTTTCACTGGTTTGTTCCACTGTTTTTCTATTGTCAATTTCATGGATTTCTGCTCTTACCTTTATTATTTCCTTTCTTCTGTTTGCTTTGGATTTATTTTGCTCTTTTTCACCCCTAGATTATCAAGGTGGGAGTTTTGATTATTCATTTGAGACTCTCTTTTCTAATGTATGCTTTTAGTGCTATAAACTTCCCTCTCAGCATTGCTTTAGCCACACAAATTTCGATATGTTGTATTTTCATTTTCATTACATGCAATGTAACTTTTAATTTCCCTGTCTCTTTGACCCATGGATTATTTGTAAGTATATTGTTTAGCTTCTGAACTTTTGAAGATTTTCCTGTTACTGATTTCTAGTTTGATTTTGTTGTGGCCAGAGAACACACTCTATATGATTTCAGTTCTTCTAAATTTTTCAAAATTTATTTTATGGCCCAAGATAGAGCCTTTCTTGGTATATGTTCTTTGAGTACTTGAAAATAATGTGTATTTTCTTGAGTGAAGTATTCTATAAATGTCAATTAGATCATACTGGTGGAAGAAGTGTTGTTGAGTCCTTCTGTATACTTGTTGATTTTCTGTCTTAGTTGTTTTACCAATTTTTGAGAGGGGTGTTGAAGTCCCCAACTGCAATTGTGGTTTGGTTTTATTTCTCCTTTCTGTTCTATCAGTTTTACTTCATATATTTTGCACAATATTATTTGGTATATACACATTTACATTGTTATGTCTTCTGGATGCATTGATACATTTATCATTATATAATGTCCCTCCCTGTCTTTGTCAAATTCTCCTTCTCTACTTTATCTGGTATTAATATAGCTACTCCTGCTTTAATTAATTTTTGCGTAAGTTGTTTTCACCCCTTCTGTTCAAATAACTTTATTCCAATAAAGAATAACCAAATAAAGAATAACCAAAAGAATGGTTATTCTTTTAGGGTAGGTCTGCTGGTGACAAATTCTCCTACATCTGAGAATGTCCAAATTTCCCTTTCATTCCTGAAGAGTATTTTCACTGGGTATAATATTCAGAGTTAATAGTTCTTTTCTTTCAAAACCTGAAAAATATCATACTAACTCCCTATAGTTTCCATGGTTCATGAGAAATCTACTGTCATTCAAATTGTTTTCTTTTAGGCAAGGTGTCATTTTTTTTAAGCCACTTTCAATATATTTTTTTTTAATTTAATTTTCAGAAGCTTCATTATATGTTTGATATTGACTTTTTTTTCATGTTTATCGTTTGGGGTTCACTCTGCTTGTCTCTTGTCAAAATTTGGGGAATTTTCAGGTATTTTTCATCAAGTGCTTTTTCAGCTCCTTCTGGGATTTTCATGACACAATGTTAGATCTTTTGTTATAATCCCACAGGTTCCTGAGGCCCTGTCCATTTCTTTCAGTCTATCTTCTCTGTTATTCAAATTGAGTGATTGATATTGTTCTTCTCTTACCCCTTTTTAGTTTATACTTTTCAGTTCTAGAATTTCCATTTGGTTCCTTTTTGTAGTTCCTGTCTCTGGCAAGGTTCCCTATCTGTATATTCACTCAAGCCATACTTTCCTTTAGTTTCTTATACATATTTTCCTTTCATTGCTTGAGCACACTAATAACAGCTACTTTGAAGTATTTGACAGCTAAATCCAATATCTGAGCCCCCCAGAGTCAATTTCTATTGAGTGTCCTTTACCCTGAGTATAAATTACTGTTTATAATTTCATGTTTTTCTAACAGGGTTATAATTTCCTGTTTATTTGCATGTCTGGTAATTTTGTTTGAAAGCTGGTTGTTGCGGATAATATGTAGTAAGTTTTCCTTCTCTTATATTCTGAAGATTTATTGGTGGTGTAGTTATAGCAGGCGATCTGGGGTGAGGGTAGGCTTAAATTGCAAATCTTTTATTTCCTGTGTTATGTAACAGTAGATAGTTCTGCTTATTTCTTCCATCTTCTAGCAGCAGCTTGCTTTTTTTTTTTTTTTTTTAAGCCTGGTCTCAGGGCATCTCCCATTTATATAGTTTAGTCACTGGCCCAAGATGTGAGCAGACTTTGGCTCAGATTTTGGGGCTCACTTCCACTACAGTCCTTTTGCTTCTGGAGTTTTCCATTTAAATTTCCAGCTGTTCTCCATTACCAAACCCTGACCTCTGACACCTCAGTTGCTACCCAAGCTGGACATGAACTGAGGAATGCACTCAGTCAAAAAAGTAGCAAATTTGCACATCTTGGCCAGTGCACTTCTGTCATTCAAAGGAAGACTCTTCACTGGACTCTGCCCGCTTTATTTGGTAGGTCCCCTGAGTCTCCTCCGTGCATGTGTACTTTAGCAGTCACGCAAAGACTTGGGCAGAGTTTATGTTCATATTTTGGTCTTACCCCTCATGCCACTCTCTCACTTCCAGGATTTCTGCTCTTAAGTTTCCAGCTGCTTTACTAGCCCTGAACTCTGTTCTCTGCTATTTTGAGCCAGTAAGGCTGTGGTTTTCTGCCTTTGGAACTGGTAGATGGGGTGGGGTTGGGAAGAACCTTTAGGCAAAGACCACAAAATCACATTTTACCCACTGCAGTTGAAGTCTTTTAAGGGTAAATTCTTCTCTAGTTTTTGCCTGCTTTTGTTCACTTTTCAGTGTCTTCAAATAGTTGCTTTTTGGCTTACATTTTGTTTAGATTTTATAGTTGTTAATTTTGTTATATTTTATTTTTATTATTTTTTTAAAGATTTTATTTATTTGACAGAGAGAGACAAAGTGAAAGAAGGAACACAGGCACGGGGAGTGGGAGTGGGAGAGGGAGAAGCAGGCTTCCCGCTGAGCAGGGAGCCCGATGCGGGGCTCGATCCCAGGGATCATGACCTGAGCCGAAGGCAGATGCCTAACGACTGAGCCACCCAGGTGGCCCAATTTTGTTATATTTTATAAGGGAATAAAGGCCTGACAAATTAACTTGAAATCTGGAAGCAAGACTCACATACGTTTTTAAGAGAACATTTATAAGAAAATTCTCTACCCAATTTTTTGTGGTCACAAGATTTGCATAATCTAAATGTCCTTTACTAGGGGTATGGATATGTTAAAAGTTCTAAACAGACACTCTGGAACACTACACAGACATTGGAGGCAAGTAAGTCCTAGATCCTAGGAGCACAGTACTGAATAAAATAGATCAAGTCCCTGCTGCCTTGGAATTTACATTCTAATGTGGAGAAATACACAGTAATCATATAAACAAATGAATGTATAACTTAAAAGGTGATGATAAGCTCCTTGAAGAAAAACTAAGCATGGTAAGGCCAGTAGAGACGGGGACTACAAAAACTGACATTTGAACAGAGACCTGAATAAAGTGCATAGTGAGCCATGTAGATATCGTGGAAATAACAATCCACATAGAAGGAATATTAAGTACAATGACCCCATGGCAGGGGCATGCCTAGCATTTTCAATAAATAGCATGGTGGACTGTGTAGCTGAAAAGACATGAGTAGAGGGAGTGAGTATTAGATAATTGGAATCCAGAAAATACAGGGCCTTTTTTTTTTTAATTTTATTTTTTTTAAATATTTTATTTATCTGACAGAGACACAGCGAGAGAGGGAACACAAGCAGGGGGAGTGGGAGAGGGAGAAGCAGGCTTCCCGCTGAGCAAGGAGCCTGATGTGGGGCTCGATCCCATGACCCTGGGATCATGACCTGAGCCGAAGGCAAACGCTTGATGACTGAGCCACCCAGGCATCGCAAATGCAGGGCCTTTTAGGCCACAGTAAGAACTCTGGACTATGTTATTTGAGTGAGATGGGAAGCCATTGGAGCATTTGAAGAGGAAAAGTGAGTTAAAGGTACATATAGCAACAATGTATAGCACTTAATTAAAAGCACTGTATTGAGAAAAAAAGATTTATAGGAAAATATGTTCACTCATGAGCATAGCTGTAAAAGTCCTATGCAAAATATTACCAAATTGATTTCAGCAATATATTAAAAAGGATAATAATCAACTAAGGTGATTATATTCTAAAAATTCAAGGTTGATTTCACATATGGAAATGAATCTATTACTTGCTACATTGACAGAATTTTTTTTTAAAGATTTCTTTTTTTGAGAGAGAGAGAATGTGTGTGTGATGGGGGGCGGGGGGTGAGGGAGAGTTTCAAAGTGCAGGGCTTAATCTCATGACCCTGAGATCACGACCTGAGCCAAAACCAAGAGTCAGATGTTCAACTGACTGGGCCACCCAAACGCCCTTACACTGACAGAACTTTTTAAAAATATATACGGTATCTCAATTCAAAAGCAGCATTTGACAAAATTTGAAATCCAATTCATGATAAAAATAATAGCAAACAGAAAGGCACATCATTAATCTGACAACCATTAATCAGAACCTCACTGCAAATATCATACCCAATGATGAAATACTGAAAGCTTTTCTTTCAAGTTTGAGAATGAGACAAGCACTTCCGCCAACATCACTTCTCTTGAACACAGTAACAGATCTCCTGGCCAGTGGAGTAAAGCAAGAAAAAGAAATAAATGGTACAAAATTGGAAAGAATGAAATAAAATTGATAACTTCAGAAATAATGAGTATGTTTGTAGAAAAGTAAAAAATACAGATATATTATTGAATTAATTAGTAAATGAGGTTATTTATATTTAGTAAAGGTGCTGCTCCATGGTCAACACATAAAAAATAGTAATGTATTTCTACGTATAAGCAAGCAGAAAATGAAATTTTAAAAGATCCCATTTGTAAGTCATTAAAAAAAACAACCAGTAAATGCCAAGGAATAAATCTAACAAAAGATATGCAGAACTCTGTACATAAATCTATAAAATATTATTGACAGCAATTAAAGAAATGGAGCATATAGGCCACAGACTTGAAGACTCACTATTGTAATTCACCCCAAACTGATCCAGTGTAAGAAAATCCCATCAGGGTGTCTGGGGAGCTCGACAATCATGAAAATGCAAAGGGCCAACAACAGTCCTTTCGGAAAAGAAAAATTGTGTGGGACATGCTGTACCACCTATGAGGACTTATTAGAAAGCTATTGCAATGAAAACAGCCAGGTACTGGTGCCAAGATAGACATATAGATCTAGGAATGGATTAGGATCAGAAAACAGGCTCACACATACAGAGAAAAATATGGAAAGGAGGCAATGCATAGCAATGGGAAGGTTTTTTCAGTGAACAGTTTTGGATTAATTAGATATCTAGATGGAAATAAAATTAAACTCAGGTTCCTCTTCTAACCACACATAAAAATCAGTTGCACATGGGTTGCTGGCAAAATACAAATACTTCCAAAAGATAATTTAGTAGAATATCTTCACCATTAGGGTGTAGGAATGACTACTTAAATAGGTACACACAGCATTAATCATAAGGGAATGATCGATAAACTAGATTGTATTAAAATTAAGACTTCTATTCATCAATAAACACCCATGAAAAGTGGTAAGGCAAACTGCAGAATGGGAGAGAATACTTGTAATACATATAACTTAAAGGGGTTATATTCAGTATATAGCCAAAGAACTCCAAAAACAGTAAGAAAAAGATAATCCAATAGTAATGGGCAAGGGACTTGAACAGGCACTTTATAGAAGAGTATTTTCAAATAGCCAGTAGAATCATGAAAAGATCAATCCCATTAGTAATCAGGGAAATGCAAAGTAAAACCAAATGACATTAACATTACACATACAACTGGGGGGAAATGCCACAAGATAGCAGAGATATGAAATAAAGTGAATTCTCATATGGATTAAACTCTCATATTCTTGATGAAGAGAGTATAAATTGAAAAATTTGGAGCAGTCTGGCATTATCTGCTAAAGTTTAAGGATATTCGTACTTTACAACCAAACAGTTCTACTCCTAGTTATATTCCCAACCTAAATGTGTACACACGCACAAGAGGCATTTGCAAGATTATTCATAACATTATTTGCAGGAATCAGAAACTGGTTATTAGGTGGTTCACAAATCTTGTTTGTCTTCCCCCTGGGTACACGGTGGGAGTGTACTTTCTTTCTTTCTTTTTACCTTGAACTATATATGTATATATTTTTATTATGTTATGTTAATCACCATATATCATTAGTTTTTGATGTAGTGTTCCATGATTCATTGTTTGCGTACAACACCCAGTGCTCCGTGCAGTATATGCCCTCCTTAATACCCATCACCAGGCTAACCCTTCCCTCCACCCCCCCTCCCCTCTAGAACCCTCAGTTTGTTTCTCAGAGTCCATAGTCTCTCATGGTTCGTCTCCCCCTCCGATTTTCCCCCCTTCATTCTTCCCCTCCTGCTATCTTCTTCTTTTTTTTTTTTTAACATATAATGTATTATTTGTTTCAGAGGTACAGGTCTGTAATTCAACAGTCTTACACAATTCACAGCACTCACCATAGCACATACCCTCCCCAATGTCTATCACCCAGCCACCCCATCCCTCCCACCCGCCACCACTCCAGCAACCTTCAGTTTGTTTCCTGAGATTAAGAATTCCTCGTATCAGTGAGATCATCTGATACATGTCTTTCTCTGATTGACTTATTTTGCTCAGCGTAATACCCTCCAGTTCCATCCCCATGGTTGCAAATGGCAAGATTTCATTCCTTTTGATGGCTGCATAATATTCCATTTTGTGTGTGTGTGTGTGTGTGTGTGTGTGTGTGTGTGTGTGTGTGTGTCTCTCTCTCTCTCTCTCTCTACACACACACATCTTCTTTATCCATTCATCTGTCGATGGACATCTTGGCTCTTTCCATAGTTTGGCTATTGTGGACATTGCTGCTATAAACATTGGGGTGCACATACCCCTTCAGATCCCTACATTTGTATCTTTGGGGTAAATACCCAGTAGTGCAATTGCTGGATCGTATGGTAGCTCTATTTTCAACTTTTTGAGGAACTTCCATACTGTGCACTTTCTTACCAACTATGGAGTTATACATGGCAAGGAGACTTGTTTTGGCCAATTACATAGAGGCAAAAAGGACATGTGTTACTTCTGGGCTGAAACTTCTGGTGCCAGGGAGTGATGTGCCTTGTTCCCTTTTCTTTCCTCTTGGAAGCATGTACTGCATTGGCTAGGGACCCTGAGTGACTATGAGTAGTCCCTGCCTCTTCTGTGGTGTTAAGCCATTAACATTTTGGATTTTTATTTCCTGCAGCATGGCCCAGCCCATTCTAACTGATATACCACTCAAGTGTACATGAATAGTTGAATCGATCAACTGTGGTTTACGTAATTTACTCACAGAACAGGATAATTCTACAGTAATAACAGTGAAAGAAATTCATTTGTACTCAACAACATGGATGAATCCCATAAACTTAATGTTGAGTAAAAGAAGCCAAACACATGGAAATATATACTATTTAGGTATAAGTACTTAAAAAGGGGTCTGAGCACCGAATTCCACCATGAGGGGGGGGGGTCCCCCATACCAACAAGTAATCTCTGAGACACCAGCAGGTTGTCCTACAACTCACCTTAATTCTGACACTATCTGCCTAGAGACAGCATCAGATTGCACAGATTTAGGGCTCAGTCCTACAAGACTGCCCTCCCCTCATATCAGACACTAGTTGAAAATCCAGGTTTCAACTGGTGCTTCTAACTGCCTACAGATTGGAGATTCCAATGACCGTCCCACTCCTGGGGTTCAATTAATTTCCTAGAATGGCTCACAGTTTACTTACATTTACTGGTTTATTATAAAAGAATACAATAAAGAATGCAGCTTAACATCCAGGTGGAAAAGATGCTTAGGACAAAGCATGTGGGAAGGCAAACCTTCCATCCCAGGTGACTTGGGGCATTACAAAAGTTGTCTCATTAACACAAAAGACAGTTTCCCAGCTCTCATCACTTAGGAAATTCCAATGGTTTTAGAAGCTCTGTGTTAGATATGGGAGGAAGACCAAATATGTTTTTTTTTTTAAAGATTTTTTATTTATTTGACAGAGACATAGAGAGGGAACACAAGCAGGGGGAGTGAGAGAGGGAGAAGCAGGCTTCCCGCCGAGCAGGGAACCCGATGCGGGGCTCGATCCCAGGCCCCTGGGATCATGACCTGAGCCTAAGGCAGACGCTTAACGACTGAGCCACCCAGGCGCCCCTGTATTTTTTATTATAAATCACAGTATCACAAGGCTTAACTAGTAAGACTATACAGAAAAGCAGGGAAATTAATGTCATGAGAATCAGGATGATGGTAACTTTGTATGGCTGAGAGAAGAAAGTGGTTGATGTTTGGGAGGTAGCATAAAAGGCTTTCAGGTGCTGAGGCTTTCTCAATTTGGATGTTGGTTACAATGGTGCTGTCCTGTGACAAACAATGGGCCAAACATTTTTGTTTCATTTACTTTTCTATATGGACATGTGTTTTCTTTACTTTTCTGATGTGTTTAACTAAAAGGGATTTGAAAAAATCAATAGTTGCTGTAACAACAAACCTTCAAGGGTGTAATGGTTCAACCATAAAGAAAATGATTTCTCACTCACGTGAAGTCCAAAACAGGTGTTCCTAATGATGTGGAGAACAAAGGCAAAAGAAAAATTAAATTTCCTTACTACTTACAGTCCATTGACAAATCCTTGAAATAGGGAGAGTGACATTCCTCTAGGAACTCAGCTGCCTCGATGTTAATACTTTGCTAACGGCAAAAGGCAATCTTAGCCCGACCCCCCAGGATCCTGTCAGTCAACTTTAACATTTAAAAACTACTTTGGAAATTTCCTTTATCTCTAAACTCCCCCAAGATACATGTTGACAAGCATCCTCCCAGCATCTGGCCCACTGATATCTGGGGCTTCTCTCAGCCATACAAAACAAAGTTACCATCATCCTGACTCTCATGACATTAATTTCCCTGCTTTTCTGTATAGTCTTACTAGTTAAGCCTTGTGATACTGTGATTTATAATAAAAAATACATATTTGGTCTTCCTCCCATTTCTAACACAGAGCTTCTAAAACCGTTGGAATTTCCTAAGTGATGAGAGCTGGGAAACTGTCTTAACCTAAACAGTAATAAATGACCTTTTCCCAACAAGAGCTAGCCTCCTCAAGGTACTAGAAACCTGTGCTATCCCTAAATACCTCAAAGCCTGTGCTATCCCTCACCCCCTCCCAACTTGAAAGTATATAATCGGCCACTCCTCATGACCCCAGTGCAGTTTTCTGCCCACAGGTCCTATCCCCGTGCTTTCATAAAACCATCTTTTTGCACCAAAGACATCTCAAGAATTCTTTCTTGGCCATCAGCTCTGAACCCCACCATTTCCTACATCACTAATTGGTGGGTGGCTCTTCTCTAAGTGATGTTTCAGGGATCTAGGCTCCCTCCATCTTTTGGTTCCAGCATCTTCAGCATGTAGCTTTCAAGGTCACATGTGCAAATGCATGAAGGTGGCCATAGTGGATAACAGAGGACTATGCATAGGAAAATATAAGGACCCAAATCTGCAAGTAGCACACATTAGTTCTGCTATCATCCAACTGGCTAGATTCAATCCTGTGGCCACACTTAAGCATGAGGGGAGCTGGGAAACAGAGTCCGGCTGATTTCCCAGGAAGAAGAACATGGGTGTGAGGAACACCTGGCAGGTCTCTGCCACAACACATATATACCAAAACCATGTATCTGCCCAAAGATACATACGTATCTAGGGACATGCAACAAACACCTTTGCGGGGGTGAGGAAGAGAAGAGCGAGAATCAGGAATAAAGGAAACAAAGAACAGAAGAGGGGGCTTTCATGAGCCAATCCTAAAACAGGACCATAAAGAGGCTTAACTCAATTCTTAGCATCAATCGATGCAGCAATGAAAGAGACAAGAAGTCCAGCAGCGACGGTGCCAGACGTGCCATCCTAACTGGACTGACTCTGAATTGTGACCCTAGTCTTTACAGCTGTCCATCCTCTCCTGGTCCAGTCTGTTTTCTAAGCCTCACTCCTTGGACTTCTCACAAGTTCTTATTACTTACTGATGTCCTCCCAGGACTTTCTCTTCTTAACCACACTTTGTTATAGCCAAACTCTGTACGTGTCACAGAGTAGACGGGATTTTACCTGTTGAACCTCCGTCCCACGTGGAACTTCAGCCATTACAGTAAGCATCCTTACTTCATCCCTGGCGTCAGTGGGAAGGCGGCTACAGAGAGCCCAACATCTAGATAAACCTGCTTTCCAGCAGCAACAGCCAAGCAGCAGGAGGATGACCCTGGCCTCCCAAATCCCGTGAGTGCATCTAATTGATGGAACATATTATAAGAACGCTAGCTCCAAGGATTTTAATTTCTCCAGGTAGCAAAGAATTTGAAGCAACAAGGTGAATGGAGGCATATTACTATGTGGCTGACAGAAGTGACAAAGTCATGAGAAACGACATGGATTATATCCCTTATTTACCTATTTTCTTTGGGCTCCTAACCCACTACATTATCTCTGCCCACCCCCTTAACACACTCTGGTTGTGTTGCAGCAGCTGAGATTCTGCAAACTCTTATTTCCCAGAATCTACTGCCAGCTGGTTCCATTAGGTCCTGTCAATGGGACATCCTAAAGGGAAACTGAAAGTGAAAGTCAGGAGGAAGGCCCTTCATTCCTGTTTTCCAGATGCTGTCACCCTACTTCAGGGGCAGGCAGCTGTTTCCAGCTACTAGCCGCTTCTGCATTTAGCAGCAGCTTTGCCACACTTGTCAAGAGATTTTAGCAGCAGACAGGCCATCATGCCCTTCCTCAGATGTCCAAGCACTAGGTACATGGAAGGAGCTTCCCCCACAAAGCTCTGAGTATCAGCCAAAAGGGGCCCCTTCTCTGAGCTCCTAGTTTCCGGTGATTATACCACTTCTTCCTGTTTGTTTTCCCAGGACTTGGGATGTTCTTGGATATCTCCAGTTATTAATTTCCGAAATACATCAGCAACTTCTTCCTACTCTTTCAGCCTTCCGACACTTGGAATCAATTCTCCGTATTAAATGCCGTCACTTGAAATACTTAGTGTGGTTTGCATTTTCCTGACAGGGCCCTGATTGATAGGTGAGTGGATATTAAAAACACAGCTGAGTGAGGGAGGGGGGTGGGACAGTAAGAATACATCGTCAGTAACACTCTATATAAATAAAGCGTACGCACACAAACAGTTTACACTTCCTAAGAACATGTACGTAAGAACGAGGACATTAAATGAGGTTTTCAGTTGTCTAAGATCTTTGGGTAATACACCAAAATTGAACACAACAGGTAACAGGTACTGACACATTCTAATGAAGGTGCTGGGTATAGCCACATAGGATTTACTCCTAAGATAAGAGAGCTGATCCAGAGCCCCCCAACTTTCTACTGTATAAGAAGTGGGAAATGAAAGATGCATTGATGGGAATTTTTAGGAATAGAGAACTTTTCCTCCCTGAAAGGAAAAGGAGCAGTGCTGTTCCCTCCATCCTAAATCAAGTGAGGAGGGCTCCAAAGAACCATCTATAGTCATTTTGTGTTTCCACAAGGGACAGGCTTTATATTCATTCAGATTACATTCTCTAGCTAGAGGTCTGCCACACCCAGGAACTTAACAGAGCCATCTCCATATGACCACTGAGGTGGAGTCTGGGGCAAAGGCTTTTTGGGAGAATAGAACCTGAATCTCTTATGAAGGTTTGGAGTCCTATGACTGTAGAGATTGGTGCTTTATTTCTCATATGGAGAAGTCAGTCGGGCTGGCAGGGGCAAGCAGGGAGAGAGGAGTCAGCTGCTGGGTGGCCTGCACTTTCAGTGTCTGGTGGGACAAATATGCATGAGTTTCCAGTGGGCTTCTTGAAAGAAAACCAGTCTTGAGGTGTTTGCTGGGACCGCTCCCAGGAGGGCTGCCCAGGGGGAGGGATGTTAGTATTAGGAGGCTGTGGATTCACAGACAGGGGCAGGAGCTGAAGGGGAGTGTGGGCTGTGTATCATAAGGAGGGAAGCAAAGCCAGTCAGTGCACAAGTCCCCATGGGGCCTCCAGAGAACCCCAATAGCTCACACGGAGGCAACATTTAAATGCCTGTCTTAGTAGAGCACACTGATGGGAGTTTAGCTTTTTCTCCTCCAATGTGCCCTCCCCATCCCAATCCTAAGTAACAGAGGAGGTAAAGAATGAGTGAAAGCAACAGACCATGTTTCCCCACCCCACTGAGCTGGAGGAAGAACAGCTTTGAATTGGATAAGTTGCTCACAGGTCACTGAGGTGTGGGAAGAGATGAGGGAGACAAATATATTTAAAATGCTAGTATTTTAGATTGGCCTCAGTTATGTTGTAGGGAATAATGAAACATATTTATACCAGAGTATTAACAATGTAGAAAGACCCTTGAAGTAAGGTCAAAAAGGTAAGGGCTGTGGCAATCAGCAAGACTCCCAAGAAGTAAAAGAGTAAGTAGTGTGTCCCTGCCCAATCAAGAACACATCACCTTGTGACCATCAGAATCAAGAGACCAAGAGTAACAAAGATCTAATAACATCCTTGAGTTCCTAAACCAATGTCACCAGCCACCTACCTTTGGGTTTCTAATAATATTAGAATAAAAATCTGTTTAGGACATTCTTCAGTGGGATATTTTCTTCTGGTCACAATCAAAATGCAACTGACAGGGGCGCCTGGGTGGCTCAGTCGGTTAAGCATCTGCCTTCGGCTCAGGTCATGATCCCAGGTTCCTGGGATCTCCTTGCTTCTCCCTCTCCCTCTGCCTGCCGCTCCCCCTGCTTGTGTTCTCTGTCAAATAAATGAATAAAATCTTAAAAAAAAAATGCAACTGATAAAATGAGTATCTCAACTTCCTCATGTGAGCATTTTTTCTCTCAATTAAGATTCAAAGTTATGGGACAGGTAGGAGTGTTGATTGGCACCTGGTAGAACAGTATGTTTGAAGCACCCTGAAGGAAACAAAAAGGGTTTTGTGATCTAGAGTAAGGTGGACAGGATGCCCAGAAAACATATATTAGCCAGGGTATATAATGCTAACTTCTGTAACCTTCCCAAAACTCAGTAACTTAATGTAATAGAGGTTTCTTTTTGTTTAAAGTCCAATGTGGATGTTCTTGGTCAAACAGCTTTCCTCCAAGCAGTGACTCAGACTCTATGTTCTGACTCCACGGTCTTCAAAACATGTGCTTCAAGATTACTGAGGAAGGCAGGAGGGGGTGTGGGAATGTGGAGAAGACTCATCCACTCTGTAGCTGCCTTGGTCTGGTAGTAAAACATCACTTCTACTTACTTTCCATTGGTGAGGACTATTCACAGAGCCCCACCTTGATGCAAGGAGCTGGGAAACGGAGTTTAACTGTGTGTCCATGAACAGGACATTTTGGTGAGCATCTAGCCAGTTTCTTCTATAGAAGAAATGCAGATACTGGCGTGAAGATCTGGAAGATGAAAATGAGCTCATCACGAAAAGTACTGTAGAAAGATGGGGCAGCATGTGTAAAGAGCCAGCAGGAGCAGCTTGGAATGCTTGAGGAAAGAAAAGAAAGCCTGTGTGGAGGGAGCCTCAGGAGGAAGCAGTGGGTTAAGATGCAGTTGGAGAGCGAGGCCTGGGCAGATCACATAGGGCCTGGGAACGGGTCTACGTCTTTTGTTCTCAGAACACTGAGAACCCATTGAAGGATTTTAAAAAGAGAAATGACATATCTGATTTACATTTTAAAAATCACTTGGCTGTGTGGGAAATGAATGGCTTTGGGGGCAGGAATGGAAGCACTGAGACCAGGAAGGCAGTTGCTACAGTGGTCAAATGTCCTAGAACCAGGGGGCCAGTCTGAGAAGTCACCTGGGAAGGAGGACGACCTGTGGATAGAGAGCTCTAACTGCAGGTCTGTGTCTGTGAAAAGCTGTGAAGGGCTTTGTGCAATTATGTAAATGCTTGAGTGTTTGGAGCTGAGCTGTGTCTCTGCCAAGATCATGTTGTTTCCTTTGGAACGGTGTTCCCGCAGGACTGTGTTACAGGAACAAAAGCTGGAGCACACCAAAAACTGCAGCAGCAAGAAACCTCTCAAAGCACGCTGAACAAGCACAAGGCACAGGCTGCCATCCAAACCCAACCTTATTCCTACCACCCCTCCAAACTTTTCTCATTTGCGGGCACTGTTCCCTGCTGTGGAGAGAAGCTGCAGCAAGCCTACGACTTTTCAGCTCATTCTTAGTTAACAGTCTTACCATCTCAAGCAATTAGAAGGTCTAACCCTATGTAACAATAAATAATCTGCACCTACTGTAGCTTTAGCTACTTTCCCCTCCCAGCCCTGCCCCACTTACGTCTAGTCTCCAGGAGCCTGAGCTGGAGAGGGGAAGAATAATCTGTATGCTCTCTGCTCTTCTTACCTCCAATCTACCTAACAGCTGCTGACTGCTCTGGGCCCAGCTGCACAGAAATAAGGGGGTAAGAAAGGAAAGAAGGTTCTTGTTGGACTGGGTGGTTCTGTGCCCTGTGGGCCTGACAGATATTTAAAGGGGACATCCCAGCTGCCCCCTTGACCCTGGTAGATGCAGCTGTGGTGGGTGGTCTCCTGCAACTCCCTCCTCAGTCCACATGGCACACTCTTAGCTGCTCTGTGCTGAGGTCTCCTTGCTTCCTCAAATGGTCCTACTGGAAAGGACCCAAGACCACCCCACGCTTCCTTCTCTCCTGCAAGATGCACAGGATACACACATGCCTCAACTGCCACGGCAAAGTGTGGGAATGCAGGCCAATACAAAAGCAGCGGCACTCCCCCGGCTTCACCACTGAACAGTTAGTGAGCCTCTGCTTGCCCTCTACATGCCCAGGGAGGGAGTCAGACTCCAGGCTCATCACTCCTCGGCCGTAGGAATATAAATACCTCAAGCTTCCTGAATGGTCCCAGTGGAGTCCGCAGTTAGATCTGAGGTGAGGGGGGTGGGCCCTCACAGTCCAGCTGTGTTGTCTCACAACAGCAAGCTCTCTACAGAGATCCTACACTGTCTCTCCCCATGCATCCTCTTTCTGACCTTGAACCTCAAGCATGCTATTAATACCACCAGCAATCATACTCCATTTCCCTCATTCGTTCATTCCCTCTTAACTCTCGTAAGGACGTTTACGCTCTCCTCGCCTCAAAACTCCAACCCCTTCCCTGCTACTCTCTCAACCCTGCTTCCTGCTTCACTGTGAGAAACCAAAGCAACCAGAATAGAACTTTTCAAACCCTAGCCTGATCTCCTGAATTAGAAACTGGGGGAAGGCTCAGTAATCACTGGGTGACTATAATGCACTGCCTTGCACGGTAGAGCAACCCCCTCCCACTTACCGCTTACTACTCTTGCCCTTCCTTCAATCTTTTCTCCAATTGTTCTTTAAACTAGGTTGCTGTTTGAGCAGCTGGCATGCGGTTATTTCCTAAGGAAATATACTGTTCCCTCTCCAGCCTCGGCTCTCAGCATTAAACACTGAAGTCCAAGAGTCTGGGCTTGCCCAAGAGTCTGTCCTGAAGCTGATGATAGAGCCAGGAGGCCCCAGAGCAGGCTCAGGGGAGTCCTGCTTTCAGAATCAGAGCAACTGATGGAGACACTAGTGGGGCTGGGCTGAGTTACGGGGAGTCCAAGGCCTGAATCAAACCCAGAGAGATATTTACTTGGGTGGATGGAGCCAGAATAGGCATAGGAAGAGTCCAAATTATAAGTGAGGAGGACAAAAAAATGAGAAAGGCAGACCACAGCTGTCCTGCTGAGAATTAAAAAAAAACAGGGAAAATAACCAAGACCTACGGAACATAAACATTCGCAAAAGAACAGAGATAAAGAGCTATCAAAGGTAATGTGTGTCCCACAGCGAGATGCCTGCTACTCCAACACTTTCCTTGGACTTTGTGGCCTGCCTCCCCTTATCCCTGGAGGCTCCTGTCCCGTGCAGCTGCTGTAATAATCATTTCCCCAGAAATCCCCAGTGAATCCTGAGAAGCTGGAGAGGACTGTGAGGGTATTTTATCTTGGCTGCCTAGCAGCCAGCTCCTCACCAGCCTCACATCGCTACCACAATGGAGATCTCTCTAGTAGGCAGTCCAAACCCCCTGCACTTCTGAAATTCATGTCATCTAGCTTCCCCATCACTTTGTCTGCAGATCTCCTGGATCTGCCCCCTCCCTTGAGAGGTTAGCACCTGTTCCAAGCCATCATCCTGGAGAACATCAGAGTCCATTCAGACAAGACCTCCCCATAATACCTGAGCCCTCAGTTCATTACCCAACGTATGGGCAACCTCTCTCGCACGCCTCTCAGGCACTAACCCCTGTGGCTTCACTCTAGACGCAGCCATCGCCTGGAGCTGCTGTGCTTCCAACACTAATAATTAAAGCACTCCAATTTCTGACCACCACCTCTCACCTGCCCAGGTCACTTGTTTAATGATTCCCAGTGCAATAACCTACCCCTCTGTCTTCACTCTCCTACCTCTTCTACAATAGTGCATGATCCAGCAGTGATCAGTTACTTCTGAATGGTGTGAAATGCCTCCTTTCATTTCCACTGCATGGCAAGACTCCAACTCTGGATGATTCCTTAGTGCTCATTTTCCCCACAGCTACATTTAGATTCCTGAGTAGGCAGAGAAAACCACACCACTGGGCTGGCTGGTGTAACCGTAAAGTCATGAATAATACCACCATAAATTCAAACAGACCCTCAAGAGTATTCAGCAACCTTCACTCACTGCAGTCTGACTTCACTGTAAATTTTAACAGACCTTGCAACAGCGTTTGACAGCTGACAACTTCCCCATCCCTTCCTTCCATATTGAAAGCATCCATTCTCCCAGTTTTACTCCTCCATTTTTGGCCCAACCTTCTCACCTTGTCACCTTGACTGGTCCATTTGCCTTTGCCCATCCATCAAATGCTCCTCAGAGTTTTATTCAGAGCCATTTTCTCTTCTCACTACCTTACTCTGGATATCTTATCTATTCCCATGACTTGAATGACCACCTCTAGACTACTGATTCCCAAATCCTAGCACAGGTCTCTCCTGGCACGTTTACATCCCTCTTCCAAATGAACATGGAACAGGTACCTACAACCCAACGTTCTAAACGGCAGCACCAGCCCAACCTGTTGCTCAAGTGAGAAACCAGACTCACTGAAGATTCCTCTCTCTCACAACCCTCATCAATCCCACCTGTTCTACCTGCTCAAGTTCTCCTATCTGCTTACTTCTTCCATCGTCTCTAGTCCTCAGTGCCCACATCTTGTACCCTGAGCCTGGGTTCCTCCCAATACCCTGTTCTCATCAGTCCCACCCAACTAGACCCTGTTATTCCACCACCTAAGTGACAAGCTCTGGGAATACAAAGATAAATATGACTTGAAAAGACCGCAGCCTAATGCACAAAGTAATCACAATGCAGTTTGGAGAATGCAGATGAAGAATTAATTCTGCTTTAGGAGGGGTGGAGTAGGGAACAACTAAGCTAGGATGAGTAAGACTTCATCAGTCAGACGAGTATTCAGCAGACAGAACACATGCGAAGACACTGCGGTACACTGCCTAGCCTCCAAACATGCCCTCTGGCCTACAGCCTACCTCAAAATCTCCATTCCCTCACTAGAGGCATCTGACTGGCTCAGAGCCCTGGAAGTTGTGTCCCAGTGGGCACTCTCAGTTTTTGCCCTTCCAAATAGGTAAGATGCTGCATCTTTATACCTGGACATGGCAGATACCTTCCAAGAGAGACCAAGGGTCTATCATCCCAGTTCATCTTTTTCCAACACCAGCCTTCCTTGCCCGTAGCTTTCCCAGGACATGCTGATCTGGGCCCACTGCAAGGTGGAAACAACAAACAGACATTTGTGCCAATGGACAGCCCAATCCCCCAGCCTACCATGGCATCAACCAGTTGTTATTTATGAAGAGACCCAGCAACCTTACCACGCTCCTCCAAGAACAGCTCAGAGTCTTATCAACAATCTCTAAATACCCTGAAATGAAGCCCGTTGAAAGGCCTATCTTGAGCTCTCCCAAAGTATTCCTCAGTCAACAAATCCATTTTTCACTCTTCAACCTCCAACCCTACCTAGGAAAGGACTGTAGAAAATAGTAAGGCTTACAACACATCACAGCCATAGCTACAGTTTATTGAGCACCTCTTATACACCCAGCCCTGGCTGTAGATTTTCTCAGCAGACGGAGATGAGAAGAGAGTAGAGATGCCAGGGCAGAAAGTCCACGTGACTCCTGATAGATGGAAAGAGGAGCCAAACCGAGAGATGCCTTGAATTCCAAACCAGCTAGTTCCCACATCTGGAGGACCCATAATTCCCAGATACCCTTGTATTTTCACAATAAACTCCTTATTCTTTAGCTAGCCTGAGTGACTTTATGCTTCTCACAAACAAGAAGCCTTCATGAGAGCAGGGCTGAGCCAGGGGGTTTCATCACACTTTGGTCTTAAGACGGCGAAAGTGACATTATCAGTTCCTGGGTCAGAGACTGGCTGGATACAGTCTTCAGAGTTCTGAGCCTGGAGTTCAAGACTTGCATCCCCTTTCAAGGCAGGCCCAGGGGTCACCTGCGCTTGTAGAGACATGGCTGAAGCTTCAGGCCTGTGAGTTGAGCCTTGGGCCCTACCCGAGGAGGCCCAGTCTTTTCAAAGTCAAACAAGAAGAAGTGGCTGTTGGTAAGATCCTAGGGGTGGAAAAAACCTAGTGAGCTCCAAATCCTCAACCCAGCTCCTCAAAACACCTCTGGTCCATGTCCCGCCCTTGCTCAGAAAGCTCCCCAGGGCTCTCCCATGCGTCATGCCTTCAAAGAGCAAATGTCTGTGTCTGTGCCTATGGCCTCCTTCCTAAACACCATTACCCTAAGAAAGACCACACGAGACAAAAATAGGGAGACTTTTTGAGGCCCTCACCTTGGAGATGACCTTGAAGCCCAGTTTGGTCACAGCCCCCAGAAAGGTCCGAACATCTTCAAACCGGCTACTGACTTCAGCCACTTTCAAGAGACCCCTGAGAAGAGTGAGAAGTTCTGTGTATATACACAGACATACGTCTGTGCACATATACACACATCTGTGTCCCAGGAACTCCTACCCTTGCTTCAGCACTCGATTTGCCTCCTCTAGGAAGTCCCTGATGTTGGTTCCCATCAGCGAAAGGCAGAACACAGCCACATCCACAGACTCATCCTCCAGAGGTACCTGTAGAGAGTAGGAGTACTGTATAAAGCACACAACATGGGAAGCAGAAATCCAGCACTGAGGGGCACCTGGGTGGCTTAGTTGGTTAAGCGTCTGCCTTTGGCTCGGGTCATGATCCCAGGGTCCGGGGATCAAGCCCCACATTAGGCTCCCTGCTCAACGGGGAGCCTGCTTCTCCCTTTCCCTCTGCCGCTCCCCCTGCTTGTGCTCTCTCAAATAAATAAAATCCTAAAAAAACCAAAACAAAACAAAAAAGAAAGAAATCCAGCACTGACTGCTAGCACCAGACACCAGGATGGGGGTGCAGAGGGAGGGAGCATTAGAGATTAGCACATAGAGGCTGGGTCTAGAGCACAGGCCAGAGACACAGAGAGATAGAAGGGTTTACCTGGGCCATGTCACACACAGTGACCCTGGGGTCCAGAGAGGCCAAGTCAAAGCAGTGCACAGGGTTCCGGATACTTGAAGCCAGGCGGCAGTCCCCGCAGCCGAAGTCAGCTACCACCAGGGACGCAGGCCTGGGAGTGGAGGGGAGGGATCACTCACTGGTCTAGTCTGAGCCATGACTGACCCACATCGATTCTCACAGTGCCCAACCCCCATTCACCGCTGGCGAAGATCCCTGGCGATGCGGTCCACTGGCTGTAGTGGCCACTTCTTAACTTGGCTCTGGAAGCCGCGGTGATAGAGAAGAAAGGCTTCAGGATCTTCCTGGAAGAGACGCTGTGCAGCACTGCTAGGCCCTGAGTATAGCTGTTCATTGAGGTAGCGAAATCGGGCACCATCCAGCCGCTGTGCCATGCGGGCTCGCAGAGCCCCTGCCCGATCCTCATAGTTATCTGGGCTGGGGGCAGGAGGCATCTCTGTCTCCTCTTTGGGGGCTGTGGCTGGAGCCTGGTCTGGTGGCTGAGGTGGCCGAAACTTGTTCTTATGTCTACGTTTGTTCTTCTGTCGGTTCCGCCACTGCTTGCGACTCAAGGTTTGCGGGGGGTTGGCAGAAGTGGACCCAGGACTTTGCTTGGATTGGTCATTTGTCGCACTACTCTTCCAAGCTTTGGGACCTGAAGAGAGGGAGATGAGAAAGCATATTTGGGGCAAGAGCCCCTGAATTCAGGCGTTTGGCAATCATCCTGGCCATACCCCTGTCCTTGAGAAAGAGACTATGGCCTGGATGAAAACACTTCTTATTGCCTAACCCCAAACCTAATGGTGGCAGGTAACCTCTGTCATGTACAGGATCAGCTGATCCCCCTCCCTGTCCCACACACATATACACAGCCACTAGTACCTGTTTGGTTATCATTGTCCTGGTGCTGGGCGCGGTTTGAGGGGACCTGTTTCTGGCATTTCCTCTTTCTTTTCTGTTCTTCAGCAGAGTCACTGGCACTGAGAACCCCTTTGAGGCACTTTTTCCTCCTTTTTACTTCCTTTTCTTCATAGTCACTGCCAGGTGGGCCCTGTTGTTGACATTTCTTCTTCCTCTTCTTCTCTACTTCAAGAGAAGCACTGGCAGATGAGGCCTTTTTCGGGTGTTTCTTCTTCCTTTCCACCACATCCTCCTCAGAGTCACTGCCAGGCAGGCTAGGGGGTTGCTGGGGAAGAGATGCTGCCTCTAGGGCCCGTAATGTGGCCAAGAGCTGACGGTGCTTGGAGCCCTGAGGGAAAACAAGGGAAGAAAGAAGGGGTGAGGTGAATAGATGGGGCCTGGAGAATAAGAAGGCAGAGATAGAGACCTGATTCAGATGCTGGCAGAAGCACCTGGATTATTCTCAGTTAACTTCACTAGCTTGTCATGAAGCCTGCCAGACCCTGAACAACTTTTAAGTCACCATCTCAACCTTTGGGAGGCTGGAGAGCAGAGAAACCACCCACCTCACTTCTTCAATTTGCAGATGAGAAAATGGAGTTCCCCAGAGGACTGTGGTAAGGCCACAAGCAACAGGACCAAGGTCAGAGAATAGGAGTTCAACCCTCAATCTCAGGCTTTTGCCTGCAGCTTTCTGTATCTTTCTGTAAAAGCTAGGGAGGTTTCTGAAAATAAGAGTGACAGAATCACAGGTGTGTACTTAAAATGAGTCTAGCCATAGTGTAGAAAATAAATGGAAAGGGACAAGCTGCCGACGGAAAGACCTGTGGCATTGATTATAGCTGTGGGTTGAGGGGATGAAGAGGAGGGAATAAAGCAGGCAGATTTCATGTTGGATGCTGACTGAAAGGCAGGAAGAGCCTGAGGAAGTACAGCAGCCTTCACATCTGCAAAGGCTTAAAGGAGAAGGTCTCTTGTCTGGGAGGCCTTCTGGATTGAAGTCCTACTGGGAGGTCCCAGGCCAGGCACTTAACCTGGTGGTTTTCAGTACCCACTCTGCACCACTCCTTTAGAATGGTAGTGCTGATAAAATCCTTCATTGTCACTCACTCTTTCTCTCTCTAATCCAAGCTCCACACTGAAACCAATGACTTTTTCAAAATGCAAATCTTAAAAAATCATTCCCCTGCTAAAACCGCTTCATTGGCTTCTATCGGTAAAATATGCAACACTTCTCCTCTACCTCTCCAACTTCAATGGCATACCCTCTCACTCTCTGTGCTCCAACCACACGGATTACTGTGTGTGTGACCCTAACAACAGGACATGCTTTCTTGCCCCAGAGCCTCTGCACGTGCTTTTCCTGTCCAAAAATGCGTCTTCACTAACTTCTACGCAACATCTCTCACTTAGTCGGGTCTTCTATTGGCCGCAGCCCCCCGCCCCCCCCCACATTCTGTTGGCCGCAAGCGCCCCCCCAACACACACACACACATTCTGTTGGTGGCAAGCGCCCCCCCAACACACATACACACACACACACTGCGTGCCCACACGCTCAGATCCACCAGGGTAAGCTCGGCTTGAAACAGCTCCCTGCAGGGCGGCTCACCTTGATTTGCGAAGCTGAGGCGGGCCGAGGCCGCGAGGCTACAGGCGGGAGACCCGCGGCTACTGGGGCCTCCTCGGCCCACTCCGGCTCCTCAAACATGCCGGTGGGGTGGATGAAGTCGCGGGGTCCACACAACTCTCCACGTGCAGAGCGCGTCTCTAGTAAACCGAGGGCCCAGAGCCGCCGGAACTGAGCCGGAAACCAAAGAGTGAAGCATGGGTAGCTAGAGCGGTCGGCGCGGCGCCGGAAACCATCGAGTTTAGGCACTGCTGGCTAGAAGGGCAAGGGAGGCGAGCGGGAGGGAGGAATGGGGGCCCGCGCTGGCCAGAGAGGGCCAGGGGCGGGGCCGGGCGGCGGGCGCGGCCGGACGGGAGTTCCCCGAAGAAGGCTCCTCCGGTCCGAGTCCCGGTGAGTGCGGGAGCACCCGTGCCCTTCCCCAAGGCTCGACCCCTGCCAACCCGTCAGCCTTCACTCGGCCCGAATACCGAGTAGGGAACGAGGGCCACCCTCGGGAAGGACCCCCGATCGCCTCTCCCAGGGTTTAGGGCGCCTGAACTCCCCCCTCCCCCCAGGTCTGTTCGCGGGTAGGGTCCCCGAGCTTGTTCGCCGATACCCCTTCAGGAGACTCTACTTCCTAAATCACCCCCCACCTCGCGCGGACCCGCTTTCCCTCGCGCCCAGGGGACACGGTCAGGGATAATCCCGACTTCCCGAACTCCTTCCCAGACCTCCACTAGCTGGGGAGGCAGCAGGAGACCCTCACCCCCTTCACGAACACTTATCTCCGGTAGGGGACAAAGCTCGGGGTTCATCACCCTTCTCTGGATCCCTCCACAGTCCGCAGGCTTCCCCAATCTAGGGGACTCAGCGCCGGGACGCTGCTATGGACGACATTTTCACTCAGTGCCGGGAGGGCAACGCGGTGGCCGTTCGCTTGTGGCTGGACAACACGGAGAACGACCTCAACCAGGGGTGAGCTGAGGTGGCTGGTGGGTGAGAACGGCAAAGACATACTCCTCTCCGCGATGTGGGGTGCTCACGTTGGCTGGGGGCGGCTGACTTTCCTACCCAGTAGGACTAGTGCGAAGCACAGCCTGTGGGGGGCAGAGGGTCTCCACAGAGGAAGCTGTGTTTCGGCTGAATCTTGACTGCTCAACAAGAGTTTCACAGGCACAGGCTGCAGAGAGCTTTCCAGCCTCAGTGAACTGCATGGGCGAAAGCTAGGAGGCAAGAGAGAGAGCGGAGTGTCTGGAAATTGTCTACAGGTCCATATGGCAGGAGGATAGACTTCTATGAGCTTCAGTGGGCTGAAGCATTGGGTACAAGTGGTAAACCACAGGAGATAAGACTGGAGAAGTCTGCTGCAAGGGTCAGCCAGATCATGCAAGGGTATTTATGCTATAATAAGGTCATTATTCTAAGAACAAGGGTTTAAAGCCCTGCTGTGATATGATGAGATTGTCCATTTAAGTGTCATCTTGGATACCTTCTGAAGAGCAGGTGGCCATGTGGAGAAGCAATTGCTTAGTCTGTCCCAGAAGTGGTGACTAGAATGGGAGCAGATGAAAAAGAAAGAAGTGATCAGATTCCTGAAATCTTCAGGATAAAGAATTGATGAGACTTGGTGTGGGAAGTGAGGAAGCAAAGATGATGACCAGGGTTCTGGCTCAGACTCTTGGGTAGATGGTGGTTGCTTTTACTGAGTTGGACAAGGCTGAAGGATGATGACTGCTGCTGTGACATGTTAAAGTGACTGTACAGTAGAGTAGAAATGTCATGTAGGTTGTTGGTTATGCAGATTCGGATTTCAGGAGAGCTGACTTGGAGAGACAGATTGGGAGGTGTTAGCATCTCGATGATACCTGAAGACACGGGTGTGACAGAGACAGAAGCCTGCAAGACTAAAAAGGTGCAGCTGGAGGTTGCAGGAAACAGGAAAATATGTTAGTAAAGCTCAGAGAAGTGAATGTTTCAATGAAGGGGGAGTGGTCAACAGTAGTATAGGCTGTTGAGAAGTCAAAGAACTTGAGCACTTTAAAGTAACTATTGAACTTAAAATTAATAATGTATTTGATGATCTTTGTGAAGGCTGCCGTAGAGGAAAATGGATGAAGAAACCAGACAACACCCGGTTCCTTCACTTAAAGTACTATGAACACCTCCTGTGCTAGAGGCCCAGAATCAGACATAATGCCAGCCCTCACGGCAGCAGCCTGGTGGCAGGTTCAATGGGAGGTGAGGAAATAGAGAGTGAATGTAGACAAGTTCTTCAGGGTTGGCTGAGACAGGCAAGAAAAGCAATAGTGATGTTGATGATTCAGGGTGGTGGGTTTTAGGGGTTTTTTGTTTTAAAATTTTATTTCTTCAGTTTTTAGGTTTGAGAGGTAAGGATCACCTATAATCTTTATCTAGGCTTCACAGGTTCTCATTAGGCTTTATGCTCTTCCTCCATAATTCCTGGTCACTTTTTCCCATTTTTCGTACTCTTATAATTTCCATAATTCTTTCATAATTCTTCAAAGGGTGCTCAGATAAAGACAGTGAGTACTCTTACTATTTTTGTTGGTAGGGTTATAAAGGCTTAGGTGAAGTTGTCCAGGGGAATTTGCATTTTATAAAACTCTTTAGTGCCAAAAGATGAAGGGGTGGCATTAGTGAAACTGGAAGGCTTTGGGGGCCCAAGCAGGCTATATGCTGGATATGAGGTGGGGTGAACTCCCTGCAGGGCTCTTCGGGATTATAGTCTGTGGCCCTGAGGTGACAGGCAGTCTGACAGTGAGTGGAACCCTTGTGCTCATATTTTGCCCTCAGGCTCTGGCCTGCTCGTGCCACAGACTGCAGGAGGCTGATAAACCAGGGCACAAATTAAAGATCTGGGAGGCAAAACTCACTGATAAGTAGGGAATGGCTGCTTCAGAGAGGGGGAGGAGGGAGTAATCCACCTCCCAGGAAAGCTTTTGGCTATCTCTAAGTGAGCAGATGAGGGCAGCTGTGGAGGGAAGTCATTAAAGGCCACACACACCCCATTCCCCTGGGGGAGGGGGACATCTGGATGGCCTGCAGTGGCCAGACCCCTGATCTGTTTCAGGCCACGCGTAGAGCCCCCACAAGGGAAGTGACAGCAGCACTAAGGCATCCGGAGGCTGCGGTCTCAGAGCAGGGACCGCCCCCTGCCCCGCCCCTTGGATCTTCATACACACGACTGGAGGGAATTTCCTTTTATGGCCCCAGGCTGTCAGGCAGGCCCAGCTCCCACCAAGTGTTTTCTTCTTTTTTTTTTTTGGTACAGTTTTTACTTTAGAAAATACATGTCCTTGGGGGTGGGGGAGTTAGACAGTTTTCTTTCTAAAGAAGCCATTCTCATTTTCCTCTGTTTTCTGGGACCAGGACTGCTTGAGTAGAGGAATCCTGTTTTACCAAATCCTGGTTTGATATCTGCCTCATTAGTAATGACTTATCAAAAGCATTTCTCTCTTTCATTATAAACCCTTCCAAAACATTATTTTAATTCCAGTCCATTTTTAGGTCTTAGGTTTCAGTACCAGAGCCAATCAGTAAGCTTGCTTCTTCTCCCATGAGTTGTGGCTTTCCTTCTCCAAGACACCTCTCCCTTGTATTAACATGCACTAAACACCTGCTGTCAATCCATTCTGTCAAGAAGCTCAGTCTAGCAGACAAGACAGCTCATTAAAATTTTTACAATCCAGTGCCACAAGTAGTATACCAGAGGGATATGAAATGCAGTGGAAACAAAAAGGACCAACAGATGTTGCAAAAGGAATGCAGAGGAAACCAGATGAAAAATGCTACCATTTAATGAGATAGGGCATGCCAAGGAAGAAAGGCTGGTGGGAGATAGTGATGAAGACAGTGAATCATACGGATTTGTTGAGATTTCAGGTGGTGGTTGGATAGGTTTGAAGCTCAGGGGAAAGTCTTAATTGGATGGCTTTGGGAGTTGCTGGCATGAATGAGAATCAGAGTCCTGGACAGGTACGGTTTTCCAGGGAGATTATTCAGAATAACTATCACCTTTTCCCATATCAAAGCCTTTGCCCCCATCCCACCTCCAGATCAATGACCATTGTCCCTTCCTCAAAGGGATGATCATGGCTTCTCCCCCTTGCACTGGGCCTGCCGAGAGGGCCGTTCTGCTGTGGTTGAGATGCTTATTATGCGGGGGGCACGAATCAATGTGATGAATCGTGGGGATGACACCCCCCTGCACCTGGCAGCCAGTCATGGACACCGTGATATTGTGCAGAAGGTAGGCATGAATGCTCCCTCTCACCTACATTACATACATGTCTGGAAGTCAGTCACAAGCAATATAACACATGTGTACTCTTCTCCCTCCTTGCACGCCTCAACTCCCATCTCTCATTTGTCTTCTGCCTCTTCTACTTGGCCATGGGGACCAGCTGCTGCAGTATAAAGCTGACATCAATGCAGTGAATGAGCATGGAAATGTGCCCTTGCACTATGCCTGTTTTTGGGGCCAAGATCAGGTTGCAGAGGTGAGTACTAAGGCCCTGAGCCCTGGGATGGGTAGGAAGCAAAGTCTGAGCCTGAATGGAAAAGTCTAGAACCTTCAATCCATCCTGTAAGTACTGCTGAATGTGTGACACTCAGAGTTGGTACACCACTTGTATTGATGGTTGGTTGTGACTGCCAGGGAGGTGGCAGAGCCCCTCATCACAACCCCTTTTCATTCCAGGACCTGGTGGCTAATGGGGCCCTTGTCAGCATTTGTAACAAGTATGGAGAGATGCCTGTGGACAAAGCCAAGGCACCCCTGAGAGAGCTCCTCCGAGGTCTGTCCCTCAACTCCAGTTTGTATCCTCTTGTCTTGTCCCTGCCTATCTCCTCGCTCCATACTACAACTGGGGCCAAAGCTGTTTTTCTTCCCCAGAGCGGGCAGAGAAGATGGGCCAAAACCTTAACCGTATTCCATACAAGGACACATTCTGGAAGGGAACCACCCGCACTCGGCCCCGTGAGTCAGTTGTAAGGGGAGGGGTGGTCAAGGGAATAACCCTGGGCTGCTGGAGCTGGGTTATGGTGAAGCTTGGGTACCTGACCTGCCCACACTCTCAGGAAATGGGACTCTGAACAAACACTCCGGCATTGACTTCAAACAGCTCAACTTTCTGGCGAAGCTCAACGAGAATCACTCTGGAGAGGTGACCCTGCCTTTCTTGCCCCTCCTTCCCCAATCTCCTACAAATTACCTGCTCTGCACCTGTTTTAAGTTTTTCTTCCAGTTAGTGGACAAGAAAGCAGTGGCCTTAGTTAAAGCTTCCTAACCCTTACCTGTCTCTCAGCTATGGAAGGGCCGTTGGCAGGGTAATGACATCGTCATGAAGGTGTTAAAGGTTCGAGACTGGAGTACAAGGAAGAGCAGGGACTTCAACGAGGAGTGTCCCCGTCTCAGGTGGGGCAAAGCCTAAACAGGAAGCTGCTGGTTCCAAGGAACCCTGACTAGCACCCAAAGGGAGATCTTTTATGCTGATCTCAGCTAGGGTACTGTCCTTCTTCCAGGATTTTCTCGCATCCAAATGTGCTCCCAGTGCTAGGTGCCTGTCAGTCTCCACCTGCTCCTCATCCCACCCTCATCACACATTGGATGCCATATGGATCCCTGTACAATGTATTACACGAAGGCACCAGTGAGTAGTGGATACCAAATCTCATGGGATGGGGGCAGGGTGTGTGAGCCTCCCCAAACTATTTGACTCTTGCCTCCTTAGATTTCGTTGTGGACCAGAGCCAGGCTGTGAAGTTTGCATTGGACATGGCAAGGGGCATGGCCTTCCTACATACATTAGAGCCCCTCATCCCACGACATGCACTCAATAGCCGTAGTGTAATGGTGAGGTCACACTTCACCCCTGGCCCAGGCCCCCAGAGCCCTTTCCCTGTCTAGAATAGGACTTACCTCCTTCCACATATCTATCTTCTCTTCCTCAGATTGATGAGGACATGACTGCCCGAATCAGCATGGCCGACGTCAAGTTTTCCTTCCAGTGCCCTGGGCGTATGTATGCACCTGCCTGGGTGGCCCCTGAAGGTGAGTGAGGGCATCATGTTGGGAGGTAGAGAAGGGCCAGCTCAGTAGTAATGGAAGGGGGCAGAGACAGGATAGGCAGCTGGAACAGTTAAGTCCTGTTCCTCCAGCTCTGCAGAAGAAGCCTGAAGATACAAACAGACGCTCAGCAGACATGTGGAGTTTTGCAGTGCTTCTGTGGGAACTGGTGACACGGGAGGTACCCTTTGCTGACCTCTCCAACATGGAGATTGGAATGAAGGTGAGAGCACAACTGTATGCACTTGTGTTGGGGGAATGGTGGTGGTGGTGACAATAACTATAGCAGGGCTGGGCTCTTCCCATATTTGTTCAAATATACAGTAATCCTGTCCTGAGGACTAGAGGCCTCTCCCCACAGGATACTCAAGTTCTGAGACCCATTTTGTTTTTTCCTGTATTTGCAGGTGGCACTGGAAGGCCTTCGGCCTACCATCCCACCAGGCATTTCCCCCCATGTGTGTAAGCTCATGAAGATATGCATGAATGAAGACCCTGCTAAGCGGCCCAAGTTTGACATGATTGTGCCTATCCTGGAGAAGATGCAGGACAAGTAGAGCTGGAAAGCCCTTGCCTAAACTCCAGAGGTGTCAGGACACGGTTAGGGGAGTATGTCTCCCCAAAGCAGCAGGCCTCTGGTTGCCTCCCTTGCCTCCAGTCATGGTACTACCCCAGCCATGGGGCCCATCCCCTGCCCCCATCCCTACCACTGCAGCCCCCAAAGGGGCTAGGCTCAGAGCTTTGTCACTTGCCACACGGTATCTCCCAGCATGGGAGGGACCAGCCCTGCCTGTCACAATAAAGTTTATTATGAAAACAGGCTGGTGTGGGGACAAGGGGACAGACAAGTACATTTAGGTTGGGTGGCTCAGGTGAAGTAGTGCGGCTTCTTCACATTGATGCCATACTCGCTGAGGGCAGGGGTCAAGTCCTCCATGGTTAGAGTGTACTTGCGGTCCTGAGGGAAGAGGGAAGAGCACCAGCTGAGCACAGGAATCCCAGATTTCAATCCCAGGTGAGTGACCCTGAGTAGGTCTTTCACCTCCCCTAGGGCTTAGTTTCCCCAAAGGGATTTCAGAACAAATTAAGCCTCCGATGCTGTGGGAGGTAATTAGTGATTCAATGAGCCTCCCCTCACACCTTGCTCTTGCTTCGGGAGCTGCCAGAAGCTGTGCCCTTCATTTTGCAGTGCTGTAGGGCATCGTTGGCAATATCTGAGATGAATTTCTGGGCAGCTAGGGAGATGAGCCGAATTCTAGAGAGAAAAAACTGGTGTGAGAAGATGGGACAATAAACTCCACACAAGCACTCAAGGTTCTTAACCTACCCACCCAGACTGTACTCACATGCGTGGGTCCGAGGCCTCAAAGCCAGCACGGTTCAGGTAATAACCAGTCACTGCGTCTGGGATCTGAAAGATCAATGAGGTGACTGTCAGTATTTGCCCTGGGCGCTGCGGGGCTGAGAGGGTGAGGGAAATGGAGGGCAGGCCTGGCTTTTAGGAAGCTCACAGTTTGGGTGGGCAGAGGGGATAAGTCAAAGAGCTAGTAGGGGAGCAAGTACAAAAGGAAGCTGGAAATCCACGCGGTGTAGCAGAAAGTTGGCCTGACAGCGCGCCAATAGCCTTGTTCAGGCAGGAAGCCCACCGTAGGCGTGTAATCCTCCAGCTGCATCAGGAAATCCACCAGAGGCGTGCTGGACACCACCGGCTTCACGTCTCCGTTGGCCGCGCTCGGCAGTACATAAACCCCGTTAGACATGGCCCCCTCCGGGGGCGCCGCGCCTCCCGCCGACACCGGAGCTGGAGGAGAACCAGCAAACAGACATGGAGGTGGGAGATGCGGGGCCCCGGCTAGGTCGGCCTCAAACCCTCTGCCCTCACCCGCCACTGGACCCAGCCCTAGGCGCTGCCCTCGCCCTCACCCTCACCCGTCCCTCACCCGCCCCACGCCGCTCGGCCGGCTCCCCGGCCCGCGCCGCCACGGGTCCCGTGCCCCCTGCCGCAGCTCCAGCCCCAGGTCCCCCTGCTGTTCCCGCGGGGCTGGCCTTATTCTCCGCAGCGGTGCCAGCGGGCAACGCTGCGGGGGCCGAGACCGCGGGCGCCGGGCCCGGGGCCGAGGCGGCGGAGCCCGGCGCCGCCTCGGGGTCCGCGCCGGAGCCGCTGCAGCTCATCGGGCCGGTGGGAGAGGCGGCGAACAGAGCCGCTTCCGCTTCCGCTCACGTTACGCACACACCAAGGGTGACGTCACACGCCCCGCGCTTTGCCCCTCCCATGCCATGTTTGCTCTCTCGGGTCTCCCGCCTCCTAGTTGTTTACCAGCCAGTGAGACGCTTCCGACAGGCCGCCTCCCACCCGCCCGTACTCCTAGGCCCTTTCGCCGGGATGTCAACCATCAATGTCTAGCACGCTTTTCCGCGGGTCTGGGACCCCTCTGGGAACCTGGCGCTTAAAGACCTTGTTTTGGGACACCCCTCAACCACAGGTTGCCTGCCACTCTGCATCCTTTCTAGTTCCCTTACTCAGCCTTTTAAGGGTTGGAAAGCCCCACTCCCCTCCAGCTGCCAGGAGAAGTGAGGACAGCAGGGGAGCGAATAGTGCTGCTGTAGATAGGAAGGGAGGTATTTCAGCTTGAGTATGCAAAATCACGTATGTTTGCAACATATGCAAAATCACGAGTGAGGGTGGGGTTTTCAACGCAACAAACATTTATTTAATTCCTATTTGCCAATCCTGAGCTAGGGCCTGGGAGTACAAAGTTCGGTAGGACAAGACTCTAGTCCTCTAGGCACCAACAGTCTTCAAAGGGAGGCAAAGAGGTAAACTGGCATTTTCAATACTATGCTGGAGTTACAATACTAGAGGTAGACACAGAGTATGCAGTGCAAAGGAGAAAGGGAACTAACATCTGCTGCCTACTTCTTTGTGTCAGGCACTCTATCAATTTTATTCCATTTAATTATTCCCTGATTATTGTTAGAGGCAGGTACTGATATCCCCACTTAACAGAGGAGGGAAAAGACTCAGGGAGATGGACTTGTCCAAGGCTCTCTCCCAGTCTACATCAGAACCAAGAATCAAACCATGTTTGGTTTGAAAAAATCTCGGATTTTTCTGCTATACCAAATCATTTTCTGCTATATCAAAATCAACTAGCTTCAGAGAGCCAAAGGTTCACCGGAGAAGACTTCTGAGCTGGGTCTTCAAAAAATCCTGGAAACCAACCACGCAAAGGGAGTCAGGGGTCATGTTAAGGGCACAGAATATCTTGAGCAAAAGTGAAAGTGGGGAAGTGGAGGAAGGGGGAGGGAGAACACCGGAGGATAAACAATTTGTTACTCAGGAAAAAAAAGCAAGGAAAGGATCAGGTTTGTGAGTCAGAGCAAAACTTCAGAACTTCATCAGTAATCTTTGAAGGGTCTTAAGTAAATGACCTGATGGGATTTGCATTTTACTCTGGAAAAATGGTTTTATGGACAGGCAGGAAGTAAGGACATCTTTTTCAAGAGCCTCCTAGAATTCAGAGGAGAGAAAATATGGTTCTTTTTTTTTTTTTTTTTTTTGAGAAAATATGGTTCTAAGCTAATTTAGTAGCAGTAGAGATGGAGAGAAGTAAATGAGTTCTAGATATTCTTAGGGAATGTTAGGCAGGACTTGTGGATTGATAAAAATATATTTAAGAGGTGAAATCAGTAGGACTTATTGATTGACAGTGGTGATAGGGAGTGGGAGGTGAAGGAAAAGGGAGTCTAAGATAATACTTAGGCTTCTGGCTTGCTTGGAAGAAGCATAGTCTCATCTACCAAGAAGGAACACAAGAGAATGGTCTGGAATTGGGAAGGAGGGAGATGAAGTATTGAGTGTCATACACCTTGCATTTGAGGTATCAATCATCGTCCGATAGAAAGTCTGATTTAGTGAGATGGTGACAGCTGTGGATACACGTGACTGACTTGTTCCAGGGAACACTGGGTAGATTGAGAAGAGCGAAAGAGTAAAGACGAAGCAATCAAGTATACCAACATTCAATGAGGAAGAAGAGAAAGAGAAGGAAGAAGAGGGAATGAAGGAGGAAGTGGGAATGGTCAGAAAAGAAGTTAAGCCCTGAAGGCTAAAGAAGGAGAGGCAGTGGACAGCTGTGACAGAGAGCCCATAAAGCAAAGACTGGGAAGAGTGCACTGGATGAAGCAGCAGGACGGCCATTGCTGTCATTGTCAGGGGAGGAAAGAGGGAAAAAGTGAGAGCAGAGGTCTCACTGCAGTGAACTGAGGAGAGAACATGAAGTGAAACAGTGTACACAGAGAGCATAGACAACTCTTTGAAAAAGCCTGGTTGAAAAGAGGAAGAAGAAATGGGGGGGAGTGAAATAGGGGGGTTCGGGGGCGCCTGGGTGGCTCAGTTGTTAAGCGTCTGCCTTCAGCTCAGGTCATGATCCCAGGGTCCTGGGATCGAGTCCCACATCGGGCTCCCTCCTCGGCGGGAAGCCTGCTCTCCCTCTCCCACTCCCACTACTTGTGTTCCTGCTCTCGCTATCTCTGTCTCTGTCAAATAAATAAATAAAATATTAAAAAAAAAAAATAGGGGGGTTCGGGGTGTCCCAAACAATACTAGTTATAGCATCTATAGGGAAACATGAGGCAGGAGTAGGGAGACCTGAGCATGATGGAGCAGGGTAGGGTTGGGAGTCAAGTCAAGCTCACAGAATTTCAGGGTTAGGGAGATAAGCTGTCTGCAGCAGTCTATGGTTGAGGGTTCAGCAGGGCTTCCAACAGTGCAGAATAAGGGACCAAGCCACCAGCTATGGGGCAGGGGATAGGTTCACTCTCCGGCAGGAAAGGGTCACGGGTTGATTAGTGTCTTCAGCAGAGCTGGGAAGTTGGGTGTTCCCCAGCCTGTCACAGGATCCCAGCCAGGGCCAGAGCAGAAACCCTGACCCTGCACCTCTTCATTCAGACAGGACTCATGGCAGCCATGGGTTACCTAGGGAGAAGGTGGATATCAGATCTGGGCCTGTCTGTACCAGTACTAACAGACTAAGCCCCCTTACCTTGTATTTACATTTCAGGACCCCGTCAGAACTGCCCTCAAGTTCACCTTTGCACTCCCCATATTCATGAAAATGTCCACACCCTTCCCTTCCATACTCACATCAAAGAGTCCTGCTCCACGCTGCTGGTAGAGCCTTGGGTTGAGAAAGCCAAGAGGGGGGCGGCCACTGAGGATTCTATGTTCATTTATCAGGGACAGGACCCCACCAAATACTGGAGTAGAGGCCTGTAAGAGTGAGGATGTAAGTAGAAGTTAGGGGTTCAGAGTGATTGGATTTGGGGGAGGGATGTTTGAAAGGATCAGAGGTCTCTGAGGAGACAGGGGTTCTGGGTGCAAGGTCTTAGTAGAGGGTGAGAATAGTTCCTGAGTGGGGACTTGGAGCCAGGCTGATTCTTACCGAGGTGCCAGACACCCATGGAATGGGCACACTGTTGCTGACCACCCAGTAGCCATCGGAGAGTGCAGCCACATCTGGATAGGCACGGCCACTGGCATTGAAATAACTGGATGGTGGTAAGTGGGGACTGGAGCTCAGGAACTGGGCTACAGCTTCCTCCTGAAAGATGTTGTTGAGTGAGTATTGTCTGCTGAACTGAGGATCCCTCCCACCCATCCATCCACACAAACACATGCACATACCTGGTATGAAGGCTGTGGGAACACATTGCTGAAGCCACCACCACTGATGTAGTCAACGATCTCATTTGTGACTCGGAATGGATTCTGGAAGGATGTGCCTCCCACCGTGGTGACATAGGGGCTGAAAGCAGAAAACAGCACTCAGATTGTACGGGTTCCAAGGGGACTTCCAAAATGTGTGGAGATGGGTAAGTGTGGGCTCGCTTTGCTAGAGGGGCTGGATTCTGTGGGGAAGCAGGTACATGAGAAAGACTAAGAGATTTTGAGCCCTCAAGGCATGGCCTGAGGTGACAGTGCACACTTTTGTCTACAGAACATTCACCAAATCTTCTACTAAAATGCCTGGGAACTGAGAAGAGGAATACTGGGAACTGCATTCCACTCGGAAGCCATGGGGCCTAGACATGTAGGAAGAAGGGAATGCAGCAACCAGAGCTGGTTAAACTGAGGTCTTAGCTACAGGAGCACCTGGTGGGGTCAAGGCAAAGTTCTAGATCATGCAGCCGTAGATGAAGATTGGTGGTCACAGGTAAGTAGTGGGCTGGAGTGCTTACCTGGAGGCAGGGAAACTGGGACGGAACTGGTGTCTTCCAGAGACAGACCAACACCCAGCCCCACTGTCACCTGGGAGAAAGACCAAGTTTAGCACTCAGATTAATTGGTCAGAGCTTGATATGTGGGTTCAGATGTCAGAGAAGAAATTCAAGAGTTAGTCATTACTGCAAGAGGTCTGAGTTTAGAGGTCAGATCAGTGGTCCCTACTGAGTTCAGATTGTAAGTCAGCGATCACAAGGGTCCCCATGGGGTCAAAACTCCTGAGTTGAGGTAGGGTCTAAGTTTAGAGTAGGAGGTCACCTGAGGCAAAGAGCAGGGTAAGACCCCGAGCGGCCGCCTTCATGAGCTCCGTGTTGACCCGCTGGGTGTAGGCGCTGCTGAGGGAGTCCTCGTCATCCCCATAGCTCACGGTGTGCACGTGCGGCAGGGCTGACTCATTACTCAGCAGCAGGAGCCACTGCAGGAAGGGCTCCTGTGACTCATGTCGGCCTGGATTTGGGGGGAGGGGAGGAGCACAAGGGTGGTCCTTTGGGAGGTTGTCACGGTCTCCCTCTAGCTCATGGGATTCCCTTGAGGGAGCAGTGAGCACCACTCACGACCACCCCTCTCCCCACCCACCAGTCCCCTTGGCAGTACCAGGGCTACTGTAGACCCAGGTGGAGATGTTGGCGCCGGCACTCATCAGGTACTCCACGTCTAGACTGGCCTCGATCCCAGCCCGGCCCCGGCCCTGCTGTCCAACCACACGGGCTACTGATGCCTGGTGTGCAAATTTCCCACCGAAGAGGCGCATGAACTCAGCCAGGTCCGAGTCATGGAAATACTGCTCCAGGAACTACAGAAGGAATTAGATCAGGTATCATGGGTCAGAGGATGCAGCCCCAAGGTCAGGGCAGGGGACACTATTCCAGATAGGGGGTGAGGACCCAGGGGAGGAGTCAGAAAGCAAGCCCCAGCCTGGGGAGGCATCTTGGGTAGGGTGTCAGGACCCTGGAGCTCTCTGCCCGGCTCACCTGGGCACAGGCTTGGCTGTTGTTGGTTGTGCCAGAGCCCACGTCTTGTGCTGTCAAGTTGTATCGCTGACGGATCACGGATGGGGTCACCCCCAGGTGCAGGCCAACAGTCCCTGACACCTGTGGCTCTGGGCGTTGCCTCAGGGATGATGTGGGGGGAAAGCGGTGCAGCCCGCCCACTGTGGGGAGGGGTCAGGCTTGAGGAGGAGATCTTTTAGACTCCAACCCCCACTTTACCACTGATCCCACCCCAAACCCCGCCATGGCACCTAAACTTTTCCAGCCCCTGGTTCTGCCTGCTTCAAACCCCACCGACCCCAATGGGTGTTACCAAAGTCCACATGAGGGGCCAAGGCCTTCGGCAGGTGGTATGGACGTGGGGACCTTATAACATGGATCTCTGCAGGTCCCCCCACATAGCGATGAAACTCAGCCCCAGGGAGCAGCAGTTCTGCCTGTCTGGAGGTCAGAGATCAGAGAACAGAGGTCAGAAAGCAGCACAGACCAGAGCAGAGGAGGCTACTTGAGCATTACTGCTCATCCTTGTCTCCCTGTGTGTTAGCTCTCACCCACAAGCTCCCACCAGCTTCTTGGCTCTCTCCCATTGGGGTGACTCATCTCCCTGATGGGATGATTGGTACCCTCCACGGGGCAATCCTTCCCTCTCACCGGACACTCAGCCAGCAAGTCAGAAAGTCCTGTGTGGTCACTGAGTGGCAGTTCCGGGCTCCAGCTGCCAAGAGCCATTTTTGGACTGTGCGGAAGGTCAGTGGTGATGGCCGGACCAGTTCAGCCACATCCTCTAGGGTCAGGTATTTTCCTGCAGAGATTCAGTAGAGGATCTTGTCTTCATTCATTGCTTTTCCAAGTTGCCCATTTTGGACCTCAGCCAGGACATTGGGACTTCCCAGGGAACCTGGTACAGGGTCTTGAGGGATAGGTGGTAACTTTCTAGCAAAAAGGCAGGCTGTGCAGTTGCAAGCTATATTTGGGGGCCAGGAGAAGAAAAGGCTAGGGAGACTTGGAATGCCATGGCCAGAAATATGGATTTACCCTAAAGGCCACAAGGTTGCAAATGCTGCATCAGAACATGTATTGCCATAATCATAAACAACAAATGAGGTTAAAAATTAAAATTTCCCATATTAAGTTTATTTCCAGTGAAAGTTCTCAAAACTTTCAGAACCAATTATAAAGTGACATCTAATTCAGTTCCAGTCTTCGTACTTGTTGATTTTAAGCTTAACGTGATGGTGAGTCACTATTTTCCTACAGAGTGCCATGTACACAGCTCCGGGGTGAATCTGAGCCTGCCCCTCACACACATACCACTGCCACCCAACCATGAAGGGCTTCATGCACGGGAGGGACACTATCCAGCATGACCACTGGAACAGAACACTGTTTGGGAGCAGAGTAGGGGGCAGGGTGGGGAGTGGGGTGAACCACTCCGGACTGGGCAGCAGTCTGGGTGCAAGAATAAACAAATGGGTGGGCGGTGACAAGCAATGGTAGAAAGCAGAGGACTCCAAAGGCTCTTTCAGAACCAGAACTGGAGATGATAGCTCTAGAGTCTGACTGGAGGAGGAAACGGGCATGGGTTTGCGGGTGGGTAAGGAATTTGAGTTGATGAGCACCTATCTGTACTGGATACTACGTCCCATGTGTCTGGTAAGTAGTAGCAGAATTTGAATCCAGATTTGATCACACAGCCTGTGCTCTTAACTTTCAGGTTTCTAGCCTGATAAACATAGGTGGGAAGCTTTGGGGGAAGGAATTTGAGTGAGTTTTGGACAGTTTATTTCCTGTTCACTTTTTTTTTTATTCAGAAACTCTTCAATGAGGGCCACTGCCATTCAACTGTCCTATATCACCACCTCCCTAGGCACCAAGGGCACGGCCCTGACGTTATGTGCACCATCCCACACTCAGCCCAGCCCTGGAGTCCCTTCACTGCATCCCACTTCCCAGCCCCAGTCCCTATTCCAATAGGCACCATAACGAGCAGAGCCAGGATCCGACACAGCCTGCACCAGCTCGGACAATCTTTCCACGTTCTGCTGTCTCAGGGCAAAGGTGAGACTCAGCTCTTCCTCGTAGTCTACACGGCCCAGGGACACCCAGCCTGGGGGCAACCTGCAGGGTCAGAGGTCAGGAACATGGCCTTCGTTAGTGTGGGGATGGGAAATATTAGTCATGGAAGGTTCAGGATTAGGGGCTGAGACCTGGGGTAGGATCCCAGGGGCAGATACGGCTCACAGGAGGTGAATGATTGGGGACTGAGCCTGGGAACCTGGGGATAAGACTATGGAGTGGGTACCAGGAGCTGGTAAGGGGGTGAGGGAGGCTGGGCCAAGACAGTGGGCATAGGACAGGGCATAGGGAAGGGGGCGGTCTGTGCTAAGTCAACTCACGTCCGCTGCTGGTCCGGCTCCGGGCTATAAGTGCATTGGCCAGCGACGAAGAGGGCAAGGAGCCCGACGAGGCTGCAAAGGCGGCAGGCGGTTTTCAGCAGGGGCCGGGCTGCCACTGTATTCCCACCCTCCAACCTGACCCCCTCCTCCCGGGGCCCCGAATTTCTCACCAGGTTCGGAGTCTCATTCTGCCTTTCTGGAGATCTGCTGTCATGTGACAGATCACATGAGCCTTATAGTCTACCGCGAGCACCACCACCACGCGGCTGCGGGGAAACTCGTGCCCGTGCTGGCTCCTCCTTTAAATGGGTGGTCCTAAATGCTGGAGATGGGTGGGGCTGCCGCCCGATCCTTCCTCTGCGGCCCCGCCAGCACTGGGTTTGTCCGGGCTCCAGACGCCTCTCCCCGACCCCCGCCCGCACTGGGTTCGTCCTGGGCTCCAAACCCCACCCCACCCCTGCCACCGTCCCCCACCCCCGCCCCGGCTGCCGGAGTCCAGCTGGCACTCATCAAGGGGTATAGGGCAGTGCTTAAGGAAGGGGCCCTGGGGCACACAGACCCACAGACCAGGGTTCCTCCTTAGCTGTATGATATCGGGAAAGCACCCAACCTCTCGGAGCCTAGGTTTCATTTAGAATACGGAAGCGGCTATATTTAAAGTGCTCTGCCTCACAGGATTGCAGTGAACATGTACAGAGATAAAGCAGGCACACCGCTCAGCAGAGAGCCTGGTGTGGCAAAGGCTCAAGAGACGTGAGCTCTTGTTCCATGTGGACCCTCAGGCCTAGAGCTGGCCATCCCCAAGATCTTTCCTCACCCAGCCAATCCCTCTCTATGTCAGTGCCTTAAGGAAGCCCCTGCTGTCTGCCTTCTGTCTGGCTTCCCAGCCCTTGTGAGTAGGAAAGGCCAACTGCAGACATGTGACACTCAGCCTCAGGCTCGGCTTGGGCTCCCAGGGCCATCCCCACCCTAGATGCCCGTGTCCACCACCCCTCTGTGCCCCCTGAGGTGTCCACAATGTATCAGATGCCTGGCAATCATCCCCCCGCCCCACGGCCCCCACAGAATACAGCCGGACACTGGATACAAACTGCAGTTTATTAAGGCTCCAGAGTGAGAATTGGCACTTGGTTCTGTGCAGGGGCAGGGGTGTCAGTGGAACCCAAAGGAGCTGGGCCCAAATAGGTTGGAGGGACCTCCCCCATCCCCCTACCCCCCAATAAATAAAGTCTCAGCTCCACCTCAGGGTGCTGGTGCAGGGCAGGAAGCCCTCACTGAGGAGAACCCAGGGCTGCTGCCTCCTTCATATTTCTCCCCGCATTGGACCTGGCCCCAGGTCAGTGCCCAACAGAGCCTCTGTGGCACTGTGCTCTGATGGGGCCGGGTGAGATGTGGGACCTACCCTCACTGGAGGGGTTTAGGATGGGGAGCTGGCCTCCCCCGTGGTCAATCATGGTCCGAGGCTGCCCAGGGCAGGCTCAGATGGGGCCTGCATTGGGGACGCTGTGCGCATCCCAGGTCGGGGCCCAGCCTGGGCCACAGCTAGATGTGCAGCTCTGTGTCATCAGGTGGCTCCAGGCCAGACTCTGCGCTGAGTGCTGAGGCTGAGGGGCCCTGGGCCACCCCAAACGGCGAGACAACGGGTGAACGAGCAGCCAGAGGAGACAGTGAGGGTGAGAAGCTGGGAGACATGGCAGCTGAGGATAGGGAGCCTTCGTGGCTGATGGGGGAGCGGTGAGAGGCTGGTGGGAAGATGGCCCGGGTTGCTGCCGTGCTGGCTGGCTTAGGGGGCACAGACTTGGCTCCTGGGTGGGCCACAGCAGTGATGAGGGGTGGTGGGTCAATACGGGGAGCCGGGGGGCATGGCCGAGCTTCATCCTTGAGCCGGGCAATCTCTGTGAAGACACTGGCCAGTGGCTGGAACTGAGGGCACCAGCTCAGCAGGTAGTCCCAGTTATAGCTGCCACGGAGCTCCTCCTCACCAGCCACAATGGCTGTCAGTGCACCTGCCACACACGGCTTGCCATCTGCTGGGAAGCCATAGTCCCCGGTGGGTGCAGGGCTCAGGCCACAGCCCCCCAGGAAGGCTGTGGCAGGGGCTGGTGGGCCCTCTTCTCGGTACAGAGTGGCTCCTGCACCTGGCAGCAGCAGCCCTGCCTTGCGGCCCTTATACCAGGTGTCAGGGGCAGGTGGCTCACAGGATGTGTCACTCAGTCCATCTGCATCCTGCTGGATGCCTGAGTCGGGGCCACGGGCAGCCAAGGAAGAAGCCACACTGGCCACACGCGGGAATTCATTGATCATGCGGATCTCGTCATCCTCTGCAGCCTCTGCTGAGCCTCGACCACTGGAGTGTGAAGGGTCCAAGGAGCCACCTCGGGGGTAGGGTCCTCCAGCTCCTGGCCCACCATAGCTGGGGAGAGTCTGGTGATAGAGGTGCTCTGAGGGTGGTGGGCTGGGTGGCTCTCGGCCTAGCTTCTGCAGAGAGCCACTGGCCAGGGGCGCTGCCTGTGACATCGGACCAGGTGCTGCCTCAGCCTTGCGGCTACGGGCCCGCACCAGCCCTAGGACCAGGGCTGCTAGTGCAAGCACCACCACAACTCCCAGGGAGGCCGCCACAGCCCCCACCAATAGCAGGTTGAGGTCGGGTGCCAGGCCTAGTGCAGTGTGGGTGATATCCACAGTCACGGGCACTGTGGCACTCCGGGAACCAGGCAGAGGCCCCCGTGCCACCACCTCCAGCCTCAGCTCCCGTGGTGCCTCACGCCGTGTCCGGCCTCCACTCCCAGAAGTGCCTGTTCTGCTGCCTGGTGCCTGGCTGTCCACTCGAAGGTACAGGGCACCTGTAGTCTGGTTGATACCAAAATAGGGGGAAGAGGTGGCAAGGGAATAGAGCACCAGGCCATCGGCACCTCCATCCTCATCTGTGGCCTGCACATGACCCAGGCTGTAGCCACGCCGGGCACCTTCTGGCACCTGGAAGTGGAAAGCCGGAGCCAGGAATACTGGGTCATACTCATCCTCCCCTGTCACCAGTACAGACACAGTGACCGAGGCTGAGAGATTCCCAGCATCCGCAGCACCCACCAGCAGCTGGAAGCTTCCTGTGTGCTCATAGTCAAAGGCCACTCGTGCCCGCAACTCCCCTGTTGAGCTATTCAGTGCAAATGCCTCACGGCCCTCAGGCCCTGGCCCGGCCTCCAACAGGCTGTAGCGGAGCCTCCCGAAAGCCCCAGCATCCCCATCAATCGCATGCAGAGTGGTCACAAGGGTGCCTGGAGGCTGGTTCTCTGACAGGCTGGTGCTGAGCAAGCTCAGTGGGAAGACTGGGCCATGGTCATTCACATCCTGGACCTCGATGGTCACTGGTGCCAGAGCAAAGTGTGCCCCAGCAGGGTCGGCAGCCTGCACTACAAGCTGATGTCGAGCCTGGGTCTCACAGTCCAAGGGGCGGGCGAGTCGCAAGGCACCTGAGCTCTCATCCAGTTCAAAGAGCCCAGAAGGGTCGCCTGAGCTAAGGGTGAAACGCACAAGGCCATGAGGACCCGGGTCAGCATCAGAGGCCTCCACGTGCAGCAGCTCAGCTCCAACAGGTGTGTCCTCGGGAACCGCCATGCGGTAGGACGCTCGAGTGAAGACAGGGGGGTTGTCATTGACATCCAGCACAGTGACGGTGACAGGCACGGCTGAACTGCGAGAAGGCTGCCCCCGGTCAGCTGCAGCCACAGTTAAGTTGTACTGGGTTAGGGTTTCAAAGTCTAGAGGCTCAAGCAACACCAGGCAGCCCAGTGCCTGGGGGCCTAGTCCACTACCTTCCTCAGTCTCAGCCAGCCGGGGTTCCAGCTGGAAGACTCGGCCCCGGTTGCCACTGACAATGCTATAGTCCACGGCGGCATGGGTGCGGCTTCCATCGGCATCCGTGGCCTCCAGGGTGAGCAGGGTGGAACCAGGGGGCAGATCCTCAGTCACAGCCACACGGTAGTGTGGCAATGTGAAGCTGGGGGTGTGGTCATTCTGGTCCTGCAGCTGCACATGCACTGTGGCTCTTGCTGCCCGTCCTGGCATCCCATGATCTCGTGCTTCCAGCACCACGTCCACCACTCCTGGCCCCTCCTGGCCCAAGGCCACTGTCCCCACTGTTGTGAACAAAGTCCCTGAGATGAGAAGGGAATGGAGAGAAATATGCATTCAGCAGACGCTGTAGGTGAGTACAGGGGTGATCCTTTGGGGGCCTAAGAAATGGCCTTGGAAGTCAGACTCCAGGGAATGGCCTATGTGCTGGGAATTTATGGAATGGTCTCCAGGATTCACGAAATGGCTTCTAGACATGTGGTCAGGACAGAGTTTAAAACAGAGACAAAGGAGGGAAAATGTTCTCACTGGGTCAGAGATCCAGGAGTTAAGAATTCAGGCAAATTCTAGGAATGGAGTCAAAATATGGCCCATCATGGTCAAAGATAAGGGGTCAGATCCTAGGAAGGACGTACCATTGTTGGAGTCAACACTGAAGCCCTCAGCAGGGGAAGCTAGGTGGTAGGAAATGTGACCATTGGCACCTGAATCCCGGTCAGTGGCAGAGACGGAGAGAATGGCACTGCCTGGAGGTGTGTGTTCAAGCAGTGTCACCTGAGGAGTGAGGACAAGTGTTTATGGCTGTTTCCCAGCTGCCCTATTGTCCACTCAGCCTGTGTTCTGGAGCTTGGTCCCATGAGCCCTGCTTGGCATCCATGCCAGCTTGAAGCCCATACTCAGTGTTCACACTGCCCACCTTCCTCCATTTCTGGGCACAGGATGAAGAACCTGGACATAGTTCCTAGAACTTGGAAGGCTGGTTTGAGATGGGACCCTCCCATCCCCAGGGCTCCATCCTCAGGTCAGTTCCAACATCCAGCCCACCTCAGACACTTCTAGCCTTGCCACTTCCTTCCAACATGAACAACCCTGGGCCCAGGTGTGGGGTCAGCTGGGGGCATCAGTACCTGGTAGAGGCTCTGTGAGAAAGCAGGTGCATTGTCATTGACATCCTCCACAAACACTGTGAGGTTAGCATGGCCCTCATGAGGCCCATCATGTGCCAGCAGCTGCAGGTGATAGCAGTCACGTTGCTCAAAGTCCAGGGGGCCCGTGAGGGAGAGGCGGCCTCCATAGCGACCTACGCTGAAGGGATCCTGGGGTCCAGATGGGCTCAGCACATACCACAGCACCGGTCCTGAGTCCACATCATTCCCTGTTACCTGTGCAATCTCTGAGCCCAATAGTGCATCTGCAATACATGGGACAAGTGTGTTTGGCATGGTCCAAGACACCCCTGGAGCCCCAGGGTGGGGTAAAGTGCTGCCCTACCACCCTCTCTACCTCTCACTTTCCCGAGCCCTCACCTTCTGACACTCGGAGCTCCCAGGGCTGGGGGATGGTGGGGCGATTATCATTGGTGTCGATGACCATCACCGTCAGGGTAGCTGAGCCCACCAGGGCTGGGCTTCCTCTGTCTGTGGCCATCAGTACCAGCCTGGACACAGAGCACAATCAGAGGTGGGGCCTGGGGATAAGGGAAAACCCTGGGCAGGGCTAGGAGGACTCACGACAGCCTGGGGGCCTGGGGGACTCAGGATGTGGCCTAGAGATTGAGAGGGATTCAGGGCTGGGCTTGAAACTGGATGGAGCCAGGATGGGGTCTTGGAACCTACAGGGCCAGGCCTTACCGTGTTTCAGCCCAGATCTCACGGTCCAGGATGGCTGTGGTAGTAATAGTGCCTGTGGCTGGGTCTACATGGAACAAACCCCGTGCTGGTTGGGATGCGGCCAGGCTGTAGGAGATCTGTCCACTGGGGCCTTGGTCCAGGTCATCTGCCTCCACCTAGTGGGAGGAGGAGGCTGCTGGCACTGGGCTGGCCACAGACAAGTCTAGCCAGCCCTGCCCCCCTCTTCCCATCACATCCCACACCTGCAGCAGAGGTCCCTCCAAGGGCCGGGACTCAGGCAGGAAGGCCACGTAGTGGGGCCGCAGGAAGCGGGGAGCATTGTCATTGGCATCTTGCAGGGTTAGGGTCAGCACGGAGAAGGCAAAGGCTCCCCCGCTCTCTGCTTGCAGCACCAGTCGCAGTCGTGGGCTGGCCTCGAAGTCCAGCCCCTCTGCCGAGCGAACTGTGATGACTCCTGGGGGGAGGCAGAAAGCATCACAGACAGCCCTTGCTTGCCCTGGAGACTTCCTCTCTGATGCCCCTTCCTCAAGGGCAGCCCCTCCCCAACCAGGGCCTTCTCGGGCCCAAAGAGGAGCACCCCCAGGAGCCTGTCCTCTCACAGAGCCCCTGTTCCTGCCCCCTACCTGTACTCGGCTGGATGGAAAATGTCCCTTTCTCATTCCCACTGAGAATGCTGTAGGTGATTGGTCCACTTGAGCCCCCTGCATGGACAGCCTTAGGGGAGACAATGGGAGTCCCTGCAGAGAGGATGGTATTGGTTGGACCGTGAGCACTGAGGGAGTTTACCAGACATTTTTAGTGAGTAACCCCAGCCCATCCAGGGATACAAAGCTGGGAGGCATGGTTGAGGACCCACCTGGGGGCGCATTCTCACGGAGCATGGCTTCACTACTAGCCCGAGGAAAGCGGGGTCCACGCTCAGACTCCCCCTGTAGCCCAACAATGACCACACCAGTGGCAGAGCGAGCTGGACGGCCAAGGTCGGTGGCCACAACGAAGAGGACACGATCCCGGGGGCCCAGGGCTACAGGTGAGCGGGCCACACGTATTTCACCGGTGTAAGAGTCCACGGTGGTGCCAGGAGGTGGCGTGCCTGCCAGCCGGTATAGGATGGAGGCATTAGCACCAGCATCACGGTCTTCAGCTCGCAGAGTGGCCAGAGCCAGGGTCGGGGTGCTAAGGCTGGGGCCTGGGCGGGGCAGATGCAGCCTCAGGGGACTGGTGGGGAAGATGGGTGCATGGTCATTGACATCACGCACGGTGATGGTGACAGGTACCGTGGTGCTCAGGGGCCCAGCAGCTGCACCATCCACCGCACTCACAGAAAAGGCATAGCTGGAACACTGCTCTCTGTCTAGGGCTGTGGCTGTGCGTAATTCCCCGGAGCTGGGCTCCAGCAGGAAGGCTCCTGCTGCACCTGTACCCAGGTAGTAGGTCACACGGCCGTTGGCCCCAGCATCAGGGTCATGAGCCTGTAGCTGCAGCAGCAGGGTCCCTGCAGGTGCATCCTCAGGCACCTCCACAGAGTAGGCAGGCACAGGGAAGGCTGGGGCATGGTCATTGGCATCCAGCACTGTCACTGTCACAAGCAGAGTAGCACTGAGAGCTGGCTGGCCTCCATCCCGGGCCTCTATCCGCAGCTGGAATGCTGGCTCCACCTCTCGGTCTAGTGGCCTCATGGTGCCAAACTCCCCAGAAGTTAGGTCTAGGACAAAGGCTCCTGATGGGTCCCCATCTGCAGAGAAGTACATGTGCACATAGACAAAGATGTGTCAGCCCATGGGAGTGAGGGTGATATATAGGCAACAGCAAATGGGAAGGGGTGGAGGGGAGAGAAACTGGGAGAAAGGAAGAGAGGAGAACCACAGATGGTAAAGGAAGATACTATAAAGCAGCTGTTCTCAGAGTGTGGTCTGGGGACTCCTTTCAGGGAGTATATAATCAAAACTAGTTTCATAGTAATACTAAAACATTATATGCCCTTTTAAATTCTTAGTATCTCACAAATGTAGAGTCAAAATGCTTCATGACAAGTGATGACATCACTTGTATAGTAATGGAATGTGTGCTTACGAATTCTTATGTCTTCTAGAATATAGATAGAAAGTTTAGAGCATAAACGTGTATTTTCAAAGACTTATTCAGTTTTTTGTTGCTGTTGTTGTTTTAAAGATTTTATTTATTTATTTATTTGACAGAGAGAGAGGAAACACAAGCAGGGGGAGCAGCAGGGAGAGGGACAGGGAGAAGCCGGCCTGCTGAGCGAAGAGCTCGATGACGTGGGGCTCATGGGGTTTGATCCCAGGACCCCAGGATCATGACCTGAGCTGAAGGCAGACGCTTAACCAACTGAGCCACCGAGGTGCCCTGACTCATTCAGTTTTTACTGGCTTACTTTTAGTTACACCTGCTATAATCTTTGCAATCTCACTGCTGTCCAACAAACTATTTGAACCCCTAATATTTCTTTGTGCCTATGAAGAAATACAGTAAGCAGGATACTTCACTGGTTGTTTTACAATGGTGTTTTAAGATTTTTCTTAGCTTTAATATCTAATATACTAAATATTGATGTAATGTGTTTATTATACATATGTATTTATATGTTTGTTATAATATCATATTATTATATCAATAAATACTGATATCATATAAACAAAAACTCTTCAGGGTTCTCAAAAATTAAAAATATTAAGGGTTACTGAGACCAAAAAGTTTGAGAACAAGTGCTCCACAGGGAGAAACAAGAAAGAAAAAGAAAAGAAACAGGAAATAAAAACAGAGACACAGAGAGACATAAAGAGCTGAAGAGGTATAAAAAGAGACACTTAGAAACACATATATGCATGATTGAAAAGGTAGAAGACCAAGAAAAGGGAAAGGAAACCCAGACACACTGAGGCTGACATAAGCCCACAAGGAGTAAATCTGGGCAAGTGGTGCTAGATTAGCAAATGTGGGACATTTCTCACCCAGGATGTGGTACTGCAGCTGCCCATTGGCTCCCACGTCTGGGTCAGAGGCCCGCAGCACTGTAAGTGTCTGGGGGTCCTGGCCCTCTGGCACCTCCAGGGAGAGGTGGGCACTCCCAAAGGTTGGGGCATGGTCATTCTCATCCTCCACGGCCACTCGCACTGTGACATGGGTCAGCAGCGGGGGTGAGCCCCTGTCCCGGGCATACACTGTGGGGAAGCAAAATCAGTAATATGTAGCCTGCTCCCATCCATGGATAAACCCACACCACACAGCGTTCACACATGTTCACCAGGTGCACATATGAACCAGAAAATGTCCATCTCTCCACACTCTGCAAGCACATGGGTGCCTACATGTGTACATACACACATAAACATACATGTCAGAAGACTTTTTTTTTCCCCACTTCCCATACTTAGTGCAAGAAAGATTAGTGGTAATGTGACAGAAAAGGCACTAAATAAGGTATCAAAAGATGTGGGTTCAAGCCCTAGCTCTACCGCTTCCAAGCTGTGTTAGCTTGCATAAGTCACTTAACCTCTATGGTACTCACTATCAATATGCTTTTCTGTTAGATGGCCACAGTATAATCTGAGGGAATCCTACAGGACAGAGCTGTGGCATTATGTATTTAAGAGTTTGTGTGATCACAACGGTAACAGCCTAAAAGTCAGATCACCTTGCAATCTGCCCAACTCTTGCCTCCCCAAAAGGATCCAAAAATATAACAAGCTGTGCTATAATAGGTGGAAGCTTCTAGAGGGTAGTTTGGGGGTTCTGCTCATGTAACACTGGTGCTTACAACACCTCAGGCTTTTGGGGTCCTGTCAATGTGTACCTGTCAGGTTGATCTCCTCCTGCTCCTCCCGATCCAGGGCCCGAAGAGTCGTGAGAACTCCAGTATCTGGATCCAGGGAGAAGCTTTCGCCAGAGATGCCTCCATAAGTCACTTGCCCATTGGCCCCTGAGGAGGGGCAGCATGGAAGGAGATCAGAGGGTAAATATACCCTTTCTTGCCCAGTGACCCTCTCCACTCATCCCCTCAGGTCTTACCCAGGTCTGGGTCGGTTGCCCGCAGAGTGAGCAGAGAAGTGCCAGGCGGGCTGTTCTCACGCAAGAGGACGCTGTACTCCTGCTGCTGGAAAGCGGGTGCCTCGTCGTTGACATCAGCGACACTGACAGTCAGGAGCTGCGTGGCTGAGCGCGGCGGGGAGCCGTGGTCGGCGGCCACCACTGTCAGTACGTGCTCAGCTCGCTGTTCCCGGTCCAGGGACCGCACCACGGACAGCGCTCCTAGGTGAGCGGTAGGGCAGGTTGGAAGGAAATGTCAACACTCTCTTCACATCAGCACCCTCCCTCGCCCCAGCCTCCTCCGGGCCCAACTCACCGGTGCTGGAGTGTAGCCGGAAGTAGCCGTCCCCGCCAGCTGCCAGGCGATAGGACACGCGTGCGGCTTCGCCCAAGTCCGGGTCCCTTGCTACCACGTGCAGCGCCACCGGCCCGGGCGGCTGATCCTCGGGGATGCGCACACGTGAGGGCGAGGCGAAGACGGGCGCGTTGTCATTCTCATCCGTGACAAAGACGCGCGCCGAGACGCGCGCTGCGCGCCGGCGGCTGGCGTTGGCGGGCCGGTCGGAGGCTTCCACGAGCAGCAGCAGGGCGGGTGTGGTCTCCCGGTCCAGGCCTCGCGGTGCGCTGAGCGCCCCGGTGCGCGCGTCCAGGCGAAGCGCAGGCACCGGCGGCTCCTGGCGCAGCAGGCGGTAGCGCACGTCGCTGTTAGGACCCGGGCCATCGGCGTCCGACGCGCGGAAGGTGTACAGCGCTGCGCCAGGATCCGGGTTCTCCGGCAGCGCCAACGCCAGCGGATCGCGCGCGAAGGCCGGCGCGTGCTCGTTCTCGTCCTGCACGCGCACCTGCACGCGCAGCAGCCGCGCCCCCGCGCCTCCCGGGCCCTCAGCGCGCACAGTGAGAGCGCGCCACGCCGGGCCCGCCTCGAAGTCCAGGGGCCGCGCCAGGTACAAGCGCCCTGAGGCCGCGTCCAGCGCGAAGGTGCCCTCCGGGTCGGCGCCACCCACCAACGTGTAGGTGAGTGCGCCCACCCCCGCCGGCTCCGGCGACGCCACAGAGCCCAACAGGGAGCCCGGCTGCAGCCCTTCGGCCGCTGTCACCGTCAACACGACGGGCACTGGAGCCGCTGGGTCTGGCTCTGAGGGATCTGGTGGGGGCTCAGCGGAGCGAACTGAGGGAAGCACCTGTTGTGGACCGAAGAGGAAGGACAGAATCAGTGGGACCCGTGTAAAAGGGGTCTGGGCTGGCCGACTGGGTAGCTGAAAGGGTAGTCAGGGTAGCCCGACTAGAGGGCATAAGGATTCTGTGAAGGTGTAGCTCTTGGAGAAGCCCATAGCGGTGGCCAAAGAGAAGTGGACAGATTTAAGGAAGGGCAGCTGTACCTGCACCAGCAGCTGGAGGCTGGAGCTCCGAGGGGGGCTGCCTTGGTCGTGAGCACTCAAAGTCAGCACGTAGTGTGGCCGCTCTGCTCGGATCAGGGGTGCTGCAGTGAGCAGCTCCCCCGAGTGAGGGTGAAGAGTGAAGAGCTCTGAACCAGGACCTGGGAACAGTAGAGGAAGAAGGGTGAGAGCTCAGCAGGTCATGCCATCACCACCAACTCCCTTCTCTCCACACCACCCCCCATACCAGTTAGTGTGTACAGGATGGTGCCGTTCTCCCCCTCATCTGGATCCTTGGCCTGCAGAGTCGTCACCAGTGTCCCTGGAGGCACTCGATCTGGTACCTGTGGGGACACACAACTCACCTACAGCTGTGTCCTTCCTGTTCTTGAGTTATCTCAGGGTCAAGTTCCCCTCACCTGAATGCAGGCAGAGCCCCTTTCTTGCTCTCACACCTGTTCCAAGAGCCAGTCTCTCTTACCTATACCTACAGCTCTGTGGGGAGCCCCCACTGCCTCTCACACTTTTTCAGGGCAGAGTCCTGCCACTTCACATACCTGTATAGGGAGGCCCCCGCCAGCAGCCCCGGAAGCTTGCAGGAAGCTGGGGCTGTTGTCGTTGAGGTCGAGTACTGCGATGTGCACGGTGCCTGTGGTACTACGGGGTGGGCTCCCCCCATCCTGCACCTGCACCAGGAGCTGGTAGCTGCTCTGCCGCTCTCGGTCCAGGGTTTGGAGTGTGGTCATCTCTCCTGGGAGTGCAGGATAGGGATCATGTATGGGGTAGCTAGGGATGTACAGCCTGAGGCCTGCAGCTAAGAAGCTGGGGTTTAGGGAGTGTGGGAGGGAATGCCAGGGTGAAAGTCCAGGCTCAGTCCTGGTCCTCATGGCAGGGGTCTGGGGATTCTGTCTGGGTATTCACCAGTCTGAGGATGAGGCTATGAGGTCTCAGAATTTGGGCCCCAGTGCTCACCAGTCTGGGGGTGGATGCGGAAGGCCTTGCTGTCTTCTGACAGCGGTCGCAGGCTGTAGGTCAGACGTCCATTGGGTCCTGAGTCTCGGTCAGTGGCAAAGACCCGGCCCACGCTGGTCCCTGGGGGCTGGTTCTCAGCCACAGCCAGGAAGGTGGGCTCCTCAGACAAGCGGGGACTGTGGTCATTCTGGTTGAGGATGCTGACCCTCACGGTGGCTGTGCCTGTCTGCTGCCCCAATTCAGCTTTGGACCCAGACACTGCCATTACCTTCAGTGTGTACAACTCCTGGGCCTCACGGTCCAGTGCTGCTCGCACCCATAGCCAACCACTCTGTGGTTCCAGGCCAAAGGGGTTACTTGGCCCATCTGCTGCAAGATGGTAGGTGATGGGGCCCCCATCTGGTGCTTGAGCTTGCACTTGCAGGACCTTAGTTCCAGGGGTGGTGCCTGAGGGCAGGTCCACACGGTAGGAAGGGCTGTCAAAATGAGGAGCCAGCCCACGGGTCCCCAAATCCTGTACCACCACCCGTAGTCGAAAGTGGCTGGTGCGGGGTGGGGAGCCTCCATCTCGGGCCTCCAACTCCAGCTCATGGGCTGGCCCCCCTGGGGGCCCCAGAGGTCCCATAAGCCGTACATGGCCTGTAGTGGGGTCCACAGTGAAGGCCCCACCACCCCCAGCAAGCAGGGTAAAGGTGACTCGACTGTTAACACCTGCATCAGGGTCCAGAGCCCGAAGTGTATAGATGGGGGTCCCTGGGGCAGTGTTTGGCGGCAGCAACACTGTGTCTTCAGGTGCAGGGAAGGCAGGGGAGTTGTCATTCACATCATCCAGCAGCACACGCACCCGAGCTACAGCAAAAGCCGGGGGCACTCCACTGCCTGCCCGCACCTCCAGCTCCAGCACTGGTCCCAGCAGCTCCCGGTCCAGAGGGCGAAGTGTTTGTAACAGCCCTGAGGCCCCATCTAAGGAGAAGAGTCCTCGGGGATCCCCGCCTGATAGGGCAAGGGTCACAGACCCCAAGCGACCTAGGGGAAGGAGAGAGGAATCAAGAAAGAGATGGGGGCACCTATTGAGTTGGGGCCTAGACTCTGATCTCAAGGAGGGCTAAGCACCATCCACACCTGTGTCTTTCAAACTATTAAGGGGAGGGGCAGGTGGTGGCAGAGATGCTGGGTGGCACTACGGTGATACTTCACGTGCCTGGGGATGAAGCAGAGTGCCTGCACTGTGTCCAGGGGTGTGTTGGGGATTTGAACCTGCACGTTTTGTACTGGGGCTATCTATGGTGTGATACTGTAGGGTGCTTTGAGATGGGTTATGTTGGGGTGGCTGGGTAGAGCACCAAATGGGTATAATGATAAATAATACCTGGTGGATTGTGCGCCTGGACTATGCCCACACTGGTGCCTGGTGCCACATCCTCTGGTACAGAAAAGACATACTGTAGTTGCTCAAATACTGGTGGCACAGGGGTTCCAGGCACAATGCTGACGTTGACTCGGGCACTGGGCTCTGCCTGCAGGCCACCTCCATCCTGAGCCCCAATCTCCAGCTGCACCACAGAGTTGGCCCGTCTGGCCAAGGGCCAGGCTACTGTCAACAGCCCTGGGAGAAGGGATAGAAGCAGAGATGTATAAGGAAACAGCATAGAGGTAGAAAGGTTATGGGAAGGGGGGGCAGTACTTCATTTAAGTAGGTGGGAAGAGGGGTCTGGGGACAAGCCCTGAGAATGGGAGGATCCTCACCTGAGTGCTCATCCAAGGCAAAGAGTGGGGGGTTATTGCCAGCCAGGATGTGGTAGGAGAGTCGCCCGTGGGGCCCCTGATCAGGGTCATGGGCACGCACCCTCAGCACAGCTGTGCCTGGTGTACTGTGCGCACTCAGACTGGCAGCATACTCCCGTGGGTAAAACTGCGGTGGGTTGTCATTCTCGTCTGACACAAACACCTTCACGTATACCATGGACTTGAGGCCCCCCTAGGGAAACAGGCAGCCATAAGACAGATGGGCCTTGTCTGGCTCTGGTGAATGCCCTATCCCAACACCCCAACCTGCCCACGGTCTGCCCACTCACCCCATCCACAGCCGTCACTGTGAAGTCGAAGCTTGAGGGTCCCTGATCTCGGTCCAGGGTCCGGGTTGTGCACACATCACCACTGTGGGCATCGATGCGGAACGGGGGAGACCCTGAGGCGCCAAGTCCGGCACCCAAGGAATAGGAGAGGAGGCCAAATGGACCACTGTCTGCATCTGTGGCTGTCACCTAGGGAGAGGCTGGGGTGAGTGATGCCCCGTCTTTTTGACAGAAGAGCCAGAGCTAAGTGGCAATTAGAAGGGGCAGGCCTGGGCCAGCTGGGTGCCAGAGTCTCTGGATGGTGGACACTGAGAGGGGACCAGTAGGACATGGGCCAAAACCCAACCTCACCACCTCAGACCTCACCACCTGGTTTAGGTTCCTGTGAGCTTCTGGTCACAACATTTTTGTCAGCTGGTCAATAGGTTAATACATAAACCTTGTTTTATGTGTGTTTCTGTTTAAAGACACCTAATATATTGTTGATTCATTAACATTGAATCCACAGCTGATGGCACTATAAATCATATCTGAATGAAGCTTATCTAACACATATATTGTCTTCATAAGGCACATCACAGCCCTCCTGTGCTTAGGAACACTAGGCAGCACTTTAGTACTACACTTAGGGACCATATTAAAGAGCAAAATCACCAAACAAAAGGGACAAAAATGCGAAAAATGTGGCACCAAATAGACCACAGAAAGGACCCTTGTTTACAGTATGAGCTGAAACATGAAGGCAGAGTGTTGCCTGGAATGTGCACATCAGTCCACTTGAATTTTTCATCATTCTGCCCATGTCCTGGAATGACTGCAAAAGCTCCATGAGTATTGATTCGGGGGTTACAAATACATTTTAGAGAGTCAGCAAATTTACAAATACAGAATCTGCACATGATGAGGACCACCTGCACTGACAGAGGAGGTGCTTGGGGCTGTGACTGCAAATTCCAGGTGGGCCACAGGGGGTTAGTGACCATCACCAAGTCTCATAATCACTCTGAGCAGAGAACTAGATGACCAATGGAATTACTGGGACTGATGTTCTAGGCCTGCTTTTTCCTGAGTCTGGCCATTCCAGAGCGGGGTCTGATTGATTTGGGGATCTAATCACTGGAGTGATCGGGGTCTGCTCTGTGAATTTATGGATGTGGCTCATGCACCTGTGGCGTTCCTTGCCTCTCAAGCCAACCTCACTGGAAGTGAGAGAGGGAGAATGGCAAGTCTATGGGATGTCAAGGTCATTAAGTCCAGGGGGCTCCTCAAAACTAAGAAGTAGGGGAAGGATTTCCTGGTTAATTCTTAGGTATCCCCCAGACTGGCTCAGGAAAAGTTGAACTATCAGACACCAATGTCAGGAGCCTCTGAACATTTCAGAACCAGAGCAGAGGAGACATCATTCTGAAAGCTTCTGAGTCTAGGACAGGGCCAGGCACACAGCAGTTACTCTATGTGTATTTGTTGAATAACTGGACATTCTGATTACCCTGACAACAAAACCTTCCTTCAAACTACATTTTATACGTTGGGTGCACATTAGACCCCTGACAGTGTGTTAGCTGGTGTTGACTGCTGTAGACTGTGACAAAGTACTCTCTATGGATACAGGGGTCCCAGGATCATGTCATGCTGTAAGAGGAGGCTGGAGAGTTCCCTCTTCTTAGCCAGAAAATGTTCCTCAGAGAGAAGGCTAGCCAAGGACTTCTGATTGTTGCCCAGGCCCTTGACAGAAGTGATTTGTGGCACTGTTTACCCTCCAGAGAGACACTAAGACCCTGCCATGGCTGAACCCTGGAAACAGATCCTGCTCCAACTCTACTATGGCTATGGGCCCAGATATCCCAGGCGACAAACATCCCCCCACATCAATCCAGGCAGGCTGCAGCACAGCTGCGGCACCATCTCCAAAAGCTGTTAAAGACCTTTGCCCTCTGACTTGCTGCAGGAAGAAGGCAATAAATAGTGGTCAGGGGAAGTTGTCAGGAAGTGACCTCAAAAGGCGTAGGGGCCACTGACTGGAAATGACCAAGGCAGAAGTGAATTTCCCGCCCTGTGCAGCTCCTGCTAGAGGTTCCACTGCAAATGCACAGTCTCCCTTTCCAGCAGGCTCTCAGACCTGCTGCCCAGGCCAACCTTGGTCAGCTCCCTCTCCCACTCATCTCTCTCCTCTTGTCCCCACCCACCTCTAGCTCTCATCGAATGCACTATTTCAGGGAGAAAATAAAGACCCTTATCTGTGAATTTTCTAAAGTTCCTACCAGGCCACAAACTTACTGCATCCACCCCGTCCTGACCTCCTTCCCAGGTGTCTCCTGCTTCTCCCGCTGCCAACCCCCTCCACAGATTCCTCCGCCTCCCTTTCTCCTGCCTGTTCTCATACACTGTTGCTCCCTGGAATCTCTCCTTGGCCTCGTCTCACTCTGCATGCTCCCTCAGGACCTTCTCTTCCATTTCCGTGGCTTTGACCATTGTCTGCACTTTGACCTAGACCACTCCTCTGAGATCCAAACCTGTACATCCAGATGCCTGCTCAACATCTCCAATTGGATGTCCCACAGGCACTTTAAATCCAACCTGTCCAAAACTAAACTTATGATCATTCCAACCCCCTCTAATGACTCTTCCATCCACGCAGTTGCTCAAGCCAGAAATCTGTTCTTCCCTTTTCCTCTCCCGGTATATCAATCAACTGGGGACTAAGTAAATCCTCACTATCTCTCCTATTTGTCTATTCCTCTCCATCACCATTATCACTGTCCTGATTTAGGCCTGAGTCATCTCTCCCCTGGACTATTGTGATTCCTTTCTCATAGGTGTCTGACCCTCCAATCTGTCCTCTACCCCAGGATTTCTGATCCTTGGTATGACTGACAGTTTGGACCAGATAATTCTTTGTTGTGGTGTTGTCATGTGCATTATGGGATGTTTGACAGCATCCCTGGCCCCTATGCACTAGATGCCAGTAGCATCCCACCAGTTGTGACTATCAGAAGTCTCTAGACATTGCCTAATGTCCCCTCGGGGGCAAAATCACTCCCAGTCATGAACCACTGCTCTAGACTACCAAAAGCATCTTTTGAGAAAGCAAATATGATCATATTACCCTTCTACTAGAAAATCTTCAACATTCTCTAAAGAAAAGTGCTCAAACGCCTTGGCTTGGCTTGACTCCTCACTGTGTGACCTACCAGCACATCTCACCTCCCACTCTCCCACTGCACACCTTGAACTCCAGAGACAGATACTGAGCCACTTATAGCCCTGAACAAATCAGGCTCTCCCACTGCTCTGTGCCTGGAGCCCCCCTCCCCACCGTCTGGCCCCCTCACAAACTCCTGCTCAGCCTGTGAGTCTCAGCTTAAGGGTCACCTCTTTGGAGATGCATTTGTACTGCCTATCTGTACCTCACATAAGTCCCCATTATGGAAGTTTTTTTATTGCAGTACAACTATTTTGTTGTACAAGAATCTCCCCTCTAGACTATAAACTCCATGAAGTAGGGGGTAATGACTCATTCATTACTGTATTCTCTGTCCCTAAGACAATGACTAGCACTTGGTAGATACTTGATAAATGTATACTGAATGAATCCAATATTAAGACTTCTTCTAACAGGTATGAACACCCAGTGGTCATTTTTACTCCTGCTTCCCTATAGTTACTAAGAGTAAAAACTCCAGGAAACCCCCTGGAGAGTTACTCTCTTTCTTCAGGCACTAGTGAGGAAGAAATTTGGAAGCCATCACCCATTGGTCCTGGGCCAAGAGGGAGAGTAAACACATGGGAGAGTGGGTGGGAGCTGGACAGCAGCAGGCAGGCAAATACCCTAGCCAGAAGGCAAGGCGTCAGCTGGGCCCAGGCACTGCCTAAAGTCTAGGCCAACAGGCAGCCTCTGAGAAGATGCTCAGGCATCTGGTGGACTTCTGAGAAGTAAAGACTTTAAGCACTAGTCTCCTAAAAGGCCTCCCTACCTCCTGTTTTCTGTCCTGCATCCATACTCTGTGATGCAGGCAAAGCAATCTTCCCAAAAGACATACCAGATTTGCCCAGAGCCCCTCACTGGCCCACTGTGATTTTTTTAAATTTTCTTTTTTAAAAAAAGATTTATTTATTTGACAGAAAAGAGAGAGAGAGCGGGCACAATCAGGGGGGCAGGAGAGGGAGAAGCAGGCTCCCCGCTGAGCAGGGAGCCCAATGTGGAGCTTGATCCCAGGACCCTGGATCATGACCAGAGCCGACCATAGACGCTTAACCGACTCAGCCACCCAGGTGCCCCAGCCCCCTGTGATTTTTAAGACAAAGAGGTGGTTCACAACTGGGAGTGATTCTGTCCTCTGGAGGGGACATTAGGCAATGTCTAGACCAGCTTGTAAATCTGGTCCGTGTCTACTATTTTGTCTCAGCTCTCTGCAGTTCTTAGCAGCACAGTTGAGGCCAATCTGAACAATGCAGTCACCTGAACACATCATAGGGTTCTGCAGCTCTGTCTGAAGGCCTGGAATCCCCATCCATATACTCTATATAATCCATTTGGCAAAGTCTCATTGGTTCTTCAAAGGTGCCCTCCTCCAGACTCCCACAGCACCTCATATGCCATCTGATGCAGCACTAGTAACTGGTGTGTCTCCCTGTCTAGACTGGGACCTGCCTGGGAATAAGACCGTGTCCTTTCTTTGTTCTCTGGGACCAGAAGAGTGCCAAGCTCATAGTGGGTAAGGTAATTCTTGAATAATCACTTATCCACTGATCTAATCCATCCTTCACCCTTAAAGCAAGTTAGCTTCCCCAAAAAACAATCTGTAGAAAGGAGGGAGGGATGAATAGGTAGAGCACAGAGGATTTTTAGGATGGTGAAACTACTCTATATAATACTGGAATGCATGTCATTATATATATCCATTATACATTTGTCCAAACCTATACAATGTACAACATCAGGAGTGAACCCTAATGTAAACTATTTTTGGGGGTTTGGGGTGATTATGTGTCAATGTAGTTTCATCAGTTGAAAAAATTAACCACTCTGGTGGGGATGCTGATAATGCGGGGAGGGGGTACATGAATGGGCACAGGGGATATATGGGAAATCTTTGTCCTCAACTCAATTTTGCTGTGAATCTAAAACTTTTCAAAAAATTGAGACAGTCTGATCATGTCCTTTTCTGGCTCAAAGAAGTTCAGTGACCTCCTTTGCCTTCCAAGTAAAGACCTAACCCCCTTAAAGCTTGGTGTCCAAGGACTTCTGTAATCTGACCTCAGCCTGACTCTTCAATTTCATGCCCCCTCTGTCTCCTCCAGGCCTGACTTGCAGGCACTCTGTGGCTCCCAGAGTCTGTCCAGGGCTCCCACCTCCTCCTCAGAGAGGCCTTCCTGCTCTGGACATGGGATCTCACTAATAGTTCTTGTTATCTCTCATCCTTGTGCCTGAGCACAAATGTCTCATCAAGGCTCAGCTCCATGGAGGGAGATGGGGGTTTCTTCCAGCAAAGCCGAGCAATGGATGAAGGCTCCGTAAATGCTGGCATCTCTCTTGGAGAGCAGGAGCCACATGGGTGCACAGAATCTCCATCTCTGCCTTTCAGAACAGCTTTGAGATTTTGTAGAGTCTCTCTCCCTTCTTGACACCACAGGACACTTTTTCCTCTAGATCCAATCTTAATTCCCTCAACTGCCTTACCTGGCCCACCTCTTGCACCCTGCTTTCTCATCTTGTCATGAGCCCTCACCCTCTGTACAGACCTTGGAGCTCACAGGATAGGATCCAACCCTCTGACATAAGTCACCATAAACATACACCTGCAAGGCTTGGTTTCTGTTCTGAAGTCCCCTGTGACCTTTAATTCACTCCTGCCCACAGCAGCATCCTGCTGTGTGCAGGACTTACCCACCTGCAGGAAGCAGGTTCCAGGCTGGGTGCCCTCAGGCAGTGAGGCATTGTAGAAAGTTCTCTGGAACTGGGGCTCATTATCATTCACATCTTGCAGGGCCACACTGACTGTGGCAGAGGAGGCAAGAGGAGGCAAGCCCCCATCTGTGGCCACCACAATCAGCTGTGGCTGAGGTTCCAATTCATAGTCCAGCGAGGCAGCCGTGGTAATGATGCCTGAAGTGGGGTCGATGGAGAACCAGCGGGTGTGGGCACCAGGGGCCAGGCTATAGGTGACTTGACCATTACTGCCCTGGTCAGGATCCCGGGCCATCACTCGCACCACGAAGCTGCCAGGCAGTGCAACTTCAGGAAGGGGCTCAGGTCTGTAGAGCTGACGGTCAAAGGTAGGCGCATTGTCATTGACATCAGTGACATGTAGTACAAAGGTAGCCTCAGCCCGCAGTGGGGGTGAGCCTGAGTCTGTGGCGGTAACCCGCAAGTTATAGGCATCCCGCTCCTCCCGATCCAGCTGCCGAGCCACGCACACTAGGTAGATGACACTGTCCTGAGTGCTGAGGGCAAAATGGCCCTCTCCACCCTCCAGGGAAACGTTGACATGAGCAAAGTCACCATCATCTGGGTCTGACACAGAGATGCGAGCAACAAGCTGGCCAGGTGGGGCAGCCTCGGACACGCGCGGGGAGCCATCTGCACTCAGGAAGATGACAGTCATGGAGGGCTGATTGTCGTTGGCATCTCGCACGTTCACAGTCACAAAGGCTGAGCCCAGCTCAGGGTGAGCCCCACCGTCCCGCGCCTGCACTACCAGTTCATGGACCCGCCGTTGCTCAAAGTCCAGTGGCCGCTCCAGCCGCAGCAGTCCTGTGTGTGCGTCAATGGAGAAGGGCCCATCACCCTCACTCTGCCTCCGGTTGATCTCATAGGTCACAGCTCCATTGGCACCAGCATCGGCATCAGATGCGTACACCTGCAAGACAGGACTGCCAGGGGCCAGGCTCTCAGACACGACGGCGTGATAGCGGCTCTGATTGAAAGCTGGGGCATGGTCATTGATGTCCAGCAGTGTCACATCCAGCAGGGCCTGGGCCCTCCGTGGGGGTGAACCACCATCATAGGCCTCCAGTTGCAGCATGTAGTGTGAGCGGTTCTCTCGGTCCAGCTCCCCAGTAACTACCAGTTCTGGCACGGGAGCCCCATCTGGACCAGGACGTGTCTCCAGCTGGAAGGTCTCTCCAGCCCCATCACCAGACAGTGCATAGCCCTGGGTTCCTAGGCGGCCAGCATCTGCATCACGAGCAGGCTCCAGCGGGTAGCGGGTGCCGAGAGCTGTATGCTCGGGTATCTGCAGGGCAGCCCGAGCCTGTGGGAAAGCCGGAGCATGGTCATTGATGTCAGCCACTCGCACGGTCACTTCTACGGTGGCACCATCAGGAGTGACTGCAGTGAATCGGTAGCGATCTCGCCGCTCACGGTCCAAGACGCGGGCTGTACGGACCACTCCACTGTGCTCATCGATGGCCAGGTCTGTGCCCACCCCACTGCCCTCTTGGGCGGAGATGAAGTACATGGGAGGCGCTGCTGTGCCTGGAGGGAGCCCTGCACTGATGTCCCCAATCAGGGTGCCTGCTGGCTGCTCCTCATCGATCTGTAGGTCCAAGCTCCCGGCCTGACCCCAGGCACCTGACACCCCGGCCCCCAGCAGCAGCAGCAGCAGCAGTGGTAGCAGGGGGAGGGGCCTGCAGCTCTGCATGCCAGTGCAGGAAGGTGCAATGCCCGCCTCCTTCTGCATGACAGGGGCAGTCCAGTTATGACTTGGGTTCCAGCTCCGGCCCAGGCTCCAGGCCCAGCTTGATTTCAGGCTTTGGATCAGGTCCAGCTTGGGCCTTGGCTCCAGCTCGGGCCCTGGCTCCAGCTCGGGCCCTGGCTCCAGCTCGGGCCCTGGCTCCAGCTCAGGCTCCCTGACCTGGGAGAAAAGCAGAAGGAAAAAGGCCATGATGGTAGTGGGGTGGGAGGGGGGGAGGGGAGTGGAATCAATGGTCCAATGAGACTGGAATCTAAGCCACAGTAAGACTCCAGCATGTTCAGCCCCTCCATAGGGCATTTGTGCTGCCATATATCCATTTCAGACCCAAGAAGCTCCTGCTTCAGAACTCCTCAGGACCTATTCCAGTCTTTCCCTGGCAGGTCCCCATCCCACCCTAACCACACCCTACCCCCAGCAGATTGTTTTTTTCCTATTGTTCAGGTCTCAATGCCCTTGGACTCCCTTCCTTTCATGTCTGGACTTAAAAATATGGCCAATCCTTTCTCATTTTTCTTCTTATTCAGGACTAATATCTCAATAACCATGTGCTTTTGGTAACCTCACCTGAATCATCAAACTTCACCTTGAACCATCATGTTCTTGAGCTTTCTATCAGCATAGGAATATACAGGAATTCCTATATATAGGAATATATATGTATTCCCTTAGCCCCACTTCCCTCTCCGTTCAACAAGGGATTGGGAACACATCAGTGACTAAAGGAAACAGTCCCTGGCTTCAGGGATATCACAGTCCAGGGATTGGACAAGTAATTACAAGTATGATAAGGGCTGTAAGAAGTGCAAGCAGCTCTGAGGGCATATACAGAAGAGGGGTTTGTCATAGTCAGGGAGTCAGGGAGAACTTCTCTGAGGATGTGACCTTCAAGTCAGGATCTACCTAATGAGTAGGTATTGGCTAGGCAGTGGTGGGCAGAAAAGGGGGTTATAGAAAGGAGAGAACATTCAGAAGAGGGAACAGACAGAGGGAAGGCTTAGGGTCTACAGTGAAGAAAAGGCTGAGAGTGTTTGGGGGTGAGTAGGGACAATGTGTGTGAGATATAGAGGTGTAGAGTGCTAGGGGGAGGGGATATGAAATGGTGCAGGGACTCATAAGCCATATGGATGATTTGGATTTATTTCTAGGGGTAAGGGAAAAAGCATTTTAAGAAGAGGTGTCATGATATGACTTACATTTTGTGATGATCACTATAGATAGGTGCCCTTTGGAAAACAGAAGGTATGCACATGGGACCATTATCTTAGGACAGCCCCTATAATACATTTGTGGGAGTCCAGGTGATGGTGGTGCTTTGATGGTGACTTGATGAGTGTTAGCAATAAAAATGGTGAGAAGTGGATAGTTGGCATCTCGCATCTAGGAGGTAGAACAGGCAGGGTTTGATGACAGCTTGAAGGGATTGTGAGCAGTCAAGGATGATGGGCAAATTTCTGGCCTTAACCGTCAACTGGAGAAAGGTATCCTTAACTGGCCAGAGAGGGAGACAAAAAGAAACCCAGAGAGGGACAGTGCCTCTGAGGCTAAGGGGAGCCAGGATTTCAAATACTGCATAAGTTCAAGAGGGAAGAGGCCTCAAGCCCCATATGAAGGCCTTAGTGATGGAGGGAGAGCAGAATCATTGGAGAGGTTGCCCTGTCTGAAAGGTTGGTTCATTTCCCCCAGCTTCTCACTTCTCACATCCTCCTCCCTCCATGTCATGAGGCTTCCCCTCCTGTGACAATGCTCTCACTAGGCTTCCGATCATCTCCATGCTCTACATCCAATGAACACTTTTTTCTTATCTTCCTCTTACTGGATCTTTCTGGAACACTGGATCACTGATCATTGGCTTCTTGGAGCCTACTCCTCCTGGCTTCACATGGTGATACCCCACCTCTTGCTTCCATTGTACTTCTCTGTCCGCCCCTCAATTTCCTACACAAATTCTTCTTCCTCTGCCCATCCCTTAAAAATTGGTGCTCTTCAGGCCTCAATCCTGGGCCACATCTTTTTCAAGTCTCCTCCCTATTCTGCCTGGGTGATCTTTCTTATCCATTCCTGTGCCTTCAATTCAATTGCAACAATTATTTTTTATGCACTGTCTAATTGCTGACGCCTTTCCAATTTCCGTCCATCTTCAGCTCTGGAGACACATGGCCGGCTATATACTGGACTTCCTTAACAACATATCCCTAACCCTCTCCTCAAGCTGATTTTCTTCCTCCATTCTCTTTCCTGTGAGCAGCACCACCACTCAGAAACTCTCCTTGCTTCCTTGCTTTTCTTCGGTCTGATTTCCAGTTAGTTATCAAAACCTGACAATCGCAATGAGACATGTCTCAAGTCTGCCCTTTCCTCTCTCTTTGCACTGCTACTGTCCCAGTCTGAGCACTATCATCTCTCCTTTTGATTCCTACAATAGCCCCTAACTGCTCCCCCTGCTCCTGGCATGGATCGTCTGACCCATCTCCACCTGACCAGAGCTATCCACATAGCTTTCACCAAATTACTCCTGAAGAGAGGCTTCCATGGGTTCCCCATTACTGACAGCAGAAAACCGCTGTCCCTCTCTGCAGATACACATACACACAAACCGTGTCGGCAGTTTCAGGGGGTTCATGGACACTAGGTGTAAAACTTCTAGCCCAAAAGATAAAGTACAGTTTCCTTAATATATCTTCCTGATCTGAGCCCTGCTGCCTCTCTAGTGCACCCCACCTTTACTGTCTTCCACCACACCCTGCATCCCAACACTAAAGCCATCCCCAAGTTCCTTCCCACTCCTTGCCCTGTATGTACTACTCTCTCGTCCTGAGATATCCTTTAAACATCCTTTCCAAGTGGCCATCTCCACTCAGACTTCAAGATCTGGTTCAAATGTCCTGTCTCCTGTGGAATTTTCTGTGACATCTTTCTCCCCCCACCTGCAGGAGCCCCTCCTACCCTCTCCTGGGCTCCCACTGCCATTGGTCACACTGACAATAAATTGCATGGCAGCCCTGAATTGCAGCCCCCTTGAGGGCAGTGAGTTCAGGGTCTTAGTTGGTTTCTGTCCAGCACAGTGTGAGAGGCCATCAGGGCTGAATGCATATTCAGAGCCTTTTAATTCTACGCCACCACACTTACATGCTGACACAGACAGAAACGTCTGTGGACATGCCAACTCAGATGACATACACAAACACAATGAGAGCCTGTGTCCCTGAGGCACCGTGGTCAGTCCTGTGGTTACAGAAGTGTGTCCTCGGGTTTTATGTATTAGCTCTGCTTTAGGACTTCCTGTCCTCCCAAGGGAGTTCTGACCTCTCGCTTACACTTCCAACCCCCAACTCTCCCACCTGTGTGAGGCAATAAAAAGAGCAGGGATTCTAGAGTTTGAGTTATTTTCCTAATCCATATGATTCTGTGAGAATTAGAGACAATGGAAGCAAAGAGCCTAGAGCTGAGCATCTGGTAGATGGATCCCTTCATCCTGGCTTCAGAGTTCTGGAGTTCTCTGTGTGCACTAAGACCCCTGTCCTTGGGGACTCAAGTCTGAGGAGCTCATGGAACTGCCACATGGGATAAACAGGTCAGAGGAATTCAGAACAAGGAGGTCTGAGTGAACATAGGTCTGACTCAGTGGGGGGAGAGGCTGAGTGTACGGGGATGGCCCAGGGGCCCAGGTCAGGAATGTAGGCCTAGAGACTGGGTTAGGGGTCAAGGGTTTAGAGATGGTCCTATTCATTTAATCAATCAATGGAGAGCAAGCAGTTATGGTTGGTGGGGAGAGAAGATAATGGACAATGAGGTCAATGTATTTATTACTGTATTAAGGTTTTCTGTCTCCACATCCAGAGACAGAATGTCAGCTATATGAGGGCCAGGATTGTATCTCATTCACCTTTGTGTGTAGCACAGAGTATGGTACATGATCAATATGTTTTCTGAACGAAAGGATGTATGAATGGTATGAGATAAAAGCTCAGGTGAATGATCAGCCTTGAAGAAAAGGGATTCAGGCCCAGACAGATGCCCCTTCTCCAACCTGTGTAGACCCTGCCCTCCTCATCACCCAAGTGGGGTTCCTCTCCATTGCAGACTCCCCCAGTACAGTCTCACAGTGGACGCACATCGGTGCATACTCACAAAGTCACAGACCCACACACAGCCAGATACACAGATGCACAGACTCACATACAGACAGGCACAGTCCACACACATACATACACGAGCAGGGGCTACTTCAACATATATGCAGTCAATGCACGTACGTAGATACCCCTCCTTACAGAGAAGCATATTTTCACACACACAGATGGGGATGTTCATTCCCATGGATCCTGTCCCCCCCACACACACACATACAGGCATACACAGAGACCCACACACGCATGCTTTGTGCGCACAGAAAGACAAGCTTCTCACAGGCCTCACGTGGACAGGCACACTCCCATGATACCCTCCCTCACACATACACACAGGCATCCTCACGCAACCCTCCCTCCCACGTACACAGACAGATGAACTTCCACGTGCGCACACAGTGGCAGGCACGCGCGCACACACTTGAAGACCCGCCCACACACAGGCATGCTCTCACACATGCTGCCGGGGCACTCGTGGTCAGCTCTGTGGCTGCAGCTGTGACCTTTCGGTCCCTGGGGCCTCTGTCTGGACTGTGCCTCATCACTTCCTGCTCCAGGGCTTCTAGTTCCAAACTCGCACTCCAGACTCTCTCCAGAGACCGTCTCATCCTCTCTCCAGCTCTCCTCTCAGCACCATCTCCCCATCTGTCCAATGCTTCTCACAGCCTCTTCCCCAGCACTTGTTCCTCCTCCCTGTTCCTGTCTCTTTCCCTTTCCAGGTCTGTCCTGTCCCTTCCCCCCAGATCTGGCCTCAGCTGTCCACCTGTCTCCTGCCCAGACCTGTCTTCTTTCTGCCCTCAGATCAGTCACTTCTCTCCCACCCAGTTCTGCCTTGTTGCATGCCCTCACTGTCCCGGTCCTGTTGCTCTGTCCTCTGGCTCCATTCTGCTCTCCCCCTCTAGCCCCACATCTGGGCCTCTGGAACCACAGCTGGTTCTCATTAGGAGGGGGAGGGGCGAGGCTGTTCATTGGGGCCTGCAATGTGATGTCAATCCTCCCCTCCACCCCACCACAGCCTGTGTCTACAGGACCCGGGAGCAGGGGGAGCATGGGAGAGGAAAGAGAGGTGGGTTGGGGAGGAGAAGTAGGGGGCACATAGGGAAGGGGGTGCTCCAGGAGGAAGTAGAGGAGTGGCGGAGGTACAGAAGGGAAGCAGGCTGGGGGAGCTGGCACCGCCCAGGCCTCCTCCCTCAACTTCCTGTCCTAGGGCCAGGGAGGGGCAGGGACCAGAAAGACAACAGGGTGGGTGTGCGGTGGGGGGGGGGGGTGCTGGAAAGGCAGATTGGAGCAGAAGTGGCAGAAGAGGGTAGCCTTGGTAAGCAAAGGGAGGGCCAGGCATAAAGGGGAGAGGAAGAGACTGAGAATGCTGGTGGGGGTGGTTGGGGGCAAGACTGTGGGAGAGTGAGCTAGTGTGACAAAGGAGAGAGCACGTGTGGCAAAGGGCAAAGGAGAGAACAAGCCAGTTACTACAGAGAGGGGAGCTAAGTCAGAGTTGGCTACAGCTAGCCCGGAGAGGTGTAGGGAGGTAAATAGAGGCGGGAGGCAGAGCTGTGCTGGGGGACAGAGAGGAGAGGAGAGTGAAGAAGAGAGGGAGGGGGAGGGAGGAGAAGAAAGGCAAACTGGCCTCCCAGGGTATCCCTGACAACCCATGGGAGGGCTGCATCCCTCCAGAGGACTGGTGCCCAGGAGCCACTTCAGGGAGAGGCTAGGGACAGATATGAGCGGAGGGAAAGCCTCTTTTCTCAACACAGTGTGCTGGGCTCTATGCCAGGCAGTTCACAGACAGTATCTCATTTAATCACATCAACCCTATGAGGAAGGTGTCCTGCCTTCCACTGAGGAAACAGGCTTAGCATGAAACAACTTTCCTGAGTTAACACAGCCCCAGTTTGATCCCAAGACTATACACTCCCTGCTGCCTGGGATGCAGGGTGAAGGGAGAGATGGAGAAAGGGAGAAATGATAAGGGAGTTGAAGGGAGGGAATCCTAGCAAGACAATGGAGGCCTGAAGAAGAGAACCCATGGGAGGAGGGGGACCAGGTATGAGCGGTCTGTGACAGCCCAGGTCAGTAGCAGTGGGATCAAGAAGACACAGATAAAAGTGGTGAGGTTGACAACACTTGGCCACTGACCCTTTGGGAAGGGTGGTGGAATGCAAGCGTCCAGATTGACTTCCAGGGTTTTGGCCTGGTTACTAAAGTGGTACCATTAGGACACCCCAGAGGAGAGAAGCCATTTCTCAGATGCCCATTGGGAACTCCACGTGGCAATGTCCCAGGCACAGTTGGATTTGCAGGTCTAGAGGTGAGGAGAGAGGTCTGGGTTGGAGATAGGGATTTGGACAAATCCAGGGGTAACAGAAAACCATGGGTATGGAGACCCATCAGCAAGGATGTACAGAGGGAGAAGAGGGTCTAGGATAGTACCCTGAGGAGGAGTCACATTTAAGGGGCAGACTGAGGAGACCTTTATTCTTCTTGGAGGAGAAAGAAAAAAAAAGAGTCAGTATCACAGAAGTTAAGGGAGGAAATATTTCAACAAGAAGGGAGGGATCGATAGTGTCCAAGGCTGCAGAGACTTCAAATAGGATGAGGGCTGAGAAGTGGCCATTGATTTTAGCAGTAAGGAGTTTGCTGGAGATCTGGGGAGAATAGTTTCAGGAGAGTCCGAAGGGTGCAAGCCTCCTGCAGTGGGGAATGATAGAGAATAAATCAACTAAACAACTCACCATAGACCAGACATCAGCATAGAGTGATTGATCAATACACACTGCACTTCTACAATAGGGAGGCAATATATCACAGTAGGGTAGGACAGGATGAAGTGGTGAAGACGTGGACTTGGCCAAACCAAATGTGTTTTGCCCAGCTTCACACTTTCTAGCTGTGTAACCTCTGGCAAGCCACTCAATTTCTCAATGCTTCTAGTTCTTCCTTTATAAAATAGGGACAATAATAGTACTTACCACACTGTGTTTGTGGTTAGAATGGTGTCTGGCACACGGTTCTTGTTTTGTAAGCACACAGGTGTGATTAGAAGATGGGCTCTGCTGTGAGGCAGACTTCAGTGGCACTTACAGTGTAGCCCCAGGTGAGTTGTTCAGCCTTTCTCAGTTTCCTCCTCTATAATGTGGGGATTAAAGTGCCCACTTTATATGGTTGACAGGAGTGTTAAATGAAAGAATGTTACCAAAAACTTAGCACATCACCTGGCACACAGTGAGGGCTCAATAAATATCAGCTGCTGTTGTTGTATGCCAGACACACAAAATAACCCTCAGACAAGTGTTAGTTCACAGATGAGGAAACTGAGGTTCAGCGGGTGGCAGAGAAATGTGGGACCCAGCTCTGATGGACTCCAAAGCTAGTGCATTGTTACCCTATATTACTTCTCTGCTGGAAGGCTTGGAATGCTCTGATGAAGGGTCATGTCACTGGCCAGGCAACACAACAGGGAAGGAGAGCAAGCAGAATTCTGTTATAGGAGAATAACTCAGGCAAAGTGCACAAGGTGGATTAGAGGAGATCAGTGATGAGGATACTGCCAGGCCAGGCAGAGGGTCAGGTGGGCATGGACCCAGGTGGTGAGACAGGAGAAGGGACCAGAGGATGCTTGGAGGTCTCTAGGAGACAAAGAGAAAATGGGAAGAGGCAAACTCAGGGCATGCATGTGAAATGATTCATTAATCGATTTATTCAACAAATATCTATTGAAGATGGGCCAACCATCATACTAAGCAGTAGAGATAAAGCAGTGACTTGGACAGATGGGAGTCCCTGCCTTTGTGGTGTTCACACGTAGGCAGGGCAGGGTGAGGGAGAAGGGGTGGTGGTGATGGGCAGCAAGGGCCTCTTCCTAAGGTCTGACCCTGACAATCAGAGTTTGGGCTGCAGAGGAGGCCAGCGAGGCTGGAGCAAGCAGAGGAGGTGAGAATATAGCAGCAACCCAGAGATACCAAGAGGGAAGAACAAATGTAGGGAAGTGAGAGGTTGAGGGGCAGGAGAATACAGTAGAGGGACGGAGATGTCGGAAGGAAAATTAGCTAAGTTAAGAGTTGAATCCTTAAGAGTTGTTTTCTTTCTGAATTCTCAAACAACTCTCTTAATATTACCTCCATTGTCACCAAAGGAAAGGGGAGTTCAGAGAAGCTAAGGTCACCCAGGTGGCAGATGATGTGGCTGGAAGGTCAGAGGGGGAGCCTCCACCCCCCTCTTTTCCTCCCTTTCCTTCTCCTCCTCCTTCCTCACCAACCAAAAGGGTGGTGCCGTCTGGGCTCTGATAGATAACAGCTCCTTCTATGAGCAGCTTAGAGAGAAACATAAACAAGGACATTCTAGTGTGCCAAGGGAACACAGAGGGGCATCCTGACTCACACTTGGGGGTTATAGGCTGACTGATGGGAGGAGGAGCTCTCTCACCAGGGGACACAGGAACTGAGTAGTATCCCCTCCCAAGTGTCAGTAGTTGAAAATTCTTGGAAGTCAGAGGGTTACCCAGGAAACATGGGCCCTAGAGCCGAAAGATGGGGCAGGCAGCAGGAAGCCAGGAAGAAGATGGGATCCAACAGCCTGAACACCTGGGAGGGGCTTTTGCTTGCAGGTCGCAAGGCATCAGAGAGTCCAGTCTTGCTTCTGTTGCCACTGATAGGCTGGACAGGGAAGAGGAAGAGGGCACAAGTGTCTGGGAACCTGATATGGGGAGGGGCAGGACGAAGGGTGCCAGGATTTGGGAGGGCCCAGAGTGGGTGTGTGTGCGGGGTGTTGGAGAAAGGAGCAGCCGACAGCACCTCCCAGGAAGGGGACTTGGTGGAGCGAAGTGGATGGTGGGCATATAGGGCCTTGTGGCCTAATGGCAGGTCACAGCTTCCTCATTTTCCTCTCCCTCCAGGAGCCCAAATGGGCACCTGGTGCAATATATTTGAATCTGCAAACTTCTGGTGCTCCTTAAATAATTTGCCAAACTGAATGAAAGAGAAATAAAGTACAGAGAAGGAAAGCAAGAGGCTCCAGGAAAAGAGAAGCCCAGGTAAAAGGCAGAGAGGAGGGCATAGGGTGAGGAAGGATAGTTTGTGTGGGAGGGGAGCGGCAGTGTCTCCAGTGGGATACATGGGTATGTGTGGAAATGTCTCAATTGTGTAGGCTGCTGAGACCAGATGTCAGTCTTCTGAAGAGTGAGTGAGGGTGAGGTATGTGCAGTGAGGGGCCTCATTTACTCATTCATTTGTTCATTGTCATGAATGTGAATGTGGAGGGCCCCTGGGGACATGACAAATATAATATGTAACCCTGCCATCAAGAGGCCCCAGCCCAAAGATACAGAACAGGGAAGAGGCAATGACAAGAGTGAGACAAGAGGATCTCAAGCCTGCATGCTCAGTTTGAGAGTCTCCTAACTTGTCCTATAATTCCTAGGTTTGAGACTAGATCTGAGGATGGGAAGGGGCTAGCCAGAAGAAGAGGGGAGTGAAGGGCTTTTCTGGGCAGAGGGCAGTATGAGCTAAGGTCCAGAGCATGGAAGAATACCGTGTCTCTGAGGAACTACAAGGAATTCAGTATGGCTAGAACTTCCAGTGTGAGGAAGGTAGGGAAATGAGACAGATGATGAGGCTGGGGAAGCTGAGGAGAGTCAGATCCTGAGGGATCTCATAAGCCTCAATAAAGTAGACAGTTCACCCAAGATAATGGAAAGACACTGCAGAATACCAAGCAGGGAATGCATGGCTAGACTTGCACTTTAGAGAGATCCCTCTTGCTGCAATGAAAAGAATGGACTGGAAGAGGGAAAAGTAGAAGTCTAGGGAGACAAGTTAGGAGACTCTTGCAGTAATTTGTGTGGAAGGATGGTGAGGTGAGTGCTGTAGCTGGGGCCATGGAACAAAGGGGATGGGATGCCAGAGAGACCTGGAAAGGAGGTAGGACCAGCAGGTTCCGGTGACTTTCTGGGTTGGAAAAAGACATGTGGAGAAGGAATTGGCTGCAGTTAATTTCTGGATGTGTAGCTTGATAACTGAGTAGAGATGGTGGTTTGGGGGAGGAAGGAATGAGTTCAGGTTTGGACATTTAGGGGCTTGTGAGCTATTCAGCAAAGATCAGGTAGGAAGCAGATATGGAGGTCTGGAGGTCAGAAGAGAGGTCTGGAAGAGGTAGATATTTGGGAGTCATCAGCCTATACAGGTGATAAAGCCCTGGAAATGAATGAGATGGGTCATCTAGAAGAGTGTATACAGTGAGAAAATGAGAAGATCCAAGTCAGAACCCTAAGGAATGGTAACATTTAGGGGCTCCCCAAAGGAGCCCTCAAAGCAGAGTGGGAAGGAAGGGTAAGGAGGAGCTCTGGGGAGAGAGATGCATGGACCTCATCCTATGGTAATCATCTGTTTATCTGCCTGTCTCCTCCACTGAGGTTTAAACTTCCTGAGGGTAGGAATAGTGTCTTCCCTCTCACAGTGTTCCTATCATCTAGCAGTGTGGTTGGCACTAGAGAGCTCACTAAAGGTGGACAGAATAAAATCGTGGCTCAGAAGCCATAAGAGTGGCTCAAAGGGAAAAGAATGATCAACAATGTCAGACCATGCCAAGGGGTCAAGCAGTTGAGGACTTTTGAAAAGAACCTCTAGTTTTGGCAGGTGAGAAGTCACTTTCTCTTAGGAGAGCCATTATACTGGAAGGTCGGGAAAGGGGAAGTGGGAACAGCTCCATGCAGAAGACCCTTTCACAGTGAAGCAAAGTGAGAGATCACTTTTCAGACACTCCTTGGCCACTCTTTGTCCCATTGTTCTTGAGCCCACCCATCCCACAAAGTCTCAACCTAAATTCTCAACCACACCAAGTGGTCGGTAATTTCCAATAAGCTAAGCTTAGCTTAGTTTAGCTCATTGGGGATTACCAAGTTAAGGGAGGCAGGGGAGACTGGAGGCTCTGTGTGTGCTCACAGGAGGAAGGGGTATAAAGGGAGAAACTGGAGACATGGATAAGACATGGCATAATTAGTTGAATTAGGTCCCCATGGAGGTGGGAGGGGATGGATGAAGTAGTCTTAAATAGAAGAGACACCTCTTCATAATTATAGGAAAGGAGAAAAGATTGAGGAGAATGCAGATAAAAATTTGAGGAAGGAGGCAGGAAGCTGAGGGAATTCATACTGGATGGCCTCACTTTTCTCAGTGAGTGAGACCAGCTTATCTACTCTTACTGCATCCCTTTCCTTCAACCTCCACATCCATTCTGCCACTGAGCCCTGCTGACCCCGCTGCCTACACAACTCTTGAAACCATCTACTTTCTCCTTCTCTGCTGCCCCCACTCCAGTTCGGGCCAGGGTTCTCTCCTCCTGGCTTCCTGCAAGAGCAAACCATCCTCCTTTTCAGAGCCTGCCCTTCAGTCTTCACACTGTCAGACTGGTAGTTCTAAACCAGATCTGATCATATCACACTATAGCCTCAAATAATTTGGTGACTCTCCATTATTTTTGGATTAGATATGGTCTTTTTCCTATGACCTACAAGAACTGCATGATCTAACTAACTGTCTATCCACCTCTCCCAGACTTTCTCACCTCTCCTCACATCATGCTATCAGTGCCAGGCTCACTGGGTTGCTTTCTAGCTCAGATATACAATGCTTTCTGCAAGTGGACTTTTCCATGCTTGCTCCCATGGCTTTGAATATTCCCCATCCAGTCCATCTCATCGCCGCCTCTCCTCTGCTAACTCCTTACTTATCCATCAAGCTTAAGCACCCACACTCACCTGATAACCTGTAAGCTCCATAAGGGCAAGGACCATGTCCAGTTCATTCACCCTTGTAATGCCAGCACCCACCACACTGCCTGGCACAGGGGAGGTAATTAATATGGGTTTGCTGAATGAATGAACCAGTGGTTTGACTACTTAATCTGCTGTAAACAATGGGGCGAGGGATGTGAAGTTAAGGAGTATGAAGAAAATAGAAAAAAATTTTATTTATTTATTTATGGAGGGCCAGTTGAGGGTGGAATTTATAGAAGCATCACCTGGTGTGGTTGAGAATTTGGGTTGAAGCTTTGTGGGATGGTGGGTGGGTTCAAGGACAATGGGACAGAGTGGCCAGGGAGTGTCTAAAGGGATAGTCCTGGGTGTGTAAACTGGAAGGAAAGTACAAAGCCAGAAAGGGGCAGATCAGGAGAAAGCAAAGATGTCAAGGGCAAGAGGTCCTTATGAGGTTGAAGAGTAAGTGTAATGGGAGTGAGGGCATCTGAGAGCTGGAAGGACATAGGCAGCTACTGGCAGAGAGTGGAATGGAAGAGTTTACAACTTTAGAGATGGACCAGTTCTACAAAGTGGTCCTGGGAGGGAAGTAGAACATAACTGGAGCTAAGGAGCTCAAGAAACTGTGAGGCTGGGATATTAGAAGGACACTTAGCATCATGGCAGGATATAGGGTGAGGGGAAGACTGATCCAGGTCTCCAGTTTTCAGGGAACAAGAGGTTAAGCCTGGGAGGTCTATGGATGAGAAGGAGTAATGGTGTGAGCATCGTAAGTTAATGGGAACTTGTTTAGCAATTGGGACAGCTCACTCCTGGTGTATTCATGTCACCTGAAAGTGTGTCTCGTGGGTTGTACAAGCGAGTGTGTGGTAAGGGTGATTGTAACACAGCCTCCTGTTGGTGTCAGGTCCCTGGGGCACCTGCTATGTATAGGCAGCTGTGATGAAGTATAACCTAGATGATGGGTTGGCTGTGCCAGTGTCTGCAGGGAAGTGCTGGCAGTAATAGTGTCTCCCGTGGTATGTGTTGGCCTTGACAATGAACCTGTGGGAATGTGTTGGCTGCACCAGTTCTGCAGTGGTGTGTGTTGTCCTGAGAGCATCATCTGTAGGTGTGTGTTGTTAGCTCTGACACTGCTTCCTGGGGGGAGCGGGTGATGGCTGTGAAGGCATTTCTTGTGGATGTGTGTTTCCTAGGACTGTGTCCCTTGTGGGTTGAGTAGGGCTATGACTGTGTCCCCTGTGAGTATTTGAGGAGTTGACATAAGTAACAATATTTTTCTGGCCTATGACCCCATGGCTGCGGGCCCAACCCATGCCACACTGAGTTCATTGTGCTTCTAGACCTCCCTCTCCCTACCCCCTCCACGTGGGACCAGGCCTGCAGTGACCTCCCTCTGTCCCCTGAACAAGATTCTGATGTAGGCGTCATGGACACAAACTCAGAGCACCAGTCTGGGTGACCCACCTCCACTTCAGGCTTTGCCTGTATCTCCTCTGTTTCCCTTTACTTCTCCCCCTTAGTTTCTTTGTCTCTGTCTCACTTCGTCTCTGTCACACACCCATCCTCCACATTCTGACACATGGTTCCCACAGAGGTAGACAACACACACACACACACACACACACACTCTCACTGGGACTGGCTCACCATGACACACACTCATTCTGACCCCCACACCCTCGGAGTGACACGCACATGCACACACAACCAGACAGATACACACGGACACACAACCTCCCAGTGACACCCACTGACTCACACTCTGCCGATGCACTCACACTCGGAGTAGCACACACACGCCCTGCCCGCACCCCGCACCCACACCCCCCTCACACTTTCGCCGCCGCACACCCGACTCGATGACACACGCACACAAAGACCCCCAGGCCCTGCCCCCACGCTCACGTTCACGCTCGCCCTAGTCCCGCAGGCCCAGGCCCCCCCTCCCCCATTGTCTCCGGCTCAGAACAAAGCCCCCGGCTCCACCGCCGCCGCCGCCGCCGCCCGGGAGAGGCCAGCGGGCCGGGCGGGCGCGGCCGGACGGGCCGGGCGGGCGCGGGCACTGACCTCCGCGCGGCGCGGTCTCCCTCGCCCGGTCCTGGGGCGCAGTCCGGCCGCGGTCAGCCCCCCGGGCAGCGCCCGCCCGCGCGGGGCCTGGGGCCGCGCATCGTCCGCCGCCGCTGTCTCCGGGCCCGCGATCAGCTCCGGGCAGCCGGCCGTCGGTCCGTGCGCCCCTGGCCGTCGGTCCGTCTTTTCCCCGCCGCCGCCGCCGCCGCCGGGGCGCCGCCTCCTCCACAGCCGCCCCGCGGAGGATGCGAGATTCGCCGCCGCGGCCCCGCGCCCCCTCCCCTCCCCTCCCCCGCCCTCCGCGCGGTAACCCGAGCCCCCGCCCCTCCGCCCGCGGAGCCCCCGCCCCCGCCCCCACCCGCGCTCCGCGCCGCCGCCCCCCCACCGCCAGCCCGTCCTCCCTCCGCCCCTCGACTTCCCGGCCCCAGTCCCCGGCGCCGGATCCGGCCCCAGCGCCGCGCGGTCCTCACGTCCCCGTTCTCGGTCACTTCGCCCGGCCCCCTCCTCCCAGCCCGATCTCGACATCCTCTCCCACGTCCCCTTCTTCCATCTTCTTTCCCAGCCCCTATTCCCCCATCGTCCCCTCTTCTCCCTCACCGTCCTGTTCGCCCTCTTGCCCAGCCCTTCTCCCTTCCACCCTTTTCTCTCCACCTCCTCTCCCTTTCTCCCCATCCCCTTCTTCTCACCCCTTCTCCTCACCCTTTTCTCTCCACCCCCTTCTTCCCATCCCCTGCCCTCGGTCCTCTCTCCCCAGCGTCTTTTCTATTATCAAATTCTCCTCATCTCCTTTCTCAACCCTTCTCTTACACCCGGCTTCCTTCCCCATCGCCCCATCCTTCTTTTCTCTTCCCCTTTCTCCCCAACCCCTTCTCACTTCCCTTTCTCCCTGTCTCCTCCTCATCCCCCTTTCCTCCCACCTCTCCCCATTCCGTTCTGCCTTCGTCTTTTCTCTATCCTTCTCTTTCCCCATCCTCTTCTTCCATCTTAATCTTTCCATACCCTCCTAGTCACTTCTGTTTATCTCATGCTCTATCCCTTGTCCCTTCTTCGTTGCTTAGCCCTCTTTCCCTCCCCTCTTCTCTCATCCCAAATTTGAGGCTAGAGATTGGAATGAAGGTATTGGAAGGAGGAGATTTGCGGCTGCTGGTCTAACTCAGGGTATAGTCCCCAGAAAAGGAAAATGAGATGGAAGCTGGGCAGGGAGTGGGGAAGGGGCTTGAGGGTCAACTTGGGAGAGAAAATGGGAAGATGTGAAATCAGAGCTGGAGAGTATCAAAGAACTGGAAGAGTTTGGCCCTTTCCCTCCTGTCCTTCCTTTTGACTGTGAGTAGGTTGAATCCAAAGGTATTCTGGATTTGAGAGGTGTACAAATGGTACAAAGAAATCAGGAACTTCTGGGAGAAGAAAACAAAGTTTCAGTTAAAGCAGAAGGGGGTGTAATTTTGAAAGGGAAGACTGAAGGAGAAGCTGGAATCCTTGAAAATATCCAGGTTTCTGGCTTGGGCAGCTGGGTGGATGGCAGTGACTTTCCTGTGCTAGACAAAAGGAGCAGGAGTAGCTTGCAGGGGGTTTATATAGAAAGATGATGACTTTTGCTTTGGGCTGCTGACTTTGAAGCGCCTGTTGGGTAGGCAGGTTTGTAGCTTAGAAGAGTGGTCTGGGATGGGCATAAATATTTGGGAGTCATATGCAAATACTGTATAAGCTTGAATATAGGGTGAGGTTTTGCTTTTTTGTTTTTCCAAAATCTTCCCTCAGGAAAGAGGGAGTAACCTTACATTTGAGTTCTTACAAAGTCTCTCATATTACAGGGTTTGCTCTCATTTATTTTGAACAACAAACCACTGGATAGGGCAGTATGGTATGGTGACTAAGCTTGTGGACTCGAGCCAGACTGCTTGGCTTGGGGTCCAGACTCTGCCATTTACAAGCTTTGTGGCTTTTGAAAAACTACTTAACTTGTCTCTGCCTCAGTTTTCTCATCTATAAAGTGGGGCTAAAGGATTAAATTATTTAATATATATAAAGTACTATATGTACCTGGCACATAGTAAATGCTCAATAAGTGCTATTTTTACTGTTTGGGCAAGATGGATTAACCTGAAATGTCCTCAACAATGCTATCTTGGATGCTTGTGTAGGTCACTTGCCACAGAATCCATTGTCAAAGAAATTTAACACGGCTTTGGTAACTATTCCTGGTAGTATGACCTCACAACTGCATGTGTTGGATGTCTCTAAATATGCTTTTTAAAGATTGCTTTAAAAAGTAATACAGTAGTACTTGGGAGGGGCTTCTGGGGTGCTGGAAGTGTTCTATTTCTTGACCTTAGTGATGCTATATGAGTGTTTCACTTTATGAAAATTTATTGAGCTGAACACTTATGACTTGTGTCCTTTTCTGTATGAATGTTATACTTCAATAAAAAAATTAACAATTAAAATTATTTTTAAAAGGCAATAATACATTAAGGGATTTTTAGAGGTCATGAACACACTCTTGCTGGATGTAGGCCAAAAACCAACTGCCTTAGTGTGATGCAAATGGCCCTTGTGACTTGGGATAAAGTTTCCAGTGACTGAATCAAATGTGGATTCAAATTGTTCTGTGTCCTGTCCCAAACTCTTCACTTGGAATGGAGAGAAGGTCATCAATTCTGAGAAAATGGGTAAGATGGCTAAAAGTGACCCTAATAATAAGAAAGACACTGCTTTGGAGATGCATGTTATGAGTATGCATAAGATGGTTTACTGAATTATGAGAATGGAAAAAAGCAAATTTGGGGCACCTGGGTGGCTCAGTTAGTTAAGTGTCTGCCTTTGGCTCAGGTCATGATCCCAGGGTCCTGGGATCGAGCTCCACATCAGGCTCTCTGCTCAGTAGGGAGCCTGCTTCTCCCTCTGCCTCTGCCCCTCCCCCCCCCCCCCCCCCCCCCCGCTCATGCTCACTCTCTCTCTCTCTCCCTCAAATAAATAAATTTTTAAAAAGAAAAAAGAAAATTTATAAATCAATATTTATTTTATATATGAATTTAAATATATGTGTAGTAAATTAACTAATAGAAATAGACTTTTGACTGTTTCATACTCATCCCTAAAGGTATAAGTTTTCAGGTTGGTCAAAAAGCTTTTCGGATTTTCTCATTGGAAAAATGAGGTGTCACCTTAGGTTTGGGTTGCTTTATTTGGTAAATGTGACAAATGGTAAGAGAAGTTAAGGGAATGAATATGATTGTTCAGGGGCAGCATGTACATTGGGAAGAGAAGGGTGTTTAGGACAGATCCTGAGAAGCTCCAACACTTAGAAGTTGAAGAGAGGAGGAACAGTGGAGTGAGGAGTGGCCAGACAGGGAGAAGGAAGAAAGGGAGGCAAGTGGTGCCATCGAAGCCAAGGGAAAGACCAAGAAAGAAGTCACAAAGCAGAGAGTGGTCATAAGGGTTGAATGACACAGAGGAGGCTAGAGAGGTAAGGACTGAAAAGTGTCCACTGGACTTGGCCAGAGGTAGGCTGCTGGTGACCTTGGGGACAATGGGGTAGGTGGAGTGGTAGGGGTTGAAACTAGTCAGTACTCAGTGAAAGAATGAGTGAGGGGTGAGGGACTGAAGACTTGGAGTACAGCCTGCTCTTTAAAGAGGCTTGACTGCAGGCAAGGAGAGAGACCGATAGCAGGGGGCGGGTAGACAGGTATTTTAGGAGGCCAGAATTTTTCAAATGGGAGAACCTAAATGTATTCCTTGCTTCCTTTATCTACCAAAGACACATGCAAATGCCCACTATGTGCCAGCTTTATACTTCAGATACATAGCTAAGATATGACTAAAGAGTAAGCTGTGAAGACACATCTGCAAATTGGCACTGGGGAGTATAATGATAGAGGATAGTATGGGATTGTGGACATAGAGGGGATTCCTCATCCAGCCCAGGGATGGGATGTCAGCCAATGGTGTCACAAAGATGATACTGGAACTGGATCTAGTAGGATGAGTAGAAGCATAGCAAATGGAGAGGTTGGAGAAAAGACTTTTGGGCAGAATAAACAGCAGCACCATGTTCAAAATCACAACAGCATGAAAGAAAATAGTTTCTGATCATGGAGGTTGGTGTATAGGTGGTAGTAGTGGTGGTCCTGAGCAGACTGAGTTAGCTGGAGTGTGGGGCATATGGGCTAGTGTGAAAGGAGAAACGAAGAAAAGTAAATGGGACCAAATCATGGAGGATATAATATGTCATACAAAGGGTCCAGGCTCTGAGGAGCCATGGAAAGCTTTATTTAATACAGGAAATGAAATGATTAAGTTATGTGACATCAATTTCATTAGGGCTGTAATACTGAGGATCAAAGGAGACCAAATAGGAGTTAGTTTCAGTTGCCTAGCTTATCCTGTAATGAGAGTCTAAACTAAATGGTAATAGGATTAGAAAAGAAGAGTAAGACATGAGAGAAATTACAGACTGACTAGAAGGAGTAGTGACATAGGAAGATTCTAAGATGCTTTCCATGTTCTTGGGTCATATAGTAGTGATGTTATTCATAAAGTTGGGAAAACAAAGGAAGAGCAGGTTTGTGAGGAGAGAGATAAGATAATAATGAATTTAGTTTTGGAAATGATGAGTTTAAGATATATGTGAAATGGCCAAATGAAGATGTCTAGCAGGTGGTTGAATATAAAATTTGGAACTCAGAAGAGACTGCTGAGCTGAGGATAAATATTTCAGAGCCACCAGACTAAGGGTGGTTATGTGGAACCATGAGGATGGATGTGGTCACCTATGGAGAACATGTAGTGAGAAGAGGGTCTGTTAAGGGGTGGGTAACAGAAGAAGATTCATAAGAAAGATTGGGAAGAAGCAACCGACAAGGTAAGAATTGAACAAGAGAGCAGTGTCCAATGTATTATCATACAAGTCAAGGAAAGAAGCAGCTATAAGAATGAGAATTGTCAGGCACCTGGGTAGCTCAGTTGGTTAAGTGTCTGCCTTAAGGACTCAGGTCGTGATCCCAGGGTCCTGGGATGGAGTCTGTGTTGGGCTCCTTGCTCGGCGGGGAGTCTGCTTCTCCCTCTGCCCCTTCCCCCAGCTCATGTGCTCCCTCTCTCTCAAAAATAAATAAATAAAATATTTTTTAAAAAAAGAATAAGAATTGTCAACGGAGTAAAAATACCACAATAAGATGAGGTATGGCAGGTTTCTATTAGATTTTGAAATTAGGGTATAGCTGATGATCTCAGTGATCAAAAGAGAAGAAGTGAAGAACAAACCTGGAAGCATGACACTTCTTGAATTCAAACTATACTACAAAGTTTAGTAATCAAAACAGTAAGGTATTGACATGAAAACAGGCACATAGATCAATGGACAGAATGAGGAGCCCAGAAATAAACCCATTTGTATATTGTCAATTAATTTTCAACAAAGAATATACAATGAGGAAAGGATAGTGTCTTCAATAAATGGTATTGGGGAAGCTGGATATCCACATGCAAGAGAGTGAAACTGGATCACTAGCTTACACCATACACAAAAATCAACTCAAAATGGACTAAATTCTTGAATGTAAGACCTGAAACCATAAACTCCTAGAAGAACTTCAACATAGAGAGCAAGCTCCTTGACATTGGTCTTGGCAATGATCTGGATTTGATGCCAAAAGCAACAAAAGCAAAAACAAACAGCAAAGGGAACCATCAACTAAATGAAAAGGCAGCCTATGGAATGGGAAAAAATATTTGCAAACCACATATCTGTTAAGCAATTAATATCCAAAACATACAAGAAACGCATACAACTTAAAGGCAAAAAACCCATAACCTAATTTAAAAATGGGCAAAGGACCTTAACAGATATTTTTCCAAAGAAGACATACAAATGACCACCAGGTATGGGAAAAGATGCTCGACATCATTAATCATCAGAGAAATGCAAATCAAAATCACAATGAAGTATCACCTCACATCTGTCAGGATGTCTGTTATCAAAAAACAAAAGAAAAAAAAAAAACCCCAAGAGATAGCAAATGCTGGTGAGGATGTGGAGAAACAATGAACCCTTGTGCAATGTTGGCGAGAATGTAAACTGGTATGACCACTATGGAAAATATATGGAGGTTCCTCAAGAAATCAAAAACAGAACTGCCACATTATCCAGCAATCCCACTTCTGGGTATATATCTGAAGGAAATGACATCATTATTTCAAGGAAATATTTGCACCCTGTGTTCATTGCAGCAATATTGACAAAAGCAAAGACATGGAGACAATCTAAGTGTCCATCGACAGATAAGTAGATAAAGAAAATGTGGTATAGATAGATAGATAATAGGGGCGCCTGGGTGGCTCAGTTGGTTAAGCGACAGCCTTCAACTCAGGTCATGATCCTGGAGTCCTGGGATTGAGTCCCGCATAGGGCTCCCTGCTCAGCAGGGAGTCTGCTTCTTCCTCTGGCCCTCCCCCACCTTGTGCTCTCTCTTTCTCATTCTCTCTCTCAAATAAATAAAAATATTTTTTAAAAAAGATAGATAGATAATAGAACAATATTATTTAGCTTTAAAAATGACAGGAATCCTGCAGTCATGACAACATAGCTGAAACTGGAGGGCATAGTTCTAAGTGAAATAGCCCATATGGAGAAAGACAAATACGGCATTGTATCACTTACATGTGGAATCTTAAAAAAAAAAAAAAAATTGAGCTCATAGAAACTTGTAGGATGATGGTTACCAGGGGGTGGGGGAATGGGAGAAATGGGGAGAGATTGGTAAAAGGTGCAAACTTTCAGTTAGAGGACAAGTAAGTTCTGAGGATCTAATGTTCAACATGGTAACTATGGTTGATAATACTGTATTGTATAAGTGAAATTTGTTAAGAGAAAGACAGGGGGCACCTGGGTGGCTCAGTCGGTTAAGCTGCTGCCTTCTGCTTGCTCAGGTCATGATCCCAGGGTCCTGGGATGGAGCCCCACGTCAGTCTCTGTTCAATGGGGAGCCTGCTTCTCCCTCTGCCTCCTCCCCCCCACTCATGCTCTGTCTCTCTCTCAAATAAATAAAATCTTAAAAAAAAAAAAAAAAAAAAAAAAAGGAAAGAAAGAAGAGGCGGAGGAATCCAGGCCACAGAGAGAGGAGGAGGGAGCAGAGGTAAACTGTAGTGATAGCGTGAGAGTGAAAATGGAATGGTATGTGAAAGAAACCCAGCTGAATTCACTGAGGAAAGAAGGGCAGAGATTTTGGCTCACGGTACCAAACCTGGGAGACGACTGGCAGATGGAATGGGAACTCAAATACCATCAAGGCTTACTTTGTATCTCTAGTTTCTGTTTTTCATTTTATTTTATTTTGCTTCATTTTTGCTTACGATTTAATTTTTTTAAATTTTGGAGTAATTTTAGATTTATAGAAAAGTTGCAAAGATAGTATTGAGAGTTCCCATATACCCTTCATCCTCTAAGGATGATACCCCTCATTCCTCTAATGATAACATCTTATATAATTATGATACATTTGTCAAAAATGAGAGGTTAACATTGGTACATCGCTGTTCACTGAACTCCAGACTTTATTCTGATTTCACCAGTTTTTTCACTAATGTTCTTTTTCTATCCCAAGATTCAATTCAGGATACCACATTACATTTAATCTTCATGTTTAGTTAGTCTCCTCTGGTCTGTGACAGTTTCTCTGTCTTTGTTTTGCTTTTTTTTTTTTTCCATGACTTTGACAGTTTTAGAGAGTACTGGCCAGGCATTTTGAGGAACATCCCTCAGTTTGGGTTTCTCTGATGCTTTCCTTATGATTAAACTGGGAAGGAGTACCACGGAGTTGAAGTGCCCTGCTCATTCCATTATATCAGGGGGTACATGATAGCAACATGAATTATCACAGGTGATGTTAACTTTGATCACTTGGCTAAGGTTGTGTCTGTCACGTCTTTCTACTGTAAAGCTGCTTTTTTTTTTTTCTCTTTCCATAGTCTGTTCTTTGAAAGTGAGTTTCTTTTTCTTTTCTTTTCTTTCTTTTTTTTTTTTTGAAAGATTTGTTTATTTTAGGGAGAGAGTGAGTGCTAAGTGGTGGGGGGGGGTGTTGGGGGGGAGGGGCAGAGGGAGAGGGTGAGAGAATCTTAAGCAGATTCCACACGAGGGGCTCGATGCCGGGGCTGGACGTGGGGCTCGATCCCACCACCCTGAAATCATGATTTGAGCCGAAACCAAGAATTGGACACTTAACCAACTGTGTCACCCAGGCACCCCTGAAAGTGAGTTTCTAAGTCCCATAATCAGGGAAGGGGGGATTAAGCTCCACTTCCTGGAGGGGGGGGAACATACGATATATGTTATAATATGTAGTAATTATTTGGAATTAATTGTTTGGAGGATGCGTTTCTTCTCCTTCTTGATGTTTTAAACTAATTTTAAAATTAAAATTATGTATGACTAGTCCAAAAAATAGGTAGGCCTTATTAAACACCGAAAAATTCAGAAATCCTGAAGAAAGACTCCAGATGGCCTGGGCTGACTCACATGCCCATCTAGATCAATCTTAGGAGCAGAGGCAAGAACACTTAAGAGGATTGCAGCTCCTATTTAGACTGATTGTTAAAAATGCTTTGGCATAAACTTGCCCATTTGCCTGGGGCATGCTTTGGTTCTTTCCTTGGTTAAGTGACCTCTCATTTAACCTTCAGATCTCAGCTGAAGCATCACTCAGTCACAGACCTCTTTCCTGACTTCTCTGACTAGGTCAGTCCATATGATGGATTCCCATGGTGCCTGGTACTCCTCCTTGGTGGTGGTTATCACAGTTGCAAGTTTCTGGTGTGTGAATACTTGATTAAATGTCTAAAGACTCCCCTAAACAGTCAATCTGGTGTATTCACCATTGTAGCACATACATGCTATACCTGCACATAGGTGATGTTCCGTCTGTATTTGTTAAGCGTATGCCTGACATGACGTGTTGCTATTCCACAATTAAGAAAGGATATTACTGAGGTAGCAGAATCAGGGACCACTACTCAGTGGGTGAGTGCAGTAAGGAGAGAGAGGCAGGTAACAGGAGGCTGGCAGAAAGAGTGGGGAAGGGAAGGACTAAGGGACAGTTGCTTGGAAGAAAGCAACAGGACCATGTTTGACACTGTAGGTGAGGAGCTAATGGAGAGGCAATGGCTGGTTAGCAGGTCCCAGAGGAGAGAGGAGAGACTGGAGAAATAACCATGAGTACAAGCAGAAGTTGGTCTTTAACAGAAGAGACAGGAAGGGAAGATGGGGAGGATGCAGAATGTGCATGTGTGAGGGAATGATGGCAGTGGGGAGGAGGGTGGACAGGGCGGGAATTGAGGCCATCCAATGATCTCATTCTCTCTGGAGGGCAGTTGGGGCATGAGGGAGGCAAGCTGTTAGAGACCTTCAGGAGAGTATTAAAGGAGTGGAGGCACTGTTAAAGGGACTGACGGCTGGTGGCCTTATAGGCCTAAAGGATGAAGGAATTGAGGATGCTGGTGAAAGGGCAGAGGATACAGGCACAGCCACACTAAAGTCCTTGCTGGAAAAGAGGGGAGGTCATTTTGTGACAACAGTGAGGAGGGTAGAGTCTTGTATGACAAGATGGTATGGTTCGCAAAGATTGGTGCGTGTGTGAAGTGGTTATCTGCATTTGGACCTTGAGGACCCCTGAGACTGGAGACTCCTTCCCTCTTCCCCCCAGACACGTGGAAGGATTTGCAGAAGTGAAGAAGTACTTAAGTAAAGCCAGCCTCTTGCACAGGAAGTGGAGGCTCAGAGATATATAAAGGGGCTGAGAATTTAAGGGGTTGTCATCATGAAATGGAGGTTTCAGAACAGAAAAGCTTGGGAAGTAGGTCCACCATGGAAAGGGTTAAACAGCAGGGAAGCAGTGGAACAAAAAGTTAACTAGGGGCAAGGAATGACAGATCAGTGTGGGGATGGCGAAATGAGAAAGGGAAAATGACCCAGAAGACCTGCCTTGTGAGTGATGATTCTGAATGACAGAATGGGAGGCTGACAATTCCTGCTGGCTCTGTTATTCATTTGTTTCTTCTTAATGCCAGAAGAGGCACTGGGTAGCATCAGTGTTAGTTTCAGACTGCTCCAAGCCTTAGCCCCCTGTTCAAATGCTCCTGAGAAGCTGCAGTCATCAGAGCTCTTCAGTACAGCCCAGCCCTGGAGAAACTGAGCAGGATTATTAAAAACTGGCCAGAGTCCAGGGTAGTCTGAGTTGGGATCTTCCAAGACCAAGTGTATTTTCCAGGCTCTGAAGGACTTCAGTTCCCAATAGAGACACTAGGAAAGAAAAAAGGAAACTCCTGATTCCCTCCACAGAGCAAGAGCCAGGGGAAGCAGAAGGGGATGGGATCTAGAACACAGGTGGAGGGATCCAGTGTGAAGAGGAGGAAGGCTGCCTCTCCTCTGGAATGGAAAGTAAAGAAAGCCAGTTCTCTGAATTTCAATTCACAGTGATCAATTTGCTGAAATTTACCAATTTTGTCAGTTAAACAAAATTTTGTTTCTTTTAAAGTTATTTGTATAGTTTACAACAACTTGCATGGTTGGGCAGATTTTAACTACTTTTGAAGATGTCTACAAAGTGTCAGTTGACTCATTTGAAGTTTACTTGAGCTTAGTTTTAGTTTTAATTTATTTGCAGCTGTTTCACTGAAGTCATTTTGGCATGGCTGGCCAAAGTTCAGTATATTCTAAGTTTTTCCTTCAAATCTGTGACTTTTGGGAATGAGAACTTCTTGTGTATTTTGCTCTGCAAGTGTTATGCAATGACTCAAATGTAAAAAATTTTATAAACAATCATGGTGGAGGGGTTCTATCTTCCAAAATATTTTCAACCCAATAATTTGCCTTTTTAAAAACATTTTTTTGTTCATTGCAATTTTATTCATATATAGATATGGGCTGAAATATGACCATACTGTATTTTCATACTAGTTGGTAGATGGTATTAATAGTTACTATAATAAGTGATAAAATTAATTATATAAATTCTACTATAAACTTATTAGTTCAAGATAATTATTCTGAGATATCATGATGACCATTGATAAATGGGCCTCATGCTATAGTGACATCTAAGAAACAGTTGTAGGATTTCTGCCAGTTCCATTCATATCACAATAGGAAGACTACACTTTAGAAGGATCTCTGCTTATCCTCATCCTTGAGTATATAGTTGTTACTACCTCTAAATAGTTTTAACTTTGATTTTATCTTTTATGTTTAAGTAGTTTTATTGCAATATGATTTATATGCCATAAAGTTCGTCTTTTTAAAGTGTATAATTCACAGTGGTTTTTAGTATATTCATGGAGTTGTTTAGTATATTCACAGTGAATTTAGTAATTCACAGAGTATATTCATCACCATATATTCCAGAGTATTTTCATTGACCCAAATGAAACCCCATACCCACTAGGAGTTACTCCCCATTCTTTCCTCCCCTCAACCCCAAGCAACCAGTAATTTATTTTCTATATCTGTGGATTGGCCTATTCTGGATAGTTCATATAAATGGAACTATACAATATGTAGTCTTTTGTGTCTGGCTTCTTTCACTTAGCATGTTTTCAAGGTTCATCTATGTTTTAGCATGTTTCAGTACTTCATTCCTTTTTATGACTGAATAATATTCCATGGTATGGGTATATCATATTTTGTTTATTCACTCATCAGTTGATGGACATTTGGATTTTTTCCACTTTTTGGCTATTAAGAATAATGGTATGAACATTTATATACAAGTTTGGTGTGTACATGGCTTTTCAGTTCCCTTGGGTATATACCTAGGAGTGAATTGCTGGTATGGCACATATTGTAAACTAAATGGTTAACGTTTTGAGGAAGTACTTGAGGAAATATTGCCAAACTTTTCTACAGCAACTGCACCACTTTACATTTCCACTATGTATGAGGGTTCCAATTTCTCTACATCCTCTCCAACACTTATTATTGTTCATATTTTTTATTATAATCACCCTAGTGGGTGTGAAGTGGTATCTCATTGTGGTTTTGATTTGCATTCCTCTAATGACTAATGATGTTCAGCATCTTTTTGTATGCTACTGGCTATTTGTATATCTTCTTCTGTGGATTCTTTCAAATTTTCCTCTGTCTTTGATTTTCTGTGGTTTATTTTTCTGTAGTTTGAATGTTCTGTAGTTTTCTACAACTAGGTGTAGATTTTTTTTCAGTATTTATCCTGCTTGGTGTTCTCTGAGCTTTCTGGATCTGTGGTTTGGTGTCTGCCATTAATTCAGAAAGTTCTTGGCCACTAGTACTTCAAATATTTCTTCTGTGCCTTTTTCTTTCTTTTTCTCGGGTATTCCCATTTTACATACTTTCTTATTGTTCTAGTTCTTGTTATTTTTGTTATTGTCCCATGGTTCTTGAATATTCTGTTCTTTTTACTCCCACTCTTTTTTCTCTTGACTTTTCAGTTTGGGAAGTTTGTATTAAACCTATCTTCAAGCTCATTGATTCTTCCCTTGGCTGTGTCCTGCCTACTGATAAGCCCATCAAAGGCATTCTTCATTTCCATTATGATGTCTTAAATTTCTAGCATTTCCTTTCAATTCTGTCTCAGAGTTTCCTTCTATTTGCTTACATCATTCATTTCTTCTTTCATTCTGCCCTCTTTTTCCATTAGCATCCTTAGCACATAACCATAGTTATTTAAAATTTCCAGTCCCATAATTCCAAAATCTGTGCCATAATTGAGTGTAGTTCTGATGCTTGCTTCATCTTTTCAAACTTTGTTGCCTTTTATCATGCCTTGTAATTTTTTGTTGAAACTGGACATGATGTAGAAGGAACTGAGGTAGATAGGTCTTTCATGTGAGATTTTATGTTTATTTGACTAGGAGTTAGGCAGTGTTTACCGTGTGCTGTAGCTGTGGTATTGGAGGTTAAAATTTCCTCTAGTGCTCTTGTTTTTGTCCTCCCTGTTGTCTTTGGATTTCCCTAGAGACTCCTTCTTAAATAGGGCCTGAGGCTTGCAGTTCTTTTAGCTCTGATTCCTGTTATTATAGAGGAGCTCTATTGATGTCATGATAACGTGTGGGGGAAGAACTATTCTACAGTCTTTTAATGAGCTTGTGTCCTTGGGCTGTGACTTTCACAAATGCCTCTGAACTTTTCTTCCCCACTTCCCACCTTAGCCTGAGGACAGGAAGGCTAGATATAGCTGAAGTTGGATATTTCCCTTCCTCCATGTCAGTTAGGCTTTGGTAAACCCAAGTTGGTTAGGCTCTAGGAAAACAGTTTCCCTGGAGGGCAAGACTTGCTAAGGAGAACAGAGAGACAGCTCTGTGCATCATTCAAATTGGTTATGTTTTCTGTCCTCCTGCTGGAAGCATGAGGAAATTTTCTCTGATCTTCACAGTGAGAACCTGGTGGGGCTCCTAATTCTTGTCAAATGAGAAAGTGGATATATACCTTCTTCGGAGAAATATCTGTTCAAATACTTTCTCCATTTTAAAATTGGGTTGTCTTTTTATTTTTGAGTTGGTGAGAATTCTTGATATAGTCTGGGTACAAGTTCCTTATCAGCTATATGATTTTCTCCCATTCTGTGGATTGTCTTTTCATTTTCTTAATGGTATGCTTTGGATCATGACAATTTTACATTTTGATGAAGTCTAAGTTTCCTTTTGTTGTGTATGCTTTTGGCATCATATCTAAGAAACCATTGTCTAATCCAAGGACAAATTTACTTCTATGTTTTCTTCTAATAGTTTTATAGTTTTAGCTCTTATATTTAGGTCTACAATCATTTTAGTTAGCTTTCATATGTGGTGTACGGTAGGGGTCAACTTTATTCTTTTACATATGAATATCTAGTCCTAGCATCATTTGTTGAAAAGACTTATCTTTCCTCATTTAATTTTCTTGCCATCCTTGTCGAAAAATAAATCTACCCTAGATGTATGTTTACTTCTGGCCTCTCATTTCTCTTCCATTGAACTATATTCTTATGCCAGTACCACACAGACTTGATTACATTGTAGAATTTTTAAAATCAGGAAGTAAAGTCCTCAGCTTTTCAAGATGATTTTGGCTATTCTGAGTTTCTTAAATCAGTTAGAGCAGTATTTGCATCTTAACAATATTAAGTCTTCAAATTCATGAATATGTGATATCTTTATATTATTTAGGCATTTTTAGATTTCTCTCAATGTTTTGTATTTTTCAGTATATAAGTCTTATACTTTTTTTTTTTAAGATTTTATTTATTTATTTATTTGACAGAGAGAGACACAGCGAGAGAGGGAACACAAGCAGGGGGAGTGGGAGAGGGAGAAGCAGGCTTCCCGCTGAGCAGGGAGTCCAATGTGGGGCTCGATCCCAGGACCCTGGGATCACGACCTGAGTTGAAGGCAGACACTTAATGACTGAGCCACCCAGGCGCCCCAGTCTTATACTTCTTTTGTTAAATCTATTTCTAAGCATTTTTTTCTTTTCAATGCTATTGTAAACAGAATTGTTTTCTTAATTTCTTATTTAGATTTTTTCTTGATAGTGCATAGAAATACAACTGATTTTTGTATACAATTAATTTTTTAAAAGATTTTATTTATTTATTTATTTGTCAGAGAGAGAGAGAGAGCACACACAAGCAGGAGGAGCAGCAGGCAGAGGGAGAAGCAGGCTCCCCACTGAGCAAGGAGTCTGATGTGGGACTCGATCCCAGCACCCTGGGACCACAACCTGAGCCAAAGGCAGAAACTTAACTGACTGAGCCACCCAGGCGTCCCTACAATTAAATTTTGTATACCAATCTTGTATCTTGTAATCTTGCTCTACGCATTTATTAGTTTTAATTTTTTTTGGTGGATTCCTTGGTAATTTCTATATATATAAGATCATGTTACTGCAAATAGAGATAGTTTTCTTCTTCCTTTCCGATACAGATGTCTTTTATTTCTTTTTCTTGTCTAATTACTCTGGTGGAACCTCCAATGCAATGTTGAATAGAAGTAGTAAGAATAGACATTCTTGTCCTGTTCCTGTTTTTAGAGACAAAGCATCCAGTCTTTTACTTTATTTTATTTTTTAAAGATTTATTTATTTGAGAAAGAGAGAGAGGGAGAGAGAACGAATGGGAGGGGTAGAAGGAGAGGGAGAGAGAAACCCAAGCAGACTCCATGCTGAGTGTGGAGCCTGACATGGGGCTTGACCCCAAGACCCCAAGATCATGACCTGAGCTGAAACCAAGAGTCAGAAGCCCAACCCACTGTGCCACCCAGGTGCCTCGCATCCAGTCTTTTAATATTAAGTATGATGTAAGCATGAGTTTTTTTTTTTTTAAAGATTTTATTTATTTGACAGAGAGAGACACAGCAAGAGAGGGAACACAAGCAGGGGGGGTGGGAGAGGGAGAAGCAGGCTTCCCGCTGAGCAGGGAGCCCGACGAGGGGCTCGAACCCAGGACCCTGGGATCATGACCTGAGCTGAAGGCAGATGCCTAACGACTGAGCCACCCAGGTGCCCCAGCTTGAGTTTTTCATACATGTCATTTATTATATTGAGAAAATTCCCATTATTCCTACTTTATTGAATGTTTTTATAATGAAAATATGTCAGATTTTGTCTAATGCTTTTTGTGTGTCTAGTGAGATTACCATGTGGTTTTGTTTTTTATTTTATTGATATGATATGTTGTATTACATTTACTTGCTTTTAGAATGGCAAACCAACCTTATATTCTTGGAATAAATACCACTTGGTAATAGTGTATGGTTCTTTTTCTGTGTTGTTGGATACAGTTTGCTAGTATTTTGTTGAGGAATTTTGCATCTAAATTCTAAGGGATATTGATTTGTGTTTTTTTTTTTTCTTGTGAGGTCTTTTTCTGGTTTTAGTATCAGGGATAATAATGGCCTAGATAATACTGAGTTAGAAAGTGCTGTTTTTAACTGTCTTAATTCATAGATTGGTTTATCAGCTTGATCAAATGGGTATTATCTACTTGTTTTAGGTATCTGAATCCTAAGTGTCTGATATGAGTACCACACAAAAGTGACATTCAACAGTTTGATTGAAATCTGGTACAGAACAGATCTAATAAAAAGACTTTGGTAAAACTAAAAGTAAACTAAGTCAAACTGAAATGAATTGAAACTTTAAAAAAGAGACAGAATTCACAAAGCTATTAAACCTTTCCATGTAACACAATTTCTATAAATTAAATAAATTTTATAATTATATTTTATTAAGAAAAAACACATTTTTGGTGAATTGATAATTTTATCAAATTGGATTTTGGTGTCAAGCTGCAAGTTTGATAAATTTGAAAAATTTGATGAATTGACTTTTGGGTAGCTTGGTTGTTGGATGAATTGTCTTCAGTAAATAGGTTTTCAACTAATTGCCTAGTGCCTGGATGCAGATAAGGGTCAGGAGGGTAGAAATTGAGAAGACCATGCCTGCAGCTTCAATCTTTTTTTTTTTTCTTCGATAAGTATGAGGTGAAGTTAAGTGCTGTTAGCAAGAGATGAAGGTTATACAAAGAGTTTAAGAAAAGCAGAGAAAGTCTGCAGGAGTGAAAGAGATGACAGGATTGAGCAATCCAGGTTTGTTGTGTTCATGGTCCAGCTCTGTTGGTTCCAGTTCCAACAGTTGTATGATATTTTTTCCTAAGAGCTCTCAGTGATGAGGGCATAGGAGAAGAGAAATCTGGGATTGGTAGGTAGGTAGGAAAGAAAGACATGGGATTGTATAGGAACTGTCATGAGAACTGATGAAGTATTGGATCATGACATCCAGGCTGGGCTGAAAAGGAAGAAAGTCCTGTTACACAAAGGGAGAGAGAGCTCAAAGGACTAGAGCTACAAGATGTTGAAAGTTTGATATATGTGCAAGGGGATGAGAGAGCCAGAGGCAAGAAGCTGGATTTAGAGAGCGAGCTTCTGGAGGTAAAATATCAGGGGTAAAGTAGATCTGGTCATGAAAGGGTCAAAGGCCTGGTAAAGAGAGTGGGCTGGAAGGATGAATTTCAGGAGAGAACAATGAAGAACTGTGGGGTCAGAGTCTTGGATGGGGTATCCAAATGGATAGAATGGTAGTAGGTCTTGGGATGGTGAGCAAGACTCTGGACCTAAGACTTCACTGAATGTGTGAGTGATCAGAAGCTGTCTTCCCCCCTCTGTACCCCCAATCAGCCCAGCATGAATGACCCAGCCTGTTATAAAAAAAGTTTGGGGGTAGCTGGTTCTCATTGTTTGCAGAACTTCTCCAGAGGTGCTTTTGACCATCCTGCATTTGCTTCTATCTCTGCTACTTCCATGTTGACTTCTGAGTCATGTTTGAATTTATGATATTCTGTCTGTCTGCTCTAGCCCATCACGTTAGGTCTCTGACTGATTGAATTTAATTATTCATTTGTACTAGCATATTTTCTCCTCAAAGGCAGACATAGTCAAACCTCAAGCTTGCCAACTGACTTCATTTAGGTTGTTGGGTCAGCAGATGCTCTAGGCATGCCTTAGTAGCTTAGGCCAAGACCATCAGAAGACCATCAGGAGAAGGTGGTACAACCAATACTTTGAGTCCCAAAAGAGAAAGAGCTTTCAATAAAGGTAGAAGAGCCAAGGAAGCCACAATGGGGAATGAGAAAGCTCTTCCCCCCACCCCTTTGCCCTCAACCCAAGATTTTTTACTTTTCTCTCAATTTATATATACTCTTATGTGTCACCATACCTAAGACTTGGCAATAGTACTTATCATAAAATTGTCTTAGTCTGTTCATAATAAAATACCACAGACTGGGTAGTTTAAAAAAACCAGAAATTTATTTTTCACAGTTCTGGAGGGTGGGAAGTCCAAAATCAAGGTGCTAGCACAGTCAGGTTCTGGGGAGGATCCTCTTCCTGGTTCATAGCTGGTGCCTTCTCAGTGTGTTCTCACATGGTGAAAGGAGCAAGGGATCTCTGTGCGGTCTTCTTTATAAGAACACTAATCTCATTCATAAGGGCTTCACCATAACCTAAGCACCTCTCAAAGGCTCCATCCCCTAATACTACCATATGAGCATTAGGATTTCAACACACAAATTTGGGGGGACACAAACATTCAGACCATAGCAAGAAATGAATACATTAACCTTCAAATTTTACTTTTTAAATCTGCTTTCTTCTCAAGTTGCTGGTATATCTCTGCCTGATTTCCCCTTTTCATTGTCACACTTCTCAAGTTATCTTTAGGGTTTTTGGTTTTGCCTCTCTCAAGAGACTGCTCTATCAGAGGTCAACAGTGAACACCCTAATTTCCTAGTTCAATGGCCAAAGATACTCATTAGTCCATTTTTCTGGAGCCTGGCCAACATTAGGTTCTGAGAATACAAAAATTATCTAGTGTCTGCCCCCAAGAACTCAATCTACTGAGGGAGATAGACACAAATGGGTATTTTTGACACCCTCTTTGTCTGGATTTTGACACATCAATGTTCTAGTTGTAGTCCTTCTTATTACCCTCCTCAGATGGTTTCTCTTTCTCTCTCTGTCCAGCCTTTGAATGTCAGCTCTCTCGGGTCTTCTTTCTTCCTTTTTCTTAAACATTTATTTATTTTAGAGAGAGAGCGAGCAGGGGGAGGTGTAGAGGGAAAAGAAGAGGGAGAGAATCTCTAGTAGACTGCCTGCTGAATGTGGAACCCCATGCAGGGCTTGATGCGGGGCTCAATGCCGGGCTGACGTGGAGCTCCATCTCATGACCCTGAGATCATGACCTGAGCTGAAACTAAGAGTCAGACGCTTAACTGACTGAGCCACCCAGGGGCCCCTCTCCTAGGCCTTCTTTCTCTTACTGTGTATTTTTTGACTGGGAAATCTCATCTGGTATAATTGCTTCAACTCCCATGTATGTGGGTGACTCTCACATGTGTATTGTTAGCTTACACATATCCTCTGATCTCCAGAATAACTGTTCAAGAGACAGCTCCTTAACAGAAATATGTCTACAACGAAGTTCAGCACAGTGATCTCAAATCCGCTTTTCCTCTGCTATCCTTGTTCTCTGTGAATGTAATTACTCTACCCAATTGCCCAGGTAGAAACCTGGTGTCATCCTGGATTCTTATTCTCTTTCCTCGTGTAATCACACACAATGTCTAGTCTGTTCTGTCTCCTCTAAAACTGTCTGGTCTGTCAGCTTCTCTCCATCTCCCCTGCCTCTGGCCTCATCTAGTCTTCCATCAACTCCCTCTGGATTCCTTAACTAGCCTCCTATTTGGTTTCCTTGCTTCTAGTCTTGCCCCTCTAACCCATCTTCCAATCTGATGCACAAATGATCTTTCTGAAATGTAAATCTGATCCCTTTTCTCCCCATTTGAAAATCCTTCAGTGGCTTTCCCTGGTCTTCAGTATAAAAACTAAGCACTTTATCATGTCTTACAGGGCCCTTTGTAACCTGATCTTGCTTGGCTTTCCTGCTTCATTTCCTCCACTTCTTCCTCAAATACTAAGTCCCAGCTGTACCAAATTACTTATTTGGAATTTCTCAACCACTCCATGTTGTTTCATAATTCAGTGCACTTATACCTGCAGATCTTGCTGCCTGTAATATCCTCCCAGCTGATTTCTCTCCCCCATGCTTAATGAATACCTATTCATTCTTTAAAATTTAGCCCTTGCATTGTTCCTCTGAAAAGTTCTACACGCACCTTCTTTCTTGGTACTTGGTATGCCTGTGTGCATCACTTTCATAATACCTGTCTTAACTATGTTATACTTATTTGTTTATGATCTTGTCCCTCCAGTTGGCCTGTTGGGTCCCTTACTTTCTATATTCCCATAGTGCTTTGAATGAGAAAGATTATGCTTGCTAAATGGATTTGATAATTATTTTTTGAGTGATTCCTATGCACAAAGAAGACACTGTACTAGGTACTGTGTTGAATTTTGCAGGTTTTCTTGCCTCTCTTAAAGGCAATTTCTCAGTCTTCTTCATAGCTTCTGTATCCTGTCTGTCCCATAATGTCTGATCTCAGCCTCCTTTCCTTCTACGTATACACTCTGAGTCACCCCATCCATTTCCTTAGCTTTAATTGCCAACAACTCCCAAAATATGTTCTCCCAGTGAAGAACTCTTGCCCAAGCTCCAGATGCTCTCAGGCATCTCAAACTCAGCACAGACAAAAACTAAACTATTTTTCCTTCTGGGACAAAAGAAAAAGATAAATGTAAGAAAGATCCTGAGATCATATAAAGGAAAAGCAAATAGAAATTAAGTCATAACAATGGCAGAAAGTTTTCAGTGATATCTTTAGGTACAGCTTTTGTATTTTGTATTTCTCCTTGAAGGCAATAGCAGTAAAACTTTAATGCTGTGCTTCTTGTGCTGGGCTACACAGTAGTGTGTCAAGGTCTATGTGAAGCCACAGTGTGAACAAGCTCAGCTTCCTAGAGCATCGACTTTGACAGAAAGCTTGTATGTGTGTAATTTACAATATTTAACTTGTAAGAATGAAAACCATTTTTTTTATATTAAACACATATTATGGGACAGAGTGAAAATGTCAGAAAAGTTTAAACTTTTTTTCCTCCAAATATAAGCACACAGACCATTTCTATTAAGGCAGCTCAAATTTAACTACCAAATTCATGTCCCAGGGTTAGAGGAGAGCTATAATATGCCCACGCATTTAAGGGCATAGAGAGGAAAAGCCTAAGGGTACAGACATTACCCAGCAGTGAACAATGGACAACCAGCATTGCAGGAAGTTCTTTTTCAGATGAAGTGGGAGGAAACCGGGGCAGGGAGGAATTACTGAGCCCAACCAAAATGCAGAGCTAGGCTGACAAACTTAGTACAACACACTGATTCAGTCAATAGACATTTATAGATGCCCATATTGTCCCACATTCTCTATTGTGTGGCACCAGAGTAAATTAGATGTGTCTCCCCACCCCCAAGGAGTTCACTATCTAGTAATGGGTGCTGAACAATGTAATTGTGCCATTGCTACAATGAAGGATGTACAGCATGAAACTGGACCAGGGGAAACATGCCTAGCTTCGATTGGGGGAATTCAGAGAATACTTCTCAAAAGAGGCATCATTTCAGCTTTTGGCTAAAACTTGGAAAATGTATAGGTGTCTTCTGCCTGTAGGTTGGCTAGAAATATTTCAGGAAGTTGGGATATGAAATGTGTGGGAAATGAGTTAGACACACACATTCTTTTTTTTTTTTTTTTTTAAAGATTTAATTTATTTGAGAGAGAGAGAATGAGAGAGAGCACATGAGAGGGGGGAGGGTCAGAGGGAGAAGCAGACTCCCCGCTGAGCAGGGAGCCCGATGTGGTACTCGATCCAGGGACTCCAGGATCATGACCTGAGCCGAAGGCAGTCGCTTAACCAACTGAGCCACCCACGCGCCCAGACACACACATTCTTGACAGTCATCATGAGCATGTAAACCCCTGGAGAGCCATTTCTTTAGTCTTGGTATACTCAGCAGTGTAGCTGAGCACTGTCACTGTATAGTACCATGTTTACTGGTTTTGTAAAGTTCAGCTAGAGTTGACATGGCTTACTCCTCCTCACTTAATAAACATATATTGAGCACCTATGATGAATTTGGTCCTATGGTAGGAATAGAGTTATCCAGAAGATTGAGGCCTAGGTTCCTGGCTTTGGGAGCTCAGCTGAATGGAGTCGGTGAAGCAGACAAGCACTTGCAGGACAGTGTGATGAATGCTCTAATAGGCATATGCCCAGAGGACTGTAACTGCACTCAGGTGGGGACCTAGCCCTGTTTGGAGGGTTGTGTGAAGTTTCGAGGTAGCCTCAAAAAAGTGACTTCTGAGGAGAGAATCGAAAGATAAGTAAGAGATAATGTGACATAGGGCAAGCTATACTAGAGGCAACCTCTACTAGAGGCAACCTCTACTAGAGGCAACCTCATGTACAAAGGTCTGATATGTTTAGAGAACAAGTAGTTTCCTATGAAGGGTGGCAGCAAATAATGGTGGAAGAGGCTGAGAGGTGGCTGTGCCAGGCCATAGAATGCCTTTGTGTCATGAGAAAAATCTGGATTTTATACAGCAAAGGCAACAGTGAGTCACTGTAATAATGGTTCAGATCAGTGTTTTTCAAAGAGCAGGTTGTAATCCATTAGTCAGTTGTACAATTATTTTGGTGAATTGGGATTGGCATTTAAAAAATAGTAACTAGAGAAGAGTTGACAGTATTAGTGTGCATCATATTTGTTAAGGTAAATAATGTTTTGTGATGCTTTTGTTTCAATTACATATATGTGAACAGTGTTCTAATGTAAAGAATTTTTTGATCTGTGGGTTTTGAGAAACACTAGTCTAAAGGTTCAGTGGCACAAATTAATACCTCAGATTACTTTTGTAGCAATTAACAGAAAACCCAGTGCAAGTGGGAATAATCACTAAAGATTATTACTATAGAGTTTCTTCTAGTTATTCTGACCTGACATTCTGTGTCATCTTCAGATTAAAGCCAGTTCCCCATGGCTCTCAGAATAACATGCTACCTTATTCTTATCCAGTCAAGTAGAGACCAGATTCTTATTGCTTCAAATTAATTTATGCCCGTCCATCCCTGAACCCATTAAGGGCAAGGGGATGGAAATACTAGGACTCCCTTAGACTAATGAATGTTTGGGAACCAATTGCTGTAGCTGTAGGGAACTATGATGCAATGTGGCAAATTCAGTGCATTATGGAAATACTGTAGCAGGACCCAGGTTTACAAAGTAATGAATTTAGGTGTGGGGATGGTCAGAGGAGCCACCCAGATGCCAAGAGTCTGTGTACAAGTTAGGTAGGTGAAAGGGGGAGAGTTCTCTGGGTGATAGAGACTGCATGAACAAAAGGTGATAAGGGGAGCTGTGTATAGGAAAGTCAAAATAAGGACTTCCGCACTTCCTGAGCATAAAACTAGAGGCAGGGAAGTAAATGGAGTAGTGAACAGATGCCTAGTCACCAAGGGGATCATGGTAAGGAACCAGGATTCTTTCCCCATAGGAAAGGAGGATGCACTGGAGATCATCAAGCAGAGAATTAAGACATCAGATTTCTATTACTTCATCTGCAGTGGGAAGGGAGGAAAGTTAGGAGGCTTTTGCAGTAATCCAGGATAGAGATGTCTTGGATTTCAGGCTAGGAAGAGGTGACTGCAGATTTGAGAAACATTATGGAAAGAAAACCAAGGCTTGCTCATTTGACTGTAGAGTGAATGTAAGTAAACAGTGCCTGGCTTTTGCAGTTGTGTCTCCTTTGGATATTGGGCTTATATTGTGTCACTGATTTGTTGAGGCTGGAGTAAATTTGTTATTTTTTGAAGGAAGTGGACATAGCTGTCAACCTTGCCATAAAGAACCGGAGCCCAAGGGGCGCCTGGGTGGCTCAGCCGTTAAGTGTCTGCCTTCGGCTCAGGTCATGATCTCGGGGTCCTGGGATCGAGCCCCACATCGGGCTCCCTGCTCAGTGGGAAGCCTGCTTCTCCCTCTCCCACTCCCCCTGCTTGTGTTCCCTCTCTCGCTGTGTCTCTCTCTGTCAAATAAATAAATAAAATCTTTAAAAAAAAAAGAACCGGAGCCCAAGACAGAGAACCTTTGGAACTCCAGTGTATCTGGGCCCCTCTTGCGGGGGGGTTGGAATTTATTCAAGAGATGCTTAGATGGATTTGAGGGCATAGTGCACTCAAGTGAAAAGTTACCATTTATAGGCCAGATTAGAAAACTGATACATTGTTGTTTATTTCCCTTATGCTATCCCTGAGCCTCTAGTAAACATTTTAGGACTCATATAGTCTTTTATGGGCCAAAATATTAAAGATGCAGTGTCCCATGAGGCCATTGTGGCAGGAGAAGTGGCGCTTTAGATTGTGAGCTCCTTAATGGCAAAGGTTGTTTCTTCTCATCTCTAGATCCTTAGTATCTAGCCTAGGGCCTGACATACGCCAAACACTTGATAAAGATTGTATTCCTAGTGACTAAAATGATGCTAGATACTAGCAGATGCTTATTAAGCATTTAAGGAACTGTTGAAAGCCCCAAAGGGAGGTCTGTTTCTGGGGACTAAGAGGAAAAGCTATGAGAGTTGAGCCATAACCCACCTATGGTAATACTTAACAGATGTAGTTTTAATTTTAAAGAAAGTACTTTCTCAGGGCGCCTGGGTGGCTCAGTCAGTTATGACCCCTTCGGCTTGTGTCATGATCCCAGGGTACTGGGATCGAGCCCTGCATTGGGCTCCTTGTTCTGCGGGGAGCCAGTTTCTCCCTCTCCTCCCCGCTTGTACTCTCTCGCTGTCTCTCCTCTCTCTCTCTCAAATAAATAAATAAAATGTTAAAAAAAAAAAAAAAGAAAGTACTTTCTCTAGGAGTCAGGGATGACTCCCGAGATATCTAGCTGAGGTGAATGTTCATGCCAAGAGGACAGGAAGGGGGAGGACAGGAAGGGGTGAATTTTGGGGAAGCATTCAGAATTGTAGGTTTTTGGAATAAATGCTTTGAGTGTCTACTATATGTCACTCAAAATATGTCAGAAAGAGCTTTCTGGCAATAGCGTGAAGGACAAATTAGAGGGAAAGAGATGGGAGAATCCTGTTGGGAGCAGATGAATCTTAAGACTCAAGCAGCTGCAGGGAAAGAGAACAGAATAGCTCTGTCCCTGAAGCTAATATCTACCTGCTAAACCAGTGACCCCTTCCACCCTCACCCTTACTTTCTGACAATGGTTGGGTTTAGCAGGCCAAATAAACTCTGAAGGTCCAGCCTAAGATAAAATCTTTTCTTTTCACTGTACTAGAGATATGGGAACTGTCAGGCCTTGCTGCCAAGTGTTCAGGCAGGGATGATAGTTCCAAGTCTTCCATGACTACTATCCTAGTCAAACCTCTGAGCCTGAGGCATGGGCAGCCTGGCTGGGCTAAGTCTGGCTTCACAATAATTAGTGGATATCAAGGAGCTTCCTACTTCTCATATGCTCTGGCCATTCTGAAGCCGGATTTCCCTTTTCTGAGTTCCCAGAGAAGCCCAGTTTTGACAACAATAAAAACTTCCAGGAAATTCCCAGCACATTTAACCCTCCTCCCACCTCAACTCTCTCTTTATTACCCCACCCCCCACGCCCACTCCAAGAGGAAGGATCTTATCCTTTACTGAATACTTCCACCCCCTTGGCCAGGAAGGTGGTACATCTGAGTTCTCAGATCCTCTCTTCTGAGGCCTATTTGGGGCTGAGGGGAGCACATGAGGGTAATACGTGATCCTGCCTAGAAACAGAGGAATAGTTGTAGTGTTCCTTGAAGTTTCCTAAGGTACCAGATTATTATGGAAGATTCAATTCTAGATGTTCACTCTCCTAGCCTGTCAGGAAGTAATCTAAGAAAGCCCAGGGGCTCAGTCTCTATGCTAGATGTCAAAAATCAATCACCTTTGGAGGCCAGTTTGGAATTATAGGATATAAGCCCCATAAAAACTGGCATTAAGAAAAACAAAACTGCTAACCAAACACAACTCAGAATAAGAGCCAGAAACATAAGCAGTGAATTTACTAACCCACGGAGACTGAGCATTTGGATAGTTCTCATTCTCCAGAAATCCCAAGGGTAGAAAAAAAAAAACATCCATATACATACATATATTCATACAAAGAATTTTATCTACTGCAAAGATATGATTATCTGGCTCCCCAGAAGCTTCTTGTCTCCATTAAAACTGTCCATTAACAACTCTAGCTCCAGTTCTTCTTAGAGATTAAAAGAGCTCCAAAGACCTGTGATCATGGGCATTGATGAGTGTGCCACACACCCTCTGGCTCCAGTCAGATCCCTGGTGTTTGAGCTGTGTGGGCGCCGTGGATGCTTGCTTTCTGGTCCTGCCGCAACCCTTGAAGCAGCTGGTTTAGAAGTGTAAGGTTGCTGTCTCTGCGAGGCAGGGGCAGGGGTGGGAGGCAGTTCCCTTTATACTCGATCACTGCCATCTTGGCCCGATCCTGCTTACTCCGATTTGGGATCTGCAGCATTCTCGTGTAGCCCCCATTCTGACCTTGGTACCGAGGGGCCAGTACTTGAAACAACTTTGGGATCAAGTCTTTCTCCTAGAGCGGGAGAGTTATCCAGGAGAGAGCAGAGTCAGGCACTACTGCGGAGACACATTAAACTTTCAGCACTTCCAAAAACAGGGTCCAAACACATTCACACAAAACTCTTCCATCCCCTAACGTGGTAGCGTCAAAGTTACACAGAGGGGTTACAGGCAATTGTGCAGGTTGGTTCACGTAACATTCAACTAACTTAAGTCACACGTTTCTAATTTAGTTCACAACATCTGTCTGTAAGTGAGTGTCTTAGCTTAATTCTGCCCAGTTCCCCCTTCCTCTAACAACCCCCTCCCCCACAGGGAGCAAAAGATGAGATTTGGGAGGGAGATACGATGCACTCACCGTAAGCCAGAAGTCAGCCATGCGCATGGCTTGTTCGTTGGTGTCTCCCAGCTTTCCATAGTCGATGAGCTGAGGGGACATAACATCACTGATCCAACCCGAGTGAGAAAGGAGGCGCAATCTTACTTCTCTAATGCGGGACCGCAACCCATTCATTCCACCAGCAAAGCATCCCTCTAATTCAGGCCACTCCTAACTCCGCAGCTCTAACTAGTCGTCCATTTGAGGGGCCGGAGGAGAGGGGTCAACTCAGGGTACCAGGGGATTCAGACTTTGGGCGGGGATTGCCAGGGCTATCCCACTTGTCCCCCAAGTCCAGCCGCATCTCAGGCCTGATGCTCCTGGAGGACAGAAGGGTCCCGCCCCCAACTCACTCGCCTTGCGTGGCCCCGCCCCTCACCTTCTCGGCGTAGCCCCTCATTTCGTCCACGCGCGCCCATGACGCCTCGATGCGTTCGTGTCGCACCAGGCCGGTAAGCAAGTTCCGCAACAGGTGGATGCGGGACTCCGGACCAAGGCCCAGACGGCGGAATACACGGCCATGGGAGATGGCGGCGGCGACGGACAGCCGCATATTTCCTAACTTCCCTCCGCCCCTGTGAGGCCGGAACTGGAAACTCGAAGGGAGACGCCGAGGAGACGGCTTTGGAAGGACGCATGCGCCGTACCTAGGTGCGTGGTGGACGTGTTTGCGCATGAGTATCAGAGCCTGCCTCGTTGGCAACCTGGGGGAGGGCGGAGAAGAGGTGTTGGCTTCTTCCAGAGGAGGAGAGCGAGGCGGGCCTCGGGCACTCCTTGTCGCTCCGGGGAACCAGGCGCCCCCTAGTGTGGGACGAAGCGGCCGTCGAGTTTCTCTTGGGCTGCGTCAGTCATCTTGTGGCCTCTAGGGCGACAGGAAGCGCCGCGGAGCCTGCTGGGAAAGTGAGTATCTGAGGGGAAGGCCGCCCCCCCCGGAGGAGTCGGGGCGCTGTAGCCGGCGGCCCTGCCAAGTCTGAGCGGTGGCGAGCCCGCGTGTCTGACACCCTGAGCGTGTCTTTTTGTCACAAAATTATTTTCCGTAATAATGGGGAAATGAAACGAATAACAGTGATGCTCAGAAAAGAAGCGCAGTTAACTGAACATTTTCTTTTGTTGAAGTACATATAGTAACCATCCCAGTTAGAAAGTACAGCAAAGGAAAAGTAATGGGTTAATACTTTTTAATTACATCCGTGTATTTTTTTTAAAAGGTGAGAAACATACCTATGCATTTGTGTTAATGTGCAGTAGCGTTCTAGTTTCTGTTTTTGAGTCTTAATGTCTGCAAATTGGCAGACACTTTGCAATCGCTTTGTCAAAATTACTCCTTGTTGTGGGTTGAATTGTGTCTTCCCCTGCCCCGCCCCCAGAAAGATATGTTAAGCCCAAACCCCTCCCAACCTCCACCGCACTCCCCTCAGAATATGACCTTATTTGGAAATAGGATTATTGCAGTTGCAATTAATTATTAAGATGAGGTCATACCGGAGTAGAGTGGGCATCTAATCCAAATGACTGGTGTCCTCAAAAAAACCAAAAACCAAAAAACAAAAAAGACACAAGTGGAGAGACAGACACACAGAGTGAAGACAACCATGTGAAGACTAGAGACACACAGGGAGAATGCCACGTGACCAAGAAGTCAGAGATCCCAGTTAGGCAGTTGGGAGCCAAGGATCGGCAAGGATTTCTGGCAGACACCTGAAACTAAGAGAAAGACATCGAACAAAATTTTCCCTAGATTCTTGAAAGAATTCATGGCCCAGGTGTCACATTGATTTTGGACTTCCAGCCTTCAGGACTATGAGACAATAAATTGTAGAACAGTGTATTAGTCTCCTAGGGTTTTAGGAGACTAATAACATATTCATGTTCAGTAGATAGCACACTTAGATTTGTCACTCTGTCCTCGCTCATAGGTGACCAGAGAACACTTCTTGTTAATTTTAATTTTGAAAAGTTTTTTTTGTCTGAAGTAGTTAAGAAAAGTTTTAAACATATGGATATGTTGGCATAGATTTATACAAATCCTGTTTCACAATAAATTCCAGAAATTATAATATTGTCTGTGTCTTACTTCTTTGGGATCAATTCTTGCAGCTTTCAGGATTTCCACAATTGAAAATTCATCATAAATTCCTAGTGGTAAAATCTTGTGAAGATTTTCTTCAGCAAAAGTCAAGAGAATGAACTGACATTGTGACATTATTTGATACATTGCTTTAGAAGAAATGTCCACTTTGTGAAAACGTACAGCACCAGACATTGTCCTTAATTATTTTTGTCCATGAAAGCCATCATCTCTTGTCTCTCTTGGCAGTCCTCAAATTTTGATTCTTTTTTCTGTCAATTTCCTTACATTTTGTTGTTGCATAGTTACAGCTTTCTCCACAATTTCTGTGAGCTGGTATTCATGGAACAATTTTAAACCTTGGTGTTTTACTGTGTGTTGTTCAAGGCTTATTCTGGTGGTTTGCAGATATTTTTGTGTCTGATTGACCTCATCTGATACATTACCTTAATAAAAAAAATAACTTGGAAAAGAAAAATCTTGTGCAACTAAAATTGTTTATTTTAAATTTACTGTTTTAAAAGTAGGGCTATGTTCTGCTAAAAGGTTAGAGTCCAAAATGCACCAGAAGTGAATTTGGAAGATCATAAATTCTTATGAATTTACTGTGAAAAGTAACATGTGGCCGAATTTGTGAAATTGATATTTCCTCAAATTAACTTTTTTTTTTTTTTAAGATTTTTTATTTATTTATCTGAGAGAGAGAATGGGAGACAGAGAGCATGAGAGGGGGAGGATCAGAGGGAGAAGCAGACTCCCCGCTGAGCAGGGAGTCCGATGCGGGACTCGATCCCGGGACTCCAGGATCATGACCTGAGCCGAAGGCAGTTGCTTAACCAACTGAGCCACCCGGGCGCCCCTCAAATTAACTTTTCATGTAGAATAAAATATTTGTTAGTGAATTAGTTTAAAAAGTGATAATTTGAAGCCTACATATATATTATAACTCAGCAGTAAGCATAACAACTAGAATTTAGACCAAAAAAAGATTTTTATGTGAGGGTTATTGTATCACTAACACTGTTTAGCATTGTTGTGTAAGGTGATAAAAATCAGGTTGACTTTTGGTTAGGTTTATTTATTTATTTTTTTTTTAAGATTTTATTTATTTATTTGAGAGAGCACGCGCACGGGTGGGGGAGGGATAGAGGGAGAAGCAGTCTCCCTGCTTAGCAGGGAGCCAGACCTGGGGCTTGATCCCAAGGTCCTAGGGTCATGACCTGAGCCGAAGGCAGATGCTTAACCCACTGAGCCACCTAGGTGCCCCTAGCTTTATTACTATTTTAAAATCCTTTACAGATAGTTCACCTCCTTATGGTTTCAGAAGGGCAGATTGCTGCTACCTCCCCACCAGATACCAGATGGCTCTGAGTGTCCAGCTGAGCCTCCAAGGAAGGTACTCAGATGAATCTGAGTATTCTGGGGGAGCCAGGACTTGGAGTAACTCTGTTGAGAGTCCAAGTTGAGCCCCTGAGGCGGTGTTGGTAGTGACTGTAGCTAGTCGGGCAGAGGTGAGGAAAGTGGTCCTAAGCAGTGTTGTGCAGCAGCTGAAGAAGAAAGACCCCAGTCTATAGAAAATTGTTACACATGAAATTTCATAGCTTCTGCTGGAAGAAGGGGGTTGGACTTGGCCCACACTACTGCAGAGAACCCCAGTGTGATATTGTGATATAATGTGTGTGTGTGTGTGTGTGTGTGTGTGTGTAGTCTTTGTCCAGGTTCCTGTCACAGAGTGAAAATTTCCTGAGTGATGGGAATGAGAGGGTCTTTTGTTATCATAAAAGCCCCTTTCAGCCATACCTGAGTTTATGCTAATGAGGTGTCTCTTGGAGGAGGGGGGCGCTGGTTAACAGAGGAACTAACCACATGATTAGAGTGATTAGAGGGTTGGTCCTTTCCCTTCCTCTGGGGAGGTTGGAGATTGACCTAATCACCAGTGTCCAATGATTTAGTCAATTGTGCCTGCGTAAGACCCCTAAACAATGGGGTTTGGGGAGCTTCTGGGTTGGTGAGCGCATTGAAGTGCCTGGAAGTTTAGCATGTGCCTAGAGAGGGAATGGAAGCTCTGCACCCCTTCCTACATACCTTGCTCTATGCATCTCTTCCATTTGGCTGTTCCTTAGTTGTACCTTTTATATAAACCAGTAATAATAAGTAAAAGTGCTTTCTTGCCATTCTAGCAAATTATCAAATTTGAGGAGGTGATCATGGGAACCCCCATTTTATAGGTGACAACCTGGGACTTGCAATTGGCCTTGAAGTGGGGGACTGAGACCTTAACCTGTGGGGTCTATGCTAATTCCAGGTAGTTAGTATCAGAATTGGCTTGTAGGACCCCTAGTCAGTGTCTTTAAAGAATTAGAGAATTGCCTGGTGTGGAAAACCCACATATTTGGTGTCAGAAGTGTTTTAAGTAGAGAAGTAATCTTTTTCCTGTACTCTGAATGACTGCATCCTATTCTGTTGAAGCTTCCATGAAGCAATGTCCTGGGAGCCAGTACAGGGAGTTCAGCAAGGGATGTGGTGATGATGGTGGGAAGCAATTGTCAGATCCTAAGCCAACTTGTGGTTCTATCCCTAGAATCCTGATTGTCTAGAAGTATCATAGGTCCTGATTCTTCATGTGTGTTTTACTTTCAGGTCAGGGTCTTAAAACCTCTTTGGACCCAATGTTCTGAAGGATTAGACAAAGAGCCCATGTCTGGTATCAGATAGAATTGTGATCATATTAGAATCAGTTAAAATGAGTTTTCCACAATTAGAGTCATTAGGATATTGAGGATAACTATAAGTCAAACATCCCAGTTGGAAACAAGACACCTTGTAAGCAGTTGAATTTAGGAAAAGAAGTTACTGATGTATAGGCATCTAAAGTTGGTGGTGGTCCAGGGCTGTAGAGAGACATAGAGTTTGGACAGAAATCAGCATAACCGTCTGTGGGGATATTTCCCTTTGGAAATGATGACTAGCTGTTTCCAGCTTGGCTTACTCTCTTCATGTGGTGTTCTTTCCCCTCCTTGCTTCATTTCCTTGTATTATTAGTGAGATGAACTGCCTGCTGTTGGGATTATAAAGTCCTTCAAGGTCAGGGAAGGACTCTGACTCAGCCATCTCCTCTCCCACTCCTGCTCTTCTACCTCCAGCCTAGTGCTGTGCTTTTTTTTTTTTTTAAGATTTTATTTATTTATTTGACAGAGAGAGAGAGAGTGAGAGAGGGAACACAAGCAGGGGCAGTGGGAGACGGAGAAGCAGACTCCCTGCCGAGCAGGGAGCCCGATGTGGGTGGGCCTCGATCCCAGGACCCTGGGATCATGACCTGAGCCGAAGGCAGACGCTTAACGACTGAGCCACCCAGGCACCCCTGTGCTTTTTTTTTTTTTTTTTAAGTCTTTTTAATATAAGTTTAAAAAAGAGAATTTTGATTTTGTTTTTTTGTTTGTTTGTTTGTTTTTTGGTCTGTGTCCCTGGAAGATTTCACCTTTACTTGGAACAATTATTTATCCCTCCCTTTGTCTTTCACTTGATAGATACTTATTGAGGATTTACTATGTGCCTAGGTACATTGCTTGTGTTAAAAAACAAAATTCAGTTGAGTAAACTTGAAGATCCAATTGGCTTTATTCAATAATTCATGAATATAGCAGGTCCCATCTAGCAAATAGAAAGGAGCTCTGAGGAGTTGTATAAAATGGAAGGTTTTTATAGGCAGAAAGAGGGTGAGACAAGGAAGTTAAAAAAAGGATTATTTTAGGCAAGAAGCCCAGTGGCAGGATATACAGACTGGGACAGAGAAGGATGGAAAGTATATCTAGGGAGGCAAACAGAAAATATCCAACACAAGCAGTGGGGAAAAAAAATCACGCCCAGTTCTTGCATTCATAGCATTTATATTATAGGAAAGCTATTTTTAAAAGGAGTTATGTATACCCCTGGGGGTACACAATGACTCCGCAGGAGATACACATGTATGGATAATTTTTTTAAAAGATTTTATTTATTTATTTGAGAGGGAGAGAACGAGCAGGGGCGCGTGGCAGAAGGAGAGGGAGAAGCAGGGAGCCCAGCATGGGGCTTGGGGCTGCATCCCAGGACTCTGAGATCATGACCTGAGCTGAAGGCAGATGTTTAACCGACTGAGCCACCCAGGCGCCCCCTTGTATGGATAATTTTAAGGTAATTTTTACCAGGTCCTAAACCTCCATATGTCTCTTCTAAAATTGATTTGCCTAGGAATATGTCTGTAGTAGAAATAGCATTCTGGTTCTTTTTTCCCATCTCACTTTTCATGTCGACTCTTACCTCATTTTTAAAAAATAAAGCTGTTCCTTTTGCCCATTTTGAATCTTATTATGGTACACTGTTCCCTGAGTAAAAAGTCTATCTATCTAATCTATCTTAGAATTAGAATATTCAAGACTTATAAAAATCATGCTGGGGGGCGCCTGGGTGGCTCAGTCGGTTAAGCGTCAGACTCTTGATTTCAGCTCAGGTCATGATCTCAGGGTCATGAGATAAAGCCCCGCATTGGGCTCTGTGCTCTGTGCTGAGTGTAGAGCCTTCTTGATTCTCTGCCCCCGCTCTCCCTCTGCCCCTCCCCCTGCTTGTGCGTGTACGCATGCACTCGCTCTCTCTCTCTCTTTCACACACACACACACACACACACTCAAAATCATGCTGGGAAATAACCTTCTACAAAATGTGTTCTGTGTTTTCATTAATTTCAGTAATGAAAAAAAATGAGTATCTTTATTCACTTAAGTCTCAGTTGTGAAGGTGTTCAGGACAGTCACCCCCCTCCCCCATATGCCACTTTGGCATGTGGGTTGTTTTCGGCTGAAGTCATTGAGACCCTGTGGGCTCAAGAGAAAGTTTTGTCCCTTCCTTAATCATGCAGAAAAATCTAAATGGGGGTCTTTCACAGAATAAGAATTATTAACAGATAAATTTTATCTGAGTTACCCATCTGTATGGTAGGGCAAACATCTCATTACCAAACATCTACTCTTTTTTTTTTTTTTAAAGATTTTATTTATTTATTTGAGAGAGAGAGAATGAGAGCACATGAGAGGGGGGAGGGTCAGAGGGAGAAGCAGACTTCCTGCCAAGCAGGGAGCCCGATGCGGGACTCGATCCAGGGACTCCAGGATCATGACCTGAGCCGAAGGCAGTTGCTTAACCAACTGAGCCACCCAGGCACCCACATCTACTCTTTTTATTTTACTTTTTATTTTATTTTAATTCCAGTATAGTTATATTAGGTTCGGGTGTGCGGTATAGTGATTATATTAGGTTCGGGTGTGCGGTATAGTGATTCAGTGATTACATCTGCTGAAAAATCGGCTGATAGCCTTATGGGGTTTCCCTTATATGTAACTATCTTTTGTCTTGCTGCTTTAAAATTTTTTTCTTTATCACTACATTTTGCCATTTAATTATAATATGTCTTGGTGTGGATCTGCTTTTGTTGATTTTATTGGGGGTTCTCTGTGCCTCCTGGATCTGGATATCTGTTTCCTTTCTCAGATTAGGGACGTTTTCAGTTATTATCTCTTCAAATAAATTTTCTGCGCCGTTTTCTCTCTCTTCTCCTGGGACTCCTATAATAGGAATGTTATTACATTTGATGGAGTCGCTGAGTTAGTTCCCTAAGTCTATTCTCATTTTGCATAATTCTTTTTTCTCTCTTTTGTTCAGCTTGATTACTTTCCATTACTCTGTCTTCTAGGTCATTAATTTGTTCCTCTGCTTCTTCCAGACTGCTGTTCATTCTATCAAGCATGTTTCTCATTTCGCTTATTGAGCCTTTTATCTCTGCTATGTTATTCTGTATCTCTGTGTTAATGGTCTCACTGATGTCCTCCACACTTGTCTCAAATCCAGTGAGTAGCCTTATGATCATTGCTTTAAATTCTCCATTAGGCATGTTACTTATATCTGTTTCACTTAGATCTCTGGCTATGGCCTTATCCTGTTCTTTCATGTGGGACAAATTCCTCTGTCTTCTCATTTTGTCTAAGTCTCTGTGCCTGTTTCTGTGTGTTAGGAAAATCAGCTACATCTCCTGTTCTTGAGGGAAATGGCTTTATGAAGAAGGCCTGCAGTGCCCTGCAGTGTAGTGTACCCTGTTCCCCAGGGCCTGGTGCTTCCAGGAACGTCCCCAGTGTGTGCCCGGCATGCTGTGTTCTGCTGCTCTTGTGTTCTGGTTGCTCTATCCTGCAGGCCAGTCATCTACAGAGGCTCTCCTTGCTGCTGGGGGCAGTGTTTGGTCCCTGGCCTGAATGTGATGAGCTGTAACTGGGTGTGCTCTGGTCTGCTTGTGAAATGAGACCTGTCACTGGTGCTGCCACAGGAACCAAGGCCTCACAAAACTCCCATGTTGGGAGACGAGGTGTTGGCAGGGGTTGGGCCCATTTTATGAGGGAGTCCCCTCCCTCCCACTGGTACTGAGGCAAGCATCCTGGGAGGGACAGTTCCACTAGAATGCAAGGGGTCAGGGCCTGATGTAAGCAAGTTAGGTGCTATGCTGGTTTCCGCAGGTGGCCCTGTGCTAATGCTGAAGGCTGGGGGAGGGAAAGGGCAGCTGCCAGTTCCTTTGTTCCTGGAGAGGCCTCTCTGTTAACACTGCCTCTCTGGGACATGCTTGGAGATAAGCAAATAATCCCACTGTGTGCCCTAGGCGCTCTTTAGATTGCTGTTTCCAGGCTGAATGTCTGCAGGCTGTTTGCCTGCCTTCTAAGAGCAGTCCCAATGCCTCTGCTCTCTTCTGAACCAAGCCCGGTGACCTTTACAACTTTAGGCTTTAGGGATACCTGGGTGGCTCAGTTGGTTGGGCATCTGCCTTCTGCTCAGGTCATGATCCCTGGGTCCTGGGATCAAGTCCAGCATCAGGCTCCTTGCTCGGTGGGGAGCCTGCTTCTCCCTCTTCCTGCCACTTCCCCTGTTTGTGTGTGTGTGCTCTCTTTCTCTCCACATGCACATGCGTGTGCTCTCTCCCTGTCTCTGACAAATGAATAAAATTTAAAAAATAAATACATAAACAGCTTTAGGCTTTAAGCCCCACCAGTTGCCAGAAGTCACAAAATTCAGCCCCTCTCACTTTCCTAGCCGTTGCTATGGGAATTTATTTTCCCCGTGCACCCCCCACCCCCCATGTGCTAGTCTGTCTGTCGCCCTTCTCTGTGACCCTGGCTCTCTCCCCAGTGCAGCAGCCACAATCTGTTTCTCTCCCAAACCATGTCTCTGCACTTCCTACCTTCTTCAGTGTTTCCTCTTCTCTACCTTTGGTTGTGGAGTTTGTTCTGCCAGTCTTCAGGTTGATTTCTGGGGCATTTAGGATGATTTGGTAGAGTCTAGGGTCCTCCTACTGTGCTGCCATCTTCCCAACTACCCATCTGCTCTTCTTATCACCCTGTGAAGTGCATTCCTTTCCTCTGAAATCCCAGATCCCTACCCCTTTCTCCTTAGTTCAGAATGATATATATACACACCTCATTTTGCTTGACTGTCTTTGGAATTTCCATGTCTGTGTGGATTCCCTGTATATACACTATTTTTTTAAATTTTATTTCTTAAAAGATTTTTATTTATTTATTTGACAGAGAGAGAGGCAGCGAAAAAGGGAACACAAGCAGGGGGAGTGGGAGAGGGAGAAGCAGGCTTCCCACTGAGCAGGGAGCCTGACGTGGGGCTCGATCCCAGGACCCTGAGATCATGACCTGAGCCGAAGGCAGACACTTAATGACTGAGCCACTCAGGCGCCGCCCCCCCCCCCGTATATACACTATTAAATTTGATTTTCTCCTGTTAATATGTCTCATGTTATTTGATTCTTAGTTCAGCTAGAATAACCTTTGAGGGACAGGAATTCTTGCTCCCTGACAGTTGCATATTTCATATAATTTCAGGAATTAGGAGATGAAAATTGTTTATTTCTGATAGTTTAATGTTGCATCTAAAAGAAAAAGCAATATATATTAAAGGTAAGTTAATCAAGAACATTTATTCAGACTCATGGAAGAAATGTTTTAATTGGCTTTTTATTTTTTAAAAAAGTTTTATTTGAGAGAGCATGTGCATGCATGGGTTGGGGGAAAGGGGCAGAGGGAGAGGAAGAGGGGAACTTGAGCAGACTCCATGCTGATGTGGGACTCAGTTTTACAACCCTGAGATCATGACCTGAGCAGAAACCAAGAGTCAGAGGCTCAACTGACTCTGCCACTCAGGCCCCCCTTAATTGGCTTAAAAAAAAAAACAAACAGCTTTATTGAGGTAAAATTTGCATACCATAAAGTTCTTTCGTTGCCTTTTGACTAAAGTTTGGGTACTGTGAATGCATATCATTTTAGTTCTGGCTAACGTGTTTTTGCTGTCACTTTTCAACTAATTCTCTGGTCATTTATTCATTCCTACCATCTACTTAAGAGATTTAGATTTACTTAAATGTGTTGTTAATTCTGTAAACAATGCCCTAAACCATAATAATTAATATACCTTCTTACACCCTGCACTTCCTAGTGGCCCGATATCTTTTTTGACTTCTTTTGTTTTTGCTGTTAATCTCCACTGAACCCAGTATCACTTTAGCATTGGGTATTATTTGTCTAAGAATACATGAACTAATTTAAAAAATCCTGCCCATCCATTTCTTTGGGTGATGTATTTTCAGTAACAATTTATTCTTTATGTTTAAGACTTATTTATCACAGATTTGTGAAATATTTTGTTGTATACTAACAAAAAATGGAAATGATAATCCATAAGAAATCAATTGATATTTAAATTTTAATTTTATATACATATTTTTGTGGCAGAGAAGTGAAGGGAAAGAAAAATTCTTCTCTATCTTTTTGAAGTCTTCCAGATGGACTAAGGATTAAATTTACATGCAATAAGGGGCGCCTGGGTGGCTCAGTCAGTTAAACATTTGTCTTTGGCTCAGGTCATGATCCCAGAGTCCTGGGATCGAGTCCTGGGATCGAGTCCCACGTCAGGCTCCCTGCTCAGAGGGGAGTCTGCTTCTCCCTCTCCCTTTGCCCCTCCCCCTGCTCCTTCTCTCTCTCTTGCTTTCGAATAAATAAATAAAATCTTTTTTAAAAATTGACATGTGATAGATCAACAGAACAAAAAAATCCAAAATTTTATTACATGTGCATGGAAGCCCACTAATGCAGTTGAAACCTAAAGAAATGATCAAGGCAGGCAGTTTGTATCATTTTTAAGACAAAGAGACAACAAATCTGTGAGAAATTGACAGGACAAAGAAAACTTAACTTTAGGAACTTCAATTAAGGGAATTCTAAACAGAATTTGGGCTGGGATAGTAAATTAGTAAAAAGTAACAAGGGTTGTTTATATAGCCTTGTCAGCTCCAAATTTCCCATCTCTGGTGATAAGGATGTCCCTTTACTTCCTGGTACAGGGAGGCACCCTTCATATGGGAGATGTATTTTCTGCTTTCAACAGAACAGAGTAGAGTCTGAGTGTTTTTCTTGCACAGGCTCTCAAGTAACTTTTTAAAATAACCAATATGCCAAAATGGCCCATCTTGGGGCAGCCTGCCCTTGGCCCTACAGAAGCCATGTATGCAACACATGTAACTGACGAAGGGCTTGTGTGTAGAATATGTAAAACAAACAAAAAAACTCCTATAAAATCCTCACAAAATAAAAATGGACAAAAGACTTGAGCAGGCACTTTATAAAAGTGAATAACCAAATAGTCAGCAAAGCATGAGAAGATGCACAATCTCACGGTAATCAGGGAAATGCATATCAAAATTAAATTGAGATAGTATTACATACCCAGAATGACTAAAATTAAGAAGACTGATAATACTTCATTTTCCCTGTGCACTCCCCTGTAAGTGTTGTAAATATGAAAAGCAACTGGAATTCTCTTGTACATGGCTATTAAGGATATAAATTCGCACAGCGACTTAAAAAATTGTTTGGTGTTCTCTACTGAAGTTGAAGCTATATCTAGGATATAGATAGGTAGATCTCTACTATGACCTAGCAATTCTACGCCTAGTATATATCTAATGTAAATGTGAACAGATAGACAATAAAAGACATATACAAGAATGCTTATAGCAGTACTACTAAAAATATACCCGGGCTAGAAACAACCCTAATGTCCATCAATAGTATAATGAGTAAACAAATGGCATTATTGTCATATAATGGGATATTATACAATGATGAAAATGAACTACCTACAGTTCCATTTAGCAACATAGATAAATCTCACAATGTTGAGTGAAGGAAGTTAGGCACAGAACATATACACTGTATCATTCCAATTGCCTATTCAAAACCAGTACTAAAATATGGTTGAACCTCTGGAGTAGAGAGTATACTGATTAGAAGAGGGCATGATTAAGGGTAATTGAGTGGATGGGGATGGATTCTGGGGTGTTGGTAATGTTCCATAACTTGACCTGGGTGGACCTAGATGGCAGTTACCTGAGTGTTTTGTGATAATTCATTGAGCTGTACACATGTAAACTGTGTGTTTTTTTTAGTATAACTTATATTTTAGTTAAAAAAAAAGAAAGGCAGAAAAGCTATATTCTTTTATAGCCTTCCGACTCACTAAGAGTTATTTCTCCCTGGTAGATGTCATATGGATGAATAAAGGCCCCCCAAACATGTCCATACCTTAATCCCCAGAACCTGCAAACATGTTAACTTACATGACAGAAAGAATTTTGCAGATATGATTAAAGATTCTGAGGTGGGGAGAGTAGCTTGGATTATCCAGATAGGCCCAATGTAATCACAGGGTCCTTACAAGAGGGAGGCAGGAGGGTCAAAGGTAGAATGATGCACCATGAGAAAAACTTGCCTGGCCATTGCTGGCTTTGATGATGGAAATGGGTAATAAGGCTAGGAATGTGGGCAGCCTCTAGAAGTTGGAAAATGCAAGAAAATGGACTTTCCCCTGGAATGTTCAAAAGGAATGTGGCCCTGTCACTAACTCATCCCCAGTAAATTAGCCCCGTAAGACTCATTTTTATACCTTATACCTCCAGAACTGTAAGAGAATTGATGTGTTGTTTTAAGCCACCAAGTCTGTGATAATCTGTCACAGCGGCAATAGGAAAGTTACAGTGGGTTATACATTGTTAGAGTACATTGCACATAGTAGGTGCTCTGTAAATGTGTATTGAATGAATGCTCAAGCTTCCAAAATGTCTGATTCTTAATTACAATAAAGGATTTTCACAATAAATATGGATGTTTTCTGTGAGAATTCAAGACCGGTATGATGATGTGATGTGACCAGGCAGTTTTCTTCCAGTCTGTCTCCTCCTAATTTTCAAACCGCCTTAAACTTTCTGGTCTAAAGGTCTGGAGGTGAAGTTAAAAGAGCACAGGGTTTGTAGTAATTAGACGCAACAGAATTGGGGATGAGGATGTGGATGGAGGTGGCGTGATTAGGGCTTTTCTTTAGTCCATCAGAGGCATTCATTTGTCAGGAGGGAGATTAGGATTTTTTACAAAAGAAATATAGAAAGAAATAAGCCTGAAGTAATATTAGTCTTTGATGTCCAAAATGGATTTTGCCATGTATTAACTTAAGACTCAGTCACAGAAATGGAGTATGCAGTCACATGGTCAGGTAGAGGGAGGCCCTGGGGTTTAACTTTATAAACTTTATAAAGATGGCCTGAGATGTCTCACTGAGACAGTGAGAGAGGGAACACAAGCAGTGGGGAGCTGGAGAGGGAGAAGCAGTCTCCCCACTGAGCAGGAAGCCTGACATGCTAGACACACTAACCCTAACACTAACCCTAACCCTAACCCAGAACACTGGGATCATGACCCAAGCCGAAGGCAGATGCCCAACGACTGAGCCACCCAGGCGCCCCTAGATGCCCTGAGTTTTTATGTGCTGTGGATCTTAGTTGAAGCCCAGTGGGCTGCCATATGCCTACAATAACAGAGTGAGTTTACTCAACCCTGAACTGGACTGCTGGGCCAACTTTTGAGGTGGAAGATGTGAAATTAACTCCATGTTCTGCAACCAGAAGAATCCTTGGTACAGCATCAGTAGCTCAGGAACATTGTCCGTGCCAAAAGTCTAGACTCTATGTTAACTAGCCAATTCAGCAGCAGCCTCCTGCAAAATGTTCAGCAGTTCGGTGCACAAAGGACAGTGCTCCAGATACCAGTAGGTGGCAGCCACCACAAGAAAAACCAGCATGAGGCTAGAGTCTCTTCTCAATGCCAGGAGATGAGAGAAGCGTACATTCTTAACACCATAATTTTGGGGGAGAGGTGCAGAGAAAGGAGAGGCTCTCTAAGTGATCAAGCATTATTTTATCCAATAAAGATCAAATGCTTCCTAAGAGTATATTTAAAATGTCAGATTGGATTAAGTTTAAACTAGATTGAAACTAATTAATTATTTTCTCCTGGTAACAAGTGAATGGGGATTTGGGAGGGATATTAGATTACAGAATAAAATAAGGAGAGTAAAGTATTTCTTTACATCATTTGAGTTGTAGTATATGAGTTAGGATTCATCCCAAATTGCCCTTTTGCAAGGCCATTCAGATTTCTTCTTGGATAAGCTTTTCAGAAGAGGAAAGAGCACCAGAGAAGTGCACACCAATTTATCTTTCTTTTTTCCCCTTGTTTTTCCCCATCCCTTTTTCCTGGTCTGTCTTTGAGTTTGGGAAGTTGGGAGGGAATTTAAACTTATATTCATAGCCCACTTGCTCCTATATAAATCTTCCTTCTCTTTAGAAGAATGCTCTTCAGGCAGGAAAGTTTAAAAAAAATATCCCCATTCAACAAAACTTTACTGAAGATTGAATAAGTGTGAGGCTCTGATAAATACAGGGTATGTACAGAAGAAAAAGTTGGCTCTAGCCTGCACACAGGGAGCAGGGGAAATAGGGAAATAGATATTTATTTATGTATTTATTTTATTTTATTTGACAGAGAGAGAGCACAAGCAGGGGGAGCAGCAGAGGGAGAAGCAGGCTCCCTGCTGAGCAAAGAGCCTGATGCAGGACTCGATCCCAAGACCCTAAGATCATAACCTGAGCCGAATGCAGATGCTTAACCAACTGAGCCACCCAGGCATCCCAGGAAATAGACATTTAAACAAATGGTTGTTATAAACAAGCACTTGAAAAACAAGCTGAGACTATTTTTTATTAAGTCTTAAATTTTAATTCCAACATAGTTAACATACAATGTTATGTTGGTTTCAGGTATACAACATAGTGATTCAGCAATTCTATACATTACTTAGTGCTTATCATGATTAGTGTACTCTTTATTCCCCATCATCTATTTTACCCTCCCCCCCACCTTCCCTCTGGTAACCATCAATTTGTTCTCTGTAGTTAAGAGTCTCTTTCTTGGTTTCTCTCTCTCTTTTTCCCTTTTGCTCATTTGTTTTGTTTCTTAAATGCTACATATGAGTGAAATCATATGGTATTTGTCTTTCTGACTGGCTTATTTCTCTTAGCATTATTCTCTCTAGCTCCATCCATGTTGTTGTGAATGGCAAGATTTCATTCTTTTTTATGGCTGAGTAATATTCCATTTGTGTGTGTGTGTGTGTGTGTGTGTGTGTGTGTGTGTGTGTGTGTGCGTGCATGCATATATATACACACACACACCCACATCATCTCAATCCATTCGTCTGTTGATGGACAGTTGGACTACTTCCGTAATGCAGCTATTATAAATAAAGCTGCTATAAACATTGGGATGCTTGTATCCCTTTGAATTAGTGTTTTTGTATTTTTTGGGTAAATGCCCAATAGTGTGATTGCTCCATCATAGGGTAGTTCTATTTTTAACTTTTTGAGGAACCTCCATACTGTTTTCCATAGTGGCTGCAACAGTTTGCATTCCCACCAGCAATGCACAAGTGTACCTTTTTCTCCACATCCTCGCCCATACTTGTTTCTTGAGTTGTTGATTTTAGCCATCTGACAGGTGTGAGGTGGTATCTCATTGTAGTTTTGATTTGCAGTTCCCTGATGAGTGATGTTGAGATCTTTTCATGTGTCTGTTGCCCATCTGTATATCTTCTTCAGAGAAATGTCTGTTCATGTCTTCTGCCCATTTTTAATTAGATTATTTATTTTGGGGGTATTGAGTTTAATAAGTTCTTTGTATATTTTGGAACTAACCCTTTATTGGACATATCACTTGCAAATATCTTCTCCCACTCAGTAGGTTGTTTTTTGGTTTTGTTCATTATTTCCTTTGCTGTACAGAAGCTCTTTATTTTGATGTAGTTTATTTCTGTGTATTGTGAAAGAAAGTGGTCCAATTTCATTCTTTTGCATGGTGCTGTCCAGTTTTCCCAACATCATGTGTGATTGTTGTGTGTGACTGTCTTTTTCTCATTGTATATTTATTCCACTTTTGTTGGAGATTAATTGACCATATAATTGTGTGTTTATTTCTGGGTTTTCTATTCTGTCCCATTGATCTATGTGTCTGTTTTTTTGCCAGGACCATACTGTCTTGATGACTGCAGCTTTGTAATACAGCTTAAAGTCCAGAATTATGATGCCTCCGGCTTTGTTTTTCTTTTTCAAGGTTGCTTTTGCTATTCAGAGTCTTCTGTGCTTCATACGAATTTTAGGATTGTTTGTTCTAGTTCTGTGAAAAATGCTGTTGGTATTTTGATAGGGATTGCATTAAATATATAGATTGTTTTGGGTAGTGTAGACATTTTAACAATAATTGTTTTTCCAGCCTATGAGCATGGACTGTCTTTCCATTTTTTTGTGTCATCTTGAATTTCTTTCATCAGTGTTTTATAGTTTTCAGAGTTTAGGTCATTCACCTCTTTGGTTCAGTTTATTCCTAAATATTTTATTGTTTTTGGTGCAATTATAAATGGGATTGCTTTCTTAATTTCACTTTCTGTTGCTTCATTATTAGTGTATAGGAATGCAACAGATACCTGTACATTGATTTTGTATCCTGTGACTTTACTGAATTCATTTATCCGTTCTAATAGTTTTTGGTGGAGTCTTTAGGGTTTTCTATATATGATATTGAGAGACTGAGACTAACTTTTATACTGACTTTCTAGGCCCATGTCTGTAAAACAGTCCCAGATGCACAATTAGTTATATTCTCTTCATTTTTGTCAACATTTCCACCTTGCATTTCCATCCCATTTATCACATTTTATTTTGTCCTATGTTCATTTTTCCCTACTAGTCTATGTACATCCTTGGAATGAGATCTATGTGTAATTCACTTTGTAAAGCTCTGGGTCCTGGCAAAATTCTAGATACACAGAAGTGTTGAGTGTGAAACTGTCAATCTCAGGCTGTGCAAAGATATGTATGTTCAAGGATATTAATTACAATGGTATTTATAATAGTGAATATTTAGGACCCTGGTTGCCTACCAGTAGAGACGTGGTTAATTATATACAAAGGAATATTACACAGGCATTAAAATATGCCATATCATTGATCTTGAAAGGTGTCTATTGTAGATTTTGAGTGGAAAAGGAGATTATAGGAGAGCGTGTGTACTATACATTACCATGCATGACAAATTGTATGTATTTAAATATGTGTTCATACGCTTTGAAGGATGGTCATTTAAATGTTCACAGAAGTTAATCTGAGTGGTGGGATTTTGTGTTTTAAATTTCCCTTTTAAATATTTTTCCACATTTTTGTAATTTTTTCAATGAATAAATGTTATTTTTAAAAAATCAACAAAGCTGGGGCACCTGGGTGGCTCAGTCGTTAAGTGTCTGCCTTCAGCTCAGGTCATGATCCCGGGGTCCTGGGATTGGCCCCGCATCAGGCTCCCTGCTCGGTGGGAAGCCTGCTTCTCCCTCTCCCACTCTCCCTGCTGTGTTCCCTCTCTTGCTGTCATTCCCTGTCAAATAGGTGGATAAAATCTTTAAAAAGAAAAAAAAAACAAAGCTAACTGATGGTAATAATAATAACAATATAACAAAAAAATTTCATCAAAATCTGATTCTCTTTCTCTCTTTTATTCTTTTGTTCAAAACTCTTCAGGGTCCTATTGCATAGTGGTTCTCAACCAAAGAATCCAAATATTCCAGGGACATTTGGCAATGTCTGAGCAAATATTTGGTTGTCATGATTGCAGAGAGTGCTACTAGCATCTAATGGGTAAAGGTCAAGGATGCTGCTAAACATTCTATAATGCATAGGACAGATCCCCACCCCCCAACAAAGAATTAACTGGCCCTGAAGGTCAACAGTGTAGAAGTTGAGAAATGATCAGAATTATCCTGATAAGGCTCTTTACCACCATCTGGTGGTGAGCAGGGCCTACAACTTCTATGTAGTTTCAGCAGGAATTCTCATGATTGAACTCTAGGGCCTCAGAAATAAGATGGGAGGCTGTAAGAAGGATATTTATAGTTAGAATGGGAATCAAGGGAAGAGCAAGGAAAATTCGTGGTTTAAAGTGTCTGTGATGTTCTTACTAAGACCAGTAGTTGCTTGTGAGATGGGTATAGTGTATTTGTGAACCCCATATTAAGATCCCCAATTTCATTGTGACTCCAGAGACCCCAAATAACTAGGTCCTGAGGCAAGAGAGGCATTGGGTGATGTTTATAGATTTTTTTAACTTGACAGATAGAAGGGAGCTGGAGTGATGATGGGAGTCTGCAGTTGGACCAGTAGGTGCCTCCCCAGTACACAGGATGATAAATCTGTTCTTCCAGGAATAATTCCAGCCCAGAGCACATGAAGCCAAGGTAGGGCTCCTTGTTTTGGCTCAATTTAGCTATCACCTCTATCTGATTCCTTCTCAGGAATCCATTTTCAAGACCTAGGTTTCTTTGTTTGACCCTACTCTTCTCACTCCCACCTCCGACAATATGTAGAAAAAGTATCTATTCTTGCTCTGCTCATCAATTTTACCCTCCCTCTCTACCCTCTAGTTTTTTGTTTTCTAATTATCATTTACTAATGAGCTGCTCACCTGGCAGCTATGTCTCATACTACTCTCCACTGCTCTCAGCAGTGCTGTGGGCCACTGTTTATTTTCCTGCCTGCTGGTCACTCCTGGAAAGCCTGCATTCTCTCACCCTTTGAAAGGATGCTGCTCTCTGCTGACCAGTGTAGGAATATCATGCAGCCCTTATTTCTTTTCGGCACTGTTGCTTTATTTTCTACAACTTCATTATTCAAATCGGTTTAGAGGTAGCAATCTTTACCATGGCCTTAAATGGTGTTGCAGGGGGTGCCTGGGCGGGTCAGTCGGTTAAGCATCCCACTCTTGATTTCGGCTCAAGTCATGATCTCAGGGTCATGAGATTGAGCCCCTCCGCTTGCGCGCTCTCTCTCTCAAAAAAAAAGGATGTTACAGATTGGTTTCTCCAGAAGCAGATGCTGAAGCAGTGTGTTTATTAGGGATGATCACCCAGAAAGGGGGCAGAAGAAAAAGTTAAACTGTGATGCAAGTCCCACAGACCTTCATCAGCCAGGTGGGGAGCTCTGGAGCTAATGTAGCCCATCAGAGCATCCTCTGTCAGGCTACACTGGCCAAATATTTTATATATTGTTTCACTTAGTCACTGGATGCAGGCTGCCCCAGGAAGGTTATGACCTCAGGTGAAGGGACTCTGTGGTTGAGGCAGATTTGGAGGATCTGGCAGCTGAAGAATAGCTGCTTGCTCCCCTCTATTCCCCTCAGCTACAAGTGCTTCCTTGAAGGAAGATCTGGGGGGCACATTTCTGTGTTTACCACAGTGGAATTGACGGGACTCACAATGTAAACTACAAGATAAACACTATTGTTCTCCTGGGTCAAAGGAAAAGCACTAAAGATAATTAAACTAGTAGGGAGGTTGTTGGGGGGGGGGGAACATGCCCTGGTTCATAACTTTTCCAACCTTGAATGAATGCAAATCTCTTAGATTGCATTAGAAATAATAATGGCTTTGGGCACTGTTAGGGAGCTGTTGCCAAGGACCCAAACAATGCTCTGATTCTGCCCTGGCCTAGCCACCTTCACCCCACACCTCCAACACTCATCCCCCTTTTATATCTTTAATCTTTACAGGTTTATATCTTTAATTCTATTTTATTTTTAAAATATTATTTAGAGGAAATAAAATACAAACACAGGAGCCAATAAGGCAAACACATTTGTGACCACTGCTACATCAAACTGGAAAACTCACTAGCTACCTCTCTGTGCTTCTCTTAAGTGCCCCTTCCCAATTTTAATCCTTAATCTTCCTCTCCTCAATAGTAATTACTCTCCTGACTTTTATAGTAATTGCTTTAATTAGTTTTATATTAATTGCTTGCTTTTTTTTCTTTAAAGTTTTATCTCCCAAGTGTTCATCTCTAGTCCCTGTGGTTTAATCCTGCCTATTAAAAAACAATGTGATATGTCTTCTAATTTTTTATTACTCTACAAGATTTCCCCTGTTTTCCTTTCTTTTCTTTACAGTTTTTCTTATGAACTGCCTTATGAATACTTGACCTGTTCCTACAGCCTGCATTTTGCTGGGTGCATACTGTTGGTGCAGTTCAACATGCTCCTATCTTTTGTATTTTCTATAAATTGGCAGCTTGATCGAGAGACTGGATAGATTTATGTATGCTCCTTTTCGTGTTTTATGTTCTTTCAGTGAGGAGGCACATAGTCTGATTGTCTCTCTTTTTGTTTTGTTCGTTTTAAAGATTTTATTTATTTATTTGTCAGAGAGAGAGAGCACAAGCAGGGGGAGCGGCAGGCAGAGGGAGAAGGAGGTTCCCTGCTGAGCAAGGAGCCCAAGGCAGGGCTTGATCCCAGGACCCTGGGATCATGACCTGAGCCGAAGGCAGACGCTCAACTGACTGAGCCACCCAGGTGTCCTGTCTCTTGTGATAGTGGCTGTTGATGCTCAAAGCTCGGACGCAGTAATTCATTGGAGGATGCAAAATGGGAAAATTCTAATTTTCATTTATTTATAATCGAGAATCCTTTCATAAAGAAACACTTCCCCTCATCTACTATTCTGTAGCCCAGTGGTGGAGATCAAATAGGAAAGGAAGGATAATTGGTTGATTCTTTTTCTTCATTTACCTTATTAATTAATAATTTAATTATTAGTTTATTGTGATGTTTTCAAAACAGTGAATTGGTTCCCTGATATTTTCTGAAAGTGATCAATTTTATTTATTTCTTTTATTAAAAAAAATATTTTATTTATCTGACAGAGAGAGATAGCGAGAGCAGGAACACAAGCAGTGGGGAGTGGGAGAGGGAGAAGCAGGCCTCCTGCGGAGCAGGGAGGCTGATGCAGGGCTCGATCCCAGGAGCCTGGGATCATGACCTGAGCCGAAGGCAGACGCTTAATGACTGAGCCACCCAGGTGCCCCGAAAGTGACCAATTTTAAACATATTTGATGGATTTCAATAAATTTTAATTTTTATTCTTTTGAAGCTCAGATTGTCCCATCTTTAATTAGTGAGAGCCCTTTCTAATTGGCTCCTGAGTAATTTTGACATGACCCTAGTAGTCTTTCTGGTATGCAAAGAATTTCTAGGCCCTTCTGTATGTTTTCTGCTCCAGACTTGGAATCAGATATTTCCTGAAAAAGTCCTAGTATCTTTTAGTGGAAGTTTGTATTATAAGAGCACAATCCAGATGTTACAGAATATGAACCTGTCCTATGGTGCTGGTACTAGAAAAGTGTATTAGTGAAGGAGAAACAAGATTTGAAATATATGGAGCCAGAAGCTGATCTCTGGAGAATTCTTCCAGTGTGTAAGATCTGTAAGCCAGGACTTGGTTTTCATTGATACTTGAGTCAAAATGGAAGTTCTCTACTGTCACGAATGTACTTGATAAAGTATCATATACCATTTTAAATGCATCAAACTTTTCCCCTCCCTTTTTTGGTGGGAATTATGTGAAAGAGAATTCTTTAGAATTTTTGTGTTTATAGGGCACACACATGTAAGCACTACAGATAGTATCCTTACTACAAGAGAACAATAGAAAGTCACTGACCTATGAAAAGTATACTGCCAACAACAAAGGAAAAAAGTTTTAGAGGCATATCAATCAGCTAATTAATACAAATATGTTGTTTTTGGATTTTGTGGTTTATAGTTGTCAACTTTTAACATGTAATTTGTTACATTTCTTCTAAAAGTTTTCATGTTTTTAAAATTCCTTTTGCACCTACTTTTGGATTTATAATCATGTTTTCTTTTTCTTTTTTTAAAAATTTTATTTGAGAGAGAGAGAGAGAGTGAGCGAGCATGAGTTAGGGGGAGGGGTAGAGGGAGAGGGGGAAGAGGACTCTCCGCTGAGCATGGAGCCTGATGCCGATGCCGATGCTGACCTTGATCCCATTCCCAGGACCCTGGGACCATGACCTGAGCTGAAGGCAGACCCTTAACCGACTGAGCCACCCTGGTGCCCATGTTTTCTTTTTCTTTTAGAGAGCTTTCCAAATCGTATAAACTTCAGGCACCTGGATCTGCTCCTACACAGAGGCCTAAGTCTTGGCATCTCAACCTTTTCTCCCATTATCTTTGCCTATATCTGCAGCCTTATCTCTTTTCCCTGCTGCTCCTATGTTCCTGTGACACTGAATTCTTTGTCATTCCTGACCTGTAACTATCTGGCTGCTTCATGACCTTTCTTAACTGCCCCTCTTGGCCTGGAAACCATTTCATACCTGTTATCTTTCTCAACTCCCTCATCTTTTAGGTCCTGTCAGTCACTTCTCCCTTTGGGTCCTCAATGTCCCTTCTCATTCTTCAGTCACAACACTTGTTAATACTACATCAAACTTACATATGGGTTGGTATAAAACCCTTGAAGGTGATGGCAGTAGCTGCTGCTTCTCCTTCTACTCTTCTTCCTCCTTCCAAATTATCTATTACTGACCTCTACTTCAGAGCCAGGAACTCTTCTACTTGATTTTACAGGTTTTGTCTAATTTAAGTTTCCTAACAACTTGCTATTATAATCCCCAATTGATAGTTGAGGAAATAATAGAGTTAAAGATACAACTTTGCCCATATCACAAGACTGGTAAGTGGAAGATCCAGAATTCAATCCCAGACAACTTGACACCAGATTTTCTGCTTTTAACCACTACCATGCTGCTGCTTTTTCTTAATAAATGTTGACTGAATAAATACCAGGCACTGGAATAGGTGTTTCAGCTTTATTTCATTTTCTTGAAATCCCTTTTAATTCACATTACCTATATCATACGAGCTATGAGTACTAACATCATGAGAACACTTACCCATAATTTTATTTTGATTACAAGGGACTAATAATGATCATTATTATTTTGTTTTTGTTTTTATTTTAGATTTTTCTTTTTTAATTTGAGAGAGAGAGAGAGCAGGGGGACAGAGCAGAGAGAAAGGGAGAAGCAGACTCTTCCGAGCAGGGATCCTGATGCGGGGCTCCATCCCAGGACCCTGGGATCATGACCTGAGCCCAAGGCAGGCAATAAACAGACTGAGCCACCCAGGCACCCTGATCATTATTATTATTAAGATCTGCTTCTACCCACAAAACACTTCTGACCCCAAATGTGTGGATTTTTCCATACCAAGCAATTCTCTAATTCTTTGCAGACACCAACTAGGTGTCCTTTAATTTAATTTTATTCTGACACTAAGTACTTGAGTTACTGCAGACCACACAGTTTAAGGGTTCAGTCCCACAAGACTGCCTCCCATTTCAGATGCCAATCATAAGTAGTAGGTCCCTGATTACCTACACATCTGTCCAACTTGGTTTCAAATTGGGTATTCCCACGACCCCATTCTCAGGTTCGATAATTTGCTATAATGGCTCACAGAATTCAGGGGTTTTACTTACTTACCAGTTCATTATAAATGATACTAGAAAGGATACAAATGAACAGCCAGATGAAGAGTCCTATAGGGCAAGGTTTGGAAGAATCCCAAATACAGGAGCTTCTGTCTCTGTGGAGTTTGGGATGCACCACCATCGTAGCCTGTGAATATGTTCACCAAGCCAGAAACTCTCTGAACCCCTTCATTTAGGGTTTTTTTATGGAGGTTCCATGACATAGGCATGATTGATTAACTCCAGTCCTTTTCCTCTCCTAGGAGGTGGGGAGGGGCCAGTGGGGCTGAAAGTTCCAACCCTTTAATCATGTGGGTAGTTTCTCTGGCGACTAGCCCCTATCCTGGAGCTATGGAGAGGTCCATCCAGAGTTACCTCATTAACATAAATGTGTTTGAAAGGACTTATTATGAATAACAAAGGGTACTGCTCTCACTCCTATAGCTCATGAAATTGCAAGACTTTTAGGAGCACTCTGCCAGGAACCTGGTCAAAGACCCAAGATCTATTTCTTATTATGTCACAGTATCTAACTAGTTAATAGTCAGAAATAATTGGAAACTTCTCCTGAGAGGAGTCTATGAGGCACCTCAAATGCCCCCTCCTATTTCTGGAGGGGATTCATTTATGTTGTCAGTCTTGTCCCTCTTCTTTTCTTTCTTCATCTGTGTAGAGGCTACTTTTAGGGAAACAGGGTTGAGCAATGGAATGTAGAAAGGGCCACAGTGACCACCTGGCTGAATACAGATAGATCTAACAGGCGACCAACCTCAAAATATCCATAGACCCTATCTGACTAATGGGCTACTTATAACTAGGCACAGTTACCAAAAAGGGAATTCACCATACCTCCTCACCTTCCCTCTTTACAAACGGCCCCCACTCACTGCCTCCTGGCAGAAAGCCTTTCTTCTGCAGTCCAGCCTGCAGCTCCCCTACAGTGTATTCAGTAAACTTCTATCTCCTTTGTTCTGCCTCACGTGAATTCTTTCACCACCTTGCCACTGGCCTCCATCCTATCACCCAAATTTGGGGGCCCCCATCCGATCAGATGGACACCCCGTGTAGACACCACAATCTGTGTATAACTTATTCATTGAATGAGCTGGACTCAGTGGTGTATAATCAGTCTATTCCTTTATTTCTCTCCAGCCTCTGCCTGCTACCATTTTATTCCCGATCTCCCTTTTCCATTCCTGAAACTATTCTTGGGAAGTGGCAATAACTTTTCTAGTCACTTTTGGGTATTAGAATATCTGATGTCTTAGGTATCAAAGAGTACAGTCCAATCTAAAATCAAAATGTACATCTCTCATCAAATCCTAAGCTGCTCTTCTTGGCTACCCGTCAGTCATCAAATTCAGGCCTGATTCATAATTTCGTAGGGCAGAGAGGGGAAGGATGTCATGGCCTGTTTTCTTTTTCTCATTGCTCTATTTCCTTTCATCTTCCCAGTCTTATTATTTGGTTAGAGGGGTGAGAGGTAAAGGGTCACTAGTGCTATTTATGATTTTCTCTTAGCTGACAAATACTCTGTGCCATGGATATTTATTAATTTTTTATTATTATTATTTTTTAATTTTATTGTTATGTTAGTCACCATATAATACATCATTGGTTTTTGATGTGGTGATCCACGATCCATTGTTTTCATATAACACCCAGTGCTCCATGCAGTACATGCCCTCCTTAATACCCATCACCAGGCTAACCCATCCCCCCACCCCTCCCCTCTAGAACCCTGTTTGTTTCTCAGAGTCCATAGTCTCTCATGGTTCATCTCTCCCTCCGATTTCCCTCCCTTCATTTTTCCCTTCCTTCTCCTAATGTCCTCCATGCTATTCCTTATGTTCCACAAATAAGTGAAGCCATATGATAATTGACTTTCTCTGCTTGACTTATTTCACTTAGCATAATCTCTTCCAGTCCCATCCATGTTGATGTAAAAGTTGGGTATTCATCCTTTCTGATGGCTGAGTAATATTCCATTGTATTTATGGACCACATCTTCTTTATCCATTCATCCGTTGAAGGGCATCTCGGCTCTTTCCACAGTTTGGCTATTGTGGACATTGCTGCTATGAACATTGGGGTGCATATGGCCCTTCTTTTCACTACATCTGTGTCTTTGGGGTAAATACCCAGGAGTGCAATTGCTGGGTCATAGGGTAGCTCTATTTTTAAATTTTTGAGGAACCTCCACACTGTTTTCCAAAGTGGCTGTACCAACTTGCATTCCCACCAACAGTGTAAGAGGGTTCCCCTTTCTCCACAACCTCTCCAACATTTGTTGTTTCTTTCCCTGTCCATTTTTGCCATTCTAACTAGTATAAGGTGGTATCTCAATGTGGTTTTGATTTGGATTTCCCTGATGGCTAATGATGATGAACATTTTTTCATGTGTCTGTTAGCCATTTGTATGTCTTCTTCAGAGAAGTGTCTTTTCATACCTTCTGCCCACTTTTTGACTTGATTATTTGTTTTTTGGTGTTGAGTTTGAGAAGTTCTTTATAAATCTTGGATACCAGCCCTTTATCTGTAGTGTCATTTGCAAATATCTTCTCCCATTCTGTGGGTTGCCTCTTTGTTTTGTTAACTGTTTCCTTTGCTGTGCAGAAGCTTTTTATCTTGATGAAGTCCCAAAAGTTCATTTTTGCTTGTGTCACTAGCTTTTGGAGATGTATCTTGAAAGCAGTTGCTGTGGCCGATGTCAAAGAGGTTACTGCCTATGTTCTCCTCTAGGATTTTGATGGATTCCTGTCTCACATTGAGGTCTTTCATCCATTTTGAGTTTATCTTTGTGTATGGTGTACGAGTATGGTCAAGTTTCATTCTTCTGTATATAGCTGTCCAATTTCCCCAGCACAATTTATTGAAGAGACTGTCTTTTTTCCATTGCATATATTTTCCTGCTTTGTTGAAGATTATTTGACCATAGAGTTGAGGGTCCATATTTGGGCTCTCTATTCTGTTCCACTGGTCTATATGTCTGTTTTTGTGCCAGTACCATGCTGCCTGGGTGATCCCAGATTTATAATATAGCTTGAAATAAGGCAACGTGATGCCCCCAGCTTTGTTTTTCTTTTTCAACATTTCCATGGTGATTCAGGGCCTTCTCTGATTCCATATAAATTTTAGGGTTGTTTGTTCCAGCACTTTGAAAAATGCCATTGGAATTTTGATCAGGATGGCGTTGAAGGTAGAGATTGCTCTGGGTAGCATAGACATTTTAACAATGTTTATTCTTCTGATCCATGAGCATGGAATGTTTTTCCATCTTTTTGTGTCTTCTTCAATTTCTTTCATGAGTGTTTTGTAGTTCCTAGAGTATAGATCCTTTACCCCTTTGGTTAGGTTTATTCCGAGGTATCTTATGGTTTTTGGTGCTATTGTAAATGGAATCGATTCTCTAATTTCTCTTTCTACAGTTACATTGTTAGTGTATAAGAAAGCAACTGATTTCTGTGCATTGATTTTGTGTCCTGTCACATTGCTGAATTTCTGTATGAGTTCTAGTAATTTGGGGGGCGGAGTCTTTTGGATTTTCCACATAAAGTATCATGTCATCTGCAAAGAGAGAGAGTTTGACTTCTTCTTTGTCAATTTGAATACCTTTTATTTCTTTTGTTGTCTGATTGCTGTTGCTAGGACTTCTAGTACTATGTTGAACAGTAATGGCGAGAGTGGGCATCCTTGACGTGTTCCTGATCTTAAGGGAAAGGCTCTCATCTTTTCCCCATTGAAGATGATATTCGCTGTGGGTTTTTCATAGATGGATTTTATGAGCTTGAGGAATGTTCCCTCTATCCCTCTATTCTGAAGAGTTTTAATTAGGACAGGATGCTGTATTTTGTCAAATGCTTTTTCTACATCAATTGAAAGGACCATATGGTTCTTCTATCTCCTCTTATTAATGTGTTCTATCACATTGATTTGCGAATGTTGAACCACCTTTGCATCCTGGGGATAAATCCCACTTGGTTGTGGTGGATGATCCTTTTAATGTATTGTTGGATCCTATTAGCTAGGATTTTGTTGAGGATTTTGGAATCGATATTCATCAGGGATGTCAGTCTGAAATTCTCCTTTTTGATGGGGTCTTTGCCTGGTTTGGGGATTAAGGTAATGCTGGCCTCATAGAATGAGTCTGGAAGCTTTCCTTCTGTTTCTATTTTTTGAAACAGCTTCAGGAGAATAGATATTATTTCTTCTTTGAATGTTTGGTAGAATTGCCCAGGGAATCCATCAGGCCCTGGACTCTTGTTTTTTGGGAGGTTTTTGATCACTGCTTCAATCTCGTTACTGGTTATTGGCCTATTCAGGTTGTCCATTTCTTCCTGTTTCAGTCTTGGCAGCTTATAGGTTTCCAGGAAGGCCTCCATTTCATCCAGATTGCTCAGTTTATTGGCATATAGTTGTTGATAATAATTTCTAATAATTGTTTCTATTTCCTTGGTGTTAGTCATGATCTCTCCCCGTTCATTCATAAATTTATTAATTTGGGTCCTTTCTCTTTTCTTTTGGATAAGTCTGGCCAGTGGTTTATTGATCTTATTAATTCTTTCCAAGAACCAGCTTCTAGTTTTGTTGATCTGATCTACTGTGTTTCTGGTTTCTAATTCATTGATCTTTGCTCTAATCTTAATTATTTCTCTTCTAATGTGTGGCTTAGGCATCATTTGTTGCTTTTTCTCTAGTTCTTTAAGGTGTAAAGTTAATTGGCAAATTCGGGATTTTCCTATTTTTTTGAGTGAGGCTTGGATGGCTATGTATTTCCCCCTTAGGACCACCTTTGCAGTATCCCATAGGTTTTGGATCAATGTGTTTTCATTCTCATTGGTTTCCATGAATTGTTTAAGTTCTTCTTTGATTTCTTGGTTGACCCAAACATTCTTAAGCAGAGTAGTCTTTAGCTTCCAAGTGTTTGAATTTCTGCCAAATTTTTTCTTGTGATTGAGTTCCAGTTTTAGAGCATTATGGTCTGAGAATATGCAGGGAATAATGTCAGTCTTTTGGTATCAGTTGAGACCTGATTTGTGACCCAGTATGTGGTCTGTTCTGGAGAAAGTTCTATGTGCGCTCGAGAAGAATGAGTATTCTGTTGTTTTAGGATGGAATGTTCTGTATATATCTATCTATGAGGTCCATTTGGTCCAGTGTGTCATTCAAAGCTCTTGTTTCCTTGTTGATTTCCTGCTTAGATGATCTGTCTATTGCTGAGAGTGGAGTGTTGAGGTCTCTTACAATTAATGTATTGTTATCAATATGACTCTTTTTTTGGTTAACAGTTGGCTTATGTATATGGCTGCTCCCATGTTGGGGTTGTAGATATATACAATTGTTAGATCTTCTTGTTGGATAGACCCTTTAAGACTGATATAGTGTCCTTCTGTGTCTCTAACTACAGTCTTTAGCTTGAAATCTAATTTGTCTGATATGAGATTTGCTACCTCAGCTTTGTTTTGAGGTCCGTTGGCATGGAAGATGGATCTCCATCCCTTCACTTTCAGTCTGGATGTATCTTTAGGTTCAAAATGAGTCTCTTGTAGACAGCATATGGATGGGTCCTGTTTTTTTATCTAGTCTGCAACCCTGGGCCATTTTATGGGAGCATTTAGACCATTCACGTTGAGAGTGATTATTGAAAGATATGAATTTATTGTCATCATGTTGCCTGTGAAGTCCTTGTTTCTATAGATTGTCTCTGTAAATTTCTGTTGTATATCACTCTTGGGGTCTTTCTCCTTTTATAGAACCCCCGTTAATATTTCTTGCAGGCCAGCTTAGTGGTCACATATTCTTTCAGTTTCTGGCAGTCTTGGAAGCTCTGCATCTCTCCATTCATTCTAAATGACAGTCTTGCTGGATAAAGTATTCTTGGCTGCATGTCTTCTCATTTAGTACCCTGAATATGTCTTGCCAGCCCTTTCTGGCTTGCCAGGTCTCTGTGGATAGTTCTGACGTTATTCTGATGTTCCTCTCTCTGTAGGTAAGGAATCTCTTCCCCCTAACTGCCCTTAAGATGGTTTCCTTGGTTCTAAGATTTGCGAGTTTTACTATTACATGCCGGGGCATTGGTCTGTTCTCCTTGATCTTGGGAGGGGTCCTCTCTGCCTCTAGGACACAAATGTTTTTTTCATTCCCCAGATTAGGGAATTTCTTAGCTACAATTTGCTCAAATATAATCTTCTAATCCTCTCTCTCTCTCCACCCCCTCAGGGATCCCAATAATTCTGACGGTGAAACGTTTCATGGCATCACTTATTTCTTTAATTCTGTTTTTATGGATTTTAAGCTGTTTCTCCCAGGCCTCCTCGTTTTCCTTCTTTTCTATCAGTTTGTCTTCTAGATCACTAATTGTTTTTTCTGCCTCGTTTACCCTAGCTGTTAGAGTATCTAGATTACATTGGATCTCATTGATAGCATTTTTAAGTTCTGCCAGTTCAGCTCTCATTTCTGCCCTTAGAGCTCTATGTTGTCATTAATCAATTTCTCCATTCTAGCTATCGTCTTCATAACTGTTACCCTGAAGTCTATATCCAACATCTTGCTTATATTTATATCCATTTGTAAATCTGTGGCAGAAGTCACATTCTCTGAGTCTTTCTTATTTTGGAGATTCCTCCTCTTAGTCATTCTGTTGAGGGATTGTTGAGGGAATGTATAGAGTCCAAATTATTGACCACAACCCAAGCAAGATGCACCTGTTTTATAGGGACCTTAGGGTTGTCAGCCTCTTGTTCTCTCAGCCTCTCTTCTGGGAGAAGGGCCTGCTGTGCTGTGACTCAGGCAACTCCATTTGGGCAGAGATGCCCTGCCCCCTGTGTGGGGGGGTGGGCTCTGTGAAAATTGTTTTTTGGGGGCTTTTGTTCTCTGGAGGCTTTCCGTGTCTCTTCCAAGAGTCAGAGCAGAAGTGAGTGTTTCCAACCCTCTGCCTCAGAACAGAGAGATTGCAGTCTGTTCCTCAGTAAGCTCTCCAGGCCACACTGTCTCTGTATCTGTATGTGCTGGTAAAACCACAGCATCCTGGGTTGTGTGCCCCACAGCAGCACTCACAGCCCTCACCTCCAGGTCTGGCACGTCTCTACCCTTTGTGCTTCTATAACCACCAGCCACCCCCAGTTTGAACGCGCACCCCCGCAGCTCCAGGTGTCAGTCTGGGGGACTGCCCTAAAGTCCTTTCCCCGCCACCACTGGTCTGGGAGTTTGTGCTTGGTCCCCAGCATGAGAGCCTTTCACACTCTGGTGCTGCAGGATCCCAGAGGCTCCCTCCCCCTTCCGTTTATCTTCAGATATGTGCTCGTGGAATCACAGCTCCCCACTTCATACCTCGAAATCAACCACCAGTGATATTCTGTTTGTAGAGATCCAGATATATCTTCTTACATCTCAGGCTGATTTTGTGGGTGTTCAGAGTAGGCTGGTAGATATCCAGCTCAATTCAGGGGACCGGTTGGAATAGGGTCTCCTACTCCCCTGCCATCTTTGCTCCTCGAGATTTCCATTATTAGTTTTTGATGTATTGTTCAACGATTCATTAGTTGCATATAACACCCAGTGCTGATCACCACACATGCCCTCTGATTCAACTTCTTTATAAGTTATGATATGCTCACCACAAGTGCAGCTACCATCTGTCACCATACAATGCAATTACAATATCATTGACTATATATTTCCTATATATATACTATGTTGTTTATTCCTATGAATTATTTATTCCATAACTGGAAACCTGTATCTCCCACTCCCCTTCACCAATTTTGCCCATCCTCCCACCCCTTGCCCTATACAACCATTGGTTTGTTCTTTGTATTTATAGGTCTGATTGTCCTTGTATGTGTGTGTGTGTGTTTTCTTGTTTGTTTTTAGATTCCACATATGACTGATATCGTATTGTATTTGTCTTTCTCTAACTGGCTTATTTCACTTAGCATAATAGCTTCTAGATCCATCAATGTTGTCACAAATGGCATAATCTCATCCTTTTTTAAGGCTGAGTAATATTCCATTGTATATGTATGTGTATATATAGATATATATACCACATCTTCGTTATCCATTTGTCTATTAATAGACACTTAGATTGCTTCCATATCTTGGGTATTGTAAATAATCTTGAAATAAACATAGAGGTGCATGTATCTTTTCAAATTAGTGTTAGTGTTCTCATTTTCTTTGAGTCCAATACCCAGTAGTGGAATTATTGAATCATATGGTATTTCTGTTTGTAAGGGTTGTTTTTTAAAGATTTTATTTATTTATTTGAGAGATAGAGTGAGCAAGAGAGAGAGAGAGAGCATATGAGCAAGGCAAGGAAGAGGGAGAAACAGGCTCCCTTGCTGAGCAAGGAGCCCGATGCAGGGCTTGATCCAAGGACCTTGGGATCATGACCTGAGCCTAAGGCAGATGCTTAACCGACTGAGCCACCCAGGTGCCCCTCTATTTGTAAGTTTTGAGGAACCTTTATTATGTTTTCCACAGTGGTGGTACAAATTTACATTTATGGATTTTAACTTCAATATAATAAAATACATCCATTTAAAACACACAGTTAAATTATTTTTGACAAATATATGTCCCTATGTAACTAGCTCCACTATCAAGACATATAATATTTCTTTTGCATCAGAAAATTTCCTTGTGCCCATTTGCTGTCAGTTCCTATACACTGGTCCCCAAGTAACTATTGACCCAATTCATAAAACTACCACACTGATCCCCAAGTAACTATTGATCCTAGAATTTCATAAAAATGGAATCATACAGTATGAACTCTTTTTTGTCTAGTTCTTTTGTTCACCACAATGTTTTTGGGATTCAACCATGATGTTGCATTTATCAGCAGTTTATTTTTTAAAAAATCCTGAGTAGTAGATGGTTAAGCGTCTGCCTTCGGCTCAGGTCATGATCTCAGGGTCCTGGGATCGAGTCCTGCATCGGGCTCCCTGCTAGGCGGGGAGCCTGCTTCTCCCTCTGCCTCTGCCTCTCTCTCTCTCTCTCACTCTCATGAATAAATAAAACATTAAAAAAAAAAAAATCCTGAGTAGTATCCTGTTAAATGGATGCACCATAGAGATACACACAGTTTATTTATACATTCATCTATTGATACACACTTGGTTTTTTTCGAGTTTTTGGCTAGTTTGAATAAAGATGATAAGAACAATTGTAAATTTTTGTGGACAAAATTTTTCATTTCTCTTAGGACCCTGGAAATAGAATTACTAGGTTGCATAACAAATGTACATTGGATTTCATATGCCTATTTAAAATGTTGTCTCTTTTTAATAGAGTTTGAAATCAGGGGAGACTCAGAGATTGTAATCTGTGTCTACAAGCATAATACAAAAGACTTCAGAGAATGTTATGAAGTCAGACCTATGGGAATGCACTGTTTACCTCAACTCTCAGGACTTCATTTTTAATAACTTCCTCTTATGAAAATCCACTGTTCAGGCCCTTGGAGAATTTAGGTTCTGTCTTTGACAAGTGGTTGGCAAAGGTTTAAGATAGAGAAATATTCTGAGTGTCTAGGAATAAAAATCCAGTGAAAACTGCCAATTGGGATTTGGATCTTCAGGCTGCAGATTTCACCATCCTATGCTCAGCCCTTGACCCCTTCACCAGTGACTCCACTGCTCTGTGCTTAGCTCAGCCCAGCAGGTAAGAGCAAGGAATTGTCCAGGGGACCACATCTCTTCAGGAGCTTCTGCAAAGTTTGTGAAGAATTGGCCTTTCCTCTTCAACACCGTTTTTCCTTTTTTGGTGTGTGTGTGGGGGCACTTATCTTTAATTCTCCTTGCAAGAACTCAGTACAGAAATTCTGCTCCAAGGTGCCTGCAGGGATCAGATTCTGTACAGCAGAAATAAAATTAGGATTTTTACCCTAAAATCTCTAGGGTAATAACCTTCCACATTGACCTCATTTTCTAACAACTGGACCCTGGCAGATACTTCTCTGTCCGTTGCTGACTCTGTTCCCATCCCCTTGTACTTTTCCCATTGCTACAGGCAGAAGCCTACATGGAAACCTGGTATTTTGATTGAAAATCTCTGGATCTAGAAATTGGGATGAATATGACAGCTTTTGAGGACTTTTGTTACTGTAAGACCCAATACTTTGCTCTATCATCTCTGCCACAGTGTATATACTTTACCCTGATCTCATGCAGAAGGTAAAGTGTTTGGTCAGTTTATAATCTTTGCTTCTTCTGGAGCTTAAGGTAGGAAGAGAAAAAGCCCATTGTTCCTGCAACTTTACCTACTCCCAAGCCCAGGTGAACATGCCTTATTTTTCTTGCTGGTCATTTGTGGGTATCAAAGCTAATAGATATTGTGTTTTTTATTCTTAACTCATGCTTTGCTGTTCCTGGTTGTATAAGTGTTTGTGTTTGGGAATATAAGTAAAAATATGTGTGACTTTGTATGGTAATATGTGCATGGGATATACACTTATTGATTTGTTAAATAGATATTTATTGAAAAGCTTATCTGGGTCAAGAGATGGGGATAAAATCACTGATGATCTTTGTCTTTTAAGAATTTGTAAAATATTTTAAAAATAGTGTTGAAAGTAAATATATACTATATGATAGAAAATATATATTAATAGTGGTAGGTATAAAACCTAGAGAAGCAGAGAGATGGAAAATAACAACTCAGCTTAATGGACTTCTTGAAAGCTTGGGTGAAGAAGTGACATGAGAGGAGAGCACTAAAGGGTGACTAGGAGTTTATCTAGTTGATAAAGCAGAAGTGAACTTCCATAGAGGAAATGGCATAGGAAAAGACACAGGTTCATGTACCTTTGGGTATGGCAGGAGCATGGGTTGGGAGTTAGGAAGTGGGGAAAGATGGCCTTGCAGACATTTGTAGTCAGGCAGAGATGCTGTGGGATTTGATCATGCATTTGGACTTCAGTCTATAAACAATGGAGAGTCATTGAATTGGCTTAATAGGGAGTTGAAAATGATACAATTATCATTTTCTAAAGATTATTCTATTACTCTATTTTTTGAAAGAGCAATACAGGAGACAGATCATAGAGGTATAAGAAATAGAAAGTATAGGGTCAGAAAATAGGTTGGTGATAACTGGGAATACAGGGGAAAAGAGAGATTTGAGATCTGAGATCTTTCTAGTGACTATTTAAACTATCCAGTAGTAGAAAGGAGAGGAAGGAAGAGAAAATGGCTTCCCTTTCCAACCTTAGCTGTCTTAGTACTTGTGTCAGTATAAGAAAGAAAGGGAGTATTTATGTAGAAAATAAATTATGGAAAAAACAGAGGAATATAATAGTTTCAATTTTGGTTGTGCTAAATTGAAATTTATTTATTTTTTATTTATTTTTTAAAGATTTTATTTATTTGACAGAGAGAGACACAGTGAGAGAGGGAACACAAGCAGGGGGAGTGGGAGAGGGAGAAGCAGGCTTCCCACAGAGCAGGGAGCCCAATGTGGGTCTTGATCCCAGGACCCTGACAGACCCCAATGACTGAGCCACCCAGGCGCCCCGCTAAATTGAAATTTAAATGAGAAAATGTGTGTAGAGTGACTGATCCATATGTATGTATTAAGTAATATATATTTGTTATTATTATAGATAATTAAAATGTGTCATGTACCAAATAATAACTGTGTTTATATAAATTATTACATTTAATTCTTGTAGCAAATGGAGAAATTAGATACTAATATCCTCATTTTACAGATGTGTAAACTGAGACTTATGTAACTTAAATTACTTACTCAAGATGATCTATATATTAATTTATAGAGCTCAGATTCAAACCAAGCTGTCTGTCCTCAAAACTTGTGCTATCATTATCATCATCATCATCATCATCATCATCATTTCTATTATATACATAAGGGAATTGTCAGTGAGGTCCACTAAGATGTTTGATATGTGAATCAGAACTTTGCAAAAAAAAAAGCCTCGGTTCCTTACAGAGATTTAGAAGTCATCAACGATTAAATGATAGCTGAAGTCAGAGGAGGAGATGAGGTCATTCAGAGAGAATGTGTAGACTCAGAAAGTGAAGCAAAGAGGAAAATGTCAATTAAATGATGAGCAGAAGGAAAAAGATAATAAAGGAAGAGATGTCATTAGAGGGGAAAAAGGAGTAAGAGAAGGCAAGGAAGAATACATCTTTAAGAGTATCTACAGTTTTAATTATGACTGAGAAATCAAGTAAGATAACCAAAAGCAAAATTAGTATGTTTGGCTATTGAAAGCTCTCTTTGAATTGTGTGGAATAGATTCATTGAAGAGATGAAAAGCGCATTATATAGAGAAGCTTAGAGTGAAGGGTAAGATGATAAATATACTTATTCTTTTATTAGAAGGAAAAGCAATAGCATAGGAGATAGGGAAGATAAAGGGAAATAAGAGGTTATAATTGTTAGAGAAAAAACCAGAAAAGAGGTATGGGGAGTTGAACACAGGGGAATACCCTTACTATAGTTAAGACAACTATTTTTTTTTTAAAGACAACTCTTCCCTGTGAGGAAAGGATGGATTGCTACAGGTTTGTAGGCATGTGTGTTTGGAGAGGTGAGTGGTTGACCTTATTTATGTTGAGGCTTTTAATTTCTCTGTGGTATGACTGGAAAGACAAAATCCTGAGAATGATGAGATGGAACTGGGTTGGATTAGGATAGGGGCTAGAAAAGAATAATGTTCCCATGCTATGGAAGTGGTATTGGAAAGACACAAGGAAAAAGTAAAGAAAGGAGGCTGTTTGTGGAAACACTGGCTGTCATAAGAAACTTTTGCATTTGTTGTGATTTTTCTCTAGTTTAACCTAATGGCTGGAATATATATGAGACAAAATCAAATATTAAATGACTTCAGGTTCAGGAAATTAGATTTAAAAGAACTAAATGGAGAAAGGTTTTGAGAAGGAGTGTCAAACTGCCAAAACCCCTAACTAACTAACTAACTAACTAACTAATTAACTAACTAACTTATCAGCTAATAAGAATACAGTCAGGAAAAGCATATTTGATGAGTAGCAAATTATGGAAATTTTGGAAAGGCAGTTTTGTAGAGTTGTGGTAAAAAGTGAAAAATGGTAAAGTGGTAAAAAGGGAAAAATGGATGAAAATTTTCAATCATAAATATATTTGGCGATGAAGGAAGACAGAGTGATTGGAAATTTGACAATGAAATGAAAAAAAATTTTGTTAGTGGCTATAAAGGGTAGCAGGACCAAAGAAGGGCTCTGTGTGTGTGTGTGCACGTGCACATGTATGCATTTTAATATAGAGGATATTATAACATTTGAAGGCATTATAAATGGAGGGAAAAAGAAAATAAAAAATAATAAAAGAATGTCAAATTATATTGATATCTCTGAATGACAAAGAAGCTTCTTGTTTTTGCTATTAATTCTTTAAAAGTAATGTGGACTTCTTCCACAACTATATGGTCAATTAATCTTCAGCAAAGCAGGAAAGAATATCCAATGGAAAAAAAGTCTCTTCAACAAATGTTTTTGGGAAAGCTGGACAGCAACATGCAGAAGAATGAAACTGGACCACTTTCTTACACCATACAAAAAATAAATTCAAAATGGATTAAGGACCTAAATTGAGAATGGAAATCATAAAAGTCCTAGAGGAGAACACACTCAGTAACCTTTTTGACATCACTCATAACAACTTATAAGATATATCTCCGAGGCAAGGGAAACAAAAGCAAAAATAAACAATTGGGACTTCATAAAAATAAAAAGCTTCTGCACAGCAAAGGAAACAATCAACAAAACTAAAAGGCAACCTATGGAATGGGAGAAGATATTTGCAAATAACATATCTGATAAAGGGTTAGTATCCAAAATCTATAAAGAACTTATGAAACTCAACACCCAAAAACAAATAATCCAGTTAAAAAATAGGCAGAAGACATGAATAGACATTTTTCCAAAGAAGACGTACAGATGGCTAGCACACACATGAGAAGATGCTCAACATCACTCATCATCAGGGAACTACATACCAACACTACAATGAGATATCATCTCACACTAGTCAGAATGGCTAAAATCAACAAAACAAGAAACAACAAATGGTGGCAAGGATGTGGGGAAAGGGGAACCCTCTTGCACTGTTGGTGGGAATGAAAACTGGTGCAGCCATTCTGGAAAACAGTATGGACGTTCCTCAAAAAGTTAAAAATAGAACTACCCTATGACCTAGCAATGGCACTACTAGATATTTACCCAAAGAATACAAAAATACTAATTCAAAGGGCTACATGCACCCCAATGTTTATAGCAGCATTATCTACTAGCTACACTTTACCCGACATCGACAGATGAATGGGTAAAGAAGATGTGGTATATATATACAATGGGATATTACTCAGCCATCAAAAAGAATGAAGTCTTGCCATTTGCAATGACATGGATGGAGCTATGGAGTATAGTTATGCTAAGTGAAATAAGTCAGGTAAAGATAAATACCATATGATTTCACTCATATGTAGAATGTAAGAAAACAAATGAGCATAGGGAAAAAGAGAGAGAGAGAGAGAGGGCACCTGGGGGGCTCAGTCGTTAAGCGTCTGCCTTCGGCTCAGGTCATGATCTCAGGGTCCTGGGATCGAGCCCCGCATCAGGCTCCCTGCTCGATGGGAAGCCTGCTTCTCCCTCTCCCACTCCCCCTGCTTGTGTTCCCTCTCTCACTGTGTCTCTCTCTATCAAATAAATAAATAAAGTCTTTAAAAAAAAAAAAGAGGCAAACGAAGAAACAGACTCTTTTTTTTTTTATGTTATGTTAATCTCCATACATCACATCATTAGTTTTTGATGTAGTGTTCCACAATTCATTGTTTGCATATAACACCCAGTGCTCCATGCAGAACATGCCCTCTTTAATACCCATCACCAGGCTAACCCATCCTCCCACCCCCCTCCACTCTAGAACCCTCAGTTTGTTTTTCAGAGTCCATAGTCTCTCATGGTTCGTCTCCCCCTCCAATTCCCGCCCCCCTTCATTCTTCCCCTCCTGCTATCTTCTTTTTTTTTTTTTTTACATGTAATATATTATTTGTTTCAGAGGTACAGGTCTGTGATTCAACAGTCTTACACAATACACAGCACTCACCATAGCACATACCCTCCCCAATGTCTATCACCCAGCCACCCCATCCCTCCCACCCCCCACCACTCCAGCAACCCTCAGTTTGTTTCCTGAGATTAAGAATTCCTTAGTGAGGTCATATGATACATGTCTTTCTCTGATTGACTTATTTCACTCAGCATAATACCTCCAGTTCCATCCACGTCGTTGCAAATGGCAAGATCTCATTCCTTTTGATGGCTGCATAATATTCCATTGTATATATAAACCACATTTTCTTTATCCATTCATCTGTCGATGGACATCTTGGCTCTTTGCTCAGTTTGGCTATTGTGGACATTGCTGCTATAAACATCGGGGTGCACGTACCCCTTTGGATCCCTACATTTGTATCTTTGGAGTAAATACCCAGTAGTGCAATTGCTGGATCATATGGTAGCTCTATTTTCAACTTTTTGAGGAACCTCCATACTGTTTTCCAGAGTGGCTGCACCAGCTTGCATTCCCACCAACAGTGTAGGAGGGTTCCCCTTTCTCTGCATCCCCACCAACATTCTGTCATTTCCTGACTTGTTAATTTTAGCCATTCTGACTGCTGTGAGGTGATATCTCATTGAGGTTTTGATTTGGATTTCCCTGATGCCAAACGATGTTGAGCACTTTTTCATGTGTCTGTTGGCCATTTGGATGTCTTCTTTGGAAAAATGTCTGTGCATGTCTTCTGCCCATTTCTTGGTTGGATCATTTGTTCTTCAAGTGTTGAGTTTGATAAGTTCTTTATAGATTTTGGATACTAGCCCTTTATCTGATATGTCATTTGCAAATATCTTCTCCCATTCTGTCGGTTGTCTTTTGGTTTTGTTGACTGTTTCTTTTGCTGTGCAAAAGCTTTTTATCTTGATGAAGTCCCAATAGTTCATTTTTGCCCTTGCTTCCCTTACCTTTGGCGATGTTTCTAGGAAGAAGTTGCTGTGGCTGAGGTCGAAGAGGTTGCTGCCTCTGTTCTCCTTTAGGATGTTGATGGACTCCTGTCTCACACTGAGGTCTCCCATCCATTTGGAGTCTATTTTTGTGTGTGGTGTAAGGAAATGGTCCAGTTTCATTCTTCTGCATGTGGCTGTCCAATTTTCCCAACACCATTTGTTGAAGAGACTGTCTTTTTTCCATTGGACATTCTTTCCTGCTTTGTCGAAGATGAGTGGACCATAGAGTTGAGGGTCCATTTCTGGGCTCCCTCTTCTGTTCCATTGATCTATGTGTCTGTTTTTGTGCCAGTACCATACTGTCTTGATGATGACAGCTTTGTAATAGAGCTTGAACTCCAGAATTGTGATGCTGCCAGCTTTGCTTTTCTTTTTCAACATTCCTCTGGCTATTCGAGGTCTTTTCTGGTTCCATACAAATTTTAGGATTATTTGTTCCATTTCTTTGAAAAAAGTGGACGGTATTTTGATAGGGATTGCATTGAATGTGTAGATTGATGTAGGTAGCATTGACATCTTCACAATATTTGTTCTTCCAATCCATGAGCATGGAATGTTTTTCCATTTCTTTGTGTCTTGCTCAATTTCTTTCATGAATATTTTATAGTTTTCTGAGTACAGATTCTTTGCCTCTTTGGTTCGATTTATTCCTAGGTATCTTATGGTTTTGGGTGCAATTGTAAATGGGATCGACTCCTTAATTTCTCTTTCTTCTGTCTTGTTGTTGGTGTATAGGAATGCCACTGATTTCTGTGCATTGATTTTATATCCTGCCACTGAATTCCTGTATGAGTTTTAGCAGTTTTGGGGTGGAGTCTTTTGGGTTTTCCACATAACGTATCATATCATCTGCAAAGAGTGAGAGTTTGATGTCTTCCTTGCCGATTTGGATGCCTTTTATTTCTTTTTGTTATCTGATTGCTGTGGCTAGGACTTCTAATACTATGTTGAATAACAGTGGTGATAGTGGACATCCCTGCCGTGTTCCTGACCTTAGTGGGAAAGCTCTCAGTTTATCCCCATTGAGAATGATATTCGCTGTGGGTTTTTCATAGTTGGCTTTTATGATATTGAGGTTTGGACCCTCTATGCCTATACTCTGAAAAGTTTTGATCAAGAAAGGATGCTGTACTTTGTCAAATGCTTTTTCTGCATCTATTGAGAGGATCATATGGTTCTTGTTCTTTCTTTTATTAATGGATTGTATCACATTGATTGATTTGTGCATGTTGAACCAACCTTGCAGCCCAGGGATAAATCCGACTTGGTCGTGGTGAATAATCCTTTTAATGTACTGTTGTATCCTATTGGCTAGTATTTTGGTGAGAATTTTTGCATCCATGTTCATCAAGGATATTGGTCTGTAATTCTCCTTTTTGATGGGGTCTTTGTCTGGTTTGGGGATCAAGGTAATGGTGGCCTCATAAAACGAGTTTGGAAGTTTTCCTTCCATTTCTATTTTTTGGAACAGTTTCAGAAGAATACGTATTAATTCTTCTTGAAATGCTTGGTAGAATTCCCCTGGGAAGCCATCTGGCCCTGGGCTTTTGTGTTTTGGGAGATTTTTGATGACTGCTTCAATTTCCTTAGTGGTTATAGGTCTGTTCAGGTTTTCTATTTCTTCCTGGTTCAGTTTTGGTCATTGATACATCTCTAGGAATGCGTCCATTTCTTCCAGATTATCTAATTTGCTGGCATAGAGTTGCTCATAATATGTTCTTATAATTGTTTGTATTTCTTTGGTGTTGGTTGTGATCTCTCCTCTTTCATTCATGATTTTGTTGATTTGGGTCATTTCTCTTTTCTTTTTGATAAGTCTGGCCAGGGTTTATCAACCTTGTTAATTCTTTCAAAGAACCAGCTCCTAGTTTCGTTGATATGTTCTACTGTTCTTTTGGTTTCTATTTCATTGACTTCTGCTCTGATCTTTCTCATTTCTCTTCTCCTGCTGGGTTTAGGCTTTATTTGCTGTTCTCTCTCCAGCTCTTTTAGGTGTAGGGTTAGGTTGTGTACTTGAGACCTTTCTTGTTTCTTGAGAAAGGCTTGTATTGCTATATACTTTCCTCTTAGGACTGCCTTTGCTGTATCCCAAAGATTTTGAACAGTTGTGTTTTCATTTTCATTTGTTTCCATGAATTTTTTAATTCTTCTTTAATTTCCTGGTTGCCCATTCATTCTTTAGTAGGATGCTCTTTAGCCTCCATGTATTTGAGTTCTTTCTGACTTTCCTCTTGTGATTCAGTTCTAGTTTCAAAGCACTGTGGTCTGAAAATAGGCAGGGAATGATCCCAATACGTTGGTACTGGTTGAGACCTGATTTGTGACCTAGGATGTGATCTATTCTGGAGAATGTTCCATGGGCACTAGAGAAGAATGTGTATTCTGTTGCTTTGGGATGGAATGTTCTGAATATATCTGTCAAGTCCATTTGGTCCAGTGTGTCATTTAAAGTGTTTATTTCCTTGTTGATCTTTTGCTTAGATGATCTGTCCATTTCAGTGAGGGGGGTGTTAAAGTCCCCCACTATTATTGTATTGTTGTCGATGTGTTTCTTTGCTTTTGTTATTAATTGGCTTATATAATTGACTGCTCCATGTTAGGGGCATAGATATTTACAATTGTTAGATCTTCTTGTTGGATAGACCCTTTAAGTATGATATAGTGCCCTTCCTCATCTCTTATTACAATCTTTGGTTTAAAATCTAATTTGTCTGATATAAGGATTGCTACCCCAGCTTTCTTTTGGTGTCCATTAGCATGGTAAATGGTTTTCCACCCCTTCACTTTCAATTTGGGGTTGTCTTTGGGTCTAAAATGAGTCTCTTGCAGACAGCATATCGATGGGTCTTGTTTTTTAATCCAATCTGAAAGCCTGTGTCTTTTGATTGGGCATTTAGCCCATTTACATTCAGGGTAACTATTGAAAGATACGAATTTAGTGCCATTGTATTGCCTGTAAGGTGACTGTTACTGTATATTGTCTGTGTTCCTTTCTTGTCTATGTTGATTTTAGGCTCTCTCTTTGCTTAGAGGAGCCCTTTCAAGATTTCTTGTAGGGCTGGTTTCGTGTTTGCAAATTCCTTTAGTTTTTGTTTGTCCTGGAAGCTTTTTATCCCTCCTTCTATTTTCAATGACAGCCTAGCTGGATATAGTATTCTTGGCTGCATATTTTTCTCATTTAGTGCTCTGAAGATATCATGCTAGTCCTTTCTGGCCAGCCAGGTCTCTGTGGATAGGTCTGTTGCCAATCTAATGTTTCTACCATTGTAGGTTACAAATCTGTTCTCCCGAGCTGCTTTCAGGATTTTCTCTTTGTCTCTGAGACTCGTAAGTTTTACTATTAGATGTCGGGGTGTTGACCTATTTTTATTGATTTTGAGAGGGGTTCTCTGTGCCTCCTGGATTTTGATGCCTGTTTCCTTCCCCAAATGAGGGAAGTTCTCTGCTATAATTTGCTCCAATATACCTTCTGCCCCTCTCTCTCTTTCTTCTTCTTATAGGATCCCAATTATTCTAATATTGTTTCGTCTTATGGTATCACTTATCTCTCGAATTCTGCCCTCGTGATCCAGTAGTTGTTTCTCTCTCTTTTTCTCAGCTTCTTTATTTCCCATCATTTGGTCTTCTATATCACTGATTCTCTCTTCTGCCTCATTTATCCTAGCAGTTAGAGCCCCTATTTTTTATTGCACCTCATTAATAGCCTCTTTGATTTCGACTTGGTTAGATTTTAGTTCTTTTATTTCTCCAGAAAGGATTTCTCTAATAACTTCCTTGCTTTTTTCAGCCCAGCTAGTATCTTTAAAATCATCATTCTGAACTCTAGTTCCAACATCGTACTAATGTCCATATTGATTAGGTCCCTGGGAGTCGGTAATGCCTCTTGTTCTTTTTTTTGAGGTGATTTTTCCATCTTGTCATTTTGTCCAGAGGAGAATAGATGAATGAGAGAACAAAATGCTAACAGGGTAACAACGTCCCCAGAACGTATACTCTAAAGAAATCAGAAAAGACCTGAAACTGGGGAAAAAGAAAGGGAAAGAAAGAAAAAAGAAAAAGAAAAAGATAAAAAAAAACAAAAACAGGCCAAAACAAACAAAAAAAAACAGAATAGGATCAAATATGATCAGGCTGGTGCACAGATCAGTGCCACACACTAGATTTTGGGTGTATTTTGGTCTGTTAGAAGAAAGTGCCTCCCAAAATTTTAAAGAAAGAAAAACTTATATATGTACAAAAATAAGGGTTAATATGATGAAGGGATGGAATATGACTGTAAAGATGAAAATTATAAAAGATTTTATAATAGGAATTGATAAGATAAGAAGTTGTTTGAAAAAAGAAAGAAGAGGATTTAAAAAAAAAAGAAAAAGAAAAAGGGAGAGAATGTGATCAGGCAGGAGACTAGAACAAAGCTATACACTAGAGATTTAGGGTATATTTTGATCTGTTAGAAGAAACTGTTCTCAAAATTTTAAAGAGAGAACAACTTATATACATATGCCAAAAATAAGGGTAACTACTATGAAGGGATAGAATATGACTCTAAAAATGAAAAATATAAATGTTTTTTAAAAAAGGGATTGATAAGATGTTGGTTGAAAAAGGGAAAAAGAAAAATTCAAGAAAAAAAAAAAGGACAGTTAAAAAAAAATTAACTTTGAAAGACTGAAGAATCATGGTAGAAAAAAGCCATGAATTCTATGTGCAGTATTCCCCTAGCGCTGGAGTTCTGCCGTTCTCATTGATCAGTAAACTTGGTCTTGGCTGGCAGTTCTTGCTAATCTTCTTGCGGGGGGGGGGGGGGGCCTGTTGCCGTGGTTCTCAAATATCTTTGCCGGAGGTGGAATTGCCCCGCCCTTGCCAGGTCCGGGCTAAGTAATCTGCTCGGGTTTGCTCTCGGGAGCTTTTGTTCCCTGCAAGCTTTCCGCACAGCTTTGGTAGACGAGAGTGAAACTGACGGCCTCCCAATCTCCACCGCAGAGGAGCCTAGAACTTGGGGCCCCACTCCTCAGTGTGCCCCAGAGAAAAGCAGTCAATCACTCCTGTCTCCCCAGTCTCTGGCCACACTCCGTGCTCACCCGGCCTGTGACCAAGTGTTTCTATTTCTGGCGCATGACCCCATGTGGAGTCTCCAAACCCAGCAGATCCCTGCAGTGCACTCCCGCGCCGCTCCTCCCGGGGGGAGAAAGGGGAGTCTCCCCGGATCTGCCGCTTGTTGGGTCCCTGCTGGAGGAGCAGTGGCCCGACTGTGCTGTGGATCAAGGTTTATGGCAACCCAGAGCTGAGAGCCCAGTCCTCGGCTCTGTCTCTGCAGCCGGCTTCCCTGCTCTGATACCTGGGAGCTCTGCCGCACTCAGGCATCCCTGGTCTTTCTGTGACCCCAAGGGTCCTGAGACCACACTGTCTCGTGAGGGTTCCACCCCCCCACCCCCCCACCCCCCCGCTTAGCCACTGGAGCGATATCCCTCAGTGAAGCCGACTTCTAAAAGTTCCAGTTTTGTGCTCCACTGCTCTATCACTTGCCAGAAGTGGCAGATGGAGGCCCCCTCCCCCGCCGTCTATCCTCCTGAATATTGCCTCGGATTCACTTCTCCGCAAGTCCTACCTTCCAGAAAGTGGTCGCTTTTCTGTTCAGAGAGTTGTTGCTATTCTTTTCTTTGATCTCCTTTTGAATTCGTGGGTGTTCAGAATGGTTTGATCCCTATCCAGCTGAATTCCTGGGACCAGATGAAATCCAGGTCTCCTACTCCTCCGTCATCTTGCTCCACTCCCCCCCACCCCCAAGAAACAGACTCTTAACTATAGAGAACAAACTGATGGTTACCAAAGGGGAGATGGGTGGGGGGATGGGTTAAATAAGTGATGGGGATTAAGGATTGCACTCATTGTGATAAGCACCCGGTGTTGTATGGAAGTTTTGAAGTAAGGTGTACACCTGAAACTAACTGTATGTTAACTAACTGGAAGTTAAATAAAAACTTTAAAAAATTAAAGTAATGTGGATTTCTTGAGGAATTTGATTCTAGAGTATGGCACTTGATTACTTGTTGAATAAGTAGAGCAATGAATATGTAGTCAGATTCCTGTTTTCTTTATGGCTAGTGTATTTGGTGTCATAGTTTTTTCTTATTCCAAGACCAAAGCAGATTTCTTTTATTTACTCTTAAATTTTTATATTCTGGATTTTGATATACAGATTATTACTCCATCTTCAATGTATTTTGTCCATAATGTTAGGTAGTGATGTAACTTTTATTTTTATGAAAGAATAGTAAAATAAATTCAGCTATTTATTTAATAATCTTTCCCAACTGAATTGAAATACCAACATAATTATTTATTATGTTCTCATATCCATTAATATGACTTGTTATCTTAATGAGATTCTTGATTAAGAACCAACCTTGCATTCCTGAAATATAACCCACTTTGTAATGATGTATTATTTTCTTAAGGTGGTATTGATTCCACTCATGAACATTTTTCAACAATAACAATATTTATAATTATTTTCTATAAATTCAGTCTTTATTTTATGGATTTGGGATGGTTTCCTTTTTAAAAAATATGCAAGGGTAATTAAAGTAAAATTTCTGTAATGGTTTGTTTTTATTTGGGTGAAGTGGAGAGAGATTGTATGCCATTTGGTTTTTAGTTCTCTTTTGTCTTACAAATACCTTAAGTTTTCTCCTTTTGCTTCTTTATGCTTTGACTCCCTAATCCCAAGGTTGCTTCTCTCCTAGAAATAATACCTTTCCAAGACTGTTACTTTGAATCACACACATTCTTAAACTCTTCCTTGTGTTAAGAGCCCTGAACTTTCAGGAGGTGTTTTTTTTTTTTTTTCCAGTGTTCCAGTGCTGAAGAAGGACTTTCTCTTTCAGGTGATGATTATAGATCAATCTTGAGCTTTCTATTGGCATCTCTTTTTCTTTTTTTCCACTCAGTTTTCATTGGACTGTTATAGCTTTCTGAAAAGATTTACATCAGGAATATGAGAGATAGTTTTCTGGGATTTGGTGGGATTTTTTTCTCCCTAATTCAGGTAATATAAAGCTTAGGCATTCTCTGTCTTTTAATTATAATAAGCTCATGATTTTTAGTTTAATTATTTTTATTCCTTTTATTTATTGCCATGGAAAGAAACATTATGAGATTTATTTATTTATTTATTTATTTTTTTTTTTTTAAGATTTTATTTATTTATTTGAGAGAGAGAGAATGAGAGACAGAGAGCATGAGAGGGAGGAGGGTCAGAGGGAGAAGCAGACTCCCTGCCGAGCAGGGAGCCCGATGCGGGACTCGATCCCGGGACTCCAGGATCATGACCTGAGCTGAAGGCAGTCGCTTAACCAACTGAGCCACCCAGGCGTCCCAGAAACATTATGAGATTTAAATTTACACAGCCATCATTTAGCTTCCCATTGTCACATTTATTAAATATATTAGCTTTATTAAATATATAGCTTGATGGGTTTTTTTCTTTAATCAATTTTGAAAAATTCTCAACTATTACCTCCTTAAATGTTCCTTTCAACCTATTTTCTCTTTTTTCTCCCTCTGAGACTTCAATTATACTTGCTGGACTTTTTTTCACATATCCCACATGTCTCATTTTTACTTCTTATTTTTTGTCTTTCCATCCTTCAATCTGAATATTTTCTTCTTATCTCTCTTCCTGTTCACTGGTCCTATCTTTGTCTATGTCTAATATGCTGTTAAATCATTTTTTGTGTTCTTGTTTTAATGATTTTATTTTTTAGAACTAAAAATTCTTTATTTTTTCCTAATGTTTTTTAATCCTCTAATTAAATTCTCTAACTTATTATCTAATAAAAATATTTTTTTAACTGACAGTATTTGAAAGATTATATCTGATAACACAAATATTTGGATTTCCCATATTGGCTCATGTTATTTATTGGGCACTCTTCCTCTCTCTCTCCCTGTCCCTTACTCTCTTCTGCCCTGACTCACTTTTCCCTCTCCCTTTATCTTCATCTTTTCTTTTAAGAAGTAGTTCTGTTTTTATATTTCATTTTGCTTAGTCTAAGACATTGTGCATGGAATATTATAAAGCTAATTTGAGGTTCTGAATATGTTACCTCCTCCAAGAGACAATTTATTTCGCTTTTGTCAGAGATCTAGGGAAGGAGAAGATTGTCTTATGCAAATCAGAGATTGTGTTGATTAAACAAGATGGTTTATATATTTCCATTTCACTCCCCATTCTAAAGGTATAGCTCTTTAAGTAACGCTTGCCAGGCACATAGTAAGCACTCAGTAAGTGTTAGTCATTATCATCAGGCATAGCTGGGACTCCCTGGTTGAAGAAGGCAGCCTTGCCATATTGCCTTCATCTAGTCTCCATTTCAGGAGACTTTTCTCTCTTAGTATAGGTTCCTGAAAGCAGAGCCTAAGAAAAGAACTTTGGTGCAGACAGCTTATTTGACAAGTGATTCCAGGAAGTGGTGTAAGGAAGGAGTAAGAGTAAGACAATATGCAACTAAACACCAATGAAGCTGGATTATTGAAGTTGTTACTGTAGGCTATATCTTCTTTATGGGGGCAATATAGACACCAAAGTTCTTAGAAGAAGAAAGAAATCTTAAATATTGCAATGGTTTATAGCCCTCTAGAGGGCTGTAGTATATAAATCAGTACAGTATATCTGTGCTGTTAAAATTTCATGGTGATTGATGATTAAGAAAAAAATTCTGAAAAAGCTTCTTAGGGGATATAATAATAATAATAATAGTATTAATAATAATAATAAACATGGCATAGACAATGGGGGACTTAACTCCATAGAGCTCAACCCGTAAGAAGCATACAGAGTGCCTCCCAGAAATATCCTGGTGCCTTTATTCATCAATTTCCATTGCCCTCTGGTTAAAGGTTGCCTCTGGGGCATTAACTTGCCCATACTTCCAACATCTTGGGCAGAATGCCAAAAGACAAGGCAGGAGGTCCTTAAAGTAGAACATCAGCAGTGCCAAGCAACAGAATTGTCCACTACAGCTACACTTTGTCTTCCCTACCACTACAACAGAATTGTCCACTACAGCTGGAGGTCAGAGGTGAGCTGAGATTAGGTGTTATGGAACTGTAAAATTCACTAATATCCAGTTCAGAAGTTCAAGCTCCTGCTTAGTACTGGCTTTTTTTGTTGATGTTGAACAGGACCGTAGACACTCAAGTATCATTATGTTACATTTTTGAATGTCACATTTTTTCATGCTACTTTTCCTCTTTGTCATGTGAAATATTTGTACCAGGGCCAGGATTATGATCCATGGATATAAATTTTTCTTTTCTTCCTTTACCCTGTTTGATTGCTACTTAAGAAGCCTCTTTTAAAAATGCTATGGGAAAAAGCAAGAACTAATAGCTGCAATTTACCTGTTGATTCTTTAAACCAAATTTGAACTTCCTACTCTATGATAAACAAATTTGTCATTGACCTCTGTGTTTTGATTTTGAATTATAAAAACAAAAGTGGTTTTTATTGACTAAACAAGTTCACCTCATTCTCAGACTGCTAATTCAGGTAAATACGAAATATTTATTGAGAAGAAAAAAATTAAATTGAATCAAAGACAATTCCTCTGATAAAACTTCGTAGTAATTTAGCAATATGTAAATATGTTGACATCAGGATTATTTGAGAAGCCGTATTGGGTGTAATACTCAGCCTACCAAATGGATCAAGCAAGGAAAAATGTGCTTAAAAACTATGTAACAACAATATGCATCCTAATGCTAACTGGCACATGTACTAGGAAGCATCTGAAAGCCAATAGTCCAACAAGGTACACTCACTATCATTGTGTTGTTTATACAGCTTGTGAAAACTGAACATTCAGAATGCATGTGTTTTCTTTCTGATGACAGGTAAACAGGAATAAACATCAATGGGAGAAGGAAACCAAACTTCTGTGGCTGAATTTATCTTGCTGGGATTTTCACAGGATCCAAAGATCCAGATCTTGCTGTTCTGTGTTTTCCTGATCATTTACCTTCTCTCTGTGTTTGGAAACCTGCTCATAATAATCCTTATTCAGACTGACTCTCAACTTCACACTCCCATGTACTTCTTCCTCAAAAACTTGTCCTTTGCTGACCTCAGCATTGTTCCTCAGATGTTGATCCACTTCCTTGTAAAAAGGAAAACCATTTCCTCTGCTGGATGCTCACTACAGATGATTGTCTTCCTTCTCGCAGGGTGTACAGAGTGTGCACTTCTGGCAGTGATGTCTTATGACCATTCTGTGGCTGTCTGCAAGCCCCTGCATTATTCCACTGTCATGGCCCAGAGGGTTTGTGTCCAGTTGGTCATAGTGTCTTGGATCAGTGGGGCATTTGTATGTTCAGTGGACAGTGCATTTACACTTTGTCTTCCCTACCAGAATGTAATTAATCATTATTTTTGTGAACTTCCTGCACTCCTGAAGCTGGCTTCAGCAGACATATACAAGGCTGAGATGGCCCTCTTTTCAATAGGTGTGATTATCCCCTTAGCACTTCTCTCCCTCATCCTTGTCTCCTACTGGCCTATTATCTCCACAGTGATTCAGATGCAGTCAGGGGAAGGGAGGCTCAAGATCTTCTCTACCTGTGGCTCCCATCTCACTGTTGTGGTTCTCTACTATGGCTCTGGAATATTTGCCTACATGAGACCCAATTCCAAGACAATGAATGAAAAGGATCAGGTCATCTCTGTGTTCTATTCAGTTATGACTTCCATGTTGAACCCCATCATTTACAGCCTGAGGAACAAGGATGTGAAGGGGGCTCTCAGGAACCTGGTTAGAAGATAGTCTACCTTCAGAGGCAGTGATTTCTGACATTTTTCTTAAGCACTTGGAAGATTGTGATTGACAACAATAGCTCTACTCTTCTCATCCTTTCTTTCCCTCACTTTATATGCCTCGGTTGATTTTTTTCTCCACAAATATTCATTAAATGCCTACTTTGTGCAAGTGCTGTGTCCAGAACATCACAATATGAGTAAACCTTCATGCCTTCCTTAGAAGATTTCATTACCTCTGGGACAAGAGAGAGTCATGCTCTGTCCTAAGGGGAGTTGCACTCTTTTGTCGTCTAATGGTCTCTTTCTGCAGTTCTTCCCTGAGGGAAATATATCAAGGGAAAGTAATTTCACCCTTGAAATGTTGGACCAAGAAAAAAAATTTGATTAATCTCCCTGAACATATTTCTAGCATCCTTCACCCACTAAATGAGCTGGGAAGCCCAAGTTGTCATACAGTCACCTATGGGCTAGTTGAGGTTCTGTTTCCACATTCCTGACTAAATCAAGAGTAACTGGTTAAAAAGCCAGCATTCCATTCAGACATAAGTGTGTCTTCTGGGATCTATCTATCTTCCTTTCTTCTTTCTCTTTTCTCTTTCCTCCATTTTTTGGTGCATGATTTTATGCATAGCACCTGCAAGTATAAAAGAGCATGCAAGTATGTACAATTGTCTGTTTGTATGTGTGTCTGTTGTCTGTGACAAATAAGCTTGACCATGTAGAATTCTCTACCAATAGTATTGAATCCGATTCCTTCTCCCCCCTTTACTAAGTACTACTTTATCTCAGGCCAATTTCATGTGTCACCTAATTGTTTCTCATACCCTCATCTTTTTTTTTTTAGTATTTTTTTATTATTAACATATAATGTCTTATTTGTTTCAGGGGTATAGGTCTGTGATTCATCAGTCTTACACAACACACAGTGCTCACCACAACACATACCCTCTCCAATGTCCATCACCCAGCCACCCCATCTCCCCACCCCACTCCCCCACCAGCAACCCTCAGTTTGTTTCCTGAGATTAAGAGTCTCTTATGGTTTGTCTCCCTCTCTGGTTTTGTCTTGTTTCATTTTTTCCTTTCTTCCCCTACGATCCTCTGCCTTGTTTCTCAAATTCCACATATCAGTGAGATCATATGATAATTGTATTTCTCTGATTGACTTATTTCACTTAGCATAATACCTTCTAGTTCCATCCACGTTGTTGCAAATGGCAAGATTTCATTTTTCGATGGCTGTGTAATATTCCATTATATACACACACACACACACACACACACACACACCACATCTTTATCCATTTATCTGTCGATGGACATCTGGGCTCTTTCCACAGTTTGGCTATTGTGGACATTGCTGCTATAACCATTGGGGTGCAGGTGCCCCTTCGGATCACTACACATACCCTCCTCATCTTTGTAGCTGTCTGCAATCTCTAATACCAATAAGTGTGAGAGTGCTTTCAAATTTATCATTCTTTGTTTTGGAGGGAGTACAGAGGACAGGTGAATTCAACCTCAGAAAATAAAATTAAATGTTTCCTTTTCTGATTATGGAAGGAATAATGTGAGAATTATTAAAAAAATAAAATAAAATCACATATGATTCCCCCTCCAGGAATAAGTCCTGCCAACATTTCAATTTTATCCTTTCAGAATTCTTTCTTTCGTTCTTTCTTTTTCTTTCTTTCTTTCTTTCTTTCTTTCTTTCTTTCTTTCTTTCTTTCTTTCTTTCTTTCTCTTTCTTTCTTTCTTTCTCTTTCTTTCTCTTTCTTTCTTTCTTTCTTTCTTTCTTTTTTTCTTTCTTTCTTTCTTTTCCTTTCTCAAGAGAGTGTGCAGTGGTGGTGAGGTAATAAAAATTAAAATTGCTTCATATACATGAAGAACTTGAATAAGTCTCATTGCCATTTCACCAAACCCACAGTGAAAGGAATCTGAATAGAATTGCTGCTAATCTTCTTCCAAGTGGATACGGAGCTATAGAGAGCTGTCAGCCCGAGAAGGTTGGAGGACAATAGCATAATATTTAAACCAATTTTAGAAACTTTTGGGTTTGATGATAGCGACAAGAGCTCCAAAATATTATTATAAGATTTGGTACTGAAAGTGGCTGGTGTGAACAACCACCAGAAATATTTTGGATAGGAAAAATTAATCACTGAATTGGGGTGAGATTGGCAAATGGGGGTTGGGTGGAAAGAAGGAAAAGAGAAAGAAAAGAGAGAAAAGAGAAAGTAAAAGACATAAGTCCAAGATCAAGGTATTGGCAGGTTTGGTTTCTCCTGAGTCCTCTCTACTTGGTTTGCATATGGCTGCCTTCTCTCTGTGTCCTCACGGGGCCTTTCTTCCGTGTGCATGTACCCATATATCTCTTTGTGTGTCTAACTTTCCTTTTCTTATAAGGACACCACTCAGATTAGACTACGGCCCACCATAATGACCAAATTTAACTTAATCACCCCTTTAAAGGCCCTAACTCTTTTAGCTGGTCACATATGACTCCCCCTTAATAGCTTACCCCTCTGTTGGGAGGTCACCTAAACCTACCAGGTGGTTCTATTGGCCTGAGTCACCTTTACAAAACATCTTGGCTGATTCTTTTCTATAGGATTCACATATGGCTAATTGGAGTCATGCTTGATCCTATTTTGTTAAATTCTGGGAGTGTGGAATGCTGTCTCTTCAACTAGGGAGACTATACAAGTCCATAATTGACCTTTAGATTTTTTTATTTATGAAGAAGTTCTTATTGTAACATTCATCAAATTCCAGATAAGACACATGAAGTTCTCCAGTAGTACTTTTGAAGCTCTTGTCACTTAAGGTGAGGGGAAGCACCTTATTTTCTCATGGAAGGAGGAGTGAAAGACTACCCTGAAACATATCTTCAGGGTATTCCTCTCTACCAGCTTTCAACTATCTCTCTTTTATACCCTAGAAGGGTTTAAGGTTTAATGCCTATAAATCCTCTATTGATCACCTCCATGTAAGTCCTCTCTCATGTTTAGAATTTGGAGGTATGTGGCAAATATTGTTTTATTTTTGGATTTCAGATAATATTTCTATTCCATTACATTAGTGTAGATGCAATATCTACCTGAAATTCTAGGAAATTCAGTCAAGTAGTACAATTTAAAAATAATATACCATGTTAAATTTATTTATTCTTCATTAGACTCATCATTCAACCATTTTTTTAATCTCTTCATCATTTTATACATTCTAGTAAATTTAAGACTATATCTCGGAGCACTTATTCCCCCCACCGTGCTCTGGTAACCACCAGTTTATTCTCTGTATTTATAGTCTGTTTTTGTTGTTTCTTTCTTTTTTTTTTATTATGTTATGTTAGTCACCATACAGTACATCATTAGTTTTTGATGTAGTGTTCCATGATTCATTGTTTGTGTATAACATCCAGTGCTCCATGCAATACATGCCCTCCTTAATAGCCATCACTGGGCTAACCCATCCCCCAACCTCCTCCCCTCTAAAACCCTCAGTTTGTTTTCCAGAGTCCATAGTCTCTCATGGTTCTTCTCCCCCTCTGATTTCCCCCCTTTATTTTTTCTTCCTTCTCCTAATGTCCTCCATGCTATTCCTTATGTTCCACAAATAAGTGAAACCATATGATAATTGACTTTCTCTGCTTGACTTATTTCACTTAGCATAATCTCTTCCAGTTCCATCCATGTTGATGCAAAATTTGGGTATTCATCCTTTCTGATGGCTAAGGATATTCCATTGTATATATGGACCACATCTTCTTTATCCATTCGTTTGTTGAAGGGCATCCCAGATCTTTCCACAGTTTGGCTATTGTGGACATCGCTCCTATTAACATTGGGGTGCATGTGGCCCTTCTTTTCACTACATCTATATCTTTATTTGTTCTTTCATTTTGTTTTTTTAAAATTCCACATATAAGTGAAATCATATGTTATTTGTCTTTCTCTGACTTACTTCACTTAGCATTATACCCTCAACGTCCATCCATGTTGTCATAAATGGCAAGATTTCATTCCTTTTATGGCTCATTAATATTCCACTGTATATATATACACACCACATCTTCTTTATCCATTCATCTATCAACAGGTACTTGGGTTGCTTTCATTATCTTGACTATTGTAAATAATGCAGCAATAAACACAGGGACGTTTATGTCTTTATGAATTAGTGTTTTCATTTTCTTTGGGTAAGTACCCAGTAGTGGAACTACTGAATCATATAGTATTTCTGTTTTAATTTTTTGAAGAATCTTCATACTGTTTCTAGTATTGGTAGCTGCACCAATTTATATTCCCACCACATCCTCGCCAACACTTATCTCTTGTCTTTTTGATCCTAGCCATTCTGACATGTTTAAGGTGATATTTCATGATCAAATGCTCTTTTAAATCTTTTTTCCATCAGGTAATTTGTAAAAAAATGATTCACACTCTATTTAAAATTTGCTCTCTGTTTTCCCATTTAGCTACTGAGTTAAATGAGGCTAGGAGCTTTAGCCAATTTTGGACATGACCTCTGACTGGGTAGTCCATACTGGACCAACATATGAACCAAAGAAAAGAAAGTTTCAAGTGGGAAGCCTAAGCAAGGCCCACATCAGGGGAGCAGACCTTGAGATTTGCACAAATCTTAGACCAACTGGCCTTGTTCAAAGATCATGTAGGCAGCCTAATTAACCAGTAGTATATTATATGTATTTGTATCATGTTCTCTCGTCCTTTTTCCAAACAGCCATTATAGAAAACAGCTGGATCCTCAAACAGGTATTTTTGTTTGTCTTTGTTTTTGACATGGAGATTTTTTATACCTCCTAAAATCCAAATATTACTGAAATAAATAAAATAGAAAGGTATCTCATTAGCAAGGTCCATGGGAAACAACTATGCTTATTCCTTGGCAATAAACAAAACAAACAAACAGAACTGGTTTCTGTCTTGAAATGTCCCTACGCTTGCAAAGGGTTCCTATGCTTGATATGTGTGGATGTGTGAGTCTGTGGATGTGTATTTGTGCTGGAAAGGATGGGACAAGTTGTTTTGAAATTTCAAAATAACATGGTTCATCTGAATGGCACTATTTTGGGGAATAAAAATATTGCTCTTTTTGGAAATTCGTTAATGTTTTCTCTTAAAAAAAATAAAACAGCATTGTTTCATCTAACACTAAGGAGTAACACTAAGGAGTTTTTTGGAAAAAATTAATAAAATTAAGAATACTAAAAGAGGGGCACCTGGGTGGCTCAGTCATTAAGCGTCTGCCTTTGGCTCGGGTCATGATCCCAGGGTCCTGGGATTGAGCCCTGCATCGGGCTCCCTGCTCAGCGGGAGGCCTGCTTCTCCCTCTCCCACTCCCTCTGCTTGTGTCCCCTCTCTCACTGTGTCTCTCTCTGTCAAATAAATAAATAAAATCTTAAAAAAAAGAATACTAAAAGAAAGGCAAAAACTAACTAAAATCTTATCCAGAGATAACCTCCACACATTTAGATACATTTTCTATGCAGGCATGCATTTTACTGAGTTGATATGTGCACATAAAATAGAGATTTTTTTCACTTATTAATACATAGTGAATTTTCCCCCTACATTATATGGCAGCCATATAGAGCAGTAACAAAGAGAGAGTCTGGGGTCAGTTGTCAGAGTACTGAGGTTTGAATTCAATATATCCCCACTTACTTATATAACTTTGAGCATATTTCTTAACCTCTCTGTACCTGTCACACATCTCTAAACTGTAAATTGGCAGTAATAGTTAGATCTACTCCATAGTCATTGTGAGGATTAAATAAATTAGCAAATATAAATGTAAGACATTTAGAATAGCACCTGGCATATAATGAGTATTTAATAAATCTTAATTCTTACATGAATAAATAGCCTTGAAAATATTTTTATGTGATGACATAATATTATATCATATGGATGCTTTGTAATAGAATTGGCTATTTCATCACTGTTATACATTTAGTGTGTGTGTGTGTGTGTCTAAAAATAGCAATGTTGACCTCTGGATATATGACTGATTTTCCTTTAGAATAAATTCTTGTGAGTGGAAATATTAAAACCAAAGTCAAAATCTATTTAATATTCTATTTAGTATTCTTGATATAAAAAGATGAACTGATTTTAATATGTTAAACATTTTGCATTTTTACCAGCAACATATAAGTGTACTCAATCCATTACATCTTTTTTCATATTAAGTTTAGTATATAAACAGCTTTTACTAATTTATTAAGTATAACATTTAAATATATTTAATTTGCATAATTAATTTATATTTTTCTTTTTGAGTTGTTGGAATTCTTTACAGATTAGGGATGCTGATACCTTGTTATATTTGTGGTAATAACTTCATGAATCTTTTATTTTTTAATATCTCCATGGTAAGGATTTTTAGACAGAGAAGTACTGAAAATATTTATGTAGTGAAATCTATCCTTCTTTTCTGTTTTCTTTCAGTGATTTTACTGCTAGGATATAATTTTCTATTCTCTCTTTAGGGAACAATTTATATATATTTTTTCTTCCTAATTTTATAATTTGCATTTAACTTTTAGAATAAATTTCTAATTTATCTTGGTATGGTGAAGTTTTAACTTTTTCTCAAAGTTGCCACCTTCTTAGTAATATTTTAAAATACTTCTTCTCCATTAATTTCTTCTATTTTTAAAATCATATATTATGTCTCATAAATGTAGTATTAAGCTACATTTCTTGTCTATCTATTCAGTTGTAGCTTCTTTCTCTCCTTAGTCTCTCTGAAGATATTTCTGTCATCTACATCTTAAAAACCCACTGGTAATTTGATCATGAATATATTCAACTGGTAAAGTAATTTTTAATTTAGGCATTTTTTGCAATACTCACCCATGCCCTCCAGAACATAGTATACTACTGCACCTTCTGAACCCAGTCTTGTTTCCTTTCTGAAAATGACTATTTCACACCTTCAGTCTCAGCTGATGACCTTACCCCATATGTACCTTACTTGGAACAGAAAGTGAAGTATGTGGTAAGAAGGGCAAGGGAAGTAAGAAAGGGCAGCCCCTTATGTTCCCCTCTTCAAACCTCCCACCCACCTGTATGAACCTTCATGTTTATGTTTGATTTTCCCCCTTTACATCTGTCTATTAAAGGCTGACCCCTTCACTTGTACTCTGAATCCCAGTCTCACTCACTTACCAAAGATTTTTCTCCTGCAGAATCTCTTTAATCTGAAACCATTTTCTTCTCTTCTGGGTGATAACCACAAGGATACAAATATCCTCTAATTATCCCATCATAAAGAACCCTTTCCAAGGCTCCACATCCTCTTCAGGTACTGACCCATTTTTTCAGCTTCTCTTCAGGGAGATAAAAAATCTTAAAAGGTGTGTCTATGCCAACTTCCTCCTCTGCTGATTTTCTATTCACATATTATCCCATTTCCAATCAAGCTCTTATTTCTTTCCATGGACCTGTTCTTTGTCAAAGTCATCATTGCTGTTTCAAATAAAGTGGTCATTTCTTTCTTTTTTTTTTAAGATTTATTTATTTATTTTAGAGAGTGAGAGATCACAAGCGGGAGTGGGGAGAAGCGGAGGGGCAGAGGGAGAAAACCCTCATGCAGACTCCCTGCTGAGCGCAGAACCCAACACGCAGGGCTCGATCCCAGGACCTGAGATCATGATCTGAGCTGAAATCAAGAGTGGGTGGCTTAACTGAATGAGCCACCCAGGCACTCGTAAAGTGGTCATTTCTGTATCTTCCTCCTTGACCTTTCAGCAACTTCGACACAGTTGACTATTCCCTTCCTCTTGAAACTGTTTCTTCTCTTGGCTTCCAGATTCCAACACACACTTGGTTTTCCTCCTTCTTCCCTTAACTCTCTTCACCTTATTGAATCCCCTTCTCTTTCTGAATTTAGAACTTCCACTTGGTACAAATACAGACCTCTCTTTCTTCTCATTCAATAATCTCTTCCTGAGTAATTAATCTATTTGCATAGATTTAAATACCACCTACACACTGTTGATGGCCAAAGACCTGACTACTTCCATAAACCACAGGCTCATATATCTAATTGCCCATTTGCCATGTCTAATAGGAATTTCAAACTTAATCTAAAACATAATTCTTGATACATTCTCCTGCCAATCTCTTCCTTCCTCATTCTTTTTAAATCTAAATCAATAAGCACCATCCATGCAGCTGATCAAAATAAACTTATATACATTGTTTTCGTTTTTTGCCTTACTGCCCCAATAAGTAAATAAATCCTCTTGGCTTCATCTATACAGTATATTCCAAATATGTGCACTTCTTTTGGTGTCCCCTAAAAGTATCTTAGTCCAAGTCATCATAATCTGTTGCCTGTTGCTCTACAATAGCTTCCTAATTGGTCTTTCCCTTTTCACTTTTGTCCCACAATAATCTGTTTCTCCTTAATATACAGATTGACCTTCATAAATACAAATCAGATTATGTCATTTTTTAAATTTAAATTCAATTAGCCAACATATAGTACATCATTAGTTTCAGATGTAGAATTCAGTTATTCATCAGTTGCATATAATACCCAGTGCTCATCACATCATGTGCCCTCCTTAATGCCCATCACCCAGTTACCCCATCCCCCCACCCACCTCCCCTCCAGCAACCCTGTTTGTTTCCTGTAGTTAAGAGTCTCTCTTGGGGGCGCCTGGGTGGCTCAGTTGGTTAAGCGACTGCCTTCGGCTCAGGTCATGATCCTGGAGTCTCGGGATCGAGTCCCACATCAGGCTCCCTGCTCAACAGGGAGTCTGCTTCTCCCTCTGACCCTCCTCCCTCTCATGCTCTCTGTCTCTCATTGTCTCTCTCACAAATAAATAAAATCTTAAAAAAAAAAAAATTTTTAAAAAAAAAGAGTCTCTCTTGGTTTGTCTCCCTTTCTGATTTCTTTCAGATTATGTCACTTTTTGACAAGGGTGCGCATGATCTTGGCCCTGCCTACCTTTCAGTCCATATATAAAACTGTGCTCTCTTATACTCACTTTAATCTAACTCCGTTGACCTTTTGCTTTCCATCACATGATTCAAAATTGTTCCTGCTTATGGGTCGCCTGGGTGGCTCAGATGGTTAAGCATCTGCCTTCGGCTCAGGTCATGATCCCAGGGTCCTGGGACCGAGTCCCGCATCGGGCTCCCTGCTAGGCGGGGAGCCTACTTCTCCCTCTGCCTCTGCCTCTCTCTCTCTCTCTCTCTGACTCTCATGAATAAACAAATAAAACATTTAAAAAATATTGTTCCCGCTTTAGGGCCAATTAATATCTATTTTCCTTCCCTGTGATGTTTTGTCATCAAATCTTCTTGGCTTAGTAAAGTCCCATCTTAAAAATGTTAACTTCTCAAAGAGATTAGCAATCTACATGGCATGTGCTCAAACCAAAAGGCACTATCATACCCTGTGTTTTATTGTCTTCATTGCACTTATTATGTGAAACTTTCTTATTTATACTTTAGTTGACTTGTTACTCTCTCTCTCCACTTTTCAAAATGAAAACTTCATGAGAGCATGGACTATGCAGTGTGTGTGTCATAGCTTCTCCATAAAATCTAGGAATATATAAAATGCAATCTCTACAATGCAATGTGAAAAGGTATGCGCATGTGTATATCTTTACTGAAAAACTAGAGGAATATGCCATGTTCCTAGGCGAAAAGGCTTAACATTTTTGTTTAAATGTGTTTTTTGCTAAATAATCTATAAATTCAGTGTAGTAACCATTAAACTTTTTTTTTTTACTTGTTGAAATCAGTATCCTTTATTTTTTTAATATTTTTTTGTAGTTTTAAATTTTATTATGTTATGTTAGTCACCATACAATACATCATTAGTTTTTGATGTAGTGATCCACGATCCATTGTTTTCGTATAACACCCAGTGCTCCATGCAGTACGTGCCCTCCTTAATACCCATCACCGGGCTAACCAATCACCCCTCCCGCCTCCCCTCTAAAACCCTGTTTGTTTCTCAGGTCCATAGTCTCTCATGGTTCATCTCTCCCTCCAATTCCCCCCGCCCATTTTTCCCTTCCTTCTCCTAATGTCCTCCATGTTATTCCTTATGTTCCACAAATAAGTGAAACCATATGATAATTGACTTTCTCTGCTTGACTTATTTCACTTAGCATAATGTCCTTCAGTCCCATCCATGTTGATGTAAAAGTTGGGTATTCATCTTTTCTGATGGCTGAGTAATATCTCTGAAGAAGACATACAAATGGCTAACAGACACATGAAAAAATGTTCATCATCATTAGCCATCAGGGAAATCCAAATCAAAACCACACTGAGATACCACCTTACACCAGTTAGAATGGCAAAAATGGACAGGGAAAGAAACAACAAATGTTGGAGAGGTTGTGGAGAAAGGGGAACCCTCTTACACTGTTGGTGGGAATGCAAGTTGGTACAGCCACTTTGGAAAACAGTGTGGAGGTTCCTCAAAAATTTAAAAATAGAGCTACCCTATGACCCAGCAATTGCACTCCTGGGTATTTACCCCAAAGACACAGATGTAGTGAAAAGAAGGGCCATATGCACCCCAATGTTCATAGCAGCAATGTCCACAATAGCCAAACTGTGGAAAGAGCCGAGATGCCCTTCAACAGATGAATGGATAAAGAAGATGTGGTCCATATATACAATGGAATATTACTCAGTAACCATTAAACTTCTAATGGCATTTTTAGAAGTGGATTTTGACAAGCTGAGAAGTAGAAAGTTTATGAACTATCAAGAAAATTGTGAAATAGAAGAAAAATAAGAGTCTTGTCTTGCCAGCTAAATCTATAGTAACTGAAATACAGCAAAACAAGTGCAGTAATTGACAAATATGCCAATATGCATATTGAAATTTAGTATATAATATGGCAGCATTTAAAATTAATGGGGATAGAATGACTTACCATGGTATTAGAACAAATGGCTAAATATTTAGAAAAAAAGTGCCATATTAACTCACATACATAAATTCTTATAAAATTAATTCCAGATATTTTAAAGATCTAATGGTTAAAAACAAAATCCTGTGTCAGACTACCCATCCCAGATTCATGTCCTGCTTGTTTCCCAGCATTTATGTGGGGCCATATTATTGAGTTTCAATGAATGGAATGTGAGCAGATGTGCTGTCCTCCTTCTAAGCTACAAAACCTACCAGTGAACAACTTTTTTATCTTCATCTTTATGGATAGTGACATGCAGGATGACTTTGAAAGCCCCAGATTAAAGAGCTCTATCAGCTTGAGTCCACACACCTGTCACTTCATCCCTCAGAATTTATGTAAGTGGTTTAAGTCAATCAGAGGAATACAATTATCATATGGTTTCACTCATATGTGGAATATAAGAAATAGTGCAAAGGATCATAGGGGAAGGGAGGGAAAACTGAATGGGAAGAAATCAGAGAGGGAAACAAACCATGAGAGACTCTTGACTCTGGGAAACAAACTGAGGGTTGTGGAAGGGGAGTTGCGTGGGGGGATGGGGTAACTGGATGACGTGCATTAAGGAGGGCACATGATGTGATGAGCACTGGGTGTTATATGCAACTGATGAATTGTTAAACATTACATCTGAAACTAATGATGTACTATATGTTGGCTAATTGAATTTAAATTAAGAAAAAAGAATTTATGTAAGTGAAAAATAAACTTCTACCTGTTAAGCCACTGAGATTTGGGATTTATCTGTTAAAGCAGGTTCAGCAAACATGTCCCTGGGGCAACATCCAAACTGTCTGGTTTTACAAATAAAGTTTTATTGTAGCACGTTCATTTTTTTGTATTAGCTATGACTGTTTTCCTGTTACAATGGTATAGTTGAGTAGTTTTGATAGGGACAGTATGGACTATAAAGACTGAAATACTTATTATAGAAAAAGGTTGCTGATCCCTATGTTAGAATAACTTAGTGTCACCTTACATAAAGGAGAACTAGAACTAGAGCATAACACAGGAGACTATTTTTATTACTTAGGGATGAAGAAAGCCTCTCTTAGTAAAAGAAATCTATGTACTCCTCCCCCTTATTCTTATTCTTTGCCTTCCGACCTTTTACCCCCCCCACACCTTTACCTGATTAACTCTTTCATCCTTCAGTTTTCAACTCAAAAATCACCTCCTCAGGAACTATTCTGTATGCTTTTTAAAAGTCTATAACTATATGCAAATTCAAGTCTGAGACATTTGAGAAATCTTTCCTGGAAGGCCTCTCCTCTTGCCACTTCTGACAACACATTTATTCAGCTTCTCTTTCTGTTTCTCTGATTCTTGATCCCCCTCTGGGCCTGATTTGCTACTCTTCATCTACCTTGAAACATTGATAACTCCAAGGTTCTATCTCGGATTCTTTCCTGTTGTCTCCGACACCACGTCTCATCCAGGATTGCACTTCAGAATTACCTTGGGATATTTTCACAAAACATGAGTATTACTAAAACCTTTGGGTATGTCAAAATTCACTTGCATTTATATGTAGTAAATTTCTAAATCTATTTCTCCAGCCCATATCTCTCTCTCCTAAACTCCAGCTTAATTTATTCATTCAAAATGATACTTCTTGAGTAACAGCAATGGCTGGGCACTTTTCTATAAGTGATAATATAGAGATCAACAAAGCAGTCACAGTCTTTATTGCCATGGAATTTACACACTAATGGAGGAGTCAGACATTAAACAAATAATCACGCAATTCTTTTAAATAAAAGCCATCCCGTTGCCTAAAAAGCAGCACACAATTTTTACTGTCCTGAAGAATCACCTGGGGCTTGTTACAGATAGAGACTCCTGAGATCGACTGACCTACCCAATCCTATACTGAGAAATATTTTCAACTATCAACCCAGGGACCACTTCAAGTCATGATACAAAACATGGTCTATATTATAAATGCCTTACTAAGATATAAAACAGATGTTCCTGCCCTCGTTTTCTTAACTTTATCCTCATTTTCCATCACTGCCCCATAAATTTCCCAATCTTCAGCATTTTAAGGATTACATATGGGTCAAATTCTTTGTTATTGAATTCAAATCATTTCTCAATCTAGACTCTTGGTCTTACTCTTTAGCTTTATAGCTCACTATTTTCCTAACATTACACATACTCTTAGAAAAATTCTACATTTGTTATTCCTTAAATGTACTTTCTTTTACAGCTCAGAAATTATTAAATTTAGAATTTAAGACCATGTTAGAACTAAATATCATGAAGACCTTACTTTTCATGTCTGTATCCCCAGCTTCTAGAAATGCTCTTGTTCAAAAATATATTTGATGAATGCATGCAAAAATGAAGAAATAATTCCATTTGCTGGAATGTATTCTAAAATTTGTGATAGTTTTATTTGTTTATTTGGTTCCTTGTAGGATTCCCCCCTTATATAGTTGTATGTCTATTTGTTTTAATTTCCATATTAGCTTGTATGGGCCTAGAGAGTAGACTGTCTCCTTACTCACCTTCCATTTTCTCTTCCCTCCCTGTTTCCCCCTTCCCTCCCTCTCTCCTTTTCTCTTTCCTCCCTTCCTTTCTCCCTCCCTCCTTCCCTTCCTTTCCTTTTTTCCCCTTCCTTTCTATATTTCTTTTTCCCCCTTTTCTATTCATTATTTAAATATAATTGACATACAATGTTATATTAGTTGCAGGTGTACAGCATATTGATTCAACAATTTATATATTACTCAGTGCTCACCATAAGTGTAGTCACCATCTGTCACCATATAATGTTATTATAATATTATTGACTATATCCTCTATGCTGTACTTTTCATCTCTGTGACTTATTTATTTTATAACTGGAAGTTTGTACCTCTTTTTTATAAGTTTTTATTTAAATTCCAGTTAGTTAACATACAGTGTAATATCAGTTTCAGGTGTACAATTTAGTGATTCAACACTTACATACATCACCCTGTGCTCATCATAACAAGTGCACTTCTTAATCCCCATCACCTATTTCACCATTATCCCACCCACCTCCCCTCTGGTAACAATCAGTTTGTTCTCTATAGTTAAGAGTCTGTTTGCTGGTTTGCCTTTCTCTTTTTTCCCCATGATTGTTTTGTTTTTTAATTCCACATATGAGTGAAATCATGTGGTATTTGTCTTTCTCTGACTGACTTATATTTCACTTAGCATAATACTTTCCAGCTCCACCCATGTTGTGGCAAATGGCAAGATTTCATTCTTTTTGATGACTGAGGAATTTTCCATTGCATATCTATCTATCTATCTATCTATCTATCTATCTATCTATCTATCTAACTATATATATATCTCACATCTTCTTTATCCATTCATTAGTTGATGGACATTTGGGCTCTTTCCATAATTTGGCTATTGTTGATAATGCTGCTATAAACATCGGGGTGCATGTATCCTTTCAAATTAGTAGTTTTGTATTCTTTGAGTAAATACCTAGTAGTGCAATTGCTGGATCATAAGGTGGTTCTATTTTTAACTTTTTGAGAAACCTCCATACCATTTTCCAGAGGGGCTGCACCAGTTTGCATTCCCATCAACAGTGTAAGCAGGTTCCTCTTTCTCCACATCCTCACCAATATCTGTTGTTTCTTGTGTTGTTAATTTTAGCCATTCTGACTGATAAGAGGTGGTATCTCATTCTAGTGTTGATTTGTATTTCCCTGATGATGAGAAATGTTAAGCATCTTTTCATGTATCTCTTGGCCATCTGTATGTCTTCTTCGGAAAAATGTCTATTCATGTCTTCTGCCCATTTTTTAACTGGATTATTTGTTTTCTGGGTGTAGAGTTTGATAAGTTCTTTATATATTTTGGATACTAACCCTTTATCAGATATGTTATTTGCAAATATCTTCTTACATTCCTATAGGTTGACTTTTAGTTTTGTTGATTGTTTCCTTCACTATACAGAAGGTTTTTATCTTGATGAAGGCCCAATAGTTTATTGTTGCTTTTGTTTCCCTTGCCTCAGAAGACATATCTAGAAAGAAGTTGCTACAATGTCAAGCCTGTGTTCTCCTCTAGGGTTTTGATGGTTTCCTGTCTTATATTTAGGTCTTTAATCCATTTTGAATTTATTTTTTGTATGGTGTAAGGTGGTCCAGGTTCATTCTTCTGCACGTTGCTGTCCAGTTTTCCCAACACCATTTGTTGAGGAGACCATCTTTTTCCCATTGGATATTCTTTCCTGTTTTGTCAAAGATTAATTGACCATATAGTTGTGGGTCCGTTTTTGGGTTTTCTATTCTGGTCTGTTGATCTATGTGTCTGTTTTTGTGCCAGTGCCATACTGTCTTGTTCACTACAGCTTTGTAATATAACTTAAAGTCTGGACTGTGATGCTTCCAGCTTTGCTTTTCTTCTTCAAGGTTGCTTGACTATTTGGGATCTTTTGTGGTTCCATACAAATTTTAGGATTGTTTGTTCTAGCTTTGTGGAAAATGCTATTGGTATTTTGACAGGGATTGCATTAAATATGTAGGTTGTTTTGGCTAATGTAGACATTTTAACAATATTTGTTCTTACGATCCATGAGCGTGGAATGTCTTTCCATTTCTTTGTGTTGTTTTCAATTTCTTTCATCAGTGTTTTATGGTTTTCAGAGTACAGATCTTTTACCACTTTGGTTAGGTTTATTCCTAGGTATCTTATGGTTTTTGGTGCAATTGTGAATGGGATCAATTCCTTGATTTCTCTTTCTGCTGCTTCATTATTGATGTATAGAAATGCAACAGATTTCTGTACATTGATTTCATATCCTGCAACTTTACTGAATTCGTGTATCAGTTCTAGCAATTTTTTTGTGGAGTTTTTTGGGTTTTCTATATAGAGTATCATGTCATCTGTAAATAGTGAAAGTTTTATTTCTTCCTTGCCAGTTTGGATGCCCTTTCTTTTTTTTATGTTATGTTAGTCACCATACAGTACATCATTAGTTTTTGATGTAGTGTTCCATGATTCACTGTTTGTGTATAACACCAAGTGCTCCATGCAATACATGCCCTCTTTAATACCCATCACCAGGCTAACCCATCCCCCCCCGAAAAAACCCTCAGTTTGTTTCCCAGTGTCCATAGTCTCTTATGGTTCGTCTCCCCCTCTGATTTTCCCCTCTTCATTTTCCCCTTCCTTCTCCTAAAGTCCTCCATGCTATTCCTTATGTTCCACAAATAAGTGAAGCCATATGATAATTGACTTTCTCTGCTTGACTTATTTCACTTAGTATAATCTCCTCCAGTTCCATCCATGTTGATGCAAATGGTGGGTATTCATCCTTTCTGATGGCTGAGTAATATTCCATTGTATTTATGGACCACATCTTCTTTATCCATTTGTCTGTTGAGGGCATCTCAGCTCTTTCCACAGTTTGGCTATTGGGGACATTGTTGCTATGAACACTGGGGTGCATGTGGCCCTTCTTTTCACTACATCTGTGTCTTTGGGGTAAATACCCAGGAGTGCAATTGCTGGGTCGTAGGGTAGCTCTATTTTTAAATTTTTGAGGAACCTCCACACTGTTTTCCAAAGTGGCTGTACCAACTTGCATTCCCACCAACAGTGTAAGAGGGTTCCCCTTTCTCCACAACCTCTCCAACATTTGTTGTTTCTTGCCTTGTCCATTTTTGCCATTCTAACTGGTGTAAGGTGGCATCCCAGTGTGGTTTTGATTTGAATTTCCCTGATGGCTAATGATGATGAACATTTTTTCATGTGTCTGTTAGCCATTTGTATGTCTTCTTTGGAGAAGTGTCTGTTCATGTCTTCTGCCCATTTTTTGGCTTGATTATTTGTTTTTTGGGTGTTGAGTTTGAGAAGTTCTTTATAGATCTTGGATACCAGCCCTTTATCTGTAGTGTCATTTGCAAATATCTTCTCCCATTCTGTGGGTTGCCTCTTTGTTTTGTTGACTGTTTCCTTTGCTGTGCAGAAGCTTTTTATCTTGATGAAGTCCCAAAAGTTCATTTTTGCTTTTGTTTCACTAGCTTTTGGAGATGTATCTTGAAAGAAGTTGCTGTGGCCGATGTCAAAGAGGTTACTGCTTATGTTCTTCTCTAGGATTTTGATGGATTCTTGTCTCACATTGAGGTCTTTCATCCATTTTGAGTTTATCTTTGTGTATGGTGTAAGAGAATGGTAGAGTTTCATTCTTCTGTATATAGCTGTCCAATTTCCCCAGCACGATTTATTGAAGAGACTGTCTTTTTTCCATTGTATATTTTTTCCTGTTTTGTCGAAGATTATTTGACCATAGAGTTGAGGTTCCATATCTGGGCTGTCTATTCTGTTCCATTATCAATGTGTCTGTTTTTGTACCAGTGCCATGCTGTCTTGGTGATCACAGCTTTGTAATATAGCTTGAAATCAGGCAACGTGAAGCCCCCAGCTTTGTTTTTCGTTTTCAACATTTCCTTGGAAATTCAGGGTCTTTTCTGGTTCCATACAAATTTTAGGATCATTTGTTCCAGCACTTTGAAAAATGCCATTGGTATTTTGTTTTGTTTTGTTTTTTAAATTTTATTATGTTATGTTAGTCACCATATAATACATCATTAGTTTTTGATGTGGTGATCCATGATCCATTGGTTTTGTATAACACCCAGTGCTCCATGCAGTACATGCCCTCCTTAATACCCATTACCAGGCTAACCAATCCCCCCTCACCCCTCCCCTCTAAAACCCTGTTTATTTCTCAGGGTCCTTAGTCTCTCATGGTTCATCTCTCCCTCCAATTCCACCCCCTTCATTTTTCCCTTCCTTCTCCTAATGTCCTCCATGCTATTCCTTATGTTCCACAAATAAGTGAAACCATATGACAATTGACTTTCTCTGCTTAACTTATTTCACTTAGCATAATCTCCTCCAGTCCCATCCATGTTGATGTAAAAGTTGAGTATTCATCCTTTCTGATGGCTGAGTAATATTCCATTGTATATATGGACCACATCTTCTTTATCCATTCATCTGTTGAAGGGCATCTCAGCTCTTTCCACAGTTTGACTATTGCAGACATTGTTGCTATGAACATTGGGGTGCATATGTCCCTTCTTTTCACTACATCTGTGTCTTTGGGGTAAATACCCAGGAGTGCAATTGCTGGGTCATAGGGTAGCTCTATTTTTAATTTTCTGAGGAACCTCCACACTGTTTTCCAAAGTGGCTGTACCAACTTGCATTCCCACCAACAGTGTAAGAGGGTTCCCCTTTCTCCACAACCTCTCCAACATTTGTTGTTTCTTTCCCTGTCCATTTTTGCCATTCTAACTGGTATAAGGTGGTATCTCAACATGGTTTTGATTTGAATTTCCCTGATGGCTAATGATGATTTTGACTGGGATGGCATTGAAAGTATAGATTGCTCTGGGCAGCATAGACATTTTAACAATGTTTATTCTTCTGATCCATGAACACGGAATGTTTTTCCATCTTTTTGTGTCTTCTTCAATTTCTTTCATAAGTGTTCTGTAGTTTCTAGAGTATAGATCCTTCACCTCTTTGGTTAGGTTCATTTTACAGTAGCACCAAAAGCATAAGATACCTTGGAATAAACCTTTTTTTAAAGTTTTAATTTAAATTGCAGTTAGTTAACTTACAGTGTAAATATTAGTTTCAGGTGTACAGTTTAGTGATTCAACATATAAAACAAACGGTGCTCATCACAATTGCACTCCTTAATCCCCATCACCTATTTAACCCATTCCCCCACCCTCTTCCCCTTCTATATTTCTTTCATGTGTCTATCAAGGGTGTCTTACTTTGAATAGGCAATTTACTGAATTTATCTTAGAAGAGACATAGGAAAAAAGAAGTGGAGGAATAGGATGAAAATTGGAAAAGTTTCCAAGAAAATCACTTCTCTCTACATCCCTAAAATTGTCATCATGATTAAAGATCCCCACCTTCCAAAAGACGATTTTGCAGTCACTCTCCTGAGAGCCCCTTTGACATCCTTGTTTCTCAGACTATAAATGATGGGGTTCAGCATGGGTGTCACTGCTGAGTAGAACACAGAGATCATTTTATCCCTTTCATTCATTATCTTGGAGTTTGGCCTCATGTAGGTGAATATTGCTGAGCCATAGAAGAGGACAACAACAATGAGATGGGAACCACAGGTAGAGAAAGCCTTGAGCCTCCCCTCCCCAGACTGCATCTGGATCACAGTGGAGATAATATTCCAGTAGGAGACAAGGATCAGGCAGACAGGAGCTAGGAGGATGACCACACCCATTGCAAAGATGGTCATTTCTGTGCTGTAGGTATTTGTCGAAGCCATCTTCAGGAGGGCAGGAGGTTCACAAAAAAAATGGTTAATGATATTGTTCCCTCTGTAGGGCAGACGCAGTGTGAATGTGGTGTCCACCAGTGACACAAATGCTCCACTGACCCAGGACCCTATGGCCAACTGGAGACACACCTTTTGGGTCATGATGGTGGAGTAGTGCAGGGGCTTACAGACAGCCACATACCGGTCATAGGACATCACCGCCAGCAGTGCACACTCTGTACACCCAACCAGAAGTAAAACAAATATCTGTGTTGAGCATCCAGCAAAGGAAATGGTTTTCCTCTTTACCAGGAAGTGGACCAGCACCTGGGGCACTGTGGTGGTAGAAAAACAGAGATCAGCAAAGGACAAGTTTCTAAGGAAAAAGTACATGGGTGTGTGGAGTCTAGAGTCTATGTGAATGAGCACAATGATAAGCAGATTTCCCAGTACTGTCAGCAGGTAGATGATCAGAAAAAGGAAAAAGAGCAGGACTTGTGTCTTTGGATCCTGTGAGAGGCCCAGGAAGACAAATTCAGTCACACAGGTTTGGTTTTCTTCTCCCATGAAAATTCATTACTGCTTCTATATCAGCACCAAGAAAAGAAACACATATTGTTCAGTTATAAAAAAATATATCTGAGTAACTTAGGTTTAATCAACATCAAAACTGGGCTATTGATTTCCATCTCTTAACAGATTCCATATGTCAGAAGACAGAATTCTCTTTTTGCTCAGTAGTTTTGACAGATGAGAGTCATTTCTGATTTTCTCTCCCCTTGAATCTTTTAGTAGCACCAGAGGGGCAGAAATCATCCTGAATATGCTACATGACCAAAATTTAGCAGGAATACATATAGTCCTGATAAGACTATAGTGCTGCTCACAGTGCATCCTTCCTTTTATGTAGGTTTGGCAGCAAACAAATTGATGTTGTTTTAAACTAGTTAGGTTTTTATGCTGCAAACTATCTGATAAAACTATCTGATAACATTTATGAAGGCTGATTTTTTCCCATTATTTTTGCAAAATAATCCTAAAGAAGCACTCTGAGCAAGGAATAGGAAATTAAAGAATGATGTAATAGTCTGTGATCCTGGCCCTTAAATAAATTCTTCCCTTATTTGTTTTTAGTGTGAAGAGGATGCTGAGGAACATCAGTAAAAAAAGGCTGCCTCATTGGTTGTTGCACTCAGTAGCATCCTTTAAAGATGCCTTAATCTGTCCTCCACACTTTATCTCTCTTTGCACAAAGTCCTTTGGCAATAATAATATTAATTTTCATGTGTTGGTCCCTGGTGCCAGTCATTGTTTATGTACACTTATTTTTAAGTCTTATGTTCATTTGAGGTAGTTATTATTATCCCCAGTACATAGATGATGAAACAAAGATTCAGAAAAAATTTTAAGCTTTCTCAGTCTTTCTGTATCCTGCAATTCTTTTTCTTTCTTACTCAAAAACACATTGTAGAGAAGGTTACTTTCACCCAATTTTATCTGTCTATTCCCCACATCCACTCCTTGAAGACAAATCCATAGACCTCCATTTTATGGGTTTTAGAGCTAATCCACTGTGACAGAGCTATCTGTAGGCACAAAAACAGTCAGGCATATATGAATAGATATTTTTAAATAATTTTGGGTGGTGTTGGCCAACTGACACATGAAAAAATGCTCATTGGCATCAGGGAAATACAAATCAAAATCACAATGAGATACCACCTCACACCAGTCAGAATGTCTAAAATTAACTCAGGAAACAACAGATCTTGGCAAGGATGAGAGAAAGAGGAACATTCTTACACTGCTGGTGGGAATGCAAGGTGGTACAGCCACTCTGGAAAACAGTATGGAGATTCCTCAAAAAGTTAAAAATAGAGATACCCTATGACCCAGCATTTGCACTACTAGGTATTTACCCAAAGGTACAAACATAGTGATTCGAAGGGGCACCTGCATCTCAATGTTTATAGCAGCAATGTCCACAATTGCCAAACTATGGAAAGAGCCCATATGGCAATCAACAGATGAATGGATAAAGAAGATGTGATATATATATATATATATATATATATATATATATATATATAATATTACTCAGCCATCAAAAAATGAAATCTTACCTTTTGCAATGATGTGGATGGAAGTAGAGGATATTATACTAAGTGAAATAAGTCAGTCAGAGGAAAACAATTATCACATGATTTCACTCATGTGTGGAATTTAAGAAATAAAACAGAGGATCATAGGGAATGGAGGGAAAAATAAAATAAGATGAAACCAGAGAGGGAGACAAACCATAAGAGACTCTTATCTATAGGAAACAAACTGAGGGTTGCTGGAGGGAAGGTGAAGGGGGGTATGAAATAACTGGATGATGGGCATTAAGAAGGGCACTTGATGGAATGAGCGCTGGGTGTTATATGCAATTGATGAGTCAGTAAATTCTACCCCTGAAATATATATAATATTTATATTATATATTTATATAGTATATAATTATAATAATAAACTAATAACAGTATATGTTAACTAAATTGAATTTAAATAAAAAATTAAACAAACAAACTAAAAGTAAGTAAGTACATTAAAGCTTACTTTAGACAGTTATTGGGTGGTAAACTCATAGGGACCAGAATGGTCCTGTGAAGGAATTTGAAGTTTATTTTTCTTTCTTTCTTTGTTTCTTTGTTTCTTTCTTCTTTTTTGTTTCCCTGGACTGTTTTTTCTTCAAGACAGTAAAACATATGTCACTTATCTTTATTATCTGTTTATCAGTATCACCTGAGACATAGTGGAGGTTTAAAAGTGAGTTGGGAGGGATACCTGGCTGGACTCAGTTGGTAGAGCATGTGACTCTTGATATTGGGGTTGTGAATTCAAGCCTCACATTGGGTGTAGAGATTACTTAAAAATAAAATCTTAAAAAAAAGTAAGCTGAATGGGTGAACAAATAGAGTCATGCTGACATTCCACATCAACACATTAGCACACCAACACATTAGCACACCAACATATTCCCTCTCTCAAGAGAAATGTAAGTTAGAAGAAGGGACTATGTTGACTGTTGAGATGTTGAACTCTGACCTGGGATTGGTAAATCTTGGTTTAGAAGATCCCAGGATTGATCACCAGGTTAAAGAGAGTGAATGAACTGTTACCCACATCCAAACAAAGAAGGGTGAGTTCAGTGTGACAGGGCACAAGATACCTGGATTTATGTATACCTGCACATACAAATTAGCATACTCAACACAGTCTTGTGTGCCATCCAGGGATGTCTGACCACAAGAAGATTCTGCCTGTGTGCCCTAGGGCAGGTGGTCAAGGTTCCATCCTGGTCCTTCCTACTCCCACTGTCCAAACCCAGTGGCTAATTGGAACAAGGAGGGAATCCCTGAAAAGAGAACATTGAAACAACAAGGAGCAGAGCGGAATCTGGCAGATTAGCTTTTGGTGCAAAAGGAGAGACAGTGGGTATTCACAGCCCTTGCAGTCACTCAGGTATCCCTGGTCAGTAGCATAATCCTCTCCAGAGGAACTGTAAAACAGAATTCATGAGGCTATCACTCAAGAGAATCAGTAAAAAAGAAGGGCATGTATTCTCTGTAGAAGCCAGATAAAAAAAGAGAGAGGGGAGTGAAAGGCAGAGCCCACCCCAATGAACAGAATCAAAATTTCAGACTCTCTAAAAGGATTAATTCCCCCTATCACCTTCCCGGCTCTCACCTGGAGGACTGGCATGAGACAAACACAGGACAATGGGGTCAGTGATGAAGAGGAAGTTAATGAATAAAGGAAGTTATGGTTTCTGCAGTCTGCTAATCCATAGCCTAATAGGCAACTTCCATCGCTATTTACCACATATTCTGAAGGTTGGGACATCGTCTGGACTATGAGTCCTATTATACCCCAAGCCAAGGAGCACCATTTTATTAAAATCCCCAATTCACAGGATGCCTGGGTGGCTGTCGTTAAGCGCCTGCCTTCAGCTCAGGTCATGATTCCAGGGTCCTGGGATGGAGTCCCTCACTGGGCTCCTTGCTCAGCAGGGAGCCTGCTTCTCCCTCTCCCACTCCCCCTGCTTGTGTTCCCTCTCTCACTGTGTCTCTCTCTGTCAAATAAATAAATAAAATCTTTTAAAAAAAAATCCCCAATTCACCAAGGAACCTGCCTTAAGGATTTTCCTGGGAGTAAGTCTTTAAGCCTGAGGTCCTAAGAACTATTGTAAACAGGGCATTCCCTGGAGCAATTGTGCTATTAACTTTTTAAAACCTTTCTACAATAAGGGATACCCTGGGGCATTTTTCATTGTAATCACAAACTGAAATATCTGAATCTTATCTGATAATCAGGTACTACCCTACGGTTTCTCAAAGCAATCTAAGGACCACTTGTGTCTCCAGATTCTGTTAGAAATTTTTTAAATGGATGTTTCAATAATGATGATAATATAAAAGATAGCTGACAAAAGTATATTTTGCATCATCTGTATGATGACTACCAAACTACTACCAAGGACTTCAGAACTCATGTGTGCAATTGTACTCAAAATGCTTTAATTAAAATCTTCAGCTAATGGAAGGGGAAGGGGACAAAAACCTTAACTACAGGTGGGCAATGCAGCTTAAGATGTCAGGACTGTTTAAATGAAGGCTTTATTGTAGGTAGCTATTCAACTATAAAAGGGTGGTGTGAGAACAAGTCAGCATATAACAAATGGCCATGTAAACAAGTCCAGAAGAGAATTCTTGATTTCTTCACCAGACTCCTCCCTTTTTCAGTCTCCCGCATCATCCACAGCATTGCTCAGGCCAAAGACTTAGGGATATTTCATTACTCTTTTGTCATCTTGTATATCCTATCTATCCACGTGTCTTACCATCTCCTCTGGCTCCCCCATTGCTACAACCCTGGTTAAGACCAGCATCTCTCTCCTGGGCAACTGCAATAAAACTCAGTCTTATTGATTGCTTTTCTTGTTTCCATGCTTGTCCACTTATAATCCACTCTCCACACAAAACTCAAAACGATCTTTTAAAAGTATTATATCATAATGGCTTTCTGTGGAACCTAAAATAAAATCATTCACCTTTTTAGGACTTCCAAGGTTGTAATGGGTTCAATTATATTACCCCAAAAAAATATGTCCACTTGGAACCTCATAACCTGACCTTATTTGGAATAAAGATCTTTGCCAGTGTAGTTAAGGGAAAGTTCAAGATGAAATCATCCTGGATTGGGGTGAACCCTAAGCCAGTGACAGATATCTTTTTAAGAAAAGGGGAAGATAGGGGCACCTGGATGACTCAGTTGGTTGAGCATCCGACTCTTGGTTTCAGCTCAAGTCATGATCTCAGGGTCATAATCTCAGGGTTGTGAGATCAAGCCTTGAGTTGGGCTCCATGCTCAACAGGGAGTCCACTTGATATTCTCTCTCCCTCCCTCTCTGGCCCTCCCCTTGCTTGTGTGCGCTCGCGCGCGCTCTCTCTCTCTCTCTCAAATAAATAAAAATAAATAAATAAATAAATAAATAAATAAATAAATAAAATCTTTAAAAAAAAGAAGTGGGGAAGACACAGAAACAGAAGGAAGGCCATATGAAGACACAGGCAGAGATTGGAGTTATGCTGCCACAAACTAGGGAACATCTCAGCACCAAAAGCTGGAAGAAGCAAGGAAGGCTTCTCCCCCAGGGCCTTCTGAGGGAGAATAGTCTACAAGATGGAGCAAGATGCCTTGATTTCAGACTTCCGGCCTCCAGAACTATGAATTTCTGTTGTTTTAGGCTACAAGGTTTATGATAATTTGTTATGGCAGCGGTAAGAAACTAATACAACAGCCCTACCAATCTTGCCTCTGCCTGTTACTGTGATCTTATTCATTGCCACTCTTCCTGTCACTTACCAGCCTCCAATCACTCTGACTTCTCTGTTCTGATCTCAAAAAACTTATTCCCATCCAGGTCGTTCAGACTCTCCGTTCTCTCTGACTAGACTCTCTTCTCCCAAATAATGCCTTGGTTCTTTCTTCTCAACATTCTGGTCACAGCACAAAATGTTAATTTCTCTAAGATGTAAGGTGTCCTTTAACTGAAATGTCATCTTCTCAGAAAGACCTTTCCTGAACACCTGCTTAAAATTGCAACCAACCTTTCCTTACTTTTATTTTCTCATAACAACTTGTTACCATCAGACATATGTTTTACTTGTTTATTTTATCATCCTCTTCTAAAATGTAAGTTCTATGAGAATAGGAATTTTAAACTTCATTTACTGCTGTATATTCAGTACATAGAAGAGGTCTCAATAAATATTAAATTAACAAATGAGTTAGATGTTCATTGAATAAGTGAACTCAAGCTGTGCTATTGAAATCAATGTTGTATGAGTTGATTTAATACAAAAGTAGCAATCATAAACCTGTGGCATAAATGAAAGAAAATTAATTTCTTTTAAAAACTGAAAAACGGGCACCTGGGTGGCTCAGTCATTAAGCATCTGCCTTCGGCTCAAGTCATGATCCCAGGGTCCTAGGATTGAGCCCCACATCGGGCTCCCTACTCTGCGGGGAGCCTGCTTCTCCCTCTCCCACTCCCCCTGCTTGTGTTCCCTCTCTCCCTGTGTCTATCTCTGTCAAATAAATAAATAAAATCTTAAAAAAAAAACTGAAAAACTATTTGCTCTAGAGGACAAGGGTAGTTCCCAGAATATGGTGACTTTAGTAGCTTGTTAGTTTCTCACATGCTATCATTGTTTAGCTGCTCCTGCATAGTTATTGGTAGTCTGGCATCCAGCCAGAGACTGATGTTTTCATTTAAAAAATATATATCAGTATCTGTGTTTTCTTACCCTATTTACTCCACCAGTTCCCTAGTGAGATCAGTTATATAGTTTTTACATAACTCAAAGTGATCCATGGCCACTTTTCCAGTAATCATTCCAAGTATGTGATATTAATTCCCTTTTACTTAATAACAAGTAAAGAGGAAGTGGTAAAGTGAGCTTCTGAATGGCCACAAAGCAGCAGCATATCTAAAAGTAGATGCCATTCAATTCCACTTCTGGGTAGTTAAATGAAGAAAATGAAAAGACTAATTTGAAAAGATATATGCACCCTTATGTTCATTGCAGCATTATTTAGCCAAGATATGGAAACAATCTAAGTGTCCATCAATAGATGAGTTGATAAAGAAGATGTAGTATATGTATACAATGGAATATTACTCCACCATAAAAAAGAATGGAATCTTGCCATTTGCAATGACATGGATGGACCTAGAGTATATTATGCTAAGTAAAATATGTTAGACAGAAAAAGACAAAAACCATATGATTCTGCTTATATGTGGAATTTAAGAAACAAAAAAAATAAAATAAGACAGAAACAGACTCATAAATACAGAGAACAAACTGGTAATTGCCAGATGGGAGGGGATAAGGGGATGGGTGAAATAGGTGAAGGGGATTAAGAGGTACAAACATTCAGTTATAAAATAAGTAAGTCAGGAGATGTGAAGTACAGCATAGGGAATTGGCCAACAATATTATAATAACTTTGTCAGGTGGCAGGTGATATCTACATTTATTGTGGTGAGCATTATGTAATGTATATAAATATCAAATCATTATGTTGTACATCTGAGACTAATATAATATGGTATGTCATCTAAACTTCAATTTTAAAAAAGTAAATGCTATTATTTATAACATAGCTTCTCAAAGAATCTGTAGTACAAGACCAGTTTTTGTTTCCTTGTATAAGATCATGCTGGAACACATAATCTGAAAATAATACAACTCACACCCCTGCCTAGTGAATCTATTATTGCATACATTTATTCTTCCATGCAGAATCCTTCTACACACAATGCATTCAATTCAGCAAGGACATCATTACATAGAATGACCAGCACTGGATACCCAAGACAGGCCATGGGCATTGAAGCTGGAGCAGCCAGACCTCAATGTGGCAAGCTTGATTTTCATCAAGTTCTTCTCATTTTCTCTGGCTCCTGCCATACTTCATCCACAGTTACTTTGTTTATAGATGGTCATGAAGTGAGAGCAGAACTCCAAGTTGAAATTGCTCCTGGTAAAAGATAAAATTTCCCATATTCTTCTTGCTGTGTGAAAGGAGGGTTTGGCTATGTTTAGCAGCACTCTTTTCTATATGACAAGAATCCCTACAAACAGCTCCATGGCAGATGGGGTGGGATAATCAGGGGATATTTGTAAGTCTGGAAAATGAAGTACAAATGGTATATGTTTGTGTCATAGGACTTCTGCCAGGAGAAAGAGACAATCATGGGGGAGAAATGGCCAGAACTTTGATGGTCCTTAGCTATGTTTTTTCATGGCTCACAGGCTCTGCAACCAGGGATGGAAATTGGTAGTGTTTCTACATGCCAATGAAGAGTTGGGTCAATTCCACTTAATACCTGCAGTTAGAGCTTTACCTGAAGGTAGAGGACAACAGTGGATTTTCTTCCAAGGGAGGGGCAGTGCACATGTTGAACATCAGTGAGTAGCCACAAGCATTACCAGTGGTGCTTTTGCCAAAACCGAGGTTATAGCAGTTGTTAAAAAGGCTAAAGGGCCGTTTAATCCCACAGAACAAGCTACATCTTCTGGGATTGCTTCTCATATGTCAGCTATCCTTTCCACTTTCCAAAAAGGAGAACTTAATGGGTACTGGCACAATCAAACTTGCAGAAGAGGGAAGAGCATGTCTGAGGAGGGAAGAGCTTTGGTATATTGGTGTCACAGACGTTTCTGATAAGAGAGTTCTGATGTAGGCACGTTGCTTCTTAATTCTAGTTCGTTCAACCCAGCAATTGTCCTTGGATGGAAGGAGTGTGTGATATATGAAAGATGTATGCTGGAATATGAGATCCCACACATTATTGTCTAAGCCAGTAGCTCCCCCATGTGTAGTTGAATTGACTATAGCAGTATTTTGGGACCCTACAGCAAAACAAAGCACCCCCCCCAAACAAAACAAAACAATAAACAGGGTTCCATATCAGAGTTTTAGGGTAAAAAAAATTGATATTTTCTCACAGGAAACTGTAGAGTCTAGCATATTGACATCAGGTAGGATTCTAGCATCTGTGGATAGCTGTAGATGATGTTAGCATGGGATGAGGCTGACAAGCAGCTATGGAGTTTAGAACCAAAAGGTGCTCTCTCTGGGTGAAAATGCATTAGTGAACCAATAATACAGTATAAATGAAGATCCTGTTTGATATATAAAAATATTCATATAATATGATATGTAAATATAATTTATATTATAATATGTAATATAATAGCAAAAAAGCTGTTATGAGGCAAGCAAGCTATAACCACAGAGCAGAAGCTTGAGCAAGATGCAGTTGACAAACTTGAAAACATCCTAGATGTACAAGGGTACATGTATGACCCTTACTGATGTATCAACCTAGAGATAGTTCAGAGAGAAAGCTGTTAAAAAAGTTGAACCATTTGGAATGTCTTCATTCGCACAGTTGTATATCAATATAAAGATCATTGCCTCTGAGAGGGTCTATCTTCCAAATACTTTCCTAAATGCCTCCTTCACATCTTTGTTTCTCAGACTATAAATGAATGGGTTCATCATGGATGTTATGACTGAGTAGAACACAGAGATCACTTTATCCCCTTCACTTATTTTCTTGGAATTTGGACGCATGTAAGTAAATATTGTTGAGCCATAGAAGAAGACAACAACGATAAGATGAGAACCACAAGTAGAAAAGAGCTTGAGCCTCCCCTCACCTGACTGTATCTGAATCACAGTGGAGATAATATTCCAGTAGGAGAAAAGGATGAGGGAGACAGGACCAAGGAGAATTACCACACCCATTGCAAAGATGGCCATCTCAGCTTTGTAGGTTTCTTCTGAAGCCAACTTCAAGAGTGCAGGAGGTTCACAAAAATAATGATTAATTATGTTTTGTCCATGGTATGACAGACATAAAGTAAATGTTGTGTCTACTAGAGACACAAATGTTCCAGTGACCCAGGACCCTATGGTCAGCTGTACACACAAACTCTGGGTCATAAGGGTGGAGTAGTGAAGGGGCTTGCAGACAGCCACATACCGGTCATAGGACATCACTGCTAAGAGGGAACTTTCTGTACACCCAGCTACTAGGAGAAAAATCATCTGAAGTGAACACCCAGCAAAGGAAATGGTTTTTCTCATTACCAGCAAGTGGAATAACATCTGGGGGATGATCGTTGTAGAGAAACAGAGATCAGTAAATGACAAGTTTTTAAGGAAGAAGTACATTGGTGTATGAAGTCGAGAGTCAATATGAATTAGCACTATGATGAGAAGATTTCCAAACAGAGTAAGCAGGTAGATGATGAGAAACACCACAAAGAGTAGGATCTGGATCTGCCAATCTGAAGAAAGGCCCAGCAAGATGACTTCAGTCAGATACGTTTGGTTTTCTGTGCCCATTGATGTTTATTTCTGTCTACATATTAGCATAAATAGAGCAATCAGAAGTTGACTATGATGGAAAAACAAATCCGGAAAGCAAAGGTCTCATTGGAAGAACAAATGTACTTGACTGAAAAAAATTATTGGAAGCATTTAAGACACTTGATTTTCTAAAATTTCCATTCCTAATTCTTACTGAAGCTATTTAAAAAAGATGCTGACATATTATATGGATCTGAAAAAATATGAAGAGTTCTGCCTTTAGTAGAAAGCCCAGGTTTTTCTTTTTTCTAGTTTATTTTTCAGTCAGCAGATTCTGACTTTCATTTCATCAAGGAGCAGAACCAATAATTATCTTTTCCTTTGTGTTTCCGAGGGATACTTTATCATCCTTCCTAGTAGGAAGGGAGTTTTAAGAAACCATTTAGATCACATTGTAATCCACAGTCCTTGTCCTTTTCTAAATTCTTTACTGTATCAGAGAATTAAGGCTTGATGGCAGTGTTAAATATTAAGGCATGATGGGACTTCATCATTATTGAACCAAGACATTGGAGACAAGACCAGACTTAGGTAGCACCACACGCTATGGAAGCAGGGACAGCCCTTTCTGGAGACCAGATGGCACCACAATAGCTGTTTTCTGGTGTGACTAGTGTTTGAGCTCATTCATGCTTCAGTTTGTTTCAGAGTATCCAATGAGTTGGATAGGTACTTCAGTAGGAAATCAGGCACTGGCCCAATGCTTTGCAGTCAGGCAGAAATACTATTCAGTCTATATATTACTGTACGTCAGGAACAAGCAAGGAATAACATGGCTGGATATAAGAAGGAAATTAGAAAGAGGGAAGGTAGCTGGGGGGATGGACAAATAGTTGGCACTTGGGCTGGAGTATTCTATCCTTGAGAAGGGTTGAAGTACTAGTCTTAGAATTGACCTTTAGAACGATGTCAGAACAGATAGCCCAACTGGAATGCTATCTTGAGAAAGACAGAAATCAAAGCCTGCAAACATAGAAAGGTTTGTTTTCACACATTAGACTCTACATCTAGCTGGAAGTATAGGAAAAGTGTGGTCAGATCAGTTGTGGCTGGACCACTGGCTCATGAGCTGCCAAGTATGACTTGATTTCAGGACCACAAGTTGACAGTGAGGTTTCTATTCATGAATTTTCACCGAGATGGAAATGAAATGGGTCCAGCCTGAACCTATAGTAGAAGTCCATTGGTCTAAGAAACCAGGAAGGCAGAGTCAGGGAATTATTTGAGGAATTGGCAAAATTAAATGAGAAATATCTTTTCTTTAGATACAGTGTAAAGAGAATACACAAAAGGATCACTGATAGTCTATAACTTCAGTAGCCAAAATAATATATACTATCATTTTCCAATAATTTTTGATAAGTGCATTTTTTCACTGCTTCATCATGGTAAATTTACTTTTAATGAACTATGCATATTTCATGTGTACAATCTGGTGAGTTTTGATATATGTATATAATAATATACCTTGATATAATAATACAAGGTTTTTATTAACTTATACATTATGGTTTATTTACAATCCTGTTTTCTGACTGGGCTATAAGTTTCTTCAGGGTCGAAATTCTATCTCAACCCGTATGTCTGCATTACCTGGCATATAGTAAATTTTCAAGAAATGTTCACTGAATGGATGAATGAATAACTGAATGCACGCAGCAATGAACAAACTCCTCTTCAACACACCATCTCTGTCACACACACATGCACTAAGGCACTCCTAAGTGCTAGTCGTCCTATCTAAAGCATTCAGAAGGCATAGCTAATACTTACTGGTCCAGCTATGTGGTCCAGCTTGGAATGGGGGTATCCTGTGACCAGTCAGAAGGAGAAACACAAAGGATGATCACTTGGACCGCTTGTATGGGTGAGAGTACATCAGTGGTAGTTCTTCCAGTGGAATAGGTCCTCAATATGCAATCCTGTTTTCTTTCTTTTTAGTCCCTGAGAGGGTATATGCAATGTGGTAGCAACCTGAGTACTAGGGTACAGGGGCAGGGAGTGGCCACACACCCAACATTAGCACTCACTGAGCTCTGGCTTGTTCTCACCTCTTAAACAATGAGCAGCACATTGCAAGAAGCTCTGTCGTGCATCCTAGGCAGTGCCCTATGAGTCCAGTGGGTATCACCCAGACAGTGTGGGCAAACTGAAAGAGGAAAAGAATATAATAACAAGAATAAAAGGTCAAAGTAAAGGAAGATTCTGGGAGTTGAAAAGGAGTAGCTAGTTTGAGGGACAATGGATCTTTTTGTTCCTTGCACCTCTCAGCACATAAACTGACCCCCTCAAAAAGAGTCCAGTAGCAAGATTTCTAAGACTGAGGATTCTAGAGAAGAGAGAAAAAGAAAAATCTCCTCTCACAAATAGGCTGTGGTTTATAATAATAGAGGTGTGACCTTCTTCCAAGATAGACACAAAAGTTTTGGTTCTGGAGAGACTTTATTCCTTTAGTATCTTCCTTCTTTTTACCTGGAGACATGGGATGAGTTTGTTTTGGAGATGCGTGGAACTACATGGGAGGGTACCTCACACAGAGTACAGAAGAATGAGAGATCCAAGATGCAGATCCAGAGTTGGGTATTGGATCCCAGTGATTCTCAGCCTTCTCTCCTAAGAGCTGGATACATTGAAATGGACTTTTCAGTGGATTCCATTCCAAACTCAGGTTGTATTCTTGGATGAGTTAAATACTTTTTGAGCACCAACAGTGAAATGAACCTTATTCTGAGAGGTTATTGAAAGATGAGCCCCTGAGAAGTGATGCACATGGGACGGTCCCTAGCGTTCTCTTTTGGGCACAGCTTACTCTATTATGTCTACACACAATGAGCTACCATGGGACTTTTTTTTTTTTGGTAGTCATATGGAATACTGTGATTCTCTTTTAATTTCCAATTTTTCTCTAAGGGAAAAAAATTCATATATTCTGGGCCTGAGGAGAACTCAGGAAGCCATCTATACCATTCCTATTTTCTTCTTGGGAGCAGAATCTAGAGTGTAAAGTACATGTAGGCATATCTGTGCATTCTTTACTTTAAATCCTGGGAAACGTGTATATTTGCACTCTGACAGTATTTTTCTATTAAAATGAGTTTAAAATTATTGCTTATTTTAGGATGTAGTGGCCACTGTTAAGTAATTTTAACTGGTCCTAAAAAGCAACAGGTTTGAGAAAATCTCTGTAAAAATCAAGTATTTGAGCCAATATGTCAAATGCAAGGACAGACCCATATTTTTCTGAGGGATTCTAGATTGAAATTACTCAATGTTATATTTTCCTGTCAATGTTTATTTCTTTTTATATGAAAAATATTGTAACCCTTTGTATATGTGTTACTAAATTTTCCCTATTTACTTCTTTAATGACAGCATTAATATGATTATTTATTTATTGTTCAACAGTATTTATACATTTTATCAGTCAAATATTTCCATATTTCATATATTGTGTTTTTTACTCCAAATTTCATTATTTATATTATAGATATTCTATAAAAATGTTCTTTTCTTTACTTTTGACAATATTTTTGATCCTTGGCTTTTCAATCAAGGTGTTACTTATTCTGGTTTGTGGTATCTCATGATGATTTCATACATGCTTACAACTCTCCAGAGGAATGGGACTAATTTATCCTTTCAAATTCTCTCTACTACATCCCTGTTGCTTTTTCTTTATTCAAATCAGTTTAGCATGAATATGTTTTCAGTCTGTCAGAATGTGGTAAGAAAAATCTATATTCTTATATTTTCCATTTAATGGGATTCAAATGTTAATTTCTAATTGCTTAACTCTTTAATAATTATTAGACTTTTCAATAGAATTTATAGGATCTGAAAACTTGTCTATTGAATGGGATGGGTGAGAAAAAAAAAATCAAGATTTGAGATTTAGTTTAGAAGACTCTGTAGATGTTAGTGACATTTGTCCTGATTAAGGATATGTGGGACAATTAGTATGACTAGCTATTATTACTGTTCTCATATTATAGAAAAAGGCATTGAAAGTCATATAGATTAAGTGACTAGCCTAACCAAGGTCAGTCACAGTTGAAATAAGCTAAGACTCTAATCTTTAACATTAAGACTAGTCTTAAGGGTATCTCTCTTATTTCATGCTGTACCACTTCCTAATATTTAATACCCTTTAGCAAGCATAAGGTTCATACATTAGTTTTAAGGCCAATGTGTGTTATCTGGGTTATCTTAAAGTTTGGGACAAGCATGTGAAAGCATGTCTACATAGAGGTAGAGAACTGCCTGAGAGCCCTTGAGTCTGCTACCCAACAATGACATGGACCAAGATGAACAATCCATCCCTACGGGCCAGGACCTGTGTACTTGCCACATGGACATAAGAAATGAAGAGAAGAAAGGGCCAACTTTCCCAGAAGATTCAATGTCTTTTTACATTCCTATTCATGTTCAGTAGTGCAAGAAAGGATATGGAGTTTAAACTTGGCCCTCTTAGGACACAGGTACCCTGGTCACCAGGAAATGCATGCCCAAATTCATGTCCTGTATTATTCCCTATATTACCATGGGATTTTTTTTTTTTTTCTTGTACAAGAGCTAGCAAATATGCTCGGAATAGTAAAAAATGGAAGTAGAATGGTTTTCCTCTTTTGTATAAGCAGAGGAAGAGATATAATGAGAGACATGAAATATTCTACCCTCCCCAAGACTGCCCACCTGATGGTCTCAGACTACATAAAAGAGCAATGATAGCTAATGTGTCTGTGGCTTCATAAACGTAGAGGCAGAGTTTACCAGATCCACTCCTCTTATCCCTCAAGAGGAAGAAACATACTTCTGTTTGACACATGATTGTCTGTTAAATCTACTGGGGAAAAAAGAAAGGTGTGTGTGATAGATTACGGAACCGAAGGGTAAGGACTCTTGGACCATATCTCCTCATGTATTACTGGTGGAGAACTCAGAAAAGAAGGGGGCTGCTCATTGTTTCTCCTTCAGGATAGTGGGTAGAACCTAGACATTGCTAGTTGCCTGCTCATAATTCATATATATCACAAGTAATCATTATACCATTAAATTCTCTCCTTAAGCTATAACAACTCAGGCACCAAGTTCTATCATTTCTAATTTATAAATAACTCTGAAAAACATCCTTTTCTCTTTATTTCTATCTTAGTTCAGGTGGCTTTGACTATGATTTCATGACTGTATTGTTGCTATACCTTACTAAGTGTTTTTGCTGTCTTTGTTAAGAATATTTGAGAGGTGGGACCTTGGATTTGATAGGGCCAAGTCTGTTAAATTCTACTTGGTTTTTTGATTTATATTTCTATGGACGGAGAGAAATTTATATTTTCCTACAAAGTACGATGAATATTTACATATCTGGTGAGTTAAACTACACTTAATTATTTGAAGAAATTACCCAATTTCTTTTATTTATTTATTTTTATTTTAATTCCAATATAATTAACATACAATCTTATATTGGCTTCAGGTGAATAATATAATGATATAACAATTCTTTACATTACTTGGTGCTCATCATAAGTATACTCTTAATCCCCTTCACCTATTCCCCCATCCCCCCACAGTAACCTCCTTTCTGGTAACCATCAGTTTGTTCTTTATAGTTAAGAGTCTGTTTTTGGCTTGTCTCTTGAAATTACCCATTTTACTAACCACAGAAGCCAATCAAATTAAATTACTTCTCTGAATCCATATTTATTTGATGATTCAGAAACTAAAAAAATTGATTAACTTTGATTAACTTAGAGCTTTATTAAATTTTTGTTTGTATTTTTTTTCTTTTCTTGGAGGCATTGCAGAAAGATTAAGCTGACCCACTTGAAAAGGCCTAGTTATGTCTTTATAGGGTTATAATTTATATTTGGAAGGAATATGACTCAAATCCCATGGATTACTATTCAAATAACTGAGTCCTATATAGATGGATCTTAGTAATGGATGAAACATACACGTGATCTGAGCTCAAAATCTCATGAATCCAGATTAAAGTTGTTGGGAAGAGGTGGGAGGGCCTGTAGAACTGTCTTTTTGAAGTGGTGGAGTGAGGTTTAGCCCTCTGGCATCAGTGAGCCATTAAAAGGCATATCGATAGAGGTGATAGTTACCACATAGGAAAGTGAAATCTCATTGTATAATAAGGAGGTTTCTTGACATAGGAATATTAACTTGAAGTAGTCCAGTTGCAATAAAGCAATAGTGGTGGATGTAAGATCTCCATTAGTTTTCCCATATTTACTGGGTCTTGTTAGAGAGAAAAAAATCACTATGGTGAAATGAGGGTATATTGTAAAGTTACCTACTATGACAGAATATAGTAAGAATTCAAGGCTACTGCTCAGATGGGACTCACCAAGCAGAATTGTGCTATATATTCCCACACCTTCTCTGTACCCCATAAAAAGATGAAGCCTTGGGGTGCCTGGGTGTCTCAGTCAGTTGAGCATCCAACTCCTGATTTTGGCTCAGGTTGTGATATCGGGGTAGTGAGATTAAGCCCCACATCCGGCTCTGCACTGGGCATGGAATCTGCTTGGGATTCTCTCTCTCCCTCTCCCTCTGCCCCCTCCCTACTTGTACTCTCTCTCTCTCTAAAATAGTAAGTAAATCTTTAAAAAAAAGATGAGGCCTTGGTGAAAAGATGAATGAAAGGTGCATTTTAAGTCTACATTTTGGATCATTATGAATTTAAATGGGCAATTGAAGGCATGAAATTGCCAAGTCCCAAGAAGGAAGGGTAAGTATGAAAGGCAAAGGTACTTTCCCAAGCTGAACTGGCACCAACCCCCATATGATAGGTCCTCCAGAATTTATTACTTATCTCTTCCTCTCTTTCCTTGCCTGGAGTCTCCTTGAGAATCATTCCAAGGTGGGAGTGGAACCAAAATCCTGTTGATGAATGTATTTAATAAATTTCGATTTTATGATTGTTTGAATAGAAAATTATCTATTGGAAAATCTTATCACGAGGGCAAATGGGTGAAGGAAAGTCTTATGATGGCAGTTTTTACAACAATCAAGGTTCAGGGACTTCCAGTCAGGATTTATTTATTTCTCATACAAATTATTTACATTTCAACTGGGAGTAAAAGCTCTTGCTGTGTAAAACTTGGTATACACATATACACACACTCACAGGCACACATATGTGGCTTATTTACTTATTGATATATTTATTTCCTCTTTTAATGTGTTTCTCCTATTAGTTATAGATCTTCAACAATATGATCACAATTTTATTACAGTGTTTAAGTACTTTTTCTGTTCATAGTTATCTCACTGAATTTACTTTACTTTTACTTTTGTACAAGCAGCAATAAGAAATTCTTACAACAATCTGACAGAGTAATTGAACTAATAGTATTCACTGATCATTTCTCCATTCAAGACAGCAGAAAGTCAGCAGAGGAATGAATATATGCTGATTTAGTACTGAATAAAAATTCTTTTTTCAGCAAAGGCAGAGGAGAAACCCCCTTTGATTGAGATAACATATAATGGTTCTGTGAATATAGATTAGGAGAGAACATTTAATAGCTATGTGAATATGGATAAGCCACCAAACATTTCTGGGAATTAGTCATTTTATATGTGGAATAGAATAATATTTGTCTTGCTTATATCTTTATAATTCTAAAGACTTAAAAGTACAGTTATTAATATTTATACATAAAATAATAATGTTCACAAAGCAGACTCTACAGAAGATGCAATGAGGTATAGACAGAAATATGTGAAGAGAGACTATTTTAATATACCTTTTGTAATTCAAGACAGATCAAAAGGACAAAAATAGCAAAAATAAAAAGACCTAAAAATATAACCAATAAAGTGGATAATGTAAGTACATATCAAACTGTAAACCATCATAATAAAAATTATATCTTCTTTCAAATGTAACTGAAATATTGCAAATATTTTTATAAACCCAATCTCAATAAATTTCAATAGATTGTTACAATACAAACAGTATACATATATAATTACCCATAGGGAATGGAAGTGAATAAATTGGACAAGACAGAGAGATATCAACTAGACTTCTCTGGTTAGACATTGTTTTATAGTTTGATTTTTTTAATCAGGTAAATATTTTACATAATTATAAAACAAATTGAAAAATTAAAAGCAATCCCTAAAAACTAAAAGAAAAATGAAATAAACAAATCTAGCTATATATCCAGGTCATGATGTGTGTATGGTAAGATAAAACAACTGAGTAGTATGTTGTTGCCATCGGGAACTGGGATATTTGGTGAAAGGCAAGGAATAATAGGCAGAAGGCCTCAATGGTATTGCTAATGCTAGGTGGTGGTATTTAGGGAGACCAGTTAGTAAGCTGCTGTGGTAAAAGCTCAGGGCAGAGGTGTGGAATATTTGTGTTTTGAGAACTGATATAATCTGGGATGTATTCAGGGGGAAAAAAAATACAACCCAGGACTTGCTGATAGATTGTATATTAGTTGTGAGAGAAAAGGAAAAATTATGAATGATTCCTAAGATTTTGGCTTGAGTGAGTATATGATATCTCTTTCCTTCATGAGCATTAATTTCAGTATCTGTTCTGCCTTTTCTGTTTGTTTTTTTAACTCTTGTCCAAAGGAAATATTAATTCTGTTTGTGTGTGTGTGTGGAAAGGTACCTTTTAATCTTTTTCATTATGAGTCAACTTCAAGCATTACAGGGTAACTGATTTGGTTGGTTTTCAGGCAAGGGGCTTGGAATGAAGAGGAGTTCCATTTCTTTTTAATTTTAATTTTTAGTTTAGTTTGTGGAACAGTTTTATTTTAACAGCTTCATTGGATCTGGGTCTTCTAGATTAATAGTACCAGATAGGAACATTTCTTGAGTTTCTGAAACATATTTTAGTGCTAAGCCTGTGTAAAATGTTTTATAAATGCTTTTGGAAACATAAGGAAATAAACAATTGAGCATCAACTTAGACTAGGTACTTTTCATGACAGAAATGTTTCAGTCACAGGTCCTGCAGGTAAGGACTTTAAACTGTATTGGGAGAGAAGGACATTTAAAATCTTTTCATGCAGTGGGAAAAAGAGAGGCTGGGACTCAACTAGAATTTGGTTCAAATTCTGATTCTATTGTTTAAAAAAAAAGGGAAGTCCCATTTTAAATTGGGAATTCAAGCAAACTTGAAAGGACTGGGTCAGGACGGAGTCATAAAGGAAAAACCTAGTCACTGGCCAACGTGTAATTGCAATGATGCAGATATGGAAAAGATATCAGAAACACCATTTTTGTTTCAGATGTTGATTTCGACCATTTGTTCACATTCAGTATTAATTGGGGCTGAGGCTTTTATGGAGCATGTTCCCAGCAGAGAACATTTGCATTATGGTTCTCACTATCATGTGTTCTGGCTGCTTTCACACACTAGCTTTAAGGCATCAATATTTTGTAATGAAGCTTATTTATAAATAATGTGACATGGAATGCATGTGGCTGTCCTAATGTAATATGGGCAGCTTAAGGAGCTGATGCTAGAATCCAAAACATAGGTGTCTGATAGGAACTTTTTCCAGAGTCTGGAACTCTGATATGGACCTGGGAAGATCTCTCCACAGTAAAACATTTAATATTCTATGACTACAGATTCACACTAATAAAGAGGTAAGAATTGAGAAATTTTGTCACTAGCAACTAGTAAAGTCTAACATTTGAATCTTCATTCAGTATCTTCATTTTCCTCTTTAGTTTTTATCTCCTGCTTTAAATGGAACTATCAAGAAAAAGTTCTGGCCCAACTTCCTGTGTGGCTGGGTGTAGGATTGTTGTAGAGGAGGGAAAGAAAAACATGAAGTGAAAAATAAACTCATCTCTGTTAAAACAGAAAGGGAATTTCAACCAGATCCTTGGGTGTTGATCAGAGAAATGAATGCATTCTCAGCTATTAAAACATAGCTCATGAAACATGAGGACTTATCTCCAATGTGACAGGTTTTCAGAGTTTTCAAAATGTGGAAGATGTGAGCTCAAAACCAAGAGCAGATATGGAGTCCCATCTAGAAGCTATAGGGCTTCCACAGGACACTGGCATCTCCCGTCTCTGGACAGAAGTGAATCTCCCCAGTATTCTCCTGAAGGCTTCCATTACCTCCTTGTTTCTCAGGCTACAGATAAGAGGGTTCAGTGTTGGAGTAATGATAATATGAAATACAGAGAGGATGTCCTCTTGGGACTATGGTAGGAATTGGGCCAGATGTACATAAACATGGCAGCTCCATAGTACATTCCTACCACAGTCAGGTGAGAAGACCATGTGATAAGGGCTTTCTGCTGTCTCTCACCTGAGGACATGTGAAGGACAGCAATTAGGACAAATGTATAAGAGGCAAGGATAGCAGCAAGGGTAAGCATGAGAAAGGTCATACCCATCACTATACCATGAGCTCATATATGGTGGTATCTACACAGGCCAAATTCAGGAAGGGCAGGATCTCACAGAGCAGGTGTCTGATTTCTTGGGATATGCAGAAAGGAATGTGCATAGTATATGAGGTGTATATCACATTATTCAGGAATGCCAGGATCCAAGATGTTATCATGAGCCAGCAGATCCTTGGCCTCATGAGAACCATGTAGTCCAGAGGATGACAAATAGTCACATACCTATCATAGGCCATGAACACCAGTAGGAGGTCCTCTGCACCTCCCAAAGTGAGAACTACTAACATCTGAAAGGTGCAGACTTCAAAGGAGATGGTGTTCTCCCCATGGAGATAATCCACAAGTATTTTGGGAGTAGCTACAGATGCAAACATCAAGTCCATGAGAGATAGCTGGCTGAGCAGGAAGTACATGGGCACATGGAGCCAACCATCCATTGTAATGACCAAGAGCAGCAGGCCATTGCTGGTCAGGGCAAACATGTACAGGACAGCATTTGTGGCACAGAGCTGTTTAGGAGGTCCATTGTCATTCAGAATCCCCACCAAGATGAAGCCATTTCCCAAGGTGGAATTCCACAGCTCCATTCTGTGGTTTCTTTACTTATCTGAAATTATATAAGATCTAGGCAAAATAGTTCTGATGTGGTACCTGGGGACTCTCTGGCTTTACAATGTTATAGCCCTTGATCAGCAGGATTGGTTGTTCAATTTATCATATCATATTACACTTTTTCATTCATGAATTAACTCACCAAATATGTACCGATCACATACTGTTATAAGAGCACATTTCTTCCCCCACTTCTGATGTTTTCTTCAATGTTAGGGGAGTCCCATTGTACAATAATTCTGGGCTTATCTCTGCCTTTCATTCCATTTACTTTTTCTGAGAAATGTGGAGCAACTTAATGGGAGAAATTAAAGGGAAAATCTGGACACATACTGTCCAGCCTTCTTTTCAGGAGATGCAGGGTCTTTGAGAGGGAATATATATCCCCCTCTATCCCACCCAGGTTTTGAACCAATTGAGAGAGAAGGTATTTGTGCAGGCCAAAGTATCACCTCTATTTTTAATAAAGCAGAAATTCAAGAATGAAGCTTATACGTCAGTGGGCAATGGGCTTACTAATACTAAGCCCCAAGTGCATAATTACTTTTGCAATCACAGGCAATATAGGAATAAATTGGTATTCCCACAAGGAAGGAATAGTGGGAAAGGGGAACAGATAGATCAAGTCCTAGCCATTGTATCTTCCAAAAAAAGAGAAATTTATCCCAGTGCATTCTTCAATTTCATAATCCCTTGAGAAGAAATGAGGAGTGAAGACTAGGTATCTTACATTACCATTCCCTTGACATAGAGGCAAATTTTGGAAGAGAGAAAGAACCATCCCTTCCCATGGCTCTTGTGTGCCAGGCATTGTGAAGCTCCCAAGTATAGAAGGGAGTACATAACATAGAATACCTGACCACATTCAGTTACATTCTTTTTTTTTTTTCACTTCTCTGATTTTTACTTTGTTTTTTAAAATTTTAATTCCAGTATAGTTAACATACAGTGTTAAGTTAGTTTCATGGGTACAATATAGTGATTCAACAATTCTATATATTACTCAGTGCTCATCAAGATAAGTGTACACTTACCTTGAGGAGTACACTTATCTTCAGTTACATTCTTGTGAACAGCATTTAAAGATAGGTGTAATTACAAATGTGAAAACTATCATAAAGGTAAATAATAGTGGTTCTCATGTAGATTGGTAATTAAGGAAATACCTCTCTGAGACTGAATTTCAGGCTCAGTTTTTAAAGATGAGCATAAATTATTCAAAGGAAGAGGAGTGACTCAGTTTTTAAAGATGATCATAAATTATTCAAATGAAGAGGAGTGAAGAGGTACGTGAGCAGAGGATACATTTTATCCAGAGTCTCTGAAAAAGAAAAGAGCTTATAATTTCTGAGGAGCTAAATAAAGACTGATGAGGTGGGTACTAACTGAGATAAATTTGGAGAGATACACATGTTCCAAATCATGTTTGGCCTTTTAGGGGATATGGACTGCAGTGCAAAGCATACACACACACACACACACACACACACACACACACACACACACAGAGATGTGACAGTAGGCAATTTTTATTTTTAAAAGATAACTCTTACAGTTGTACGAAGGAGTAATAGAAGATGGGCAGGAGTAAGTTATATGTAAGTGATGAATCACTAAGTTCTACTCCTGAAACCAATATTACACTATATGTTAACTAACTAGAATTTAAATAAAAACTTGGAACAACAATAAAAAATGATATGTGCAGAAGTGATTGAGGTCATATAGGTAAGGTGAATCAGGGCAATAGCACAGGTAGGATAGATTCAAGATACATGTTGGAAGCAGAAACAACAATTGGTGATTGGCTAGATATTTGCAATGGAAATAAGTCAAGAAAAGCCAGTTTGGGAGGTGATAAATAGAAGAGTTAAGAGTTCTTAAAGAACCAGAAACTCCCATGAGAATGAAATCTATTTGCTCAGTGTGTATAGATGAATGAGATGGATAGAAGGAAAAGAGGTATTGACTTAGTGGGAAAGCTTGGAATTCAGGGACTCTTTCCTCTTGCAAAATGCATAGTTTTAGGTCTATACTAGAATTGAAAGTGACTTATGCATCACAATGACAATATTACAATATTCTGTATTGTCTATACATTTACCTTTGTCAGCTAACTTATGTTATCCAGCTCAACACAGCTCAGATCCTTATTCAGTATTCCTAGTCCTTAATTATTTATTATTTATTTTTTTATAGACTGGAGAGACTTTGCTCTTATTGCTACTGGTTCCAACTCCACTTGTCCTAAAGAGACTTAGGACACTTTATTGACTCACATGCAGTAGGCAGGTCATGTACTTACACAAGTCTACTTCAAAGACAAATTTTCAAAAAAAGTTATTTTAAACTCTAATATTAAAATATCTCTGCCAATTCTGTCCCATTGTTGTCGCCTCCAAATCAGCATGGTGAATTCCAAAAGAAAAGGGGCAATTGGAGAGGTGTCTGAGGCTATTCCTGGAGTCCTGTACCTTATATATCATAGGTTATGGCCAGGCTCCAAAGAATTAATGTCAGAATAGTAGAGAAAATATATTAAACTCTCATTATGTGCCGGATTTATTTTGAGAGCTTTCTTCCTTCAATCCTATGAAGTGGATGAATTATTAAATCTACTTTACTGATAAGGAAACAGGCACAGAGATATTATCTGGCTTTCTAGGATTATACAGTTACTAAATGACAGAGTAAGAATTTGAACTCAGACAATCTGGTGCCAGAGAACACTTCTTAACTGCCATGTTATTCAGCCCATCTTATAAAGAATTTTAAATCACATCATATTACTTTGCCTCAAGACAAAAACCTCTAAGCTACATATATTTTGTATATCAGTAGGGGAAACCCATTCTTTTAAAATAATTTTATTCTAGCTCACAAAAGACTCAAATTGATCCTAAGCCAAAAGAAGTTTCTAGATCATGAATAGAATATTCCAAACCTATTTACAGGAAGCAAAATATGTAATATTTATAATATGCTAGTATATAATGTTAAGCTATTCAGCCCTCCTGGTGTCAAATTTCTTCTTTAAGCATAATGATAGATTCAAAAATTTCCCTGCATATCTGGTGTCTACCTGATTCATTCCAATTCTTTCTGTATAATAGCCTTTCTAATTAATATTAGGTCTGCATAGCATTGGACCTCCAACAGTTCATCTTAATATTCCAAATGCCCTCAAACCACTAATTTAGGGCATATATATAATACATTATTTAATTTTGACATTCCCTTGTGAGGGCTATTTTGAGAGCTCTTTCAGGAGTCAGCAAACACCAGGGAGACTTTGGGTTCTCAGGAAACAACAATCCCATACAACATATGCGAAATGATATCCAAGCCTGACAATATTAATACAACATAAAAATTTGCCACTCAGTCAATGTTCAAAAAGCATTTATATTTGTCTAGTGAAATATAGGTTTGGTGCCTAGTGGTAACCTAGTACTTTGATGAGCAAAAATTTTTGATCAGTATTCTTAAGAATTTCACAGTCTAAAAGGAAAGACATATCCTTAATAAACAGATATTCACAATACAATGTGAAGGAGGTATAAGTAAAGGATAGAGACTTTGTAGGACATCTAAACCCACAGGGCAGGAAAGAAAAGTGAAGAAATATTTCACCCACTGGAATGGGTGACTTAAATTATCTAAACATGTAAGTTATTTGAGTTTTAAAACTATGGAACTAAAATGAATCATTCCTATGGACACTAAAATCATCCAAAATAATGACAACTAGGGAATGAAAAGAAGGCTATGATCTAAGTCCTTGGGGTAACACTGAGGATGGATTTTAAATTTATATATATCGTTGACAGAGAACTGAGAGGAAGTCATGACCTCAAGGTCACCTAACTTACTAGGCTTCTCCCTGGATTCAGTTTTATCTCCTGCAATTCATTTCTGCACTGTTATAGAAATCTTAATATCACAACTTTGATGTTACTCTGTTACTTAACATACTTTCATGACTGCTCTCAAGATCCACTCCAACCTTCTTGGCATATTACGCAACATAGTTCATAATCTTGGGGCGCCTGAGTGGCTCAGTTGTTTAAGTGTCTGCTTTCGGCTCAAGTCATGATCCCAGGGTCCTGGGATTGAGTCCCGCGTCGGGCTCCTTGCTCAGCGGGGAGCCTGCTGCTCCCCCTGCTTGTTCTCTCTCCCTCTCAAACTCTTGCCCTATCTCAAATAAATAAATAAAATCTTTTTAAAAAAAGTTCATAATCTGGCTAGGCTGATCTGTTCTGCCTTATTTCTTTTTTTAAAATTAATTTTATTTTATTATGTTATGTTAATCACCATACATTACATCATTAGTTTTTGATGTAGTGTTCCATGATTCATTGTTTGCGTATAATACCCAGTGTTCCATGCAATACGTGTCCTCCTTAATACCCATCACCAGGCTAACCCATCCTGCCACCCCCCTCCCCTCTAAAACCCTCAGTTTATTTCTCAGAGTCCATAATCTCTCATGGTTTGTCTCCCCCTCTGATTTGTCCTGCCTCATTTCTTACAGTGACCCCAGCCTCCCCTCACTCCTCCATCCCTATCCAAACCCCACTTCCCTCCATAGTGATCAATTTGGAATTCCCCAAGAAACTGTTTTCTCTTGTCTCTAGGCCTTAGCAACTGCATGTCCCTCTGCCTAGAATGCTTCATTTCTTTCCTCTCATCCCATCCTTCATACCTTTGATCATTTTTTCTTGGCTACAGCTTCCTGGTTACTCCAGAACATTAGCTGCCACCACCTCCTAGAAACTTGACTTGCTTCTCGCAGAGTGAGCAGCTACCTTGACTATTATATTTAAATATTCTTATATTGATCCTTAAATACAGGGTTTGTGTCTTATTCACAGTGTTTGTTCAACATACAGCACAGAGTCTGAATTATAGAATATCTTTAATGATTATTAGTTAAATGAATGAATGAATGAAGAGACCAACATTACTGCGGTGTTCATTACGGAGACTAACATTACTGAGATGGTCAAAGGGACAGGTATTGGTTCCTAACCAGCCACATTTCCTAACTGGATCCTGCCTAATTCCTAATCATTCACAGACACATACTTCATAATATCCCCTCAAACAGAGATAAAATCATTACCTCAGATGGATTGGAGACACTGCTGGTAGATTTTACTGTAAGATGTAGTAGCTTGTTTGAGGGAACCAAGAAGTGCAAATAGAAATTGATGAAAAAGGTGGATTTGCCAGTATTGGGGAAGGTACCAGCTGTGAGGAGGTATGTGAGATCAGTGATTCAAGGCCCTCCCATTCTTCTGGCTTTGCAGACCCCTCTGGGAATGGGCAGCCTTGTCTCTGAATGGCCAGCACTACTGAGAGAAGATTCACATAGGAACAAGAGGTTGCCTGTCTCCTCTTATGTAAGAGTTAGGATAGACTGCTTCTCTGACCCAGTTACCCTTTGAAGGAATTTTTCTAGTCACCGAGAAATTGTCAGGCTGAGATTACTGCTTAGACTTTTTTTAAAATTATTATGTTATGTTAGTCACCATACAGTACATCATTAGTTTTTGATGTAGTGTTCCATGATTCATTATTTGCGTAAAATACCCAGTGCTCATTGCAATACGTGCCCTCCTTAATACCCATCACTGGACTAACCCATCCCCCATCCCCTCCCCTCTGAAACCCTCAGTTTGTTTCCCAGAGTCCATAGTCTCTCGTGGTTCTTCTCCTCCTCTGATTTCCCCTCATTCATTTTTCCCTTCTTTCTCCTAATGTCCTCCATGCTATTCCTTATGTTCCCCATATAAGTGAAACCATATGATAATTGTCTTTCTCTGCTTGACTTATTTCACTTAGCATAATCCCCTCCAGTCCCATCCATGTCGATGCAAATGGTAGGTATTCATCCTTTCTGATGGCTGAGTAATATTCCATTGTATATATGAACCATGTCTTCTTTATCCATTCATCTGTTGAAGGGCATCTCAGCTCCTTCCACAGTTTGGCTCTTGCGGACATTGCTGCTATGAACATTGGGGTGCATATGGCCCTTCTTTTCACTACATCTGTATCTTTGGGGTAAATACCCAGTAGTGCAATTGCTGGGTCATAGAGTAGCTCTATTTTTAATTTTTTGAGGAACCTCCACACTGTTTTCCAAAGTGGCTGTACCAACTTGCATTCCCACCAACAGTGTAAGAGGGTTCCCCTTTCTCCACAACCTCTCTAACATTTGTTGTTTCTTGCCTTGTCAATTTTTGCCATTCTAACTGGTGTAAGGTGGTATCCCAGTGTGGTTTTGATTTGAATTTCCCTGATGGCTAATGATGATGAACATTTTTTCATGTGTCTGTTAAGTTAGCTTAGACTTTTAAAAACACTTTCACTCCTACTGCGCTCTGAAGGAAAAGCTGAATAAAAGAAAAATCCAAGAAAGAGGATATGAGAGGAAGACGCAAAAGTAGAACTTACAATGCCTGGCCTCACTTTCCTTGGGGGCCACAGTGAGCCAGGGCTCTGTCTTTTTTTTTTTTTTTTTAAGATTTTATTTGTTTATTTGAGAGAGAGCGCATGCACAAACAGGGGGAGCAGCAGGCAGAGGGAGAAGCAGGCAGGGAGCCGGATGCAGGGCTCGATCCCAGGACCCTGAGATCATGACCTGAGCCAAAGGCAGATGCTTAACTGACTGAGCCATCCAGCTGCCTCCAGGACCCTGTCTTTGAGGATGGCTATTCTGCCTTCCTGTGTGATGACAATGACTTTGACCTTCTATTTATTTAAAGGGAAATCTCTCCCCAGCTGACATGTTCCCTCACTGGAAATGGTAGTCTAGGAGACAGGATTTTAATAAATCCCCTAGGTGTGATTCCTGACCTTCCACCTCTGCTTTCTCCTCCCAGTAAATGAGCTCTGCTGGCCCAGAGGGAACCCTCCACCTGTAAAGGAAACATGGAGGGCCATTTTCACATCTCTGACTGTGCACTTAGTGACCATGCCTTGGGCTAGTACTACCAATCTGCTCCAAGTCCCAGGGTATAGTGAAGATCGCACATGGTCTCAGAAAAGCTGTGGAAGCAAGGCTATCTTAATCTTTCCCCAAGAGGTAGTCCTTTCACTGAACATAAATAAGTATCTCAGAGTAAATTAACTAGAACAAATGCATACAGAGTTTTCTGCTTTGTTTTCCCTCCATAGATCTGTTTTCTTTTTAAATTTTCTCATTCAATATTTATTGAACTCCTATGTGCTAGATGCAAGATGCTAAATTATATAGCAATGAAAAAAATAGACAACTATCCCTCTGTCATGGATCTTACATTGGAACACTTGTAACATGGAAGGGGCAGCACTATGTTCTCGCTGGAAGAGACACTAATCCTGGATATAGATTTGCCTTTTCTAAATGCAGTGCTTCTGTCAAGACTACCTACCATCTGTGGACTTACAGAATGACCTTATACACTGTCATGCTATTTCACATAGCATTGTTTCTGATCAATAAATGAAGTATACTTCATAGTAAATGAACTATAGCAATAGGCCCATCCTCATGGAATTCACTGATCTTAACATGTTCTCCACCATCACTGAAGTAGCTGGTTAGATCGTATGGTAGAAAAACCTTTTAAAGATGCAGTTACAGTACCAGCCAGCTGGCAATACTTTGTAGGCCTGGAGTAATGTCCTCCAGGATGCTGTCTATGCTCTGAATCAGCATCCAATATATAGTGCTGTTTCTCCTAATACCAATATTCATATGTCCAGGAATCAGGGGTTAAAATGGGAGTGGCTCCATTCCTTATTACCCCTAGTGAGTCTTAGTAAAATTTTTGCTTCCTGTCCCTGTGACTTTTCTGGTCTAGAGGTCTTAGTTCCAAAAGAAGGGATGTTTCCACTAGGAGATACACTAATTTCATTGAACTGTCATTTGAGACTGCCACCTGGCCACTTTGGTCTCTTGTGTCTCTAAATCAATAGGTGATTGATTCTGATCCAAGGGGAAATTGGTTGCTACTATATAATGGAGGTAAGGAAGAATATGTCTGGGATACAAGAGATCTCTTGAGTATCTCTTAGAACTACCATGACTGTGATTATAGTTAATGGAAAATTATAACAATCTAATTCAGGCAGTACTTCTAATGGCTCAGACCTTTCAGAAATGAAGTCTTGGGTTACCCTACCTGGCAAAGAACTATGAACCACTGAGGTGCTTTTTTTTTTTTTTAAACTATGTTATGTTAATCACCATACATTACATCATTAGTTTTTGATGTAGTGTTCCATGATTCATTGTTTGCGTATAACACCCAGTGCTCCATTCAATACGTGCCCTCTTATCACCAGGCTAAACCATCCCCCCACCCCCTTCCCCTCTAGAACCCTCAGTTTGTTTCTCAGAGTCCACAGTCTCTCATGGTTCGCTGAGGTGCTTTTTGAGAACAAAAAGAATATGGCATGGGTGGTTGAAGAAGTCAATCACAAATACTAATTAAGACCCTGTGAGCAGTTACAGAAATGAAATGAGATTTGTAATAGTTTAATAGTTATTAGTATTTCTTCTATTATGAATTACTCACACATAATATTTGGTATATAAATATACATATATCTATATATATCACAAATATGTTTTCATTTTCTTATCTCCTTTATCCCTGTACCACCTAACATAAGATATATTAATAAATTAACTTTATATCACAATATTTAAGTTATAGGATATCAAAGGAGAAGAGCAAACATTCTCCAAGGACTTTGCATCTTCTGGAGCAAGGGTTAGCATATTTTCAGTTTTACACAGGATAGTTGTATTGTGGTAGGTGGAAGTGTGACTTTGTATTTGTCTTGATTTGGAGATTGTGTGGTTTAAAGAGATGTGTATGAGTGCCAGGTTGACAAGAGATGGACTGTGGTGGTCAGTTTTTGTGTCAACTTGGCTAGGCTTTAGTCCCCAGTTTTTCCATCAAACATTAATCTAGGTGTTGCTGTGAAGGCATTTTGTAGATGTGATTAAAGTCTATAATCAGTTGACTTTAAGTATGGAAGATTATTCTAGATAATCTAGAGGAGCCTGATTCAATCAGTTGAAAGGCTATAAGAGCAGAACTGAGACTTCCCTGAGGAAAAAGAAATTTCACCTGTGGGGAAGCAGCTTTAGCTGCTGAAGTCCTGAGACTTCCAGGCTGCCCTTTCTGACAGCCTGCCCTATACATTTCAGATTTGCTTTGCCAGCCCCCACAATTGGATAAGCCAGCTCCACGTAATAAATCTCTTAATTTATATCTCCTACTGGTTCTGTTTGTTTGGTTGAAGTCTTACTTGTACATCCAATACAAACTTTTCTGCAATAAAGGGAAAATTTTACCAATTTAGTCATCTGGAAAACTTCCTGATACTCTCAGTTTTGACAATTTATCTATTACTTTCTTGCTGGTTCACTGTCTGATGGTTGTCCAGGAAAATCATAGCCTTTTCCTATCCATCTCTTTCTCTGCAGATTTCTACTCAGCTACAGGTCATTCTGTCTTCCCTTTTTGAATACTACTCTTCCAGTTTTGAATAAAGTAATATAACTGGAGTACAACATTAAATATGTAGCATAATTATAAAATCTAATTACATACAGCTTTTGATCTTTAATTTTTAAAATCTGAGTTGTGGATGAAGTTGTTAATTTTACTATTTTTCTACTTTCTGAATGTTTTAAACATTTAAAAGTAAAATATTTTAAATATTAAAGTAAAAGAAATATGAAAAGCAAACATCATAAATGGAGAAAACAATGCACTGTATGGAAACAGTAAGTTAACTTTCTTGGAAATCAAGTTCATCAAATAAAGTAGAAGATAAGTAAGTTCACAGAGGATTTGTATAACAAATGATCTAATGGCTATATAGAAAACTTGAAAATCAGACAGTCTAGACTAGAAAAGGAATGTCAGGTTATAAATATAGATGATACTTGAGGTTATAACAATAAATGACCACAGGGCTGCTTAACCAAAATTGAAATGAATTTTAAGAATAAAAAATAAACTTGTGAGATTTCAAAATAGCATTAATTGTCTATTAGGAATTAACAAATGATTTTTGAGCAGAAATATATATAGCATAACACTGCTCTCTTTTGATAAAAAGATTAGAAAATTCTAACATTGGGTTAAGAAATTCTATGATTCAAAATAGAGCATCTTGTATTATTTTTAGTGCCTGTGTGAAGGCCATGGCCCATAACCCTTCTTTTTGACTAAAGAAAAATGGTATATATCATTATGAATATACAGTTGTTAGGCTAAAGTAATGATGGCCAGGAGACTGTAACAGGTTTAGATAAATTGGAAACTACCACAGTCTATAAAATATAATAATCTATATAAAATAAATGAAAACAATCTCATGTGACCGTATACAAAAACTTAATACAAAATGGGAAGACCATGTAGTTACAATGTAAATAAAGTCAAAACAAAGCAAGTAGGGTATTTAAATCAATAACCCAATTAAAACTTATGAAATGTGGTTTCCAAAGCGTTGGGGTAAAATAGTATGCCTGCAATCCTTAAACTCTTGGCAGACTATATTTCATTAATTCACTCATCCAGTATTGTTGCTGAGCCAGACAGAATCCATCTCTCCTATCATTTTATAATGGCTGAATGAAAGCATATACTAAGATATTGCATCCACCCTTCTAAAATCAAAAGGAAAACAAATGAGAAGAGGGAAAATCCTGCACATCCAGGCCAAGTACCATCTAAGCGAAAGCACTTTTATGACCTCTTGTCAATGTCAATACTTTCTTCACTTGAAAAGGAATGGGCTTTAATGAATTCCTACTAGTTTTTCTGAAGGTCTAGCTGCTGACTCTATTACATCTAAAAAAATTATATATGTAGAAATTCCAACAAGGGAAGAAAATTTAAGCATGAAATTATATATTATACATACAATTTGTTGGAACTTCTATATTATGTATACATTTTTGTATTATAAAATTATATATTTTATATATAAATATTGTATATAATAATATATAACTATATACACACACAAACACACACACACACACATATATATATACACACATATGTATATTAATCTTGTTTTCTCTCTGCCATGTTGTCTATCTTATGGTGTTTCTATTACATCCTAAAAGGAGTTATCTTTCATATTTCCTTAAATTCAAAAAAGTAATTACAGTGAGATATCATCAATTATTATAAAAGGAACCAGGCTCCTAGCCTTCTAGGAAGCAATAAACAGATCCTAACCATAAAATTGATGATTGCAGAACCTCTTTTTGTTTACTCCTCCTAAGACAGAGAGGGCTTTTAAAACAAAACAAAATCAAAATGGAGAAATCTCACCAATAGAGCTCTAAAAACTAGTTGGATAATAACTGATTATTTCTTAGCATCTTCATAAAAATAAAATTATTTTATAACTCCAATACCAATGCATGTCTCATAAAATTCTGGTTATTTCACTCACTGCATTATAAAAGGAAGCATTTAATTAAATCCTGAAAGTAAAGGAGATTTTCTTTGATATCTGGCCTCTTATCCTTTAATTGTGTACTAAGTCAGTATGTTTAAAATTGCAGATTTTCACCTAATGTAGGTGTGTTTTGAGGTTAAGTCAAATGAAAAGAGAAGGAATGTCTAAGTCTCTTTAGCAAAGAATCTTTCAAGAAAAGGGCTTGGCCACTTGACATGCTTTTTCTGATGGCATCTTTGACATCCTTGTTCCTCAGGCAGTAGATAATAGGGTTGAGCATTGGAGTAAAGACTGCATATATGGCTGAGATCAATTTGTTAGAATTGAATGAAGCAATGGCCCGAGGTCGGACATACATGAAGATCACAGCTGTATAGAAGATGACCACCACTGTAAGGTGAGAGGCACAGGTAGAGAAGGCTTTCCACTGCCCAGTGGCTGAGGGAATGTGCAGAATGGTAGAGACAATGAAGCCATAAGAAAGGACAGTGGCTGAGAGAGGAAACACAAGGATGAGAATGGCTAGCACAAAGTCTACCATCACAGCCATAGAAAAGTCCATGCAGGCCAGTTTGAGGATGGGGAAAACATCACAGAAAAAATGGTTCAAGGTATTATTGCCACAGAAAGCAACTTGGGAGATGAAGTATACCTTTGCCATGGAGATGGTGAAGCCACTCACCCAGGAACTGATTGTCAGCTGCACACAAAATCCTGTGGTCATCATGGCTGGATAACAAAGAGGACAACATATAGCCACGTAATGGTCATAGGCCATGGCAGCTAAGAGCACACATTCAGTACAGGCAAGTGAGATGAAGAAATAGAGTTGGATCATGCATCCCAGGAATGAGATGGTATTGGGACTAAGTAGGAATCCAGCCAACATCTTGGGGACTGTGACAGATACATACCAAGTCTCCAGAAAGGACATGGTGCCCAGAAAATAGTACATGGGCTGTGCAGGGACCCAGTGATCCATACAGTGAGAATGATGACCAAATTCTCCAACAGCACAAACAGGTAGGTGATGAGGAAGAGGAGGAAAAGCAGAACTTGTAGCCAAGGGGAAGTAGGGAAGCCCACCAGGATGAATTCACTAATATGGGTGATATTTTCCTTTGACATGGCCAGGACACCAAAAGACAAAGGATTTAATGAAAATAGCGCTAGTGAGATCCACATTAGCAGCAAGGTGCCCTCGGACTACAGGTACTTTATCATTAAACTTAACCCTAGTGCCACAATCTGGTCCTGGGGTGTGATTTGAGAGTCACGAGAGGCCACAAGATCCTCTCCAGAAAATCAGACATTAGAACAGGACCTGAAAATAAATCCACCAAAGACACAAAGTTAAGAATCTCAAAGCAGAATCATGAAGTCAGATTCAGGATTTAGGCCTTCAGATCTGGGTCAGAAGGAGGTCTTCAGGTAGTACTAGGAGTAAATACTTTCCTTATCAGCGTATTTCCAGATTTCACAAGCAGCTATAAGGCAGGAAACCATCATGATCGGAATAAGTGCCAAGGATGGTCTAGGGCAAGGCAAGGAAGCAGGGTAGTTCAAATTCTGGAGAAAATGAAAGCAGAATACTAACTGGAAAACACCCTCCTGATAGGAGAATTGCTGACTTTGGCCTACTCCTTGGCTATATAGTATGTCTCTTGAAAATGCTGGCAAAACTATTTAACAATTACTTGCCTATTTTTAGGCCCATGGCTTAAAATATTGAATGAAGAAATGTTTGCTCTATTAAGTAATTAAATACATTTTGATTTTTTAGATGGCTCCTAATAATAATAATAATAGTTATATATATATATATATATATATAAAATAGTTGTATATATACATATAAAATAGTTCACATTTGATCTCAAATTAATTTGTACATTTCATCTATACCCTCTCCAAAGACTCGTTCAAAATTTTTATACTGCTAGAAGTGTTACCTGATTAATTCTATCTACTCCTTAACTCTGAAACTTCTCCTCAATATGGACACTACTGAGCACAAGTTGCATTTAAGGAGCCACCTTGAGAGTGGAGAGTAAGGAACTTCAACAACTCAGAAGAGTCCTGGGTTTCCTAGGGCACAATAGGATCTGAGGAGAGAATTGAAATTTAAAAATACTTTCTTCACAAGTGGGGATAGAAGAAAGAGAAAAGTAGAGATAAAAGTTTAAACACTGGGTGTTACACATAACTAATGAATCATTGAACACTACATCAAAAACTAATGATGTACTATATGTTGGCTAATTGAATTTAAAATTTTAAAAAAGGGGAAAAAAAGAACCCAATAAAAAAAATTTGCTTGACATTACAAATAAAATTAATCTGAAAAGAGAAACATATTTTTCAAGGACACCAATAGAGATGACCTAGAAAGGGAAAGGCAGAATTTAGGGACCTGAAAAGCACAAGATATGGAATTTTCTAGATGTTTGGTAGTGACTTCTGATTTGTTATATACTGTGTGGGCCAAAGCCCCTAGATCTCCAATAAAGTAGTTGGTTATATGTGTTGAAAAATTACCACAGTAAAATAGAACTCAAATTTGACTTCTTTCTCCACTAAAAATAATTATCCTTTAATTAATTTTAACAACTCTCTCAGGGAGGTCATTTTTGCCCATCGTGAGGCAGTATGGAAGACCTAGCCTAAATTGGAACAATTACAAAACAAGACTGTGAAGGAATTTTTACATGTGAATGCATACTCATTCATGTCTGATATTCTAGGAATCATAGAAAACAAAAGAGTAACATAATAAGCGACTTGCCATGGACAAAAGGAGCCCCAATACTCAGAGTGTACTAAAGCATGAAGAAAACTTCAAGGGGGGAGGAGCAAGATGGCGGAGGAGTAGGAGACCTAAATTTCATCTGGTCCCAGGAATTCAGCTAGATAGGGATCAAACCATTCTGAACACCTATGAACTCAACAGGAGATCGAAGAAAAGAATAGCAACAACTCTCTGAACAGAAAAGCGACCACTTTCTGGAAGGTAGGATGCGTGTGGAGAAGTGAATCCGAGGAGATATTCGGGAAGACAGATGGCAGGGGAGGGAGCCTCCTTCAGCCACTACTGGCAAGTGATAGAGCAGCGGAGCACAAAATTGTAACTTTTAGAAGTTGGCTCCACTGAGGGACGTTGCTCCAGTGGCTAAGTGGGGGGGTGGAACCCTCGTGGGACAGTGTGGTCTCAGGACCCTCAGGGTCACAGGAAGACCGGGGATGCCTGAGTGCAGCAGAGCTCCCAGGTATGGGAGCGGGGAAGCTGGCTGCAGAGATGGAGCTGAGGCGCGGGCTCTCAACTCGGGGTTGCCATAAACCGTGATCCGTGGCACAGTCGGGTCACTTCTCCTCCAGCAGAGACCCAACAAGCGGCAGATCTGGGGAGACTCCCCTTCCTCCCCTGGGAGGAGTGGCGTGGGAGCACACCGCAGGGATCTCCTGGGTTTGGAGACTCCACAGCGAGTCGGGTGCCAGAGATAGAAACGTTCAGTCACAGGCCAGGTGAGCAGGGAGTGCGGTCGGAGACCGGGGAGATGGGAGTGATTGACTGCTTTTCTCTGGGGCTCACTGAGGAGTGGGGCCCCAAGTTATCGGCTCCTCCAGGGCAGAGAATGGGAGGCTGCCATTTTCTTTCCCGTCCTCCAAAGCTGTACAGAAAGCTTGCAGGGAACAAAAGCTCCCGAGAGCAGACCCAAGCAGATTACTTAGCCCGGACCTGCAAGGGCGGGACAATTCCGCCTCCGGCAAAGACATTCAGGAACCACGGCAACAGGCCCCTCCCCCAGAAGATCAGCAAGAACAGCCAGCCAAGATCAAGTTTACCGCAATGAGAACGGCAGAACTCCAGCACTAGGGGAATACTGCACATAGAATTCATGGCTTTTTTCCCATGATTCTTTAGTCTTTCAAAGTTAATTTTTTAAATTTTCTTTTTCTTTTCCTTTTTTTTAATTTTTCTTTTTCCCTTTTGCAACCAACATCTTATCAATCCCTTTTTTAAAAAAATCTTTTTTATTTTTCATTTTTAGTCATATTCTATCCCTTCATAGCAGTTAACCTTATTTTTGGTGTGTATTATTCTTTCTTTAAAATTTTGGCATACAGTTTTTTCTAACAGACCAAAATATACCCTAATATCTACTGTATGGCTTTGTTCTAGTCTCCTGCCTGATGACATTCTCTCCCCATTTTTTTTTTTTAATTCCTCTTCTTTCTTTTTTCAACCAACTTCTTATCTTATCAATTATTTTTATAAAATCTTTTATAATTTTCATCTGTACAGTCATATTCCATCCCTTTATCGTATTTACCCTTATTATTGTACATATATAAGTTTTTCTTTCTTTAAAATTTTGGGAGGCACTTTCTTCTAACAAAGCAAAATATGCCCGAAATCTAGTGTGTGGCACTGATCTATGCACCAGCCTGATCATATTTGATCATATTCTGTTTTTTTATCTTTTTTTTTTCTTTTTTCTTTCTTTCCCTCTCTTTTCCCCCGGTTTCAGGTCTCTTCTGATTTATTTAGTGTATTTTTTCTGGGGTCGTTGTTACCCTGTTAGCATTTTGTTCTCTCATTCATCTATTCTCCTCTGGACAAAATGACAAGATGGAAAAAATCACCTCAAAAAAAAGAACAAGAGGCAGTACTGACTGCCAGGGACCTAATCAATATGGACATTAGTAAGATGTCAGAACTAGAGTTCAGAATGATGATTTTAAAGATACTAGCTGGGCTTGAAAAAAGCATGGAAGTTATTAGAGAAACCCTTTCTGGAGAAATAAAAGAACTAAAATCTAACCAAGCCAAAATCAAAAAGGCTATTAATGAGATGCAATAAAAAATGGAGGCTCTAACTGCTGGGATAAATGAGGCAGAAGAGAGAATTAGTGATATACAAGACCAAATGATGGAAAATAAAGAAGCTGAGAAAAAGAGAGAGAAACAACTACTGGATCACGAGGGCAGAATTCAAGAGATAAGTGATACCATAAGACGAAACAATATTAGAATAATTGGGATCCCAGAAGAAGAAAGAGAGAGAGGGGCAGAAGGTATATTGGAGCAAATTATAGCAGAGAATTTCCCTCATTTGGGGAAGGAAACAGGCATCAAACTCCAGGAGGCACAGAGAACCCCCCTCAAAATCAATAAAAATAGGTCAACACCCTGACATCTAACAGTAAAATTTACGAGTCTCAGAGACAAAGAGAAAATCTTGAAAGCAGCTCAGGACAAGACGTGTGTAACCTACAATGGTAGAAACATTAGATTGGCAACAGACCTTTCCACAGAGACCTGGCAGGCCAGAAAGACTGGCATGATGTATTCAGAGCACTAAATGAGAAAAATATGCAGCCAAGAATACTATATCCAGCTAGGCTGTCATTGAAAATAGAAGGAGAGATAAAAAGCTTCCAGGACAAACAAAAACTAAAGGAATTTGGAAACACGAAACCAGCCCTACAAGAAATACTGAAAGGGGTCCTCTAAGCAAAGAGAGAGCCTAAAAGTAACGTAGACAAGAAAGGAACACAGACAATATACAGTAACAGTCACCTTACAGGCAATACAATGGCACTAAATTCATATCTTTCAATAGTTACCCTGAATGTAAATGGGCTAAATGCCCAATCAAAAGACACAGGGTCTCAGATTGGATAAAAAAAACAAGACCCATCGATATGCTGTCTGCAAGAGACTCATTTTAGACCCAAAGACACCCCCAGATTGAAAGTGAGGGGGTGGAAAACGACTTACCATGCTAACGGACACCAAAAGAAAGCTGGGGTGGCAATCCTTATATCAGACAAATTAGATTTTAAACCAAAGACTGTAATAAGAGATGAGGAAGGGCACTATATCATACTTAAAGGGTCTATCCAACAAGAAGATCTAACAATTGTAAATATGCCCTTAACATGGGAGCAGCCAATTATATAAGCCAATTAATAACAAAAGCAAAGAAACACATCGACAACAATACAATAATAGTGGGGGACTTTAACACCCCCCTCACTGAAATGGACAGATCATCTAAGCAAAAGATCCACAAGGAAATAAACACTTTAAATGACACACTGGACCAAATGGACTTCACAGATATATTCAGAACATTCCATCCCAAAGCAACGGAATACACATTCTTCTCTAGTGCTCATGGAACATTCTCCAGAATAGATCACATCCTAGGTCACAAATCAGGTCTCAACCGGTACCAAAAGATTGGGATCATTCCCTGCCTATTTTCAGACCACAGTGCTTTGGAACTAGAACTCAATCACAAGAGGAAGTTGGAAAGAACTCAAATACATGGAGACTAAAGAGATTCCTACTAAAGAATGAATGGGTCAACCAGGAAATTAAAGAAGAATTTAAAAAATTCATGGAAACAAATGAAAAGGAAAACACAACTTTTCAAAATCTTTGGGATACAGCAAAGGCAGTCCTAAGAGGAAAGTATATAGCAATACAAGCCTTTCTCAAGAAACAAGAAAGGTCTCAAATACACAACCTAACCCTACACCTAAAGGAGCTGGAGAGAGAACAGCAAATAAAGCCTAAACCCAGCAGGAGAAGAGAAATAATGATCAGAGCAGAAATCAATGAAATAGAAACCAAAAGAACAGTAGAACAGATCAACGAAACTAGGAGCTCGTTCTTTGAAAGAATTAATAAGATTGAAAAATCCCTGGCCAGACTTATCAAAAATAAAAGAAAAATGACCCAAATAAATAAAATCATGAATGAAAGAGGAGAGATCACAACCAACACCAAAGAAATATAAACAATTATAAGAACATATTATGAGCAACTCTATGCCAGCAAATTAGATAACCTGGAAGAAATGAATGTGTTCCTAGAGATGTATAAACTACCAAAACTGAATCAGGAAGAAATAGAAAACCTGAACTAGCCTATAACCACTAGGGAAATTGAAGCAGTAATCAAAAATCTCCCAAAAAACAAAAGCCCAGGGCCAGATGGCTTCCCAGGGGAATTCTACCAAACATATAAAGAAGAATTAATACCTATTCTTCTGAAACTGTTCCAAAAAATAGAAATGGAAGGAAAACTTCCAAACTCATTTTATGAGGCCACCATTACCTTGATCCCCAAACCAGACAAAGACCCCATCAAAAAGGGGAATTACAGACCAATATCCTTGATGAACATGGATGCAAAAATTCTCACCAAAATACTAGCCAACAGGATCCAACAGTACATTACAAGGATTATTCACCACAACCAAGTGGGATTTATCCCTGGGCTGCAAGTTTGGTTCTGCATCTGCAAATCAATCAATGTGATACAATCCAGTACTAAAAGAAAGAACAAGAACCATATGATCCTCTCAATAAATGCAGAAAAAGCATTTGGCAAAGTACAGCATTTTTTCTTGATCAAAACTCTTCAGAGTGGGGCGCCTAGGTGGCTCAGTCGGTTAAGCGACTGCCTTCGGCTCAGGTCATGATCCCAGGGTCCTGGGATCGAGCCCCGCATCGGGCTCCCTGCTCCACGGGAAGCCTGCTTCTCCCTCTCCCACTCCCCCTTATTGTGTTCCCTCTCTCGCTGTCTCTCTCTCTCTGTCAATTAAATAAATAAATAAAATCTTTAAAAAAAAAAAAACTCTTCAGAGTATAGGGATAGAGGGTACATACCTCAATATCATAAAAGTCATTTAAGAAAAACCCACAGTGAATATCATTCTCAATGGGGAAAAACTGAGAGCTTTCCCCCCAAGGTCAGGAACACAGCAGGGATGTCCACTATCACCACTGTTATTCAACATAGTACTAGAAGTCCTAACTACAGCAATCAGACAACAAAAAGAAATAAAAGGCATCCAAATCAGCAAAGAAGAAGTCAAATTCTCACTCTCTGCAAATGATATGATACTTTATGTGGAAAACCCAAAAGACTCCACCCCAAAATTGCTAGAATTCATACAGGAATTCAGTAAAGTGGCAGGATATAAAATCAATGCACAGAAATCAGTGGCATTCCTATACACCAACAACAAGACAGAAGAAAGAGAAATTAAGGAGTCGATCCCATTTACAATCACACCCAAAAACCTAAGATACCTAGGAATAAATCTAACCTAAGAGGCAAAGAATCTGTATTCAGAAACCTATCAAATACTCATGAAAGAAATTGAGTAAGACACAAAGAAATGGAAAAACATTCCATGCTCATGGATTGGAAGAACAAATATTGTACGATGTCAATGCTACCTAGATCAATCTACACATTCAATGCAATCCCTATCAAAATACCATCCACTTTTTTCAAAGAATGGAACAAATAATCCTAAAATTTGTATGGAACCAGAAAAGACCTCGAATAGCCAGAGGAATGTTGAAAAAGAAAAGCAAAGCTGGCAGCATCACAATTCCAGAGTTCAAGCTCTATTACAAAGCTGTCATCATCAAGACAGTATGGTACTGGCACTAAAACAGACACATAGATCAATGGAACAGAATAGAGAGCCCAGAAATGGACCTTCAACTCTATGGTCAACTCATCTTCGACAAAGCAGAAAAGAATGTTCAATGGGAAAAAAGACAGTCTCTTCAACAAATGGTGTTGGGAAAATTGGACAGCCACATGCAGAGGAATGAAACTGGACCATTTCCTTACACCACACACAAAAATAGACTCAAAATGGTTGAAAGACCTAAATGTGAGACCGGAGTCCATTAAAATCCTAAAGGAGAACACAGGCAGCAACCTCTTCGACCTCAGCCACAGCAACTTCTTCCTAGAAACATCGCCAAAGGTAAGGGAAGCAAGGGCAAAAATGAACTATTGGGACTTCATCAAGGTAAAAAGCTTTTGCACAGCAAAGGAAACAGTCCACAAAACCAAAAGACAACCGACAGAATGGGAGAAGATATTTGCAAATGACATATCAGATAAAGGGCTAGTATCCAAAATCTATAAAGAACTTATCAAACTCAACACCCAAAGAACAAATGATCTAATCAAGAAATGGGCAGAAGACATGAACAGACATTTTGCCAAAGATATCCAAATGGCCAACAGACACATGAAAAAGTGCTCAACCTCGCTCAGCATCAGGGAAATCCAAATCAAAACCTCAATGAGATACCACTTCACAGCAGTCAGAATGGCTAAAATTAACAAGTCAGGAACTGACAGATTTTGGCAGGGATGCGGAGAAAGGGGAACCCTCCTACACTGTTGATGGGAATGCAAGCTGGTGCAGCCACTCTGGAAAACAGTATGGAGGTTGCTCAAAAAGTTGAAAATAGAGCTACCATACGATCCAGCAATTGCACTACTGGGTATTTACCCCAAAGATACAAATGTAGGGATCCGAAGGGGTACGTGCACCCCGATGTTTATAGAAGCAATGTCCACAATAGCCAAACTGTGGAAAGAGCCAAGATGTCCATCGACAGATGAATGGATAAAGAAGATGTGGTATATATATACAATGGAATATTATGCAGCATCAAAAAAATGAAATCTTGCCATTTGCAATGACGTGGATGGAACTGGAGGGTATTATGCTGAGCAAAATAAGTCAATCAGAGAAAGACATGTATCATATGACCTCACTGATATGAGGAATTCTTAATCTCAGGAAACAAACTGAGGGTTGCTGGAGTGGTGGGGGGTGGGAAGGATGGGGTGGCTGGGTGCTAGACATCGGGGAGGGTATGTGCTATGGTGAGCACTGTGAATTGTGCAAGACTGTTGAATCACAGACCTGTACCTCTGAAACAAATAATACATTAAATGTTAAAAAAAAAAAGAAGATAGTAGGAAGGGAAAAATGAAGGGGGGGAAATCAGAGGGGGAGACCAACCATGAGAGACTATGGACTCTGAGAAACAAAGTGAGGGTTCTGGAGGGGAGGGTGGTAGGGGGATGGGTTAGCCTGGTGATGGGTATTAAAGAGGGCATGTACTGAATAGAGCACTGGGTGTTATACGCAAACAATCAATCATGGAACACTACATCAAAAACTAATGATGTAATGCATGGTGATTGACATATTAAAAAAAAAAAAACTTCAGACCACTGGAACAAATAATTTTAAGAGCTGAATTCTAGTCCATGATCTATCTCTTACCAACTTTGCAATCTGAATCAAACCTCAGATTATCTAAATTTTAATTCCCTTGAGAGTGAAAAAAGGATATAATCTTAAAAAATTCAACAAATCATGAATGCAGACATTTTATAGCCTTGTTAGTGGTTAAGAGAAAGATCTATTGAATACGTATTGGGGACCTGGTCCCACAATGCACTTTGAAAATATAAAGATGAAAAAGTCAGATTTCCCTTTTCAAAATCTTGACAAATAGATAACACAAGTAAGCAAGCCATTATAGTCCAATGTGTTACACCCATAAGAAAGATACATATTCAAGTAGCCCATATGAGGAAGGTCCTAATAGTGCCTTTAGAAGTGGCCTTCAAAGAAAGCAATGGATGGAACTGGAGGGTATTATCCTGAGTGAAAAAAGTCAATCAGAGAAAGACAATTATCATATGACTTCTCTCATACATGTAATATAAGAAACAGGGCAGAGGACCATTGGGGAAGAGAGGGAAAACTAATGGGAAGTCATCAGAGAGGGAGAAAAACCATGAGAGACCCTTAACTATAGGAAACAAACTGAGGGTTGCTGGAGGGAAGGTGGGGATGGGGTAATTGGGTGATGGGCATTAAGGAGGGCACGTGATGTCATAAGGACTGGGTGTTATACGCGACTGATAAATTGTTGAACACTACATCTGAAACCAATGATGTACTGTAAGTTGGCTAATTGAATTTAAATTAAAAAAAAAAAAGAAAGCAATGGGGTTTTCTTTATCTGCACCTGGGCAGCTGAGCCCTGCTAGAGAAAAATCACAAAAGAAGACAGATGATACTGCCACAAAAGAAGACAGATGATACTGCCATAATTTATGGTCATGGAGCTCAACTGATTCACAAATAATGGCTGGCTATCCTACACTATGTTTTAAATCAATTCACTCTCCACGCTTCCCAAAGACTCTTGCCTCTGATCTCCAATCTGCCACCCTTACTCACTTCTCTGACTCTCAGCAGACAATTTTACCTTTTATTTTACAAATGAGGCTATAGGATGCATAGTTATTCAACTTCCCACTATCAAATCATTATGCTCACCTTCTCACATCTTTGCCCATTCCTTCTTTATTTCTTATCTAAGACCAGTCCCTCCATCTGCTCTACACATCCCATTTTCAGGAAAATCATCTATCAGAGATCCCCTCTCTTTCTGTATATTAAAATCATTCTTCTCACAAATATTCATTGAGCACCTACTATGTGACAGGCACTATTCTAGATACTTGAAATAGCTCACTGAACAAAACAGACAACAAGCCCTAATATTAAGAAGTTACATCCTAGTGGAGGGATACAGGTAGTAAACACAGTTCTTCTCAAGACTTTGAATAAATACAATAAGGATATAAATGTGAGAATTGATGAGCTCTGTGGAGAAAATAGAGCAAGGAAGGTAAAGAAAATCAGGAGTGCAGAGAGTTGAGCAGATTCATATTTCAAATAGGATGATCAGGATAAGCCTCATTGAGCAGAATCATGAAGGTGACAGCCATTTGGCTGTCTGATTGGAAGAGCTTTCCAGACAAAGGAACAGTTAGTTCAAAGACTTTAAAGTGAAATAAAATGTGAGAACAGCAAGTCCAGTTGCTTGGAGCAGAGTGAGTGGAAGGGAGAAATGAAATCAGAGAAATAAGGGGTAGGAGAAGTGATGATGAGCAGATCACCACAGGCTTTCTAAGCAGTTGTAATTATGTTGGCCTTTACTCTGAGTAGATAGGGGACACTTAGAAAGGGTTAGATCAGTTGAATGACTTGATCTTATTGATGTTTTAAGAATTCTTCTGGCCTGGGGCACCTGGGTGGCTCAGTGCAGTTAAGTGGCTGCCTTTGACTCAGGTCATGAGCTCAGAGTCCCTGAGATCAAGCCCCGCAGCAGGCTCCCTGCTGAGCTCCCTCTAGCTCCCCCTGCTCCTGATCAATCTCTCTCTCTCTCTGACAAATAAATAAACAAAATCTTAAAAAAAAAAAAAAAAGAGTTCTTCTGGCAGGTTCTTCTTATCTAAATCATTTCCTACAACTTTTTAATGGTTAATGAATTATCTCTTTCTAAAAATAGTCCTTCTTTACTGGTCATATTTTTGCATCTGCCTGAAAAAATTGTGCAATTAATTAATCCCTCTCTTTCCTCTCCTTTGATTGCCTACTTTCTACTGCTACTACCTCTCTGGTAATATTACCTTTTTAAAAATGTTAGCTTTAGTTTCCCACTCCCTAACTCCTCACCTAACCTTAACCCCTACACCTTCAATCCTACCATGACAGTTCCATGTACTGAGAACACTAAGACAAATAGACATTGGAACTATTTAGTAAAGGAGAAAGAGAAGGGAACAGAGAATTAGAATATAATGTAATAAGCATTGAAATAGAATATTGAGTGTTCTAATTCTCAATAAAATACTAAGTATTGGGAACCCAGGGTAAAGAATAACTCTTTGTCAGAGGAGCCCAGAAAGCCCCTTCACAAAGGAGGTGCCATTTGAACTGAAATGAAGCTTGTAGAGTTTTGGAGAGGAGGAGAAATATCAAGGAGACAATAGCAAATGCAAAGGCACAAAGTAAAAATAAGTTAATGATGGAATGATTTGCATTTTGATTAGAAAGAATTGGTGGCATGGAGGAGGGAAATGGATCAAGATAAGACTGGAGCATGAGGTTGTATATGATTAGTCCTCTTCCCACTTTTTCCTATAATTTTTTACTAATTCCCTCCCCATTTCCACACACTGCGTCCTACAACATCTGACAAAATACCTCTTGTCACACTGACCACATGTGGAAAACAAGATGAGTCTCATTTGCATAATTTTAGCCTGAACTCCCTTGATTTTTAAGATTAGTATTTTATTCTTGAAACTTTGAGGAAGTTGATATTACTGTATTTCCTCCAGCATGACCTAGATCTCTGCATATACCCCACCATTCTGAGTACATGAATGAGGGCCACATGGAACTACTCTCCTTCACTTTCTCCCAGTTTTCCTACTTGGCCTTCATCATCTTCACTCCTCATCTCTGCCTTCCCCAATATAATCTATCCAATAATAAAAATATTCATCCTTTATTGGGTGTCTATCGTATGGCAGAATTTGTACTAGGTTCTTTCCATATTTAACTTACTTAATTCTTACCACAACCTAATAAGGTAGATATTATTGGTCCCACATTACAGATAACAGGGTAAATAATTTGGCCAAATTCATACAAGTAAGAAGTGGTGGAGATGGAATTATAACCTAAAACTGTTAGTGCCCAAAGCCTATGCTCTTTCTACTAAGGCATAATCCTCCCTCTTTAAGTATTGCTTCTCAACTCTCTCTCTTCCCACTGCCATGCTTCCAGTTCATACCCCAATATTGTGTATCCACAGTCTGTTCTTTCCTTATTTCTTTACCATCTCACCCACTCTCCTGATCTTCAGTCCTGATCCTCAAACTGAAACCAATTTTCCTTTTAATTCAAGTCTTTCATGTCCAAGCTCCTCATAGCTTTTATACCAATGTGAGCCTTGGTTCTAAAGTTCCAAAACCTGATTTATCTAGTCATTTTCCATAGTAACTTGCCTCTCAAACATGTATAACATTCAAGACCTCCTAGTACTCATGATGCTTTTCACCCATCCCTAGTTAGACCTCCATACATGTCTGAATCTATATGGCCTTTCCCACTGCACATTGACCTCTGATCCAGACACTGACCTGGTGTGTTCCACCTAGTCACCATTTCCTAACTCTGAAGGTCTTTATTAGGAAAAGAGTGTTGGCTTAGAGGAGGCTCACTGACTGAGTCAAAGGAATAGATTCATGTGTATTTTTAAAAAGATTTTATTTATTTATTGGAGGGAGAGAGTGGGTGAGAGACATGAGCTGGGCGTGGGGGGGTATAGGGGGGAAGGGCAGATGGAGAGAGAGAAGCAGACTCCCCTCGGAGCAAAGAGCCTGACGTGGGCCTCAATCCCAGGATCCTGGGATCATGACCTGAGCTGAAGGCAGACTCTTAACAGACCTAGCCACCGAGGTACCCCTAGATTGATGTGTATTACTTGGAAGATGCTATAGGTGGGAAATAGAAGGAAGGGGAAGTTAGGTGAGAACTAGGGGAATAGTGAAATAAAGGAATGTAGTTTGTATAATTTGGGTGAAAGTAGGATGGAAAGAAAAATTGAAAGTTCAAGTCTCAGCAGAGGTAGAGTGGGCATGCATTACAAGAGGCTAGAACCCATACAGAGGCTAGCAAAAAAGACTATTGTCCACTTAAGACAACACATATAGATACTAAACAGTATTCCTTTTTCCAGACTGAGTGATTTTGCTAAAATAAATATGATCATGGACTCTCCAGTTCAAATCCTGTAGTGACAACTGTACATCCGAACTCCTTACATTTCATAGCAGGTCTCTCATGATCTGACCCCCCACATTCTTCATATCTTAATCTTCCTTTGTTAGATACTCAACTGAAGCTCAAGCCACATTGAAGAATTTGTAGTTTTCAGGGCAACATCCCTCTTCAAGACTGTGCAGTTGTGCATACTCTGTCCTCTACCTGAAATTCTTCTTAGCTCTTGCCATCTGGCAAATGCCTACTCAGATTCATCCTCTCTATAAACCCCCTACGCACCCCCTACTATCACCTACCTCCCGCCCATCATCCCCAGCTATCTGGTTTTGTAACATTTTGTAACATCCCCAGAGCATCATATCATGACAACATGTATCATTTTTTTTAAAGATTTTATTTATTTGACAGAGAGAGACACAGTGAGAGAGGGAACACAAGCAGGGGGAGTGGGAGAGGGAGAAGCAGGCTTCCTGCTGAGCAGGGAGCCCAATGCGGGGCTCGATCCCAGGACCCTGGGATCATGACCTGAGCCGAAGGCAGACGCTTAACGACTGAGCCACCCAGGCACCCCAACATGTATCATTTTGCTTACCTTTCACCACTACTAGATTTGTGAACTCCTTGAAAATACCAATTTTATCCTGTTTTCATCTTGTTCATCTTTTTAGCTCTAGTGTCCAACATAGTTCCTGATGCATGGTTGGCCCTCAATAAGCAAATAATTTGTGATATTCAATCAAGGATAGGTGTCTCACCATAGTGCATGCTGTTTACTTCTCTTTAGGGATCTGGGAAGTAGGTTGTCTTGGTTGAGTCTGGTGTGGAGACCGTGGTTCATTTGCCCAGTGGCCAGATCTGTGGAGAGCTACTCACAGGGAATATGGCCTGTTTTGCCTCTCCACCTGAAAAGATTTGCAGATAAGTTATAGAAAGGAAAATGGAAAAGGAAATAAAAAAGAGCCTTTAGAATAGCCTGATCTAAATCCTGGAAAATTGTTTCTCTGTGAAACTCAAGACTTCCATGGCTTTGTGATTCTCCTTGCCTGGGAAAGACTCTGGGGTCCAGATGGATTATAAGGAAATGAAAAATTACTCTGCTATTGATTCAAAGAAAATGCAGCATAGCCAAAATGCAAAGGTTATTTCTGGGCCTGTTGAATGCTCCTGTTGGATGATAGCCCAAATGAGAAGAAATTTTTCTGTTTTGTGTGTTTTTTTTCTGTAGCTGTTCGATGTGTATCTTTTCCCATTCCTCTCTCTTGCTCTCATCCTGTTTCTCTGCCACTGAACTTGGGCTGGCTTTGCATGTTGACTCTTCCCACAGACCTCATTCAGGCAGAACCTGGATAGGAATAGGTCAAGGACGCAACAAGCCCGCTGCTCAGTAGAGACAACCATTCTTTAAAAGACACATCCTTGGGGATCTGGTTCACAAGTGCTATAGGATTTTCAAGAGCAACAGTGACAAAGAAATTAGAGAAATTTCCCTAGTGATCTCTGAAGGTCAACAAACAGAGAAGATGCTAGATGACTATCAATGGAAAAACAGAGAACAGCAACAGCTTCATAGCAAATCAGCCTGGGATTGATTCTAGTCCTGATCCCAAGCCTTGATTTTCCTTCCTCTCTCTGGTTGTCTGGGAAGTAACTATTACTTGTGATCTAGGACTTTAAGGCATTAATATTACTGAGAGAAGTGCTGGTGAGAGGCTGAAAATACAGAAAAGATGATTGAATAGTGTTAATAATACAAGCTAAACTCTAGGGAGAAGCACAACTTTCTCTCTATTCCCTTCACTCAAGAGTACTCCCAAGCATCAAAGACAAACAACTGTACATAGAGCTAGGGATCAAGCTTTGATGGGTAAAGCAAATTTAGAAGTAGCAAGTTTTGTCTCTTATCTTTTAAGGAAACTTCTCTTATCTTGGCTCTTCCTTTGGGAATGTTTTACATTACTCTTCTCTTCTGTGTTTCATGTGAATAGTTATTAAGAATAACCCAAGGAAGCGGTTTTAGAAGGAGGAATATCCATTTCCAGAGACCCAAGAAGAAAATAACCTGGGATTCCAAGCAAAGGAGGGCCAGGAGGCAAGGCAAAGGGCACATGAAACAGGGCACAGATGGCATCTCTGCTCTAAACCTTAAGATTGAAACCTTCTCTTTGCCCATTTAATCTTTTCATGTCTCCTTTAACCACCAAAGTGTTAAGACCTTGAGGGCTATGATTAGACTATGGGTCTGGGGGAAAGTACAAGAGGCTGCTCAGACTTTTAAAGTCTAGGAGTTAGATCAGTAGAACAAGAAATGACCTTGTGTCTCAGATCTGGTCCAGGCCTGCTCACCAATTAAGAGACTGAGGACACGTAATCTAACATGCAACAGAATGTGTCCTTGCCTGCAATATTCCTTTTGCATATAACTCTCTTTGAAAACAGCAGATGTGGTAGCAGCAGCTGAAGGCTACTGTCCAGTATTTGAAATTTTTCTTAGTTCCCTGTTAAATACTTTTGATTAGAGGTAAGACTATCAAACATAAGTAGAATTTTGGTGCCATCTATATAGCATTCATGTGAACATATTTTTTGGACTAAAATTCATGAGCAAGAACAGAGATCATTTTTTATGTGTGGATTTATTTTTATACAAACACGTAGTTATAATATATGTCAATTTATATAATAACATATCAACTTATCCATTCAATTAATATCCTTTACTAAAAATAAATTTAGGTGAAATAATTATGAAATTCAACAGGAAAATAGTTATTATTATATTTATGTGATTATTTTCATCATTCATTTAATGTGGGGGCTTACATGATATTTTTCCATTTATGCTTGTAAGGAACTCTGCTTTGGTCAATATTCATAAAGTTTATTGATTTGGTTAATTTGATTATCAATAGCTGAAACACTGGAATTCTAGGATAATTCCAGATACCTTAGAAAGTAATTAAACTATCCATTCAAGCTCTCATGCCAGAAACTGTTGAATTATTCTAAACTTTAATTCCTTTACCCCAAAACACCCCATCAATCAAATGACTAAGGTCATCTCTATTTAAAAATTCAGACTACCATCAGTTGGGACTTAAGGACATCTGTGAATACGTAAGAGCAAGAGCAACTCTTTACAGAAAACTGAGACTAACTAATCAATAAATAACAATTTTCCCATGGTGATTGTATCATCAGTGTTCTGTTATAGGTAACGGAAATCACCTTAGCTAGTTTAGGTAGAAAGAGAATTTGGTTCTTTAAAATCATTGAGAGAGCTGGCATGGGGGTCTTTAGGCTGAACCCCAGGAACAACATTCAGCCTCCAGAATTCCCTCATCTCAATCACAATAAAGTTGCTGCTGTTGTTGCGGCTTCCTCTGCAGGGCTGATGAATCAGAATCTACTGGCTCCAGAACTTTGGCCGTAATTTACATCAGCCAAATCAATGTCCCACACTCTCCCTCCCTCTGCATATGATTTATGTGTGAACCAGGGTCCTATATAAGCACACTAGAGAGGATCCTAAACATGAATGAAAACCTGAGAACTGTAGTTTTAGGTTTTCCAGCCTCAGCATGTTAGAAAGTATTGAAATGGATATGAAGAACTAATACATGATATTTACCTCAGTCTAAAAACTGGAAGAGTTTGAAAGAATAGGGTATTTAAAAATTAGAACTACGCCAGAAGATTTGGCACTGTGGCTTTCGACAGAGAGTAGACATACATTCACACAGGGATTTACTCATCAAATATCTATTGACTATTGAATAGATAATAAATAGAAATAATTTTTAGTAATTGCGAGTCATACAGAAATGTCTATGATATAAGAAACTTATAATCTAGTATGAGAAATAATATGTATATTTGAATCATTATCAGTATAAGACAGAGTCTGGAAGAATGTTATAACCAAGATATTGTCACACTAAATAGGAGTTAAGTGCAGCTAGAGATCATTTCTTTCTAATAGTGTGGGGATAAATAACCAAAAGCTGGAAGTTGGAAAAAATGAAGGAAGCTTCATGGAAGACTTGGGACTCCAGCCCAAGTTTTAAAGATATTATGAGCAATCCTGTTTATCTTGTATTTTGATGAATAATTTAGAATAATATGTGTCAAACACTGTGCCAGATGTTTTCACATATATCCATTACAATTTTTTTTGAGTATAGTTGACACACAATGTTACATTAGTTTCAGGTGTGCAACATAGTGATTCAACAAGTTCATAGGTTATGCTGTGGTCACCACAAGTGTATCTAATATCTGTCACCATACAATGCTATTACATTATCATCATTGACTGTGTTCCCAATGTGGTGACTTTTATTTCCATGACATTCATTCCATAACTGGAAGCCTGTATCTACCATACCCCCTGACCCATTTTGCCCCTACTCCCCTCCCCCTGGCAACAATCAGTTGGTTCTCTGTATTTACAGGTCTGATTCTGTTTTTTGTTTGCTTGTTTATTTGTTTTGTTATTTAGATTTCACATATGAATGAAATCATATGGTATTTGTCTTTCTCTGACTGACTTATTTCACTTAGCATAATACCCAGCCATGTTGCAAATGCATGATCCCATCCTTTTTTATGGCTGGTATTATTCCATTGTATGTATGTATATATATATATATATATGTATATATATATCACAACTTCTTTATCTATTCTTCTATTGATGGACACTTCAGTTGCTTCCATATCATGGTTATCGTGAATAATACTTCAATATACATAGGGGTGCACATATCTTTTTGAAATACTGTTTTTGTTTCCTTTGGTAGTGGAATTATTGGATCATATGGTATTTCTTTTTTAAATTTTTTGAGGAGGCTCCATACTGTTTTCCACAGTGGCTATACCAATTTACACTGCCGCCAACAGTGTATAAGGGTTCCTTTTTCTCCACATCCTTACCAACACTTATTATTTCTTGTCTTTTTCATTTTAGCCCTTTAGATAAGTGTAAGGTGATATCTCATTGTGGTTTTGATTTGCATTTCTCTGATGATTAGTGATGTTGAGCATCTTCTTATGTGTCTGTTGGCCATCTGTATGTCTTTATTGGAATAATGTCTATTCAGGTCTTCTGCCCATTTTTTTCCCCTTAAGATTTATTTGAGAGAGAGAACAAGAGAGAGCAAGAGAGCATGGTGGGGAGGGACAGAGGGAGAGGGAGAAAGAATCCCAAGCAAACTCCATGCTAAGCGTGGAGCCCCACATGGGACTTAATCCCACAACCCTGAGATCGCGGCCCGAGCTGAAACCAAGAACCATTCACTCAACCAACTATGCCCCAAGTCTTCTGCCCATTTTTTAATCAAATATTTGAAGTTTTGTTTTAGTGTTGAGTTGTATAAGTTCTTTGTGTAGTTTGGATATTAACCTCTTACTGGATATATTATTTACAAATATCTTCTTCCATTCAGTAGGTTGCCTTTTTGTTTTGTTGACTGTTTCCTTCATTGTGCAAAAGCTTTTTATTTTGGTGTAGTCCCAAGAGTTTAGTTTTGCTTCTGTTTCCCTTGCCTGAGGAGACATATACAGAAAAATGTTTCTGTGGCCAATGTCAAAGAAATTACCACCTATGTTTTCTATGAGTGTATGGTTTCAATCCTCACATTTAGGTCTGTAATCCAATTTGAGCTTTGTATATGTTGTAAGAAAGGGTTCAGTTTCATTCTTTTACATGTAGCTGTCCAGTTTTTCCAAGAGACTGTCTTTTTCCAATTATATATTCTTGCCTCCTTTGTCATAGATTAACATGTAAATGTGGGTTTATTTCTGGGCTCTTTATTCTGTTCTACTGATCCACTTTTGTGCCAGTACCACACTGTTTTTATTACTACACTTTGTAGTCTATCTTGAAATCTGGAATAGTGATAACTCCAGCTTTGTTTTTCTTTCTCAAGATTGCTTTGGCTATTTGAAGTCTTTTGTGGTTCCATAAAAATTTTAGGATTATTTGCTCTAATAGTTTTGTGAAAAATGCTGTTAGTATTTTGTTAGGGATTGCACTGAATCTGTAAGATTGCTTTTGATAGTATGGACATTTTAACAATATTAATTCTCCCAATTCATGAGCATGGAATATCTTTCCTTTTGTTTGTGTTATCTTCAATTTCTTTCATCAGTGTTTTATAGTTTTAGGGGTATAAGTTTTCCACCTCCTTGGTTAAGTTTATTGCTAGGTATTTTATTCTTTCTGGTGCAATTGTAAATAGAATTGTTTTCTTAATTTCTCTTTCTGCTTATTTATTATTCATGTACAGAAATGCTACTAATTTCTGGGTATTAATTTTGTGTCCTGCAATTTTATTGAATTCATTTATTACTTATAGTAGTTTTTTGGTGGAGTCTTTAGAATTTTCTATGTATAATATATTATCTGCAAATAGTGACAGATTAACTTCTTATTTACCAATATAGATGACTCTCTCTTCATTCTTGTCTGACTGCTGTGGCTATGACTTCCAGTATTATGTTGAATAAAAGTGGTGAGAGTGGATATCCTTGTCTTGTTTCTGATTTTAGATGAAAAGCTCTCAGTTTTTCACCATTGAGTATGATGTTAGCTGTGGGTTTTTCATATATGGCTTTTAATATGTTGAATTATGTTCCATCTAAACCTACTTTTGTTGAGAGTTTTGATCATGAATGGATGTGGAATTTTTTCAAATGCTTTTTCTGCATCTATTGAGATGATCATATGATTTTTATTCTTCAACAAATATATTCATTTTTATTTAATTTTCATGCCAACTTTTGAAGGTAGCTATTATGACCCACATTTCACAAATGAGGAAACTGAAGCTCAAAGAAATCAAAGTTCTAATAACCTAAGGAATACTCAATGATAACAATTGGTAATGTCAGAGTCTGAAGCAAAATATTTGCCTCCCAATTATTTTCCCAGGTACCTAATTGTCAGTGAGGCTGTTTTAAAAGCCTGATTATGTTATTTATTGGTAAACCTGAGTGAATGAATTAGAAGCACCTAGAAAAATATATTGAGGAAATTCTTTTATAGATCCTAAAGTATGGTCTGACTTACTCTAATAAGGAAAGAAGTGCAACCTAAGAAGGAAAGAGTAAGGGATTCGTTCTGTGCAGTAAACTAACTTATGCTAATTCTAAGAGGAACTAAGTGTTTCTTAATGGCATACACACTCTTACAATAAATGGCAGAAAAGCTGGGCATGATATATTCAATACCTGAGTTTAAATTTGCTGAATGTGTTACTCAGAACTCTCAGAATCAATTCAGTTTGGCAGTGGCATCATGTGAATGGAAGAAAAGTAGAAGGTATTTATGGAGAAATACTTGAAAAATTAAGTGTGGAACAAATGGTTTTATATTTTAATTCAAGTTCTGTCATATATCATACTTAAGTAGAAAATGAGGTTTGCCTGTGTTATGTTATTGATTTCAAAATCTAAACATATGGGACTTTTTAGAGTGTTATTTTATTCCAAGCATTCCCACTGAGATTTATTTCAATTTGACTAACATTTATCAAGTGCCATATCAGCCAGGATTCCAGTAAGAAACAGAAAGTAATGTTTGCTGAAATTTTTGAGTAGAATTAAATGTCATGACTAATTCACTGAGGTTGGGCAAGATAATGACAACAGACAAAGGATGTTGAGCCCCATAAGGATTAGCAGTGTAGAAACCCAGTGATGGCTGCAGCCTCAGAAGTGACACCCTTGTTGCAGGAGCTGTAGTTATGGCCAGTCACCCACCCAGGAAAGCAGAAATGAATCCCTTGCCATCTCTTGCCTGGTATCATTCAATTTCCTACTGGTGCCTCCTACTGGCTCAATGAAATTGGAAGCCAGAGGCCAACAGAGCCAGAGTGTACAGTCAACAGAATCAACTCCTCCTACCCCCTCAGAGTTGGGGTACACAAAGGGTTAAAGGAGAGCAAAGAATAGATAATGGGGGCAAGGGGATAGAGAACAACCACCACAGTTGCCTACTACTGTGTCAGGGACTGTGGCTGGTATTGTGGACACAAGGATGAATAAGGTTAGTTTCTGCCCTAGAGGAACTCACAATCTAGTGAGGAGTCAAACACAAACTGTCATCTGCCAATCAAAATGAAAAGTTGTTGTAGTTGAGGCCTTGTTCCTGCTTCACTCTCTCAGTGACTACCATTCATCTAGTAGAAGTGTTACAAGCTAAAGATCTAGTACTTGCAGGAACTGAAAACGACTCTATAGAACTTATTATATGTTTATAAACCTATATAGTAAGAAAATCCACAAATTGGTAAAATCTGGATAGGTAAGCATGAATCTATTTCCTCATGTGACCCCTTTCTTCCTCATGTCACTTTGTGCTAATCATCTTTCAGGTCTTTGGGTATGCTGCTGTTTATTTCTCTTGCCACTCAGCCTTTCCTATCTCTGCAACACCTGACCTTCACTCCTGCCCACTATTTTTCATTTAATTCCTTCAAGTGTTAGCCTAAATGCTACCTCTGCTGGAACATTTTCCCTTACTTGCATCATCACAGTTCTAACACTGAAGGTAATTGTGCCTTTATCTTCCCTACTCACCTCCGAGCTGTTTGAAGGAAGATTCTGTTTATTTTTGTTGTTGTTGTTGACCAGTATATTCTCATGGGCTATCACAGTCCAAAGAATAGGAGCACAAAAAATAATGAATGAGTGAATAAATGAAGGAATGAGGTTAAGCAAGATAACTTAGTATATTGTAAGCATTGAGTACATTAAGGTGACTAATATCATCAAAATGGATGTTTCATTTTGAGGATCAGTAAAAAACAAGGTGGAGTTGGTATAGGTGGGAAAAGATTAGATATTATTGAGGTTCATGAATGCTAGAGTGATTCTAAAGTAATAATAATAAGTAGAATGAGTAGGTCCTATTTAATTCAAATTGAGAATTCTTAAGTGGTAAAGTAACATTGTAAGAGCAATATACATATGAGAAAGATTAGTCCACACATGTTGAATAACATTCAACATTCAGGAGACCAATTTTAGACACCTACTTAAAGTGAATAGGATATAGAGAGGAAAGGTAGCTCTTTCTGATTTTTTTTTCAAATTTTAGTTTCTGTTTTTTCTCAATTTCAGTTTCAATTCTGTAGAATTCTCCCTGGTACATTTCTTTTTCTAATCAGCAGATCCCTCAATGGTATCTAACAATCTCATTTGTCTTAGAAAATTTTGTATTCATTTTTTACCTTATTTATGTGTAGGACATATTTTATATTGATATATTGAGGCTTTCAGCTCAAACATATATTGATGTAATGGTATTCCATTTATTTGCTGATAATAGTCATATTACAGCATGGGAAGGCCATAAGAATTCAAGAGCCCAAAAGACAATTTCTCAAAAGACATATAACAACTGCAAAAGTTGCAGTAATACAAATTATCTCATCTCTCATGAAACTATTGATCCCATCCGTAGAATGAGAAATGAGCTATTATAGTCCTGGAAGGAGGCAACAATTGGAAAAAATTGTGAAATGATCAACAATATTATTAATATCAGTGGTAGTTGGTCATCATTAACCCAATGCAATCATAAACATCATTATCACCACCATCCCTACGACCACCACCACTACCATACCATTATCAATTATCATAACATCTACACATATCTTACTGGCTGGATTGCTTCTTCCTTCCAGGCATCAATGTTTGTTAACTAATGTGCCCCTAGAGCTACTATCACAGACTCTTATATATAGAGAGAATCTAATACAGTGGATTGTGGAACTAGACTCCCCAAGTTCAAATAATGGCTTTGATATTTATTAACTATGCAATGTTGATCAACTTATTTAACCTCTCCGTGTATGTTTCAGTTTCCTGATCCATAAGATCAGGCAAATAATCATAACTAACTCATAGAGGTGTTATGAGAATAGAAGGGTTTATTATATGTAAAATGCCAATAACACCAACTTATACATGTCAAATATTTATTATTATTACTCTGCATGTCAAAGTAATTTTTAAATATATACAGTGTGTATTAAAACTAATTCAAAATTAAAGAAATACATAATGTGTCCTGTTTCTAGTTTTAATTTTTTCCTCTTTTCCCATGCTGTGATTTCTTTAAGAATGTAGATTTATAGAATAACACTAATAAGCAGAACCATGAAGTGTCACAGGAATGACATCCTTGCCAAGACACTGTCTCCTCCTCAAGATAGCAGGGCTTAGCTGAGCAGGAGGCACTGTCCAACCCCTATGGTCTTTTTGATAGCATTTTTTACTTCCTGGTTCCTAAGGCAGTAGATGAACGGATTTAGCATGGGTGTGAGGACTGCATACACAGCTGAGATTAGTTTGTTGGAATTAAATGATGCAATAGCTCTGGGCCGAACATACATAAAAATCATGGCTGTATAATAAATTACGACTACAGTGAGGTGTGATGCACAGGTGGAGAAGGCTTTCTTCCTTCCCTGGGTGGAGGGTATCCTCAGAATTGTGGAGACTATGTAGACATAAGAAAGGACAGTGGTGATGAGTGGGAAGACAAGAATGACAATAGCCAAAGCAAAGTCCACTAGCTCAGCTGTGGACATGTCTTTGCAAGCCAGCTTGAGGATTGGTGAAATGTCACAGAAAAAGTGGTTCATGACATTGGAACCACAAAAGGCAACATGTGAAATGAAATAAACCTTGATGACAGAGACCATGAAACCACTCACATAGGAGAAAGCCACCAGCTGTACGCAATAACCTGTGGTCATAATGACTGGGTATTGGAGAGGGTGGCAGATGGCCACATAGCGGTCATAGGCCATGGCTGCCAGAAGCACACACTCAGTGCAGGCGAGTGCGATAAAGAAGTAGAGTTGAGTCATGCAACTGGTGAAGGAGATGCGCCGTCTCTGTAGAAGGAATCCATCCAGCATCTTGGGGACAGTGACGGAGACATACCAGACCTCCAGGAAGGACAAGCTACTCAGGAAATAGTACATGGGCTTATGGAGGGAGCCAGTGATCCAAACAGTGAGCATGATGATAAGATTCTCTACTACCACCAGCAGGTAGACCACAAGGAAAAGGAAGAAGAGCAGGACTTGTAGCCATGGGGCAGTGGGGAAGCCCACCAGGATGAATTCACTGACCAGAGTGATATTTTTCCCCAGCATGACTAAAAGCACTGAGAGGTATTGAAGTCTTATATAACGGCACTACAAATAATGAAGATGATTATGCTACCAGACAAGAGACCAAAAGAAGTTAGTAAATCAGACTTTCCTGCAAACGACTCATAAAATAACTTCGTCAACACAAAGTAATCTTTAAATGTGAAAGCACACATTTCCATCAAAGTTTTTTGTTGTTCTTTTTGTGTTTGTTTTTTATGAAAGTCTCCCAGAATCAAAATGCACTCCTCGAAACCAATATTGAACTGTATGTTAATTACCTAAAATTTAAATTAAAAAAATGTACTCCCACCCTTAATTCTCACTCCCCTGATTAAATATTTGAATGTCACTACCCATGTCATTCCCAGGTCCTTTGTCAATAAACATAGATAGTCTCTCCCTTGTTGGTTCCAGATCTCTGTTTAATTAGGAACTTACTGCATGAAGATTTCTTTCCTCCCTAAAGGAAATGTGAGGGATAACCTCATGTCAGAAAAAGTTTCAAAGTTTAATATTTGGGTGATCCATTGGCTGTAGTCCTTTGATCAGCACAGTTTCTTCAGTCTTTATTTGTGGAAATAAGAGATAGTAATTCTTGGAAAGTTCCTTAGTGACTCTCCAGCTGCTTTCAGATAAAAATGGAATTGTTTTCGTTATCACACATAGGAGGCACTTCATATATTGATCCAGCCATGTATTTCTTCTGCCTCATCACTCATGACCCTCTAAATGGTTTCCATGATCCAGACATGCTCAACTAGTTTTTGCCCCCCAAACACACTAATCACCGTCACGCTTTGCTTACACTCTTCCCTCTTCTTATTGTGCCCATCCCCCAATCTTTATTGGCTGATTCAAGCTTCAAGATTCCACTTAGAAGACATCTCACCAAAACTCAGTCAAGAGCTTCAAAAACATTTGCTCCCAGTGCACAACCCCTTCACATGTTGAGATTTCTCTCCATTACACTGCAATTTTCTAAAACTCAGGGAGATGTTGGTAAAAGGGTATAAATTTCCAGTTATAAAATGAGTAAGCTCTGGGGATCTGATGTGCAGCAAGGTGACTGTAGTTAACAATACTGTATCACGTACTTGAAAGTTACTCAGAGTATATCTTAAGTATATCTTCTCACCATACACAAAAAGTGATAATTATGTGATGTGATGGAGATACCACTTAACCTTATTGTGATAATAACTTCACAACATATGCATGTATCAAATCCTCACACTGTACACCTTAAACTTGCCCTTATATCTCAATAAAACTGGGGGAAAAAAAACTTTGCCTTCATGACTGTGAACCCAATGCCTAGGATAGTGATTAGAAAATACATGAATATTAAATGAATATAGGATTAACAAGTGAATTAATGAATCCCTTGGAGCTTTGGGATCCATAGGAAATAGATCAGTGGCAGAGGAATGTGAATTCAGGGTACTTTGCTGGCAGAAGGCATCTATCTATCAGACTGCAGATCTTAAGCATAGCCTCAGCTTGCATATCCAGGGTATTGTCACAGCAAACATATCCACAGGGTCTGAAAACAGTGGATATGATCCCTGGCCTCAGGTTACTTGGTAGATTGGGTCTGAAAATATCGTCCAGTGTCTCAGGTCTCCTAGAGGAGTAAGGAGAAAGGAGGCAGGAAGGCATGTGAATATAGTGTAAGGATAGGCAGGTCTTATAATGCTGGAAGAAAACATATTTGTGAGGTAGCCCAACTATTTTAACCTGTGGTCCACAGGGTATCTTTTGAAAACACATGAATGAATGTGTCTCTCTGTTAAATATCACACTCATCCATAAAGATCCATAAAGACTGAGGTCAGGTCTTGCCTTTAGAACATTGCTCACTCCTGCCAAACACTTTGTCCGTCATACTCTTCACTTGACACACAGAGGGTGGGAGGCTGATCAGGGACTCATTGGACTAGAGATCTTCTGGCCATGGCTCATAGCAAGGGACAGAAGAATGAGGCACTGAAATACATATTACTGACTCACTACCTCCTTTCCATAGCAGCATCTATCAGCAGAGCTCAGCCCTGCTTGCTGGATGGAAAGGGATTGTATCTTACCTCCAGGCCTCCTCCAACACCTTCAACCTGAAGTAGTTCATTAGTAAGCCATTTCTGGCCTAGTTTTTCAGTGCCTTTCACCTAATAATTTTCCTTGGGAAAAGCAACTGGTTCTGGGAGCAGAAAATAGTGAGCTTTCCCATGTTCTTGTCTCAGTGGGAAGAACGTAGAGACTTTCCTTCAGGGCATGTATAGCATTCCACATTCTCACCATCAGCCACACAATTTCCCACACATTTACCTTTGTCTACTAGTTAAGAGCATTGACTTTAGAGTCAGAACAAGGCTATTAGGTGTGTCATCCCGAACAGAATATTCAACAATTATGGACTTAAAGATCCATTGCTGTGAAATAGAATAATGTTAATAATGCCTATCTTACTGGTTTGCTGTGAAAATAAATGTGATAATGCACAGAAATCACTTAACATAGGAATTGGTCCATGGTTTTTCTCTATAAGTGTTAGCTATTACTATATTATGTCACATTAGACTCACACATGCTAGTCACTCACATGTGTTCATATAAACACACAGACATTCATTCTCTCTCTCTTTTACTCATCTTTTTTCTGTTACATTCTGGGGGAATGAGGGAAGCCAAATTTCCCAAAAGGACTATAGCATCTTTGAAGAGCTCTGAGTTACAATCACTCATGCCTCTTTCTTATCCTCTCTCTAGAATATTGCTTTCATATATTCAAGCATACCCCTGTTACTTCATATTTTCCTCCACTTTTTGGCCATGGATGTACCTCTCAGCTGGTTTTATTTTGTATCATAGAGAAATGAAGAATTCTATCTTACTATTTTCTTTGTTTTCAGAACTGAAAGCACTAAGCTCTGGGGTCTCCTTTATGGTATCTGAGGAAATAAATCCTTTCGTTGTACTATAAAACCTTTTTTCCAGTCTTGTATGTGCTTATTTCCAAGAGACAACATGGACACCAACAGACTTCTTCTAGAATAAGAAACATATCTTTTGGGCCTGGTCCAACACCCAAAAGATCCCACAGCTGCCCACATAGCCTCAGCCTTGGGTAAAGAAATAGTGAATCTTCATTTTCCCATTCATTCTCCACAATACCCTTTCTCCTGTCCAATCATGGTGCTTGTAGCCACTTCCCCCAAGTCCCTCTTCATCTTCCTTGGAACTTTCTTGAATCAAGATATCGGATCAACCAATCTCACCTGAAACTTTCAACCACTCACCATGGTCCACCTGCCCTCTCTTCAAGAGTGGAAAATTTTGCAGACATTTGCAACTAAACATGGAAAAGCAGACTGGCTTGCATATTTTTATACTTCACCTGGAAATCCACCTCTGGTCTCTGCTTAGACTGCATGATAGGTATTGCAGCATTAAGACAAGTCTAGAGCTGAGGCAGGAGAATATATTTAACACTCACCTACGGCTTGCCCATGTCTTCTTCCCAGGAGGCTCACTGACAGTCTCTCCTGGCTCTAGGGAAACTCTGTATGTGCTGCTAAGACTATGTCCAGAGGATTTTGACAGGGAAGCTGAATCTCCATTTACCTACTAGTTCCTGTTTATACCTGGACCAAGTTTATTTATATCTGTGGGTGGGATGTGGCCCTTTTCTCTTACTACTATATGTAATTTAATGCAACACTAAGTTACTCAAAACCAGGATAAGAAACCTAACTGGGTTAATAAGATAACCAATACATCCATTTGCTTATTCACAAAATCACAATCAGCTTTTATTGAGCTTTTATCATGTGTAGGGTGCTGTGCTATATGTTATTTGGAATAAAAATATGTAAGTCATGGTTTCTGTCCTTCAGGAACTTGTAGTATTCTAAGTAAAATAATAAATACACACTATAATGAGCATAGAATGTGACATGTACCAAAAGAGAGGTACACCATGCTCTAGGAACTCCAATGAGGGAGTAACTTAGGAATTTAGAAAAAGATTCAAGAGGTGTCATTCTAGACTCATACAGGAAGATAGTGTGGAAGTAGTGTGATGGGAAATAATTTAGGTTCAGCAGTCAGAAGATCCAGTTCCTAATCTAGGTTCTACCATTTTTAAGACCTTTGACCTTATGAAATTGTTTTTATTTCTCAGTTTATTCACCCATAAAATGGGATAACAATAATTCACTTGTTAACATCATATCATTAATGTTAATTTCAAAAGTAATATGTATATGAAAGCAATTTTTTAAAAAGATTTTATTTATTTATTGGACAGAGAGAGAGCACAAGCAGGGGGAGTGGCAGGCAGTGGGACAGGGAGAAGCAGGCTTCCCGCTGAGCAGGGAGCCCGATGCAGGGCTCAATCCCAGGACCCTGGGATCATGACCTGAGCTGAAGGCAAACGCTTAACAAACTGAGTCACCCAGGTGCCCCTATGAGAGCAATTCTAAAACAGCTTTGTGATAACTACACAAATGTAAAATATTACCTGCGTTGGAATGTGAACCACAGCCATGAGTCGATCAGAAGAAATGAGGTGAGAGGGCTTTCAGTGTAGAGAGACTAGCACAGGAAAGAGTATAGTGAGAAGTGAGACAATGTAATAATGAGGCCCCTGCAGTGTCTAGTGGTCACACCCACCAAACTTGGACTCCAGGAAGTATTCAGTCATTTGATCAATGTTTGCGAAGCATGCGCTGTGAGCTAAGAGCAGTGTGAAATGACAACTCCTGTCTGTCAAGTTATTCACAGCTGAGTTAGCCCATAGACTCTGTTATTAATTGTTGTCAGTAACCATAAAATTAAGAATCAAGTGCTAGAAGTTTTGTTGTAATGAAGGCCTGGGAAATATACTTGTGTCTCTGTGAGTAACCAAAGGTGGAGTAAGGGAGTGAAGCAGGGGTTTAAAAAATGAGAAATCCTAGAGAAACTTTAGATCCTAGAAGGAATCTAAAGGTCTATGTGTGACTAATTGGAATTTTATGGAGAAGGATGGATCTAGCTCTTTCCCTACCCTCCCATATTCTTTGTCTAAAGGCATGTGGTGAGTTGGCACTAATTCTGGGAAGGCTGGGACCACTGGGTCCTCATGAAATGAGACTATGGAACATGAAAATCAGGGAGGGTAATTATCCCCTGAGGAATGACTCTAAGAGAAAATGAAAACACCTATACGCCTTCTCTTCTCTGCAGGCATGACACTGTCCACTCATGTTTGCCAACACCAAATGGTGCTGTCTGAAAGGACGGGTACAGTTTTGTTAGGGCTGCTAAATGTAAAGCAAGAACTCTGTCAAATATACTCCAACTCTCTCTTATCAATCAGCAAAATAAAACAACATCAATATATGAATTTCATGAGACTTAAAAATCCAGTAAAATTTGAAAAAGAGATTTTCAACATAACACATAAAAGCCAAATATTTGCTGTACATATTGCCATAAGCAAAAAGGGACAGCTTACTTTTAGTATTATGCAGTCACTGAAATCAATCAAGGTCTATTAAATTATTTGGTATAAAGAGACCAATAATTTATTTCTCTTTTAAATAAAATTTTTAGGATAATATTAGTTTTACAGAAAAGTTTTAAAGATAGTAAAGAGAGTTCTCACACTCTTCTCCCCCAGTCTCAGTTTCCCCTAATATTGTCACATTACATTGCCCTGTACACTTTCAAAAGTAAGAAACCAAAACGGGTATATTATTGTTAACTAAACTCCAGGTCTTATTCAGATTTTACCAGTTTTTCCTTATCCTTTTTATGTCACAGGATCCACTGTAAGGTATCACATTCCATTTAAGTATTTTGTCTCTTAAGTACCCTCTGATAGTTTCTCAGTCTTATAAGGGCTTTTTAAGCAAAATAGGGTTTTCAGTGCTATAGAAGAACTGTTATTTCTAAAATGCTCTGTTCCAGAAAGGTTTTTGGATATTTTCTGACTTTGTTCAATGTGAAATGTTAGCAAATTATAAAGGGATTTGATTATAAAGTTCAAGTAAAAAAAAAAAATCACAATCTAAAATTCATCTGCGCAAGGTTGTATTGGGCAAGAAATTAAAATAAAGACCAAAAGGGGGAAAAAAAAGACCAAAAGGAAAACAGATCATATTGTGAAGAAACTTGAAAGGCAGACTAAGAAACTTGAAGTTTATAAAAGTTGATGGGAACCAGTAGATATTTTTGAGCATGGAAGCCCTCTATGTTGATCTTCACTTATTCTGTAGATGTGAGTTACCCTGGCCACTCTGAGTATCTGTCCTACCTGAAACACCCAGTCTGGATCAGTACTCTTATCTCTTGTAATGATGAAGGAGACTGGAGACATCCCCAGACACTGCTCTGGCAAAAGAGAATTATAAAAGAGTCACAGTATCTATGCAATATATATATATATATTTTATTATTATGTTTAGTTAGCCAGTGTATAGTACATCATTAGTTTTTGATGTGGTGTTCAGTGATTTATTAGTTACATATAACACCCAGTGCATATCACAACACATGCCCTCCTTAATACCCATCACCCTGTGCAATATTTTTAAAGAATGGCGGACTATAAAGATGGTCTGAAACAAACAAGATCAAATGTAACAGGGATAAAATAAAGTCTTCTATGTAGGTTGGGGGCAGAATTAATTAATTAATGGAGGATGAGTGACACTTCATCTGACAATTAATAGTTTACTTGAAAAATCTTAGGTTTTGTGACATTAAATTCAATATGACCTATTAGGATCACCACACAACTATGAAAATGCAGTCCAAGTCAAGAGAAGTTTTGATCTTGCTGTAATTCACATGGACTCAAGCATCTTTTCATTCATTGTTATAGAAAAATGAATATATGCAGGAAACTGTGCTAAACACTTTTCCTATACCTGAAATAATTGGTTTTAAATTTTGAATTCAGAATTAGAGGTGTTTTTTAAAACTCAAAAAAATAATGCATCTCACTATAAAAAGCCTGGAAAATAAAGAAGAGCATAATGAAGGAAATCAATGTCATGTTTTTGCTTCCTACTAATTGGAGTTAACCTATAAGGAGGTTCATATAATAGCTACAACAATGATGCCCAGAGGATGACACTCCAATCCCAGACTGTAACCCCATTTCAGAAATTTATTCTGTGGAGATAGTTGGGAGATGTGTTTTTGATGAACTTTTATCTAGTCATTATAAATATACATTATAATATAAATTATAATAACATAATAAAATATAAAACATAAATTATAAAAATACTTATAAGGTTATGTAATTGTTTTGGCACAAAAAGATATGAATATTATATTAGAATTTTAATAAGTAGCAACTAGCAAATAATGCTCGATTTCCTTGCTAGTAGCCTTTCATACTTTATTAAGCAGCAGAAAACTATGGAAAGACAGGCTGCAACAACAAAAGGTTCCCACATCTGGAGAGAGAAGCTTAATGTCAGATGTTGTCTTCAGGGTTCTAGGTCTTGGGTAACTGTGGAGAGCTAAATTTCTAAAAATCATACTGAGATACCCTGTCACCATTTCTCTGTCCAGATGAATAAAGTTGTGTATCTTATTGGGTAAGAAATGCTTATTTAAATAAATATGTTGGTAACAATACCTTTGCCACAGATTTCAGTTTATAAGAGTAACAGCTACGTTGCGTAGTTACAGCTAACATTTCAGTTAATTTCCTTCTAGTCTAATTTAAACAAATAAATAAGACTGATATTTTTTCTTTTTTTGAGATGGTCAGATTTTAGATATGTTTTTGCAGGTAGAACCAGCGTCTGCTTCAATGATATAACATCTGTGCTATCTCACAATATTCTTTGCTCAGAAAAGCCTATGCTTTGGCGTGCCTCGGTGGCTCAGTTGGTTATGTGTCTAACTCTTGATCTAAGCTCAGGTCATGACCTCAGGGTCATGAGTTCAAGCCAGGAGATGCTGGGCGTGGAGCCTACTTAAAAAAAATTTTTTTTTGAAAGCCTATGCTTGGTTTTATGCTGGGCTGTCATAAGCTTTTTTTTTTTTTTTTTTAAGATTTTATTTATTTATTTGACAGCACAAGCACAGGGAGCAGCAGGCAGAGGGAGAGAGAGAAGCAGGCTCCCTGCTGAGCAGGGAGCCCGATGCGGGCTCTATCCCAGGACCCTGGGATCATGACCTGAGCCGAAGGCAGATGCTTAACCGACTGAGCCATGCAGGTGCCCCTGTCATTAGCTTTTTAAAATTAATTTTATTTATTTTTTATTTTTTTAAGATTTTATTTATTTATTTGAGAGAGAGCAAACTAGAGAGAGAGAGAGCACAAACAGGGGGAGAGGCAGAGGGAGAAGCAGACTCCCCACTGAGCAGGGAGCCCAAGGCGGGGCTCTATCCCAGGACCCTGAGATCATGACCTGAGTTGAAGGCAGATGCTTAACTGACTGAGCCACCCAGGTGCCCCTTAAATTAATTTTAAAAACATGAGTACAGGTGACATACAATGGTAATTAGTTTCAGATGTACGACACAATAATTCGACTTCTCTATATGTTATGCTACATTCACCACAAGTGTAGCTACCATCAGCCTCACTACATTACTACTATAATATCATCAACTGTATTCCTTATGCTGTGTTTTTTATTCCCATGACTTATTCATTCCGTAACTGAAAGCCTGTATCTCCCACTCCTTTTCACCCATTTTGTCCATCCTATACCTTCTTCCCCTTTGGCAACCATCAATTTGTTCTCTGTGCTTATAAGTCTAATTCTGTTTTTATTTGTTTATTCATTTGGTTTTTTAGATTCCACTTATAAGTGAAATCATATGGTATTTTTCTTCCTTAATAAGTGACTTATTTCACTTAGTGTAATGCCCTCTAGGTCCATCCATATTGTTGCAAATGGTACATCTCATCCTTTTTTACAGCTGAGTAATATTTCAGTATGTGTGTGTGTGTGTGTATAAATCTATATCACATCTTCCTTATCCATTTGTAAGCCTGATACTTTTGATGCTATTACATAACCTAATATTTGCATTTATTATGTTAGGAATATTTTTTCTGTCATTAGCTCTGTGTAGATCATGTTATTTTAAGACCTACATAGGATTCCATTTAATATATAAACTATAAGTTTATGGGATAATAATTCCTTAATTATGGAGACAGAAGATTAAATAAACAACTGTACTCAGTCACTAGCTCCATGTGGGTAAATCAGGAAATGAAGCTAGAAATCTCTGTAGTCCAGGAGGTGATATGTTGCCTACACAAAAATTCTCAGTTTCCTATCTGTTTGCCTTGTAATTCATACTAGAATAATCACCTGGGTCCCTGCTACCTCATAGGCTACAATCAGTGGCTTGTGGCTGGAAGAGATCTCACCAGAAGTCTTCTAATGCTATCCCATAATGAAGTCTGTGCTTCCTTCAATGGCTTCCTCCTTCTGCTTTCCTTTTCTGCACTTTCAGCCTCAGAACTAAAACAAAGAGCAAATCCAGGAAAGGCCATTTAGAGAGATACTAGTTCTGCATTTGTTTGCTTATTTAAATATTGAAGTGCAATCAGCCTTCTGCGCAGTCAATCCTTTCTGCCCCACCAGATTGCATGATACATGAACCTGTTCTATGTAAATTACACTACAGCAGATGACATGAGAACTTCTAGCATGTATTTACAATGTTGTCCAGAAATCCAGCTGCCAGCTTGCAATCCATCCCTCTTCTTTCTCCTGGATTAGTTCCTTGTTGGTGTTTTTGAACCCTAGTCCCTAATTTAGGCCATAAGAGCTTCCCTGGACTTAAAAGAAGATATAGATCCCAAATTTAAGAGCATTTTCTACCTATCTTGGCTAGCTTTCCCATGCTTAGCATCCTGGCCCTAGAATAGGTGCAGAGTACGGCGTAGGGCTCTCTTGACCTCTTGATTGCGCAAGCAGTAAATGATAGGGTTAAGCAATGGTACAATGACAGCATAGAGTACAGAAACCAGCTTGTTAGTGTCAAAAGCTGAGAGTGCCTTTGGCCGGGCATAGATGAAGATACTGGCAGCGTAGAAGATGATCACAACAGTGAGGTGAGAGGCACAGGTGGAAAAGGCTTTATGGCGCCCAGCAGCTGAAGGAATGCGCACCAGAGCACCAGTGATGGCCATGTAGGAGGCCCCAGTGACAGAGAGGGGCCCCAGCAGGATAAAAATGGCCAGAACAAAGTCTGTAAGCTCTGCTGTTGACATGTCAGTGCATGAAAGATTGAGCAATGGGGAGACATCACAGAAAAAGTGGTTGATGATGTTGGGTCCACAGTAGGAGAGGCGAGAAATGAGAAAAACCTTGACCATGGAGATGCTAAAACCTCCAGCCCAGGAGCCAGCTGCCAGCTGCACACACAGTCGGCCACTGACAATGACAGCATAGTGGAGAGGGTGGCCGATGGCCACATAGCGGTCATAGGCCATAACAGCAAGAAGGACACACTCAGTGCAGCCCAGTCCCAGGAAAAAGTAGAGCTGTGTCATGCAGCCCTCAAAGGAGATCAGCTGTCCATGGCTCTGTTTGGACCCAACAAAGCCAGCTAACATCTTGGGAATAGTGACAGTAACATACCAGATCTCCAAGAAGGACATATTAGCCAGAAAGAAGTACATGGGTTTGTGAAGGGTGGGGTGGTTCCTAATTGCCATAATGATGAGTGTATTTTCAGTTAGCACCAACACATAGGCCAGCAGAGAAAGGGCAAATAAAAGTGCCCGCACTGGTGGAGGAGCTGGGAAGCCCAGCAACACAAACTCACTTATCCTCCCACTCTGGTTCCTCTGCTCCATGGTGTCAGTCTTGCCCACTGCTCTTTAGGAGAGAGAACAGAGGATCTTCAGGAGCCAACAGCAAGAACCCAGCCTTTCTCTTGGTGGGTTTATATTGACAGAATGCATGGAATGCATGTCATTCATCACTGAACTGAGGCCATCACTTTCTTCTGTAATCTTGAAATGAGCTAAGACAAAAGTGGACAAAAATAAACTGCTTCATATTGGTGATAGGATAAAAATCTGTTATGGCCCTTGGAGAAGCATATACCGATAAAGTGACTACTAGTTGGTCCCTGAAGAATATAGATCAAAACCACAAATAGTAAGAGAGTCTAGGCTGCCCTAAAGTAAGAGTTTGTTTGTGAGCTAGATTGTGACTCTGTTTTGAGGAAATAAGTTACATAGTGCAGGAATAACAATAATGTATAACACAATTGAGTACTTACTAGGCATTGATAGTGTGGGCACTGTTTTAAAATATTTGCAGATATTAATACACTTAATCTTCCGAAGAACGCAGTGAGTTCGTACTATTATTAACCCCACTTAACACCTGAGAAAACTGAGGCATAAAGAGATTAAGTAACTTGTTCCAGGTCACACAGATAGTAAGAGATGGAACCAGGAAGTCAGGACCTCAGAGCTTCAAAAATATTCAGGCAACACAAAGAAGGGACTGTAAGATACATCCTGGATTTACATCTAGGGGAGAGAATCTTTAGAGCTCAGCTACAGAAGTGACTCCACACTACAAGGAAGAGGGAACAAAGTAGAACCCAAGAAAGTCACAGCATCTATAGAAAGAAAGTTCTACATAACCTAGCACTTAAGAGGAGGACTTGGGACCCACCTAGAAATTATATTAGGAAGTGGATTCTAGATGGTAGAAGAGCTGAGAATCCCATCAGTTCTAAAAGTTGTGCTCCCTTGGAATGAGAGTAGAACACCTTCCTTTAGCATTGTTAAAAATTAAACTGAGGCATATTAAAATTTTCAAGAGTTTATTTGAGCAAAATTGATTTAAAATGGGCGGCACCAAACTGAAAGTGGTAAAGTGTGCTCTACAGACAGAAGCTAGTGGAAAGGCTTTTATAGAGCCGACTCAAAAACAAAGCAAGGGCATTATTTGATTGGCTACAGTTTAAGTTGTTGCCTTATTTGGGAGAGTCTCACTGGCTGTTTGTGATTGGTTATTCTTAAATTTTGTTTTCTTGGTTATGAGCACATTTACAATTGACTCTAGCTTAAGTTTTGGTTTGCTTAAGCAGGCAACCAAGGCATGAGAGCCATCTCAATCTAATGGCTTCCTTTTTAAAAATATTTTACCAGGAACAAGACCAGTATAAAAGCATACATGAAGTAGAGGACTCTCTTTGTTTATCTTGGTATTGAAAATAAAATTTGCCCTTTCAAAACTTCAAGCCTCTTCTGAATTTGATGTGAAACAGAAGTGGACATATTCACATGGAAGTTGGTGCGAAGAAAGGGTTACTGTCTCCCTAGTGTCTCTATATGGTCATAGCACTGGAAGGGAGTACGGAGATTAGAAAGGAGAATAGGAGAGAATCAGCTTAACACCAGGGTGCTATTTCCCCTCAGGAGTTTCCTTACTTTTTAGTCTCAGGCCTGTTCCTTTGAGGTTAGCAGGGGCAGAATGTGCTCACATACCAAACTTCAACCTGATAATGATTTTTTCTAGCTTTATTGAGATATAATTGACATATAACATATAAGGTATACTATGTGACAATTTGATACAAGTATATATTGTGAAATGTTTACCGTAATATTTACCTCACACAATTATCATTTTGTTGCTGTTATGACGAGAACGCTAAAGCTGTACTCTCATAGCAACCTTCAAGCAAACAATACAGTATTGTTAATTATAGTCGCCATGCTATACATTAAATCCCCAGAACTTATTCATCTTATAACTGAAATTTTGTACCCATTGACCAACATCTCCCCATTTCCTCCACTCCCCAGCCCCTGACAACCACCATTATAACTCTATTCTCTGTTTCTTTTTTTTTATTATGTTCAATTAGCCAACATATAATACATCATTAGTTTTTGATGTAGTGTTTGATTCATTAGTTGAGTCTAATAACCAGGGCTCTGTTTCTATGAATAGCCAAGATACAGAAACAACCTAAGTGACTATCAATGGATGAATGGATAAAGAAAATGATATATATATGTATATGTATATAATATACATGTATATTGTGATATATATGTATATATGTACATACTTGTATATAATATACATGCAAAATGTGATAGATATGTATATAACATACACACATATATATATTTATATATAATGCAATATTATTCTGTCATAAAAAAGAAGGAAATCCTGACATTTGTGACAATATGGATGGACCTTGAGGGCATTATAAGAGGTGAAATAAGCAAGACAGAAAAAGACAAATACTGCATGTCTCACTTATATATGGAATCTAAAAATACTGAATTTGCTAATGATTTTATACCTGAGTTTCTCTTCTCTTTATGCTTTGCCATCAGTACTTGACCATTACTAAATACTTGAGCCCCTTGCATTTCTCTCAGTACTAAAGTACTTTAATGCAATTACAAAATGCCCATATCCCTGGTTTGCATTTCTCATCACTCCCTTCCTTAACATTCACACGCAAAGTTTTATTTATTTCAAAATTCATGGTGGATCAACTATGCTCCAGGCCACAGATTCAGAGATTTGATACATAAAAAGTAATTAAGATACTAAGTCTTTAAATAGTTTATAATCTAGTGGGGGGGACATATCTTCATCTTCTCATCCCTGAAAGTTTAAACTGCCATGCCTATCCCTATACTACATACCAGCTTCATAAAAGGGAACCTTAAAATTACAATTGTCATTCGTATCCTTACCCTTGATTCTTTCTCCTCAGTAACTGCCTCATATACCATCTATTGTGCATTTGACTCTCTTGGCCTCAGACCTTTTGCTCATCCTTTAATTTTCTCTATCATGTTTGATGCTCTGCATGCTAAAGAAAAGAAAAAGAAAGAAAAATTAGCCTCTCACATGTGGACTCCTAATTGGTTTCACTGCCTATAGTCTCTCCCTGAAGCTCAAATCTGACCATTTCACTTCCTACTTAAAATTCTTCTATAATACCCCACTGCCTACACAATAATGTTCAAGTTATTTAACAGGGCATATAAGTACTTCATGATATGCCACTACTATTACCAAAACCTTATTTCTTGCCAAAGCATACATTGTATTTTATACCTTGCAACTCTTGGCATACAACATGCTTATCACCTCTGTACCTTTGCTCATGCTGCAATCTCCATGAGGGTAGCTTACTCCTAATTAACCTTCAGATCTTGGCTTGTGTGGCATCTCCACATAGAGACATTAACTGTCCTTCTTTCTTTCCTCTCCCTGACACTGGTTTGGTGAAGCTCCTCTCATTACTGTTTCTGCTGGAGCCTGTGAAAGCCCAGGTATTATTTTACTAGCTATGTCACTGCTGCTATTACTTAGGTGGACGTAAAGGAGGAACTTTATGCCAAAGTGCCCTATATGTCCTTAATGGTATAGCAAGGAGTGGACATAATTCTCTTGATGTCACACGAGTCCCTCAAATACAAAATGTCTAGAAAAATATTTCCTAAGCCTGTTATTCCTTTATCACAATCAATAACATTAGTTTCCATGCAGTCACCTATACCAGAGATCTGAAAATTTCCTGTCTTCCATACCTATTCTTCCTACCCAAACCCACATCTCACCCACAACTAATACAAGTTCTATCTCAGCTTCCTCTTTAATTATCTCTCATGTCTGTTCCTTTCTCCTGTCCTATTTCTACTGCCTTCCCCCTAGTCCCTTATGTCCACCAGGTCCTTGTTATTTCTTAATTTAGCTATTTCAATAGCCTATTACCTTGTCTTTCTTCCTTCAACCTCAGCCCTCATCAACCTAACTGCCATTTTTGTCTAGAGTGAAATTTTACGTAGAAATCTACCCATATCACTGACCCTAAATACATCCAATTTTGGAGAAATACATACTAAATCCCCCAAAATATATTTCTTAACTGTCCTACAATAATCCAGTCATTGCCTACTATTTCCATTTTTCTAAATATTTTATGATGTTCTCTAACTCTGTGATTTGCACATAGTCTTTCTGTCAAAAACAGATTCTTGTTTATCATGTTTCAGTTTGCTAGTTATCATGCTACAAATCTACCCATATTTCTAGATGTAGATTATTTACTGATACTTCTGTCTCTCCTTTTGACAATAGTTCTTATTACAAGCTCTGCTTTAGTAACTGATTAGTAAAGGTATTATAATGGTTGTATGTATGGATGGGAAAATGGAGAAAGGTATGAGATGGGCAGAACTGATGAGATACAGATGATAGGAATGGCATATAAAGAAGGCAGAATGCAAAAAGGAGTTGGTTGGAAATGATCCAGAGTAGGGAATTTAAATGAATTACCAGAAAATTTGACAAAGTTGGAATAATATGTAAGGAAAACAACCTATAGAAGAGTGAGTAAATCTTCAGGGACCAGATAAAACATAAGGAAGTTAGATTAAGTGCAAAAGTTTAGAACTTCTGTAGATAAGATAGATGATGTTTGGGTAGGATAAATTTGCTATATAGACAACAGATCCAATGAAAGATTAGGTGAAGGAAAGAATCGACTATGAATAGAGGGTTACAAAAGCTGCAGGGAGGCCAGGCAGAGTATGAATAAATAAAGAAACCAGCTATGAGCAGAAAAGATGTAGAAAGTGGTATTAATCTGAGTATTAGGGTGGACCAGTTGTGGAAAATGCTGATAGGAGTTTGGGTTTTATTAGGTGTAGAGAGTAACAGGAAGAGGGATGTATTGGACAGAAAGAAAACATGGGGAAATTGACCACTTGAAGAGGAATGAAGCAGGTAATAGAATACACTCACTTTATTCAGATGCCTTTGACTCAGGGTCTTCCTAAGATGACCAGGCTAGTTAGGAAAAGACTTAGGGAATGTGTATAAAAGAAAGTTGATGCATCACTACAAAGAAAGATGGTACAGAAACTCCATCTTCTCTTTCTCCCATGATCAGAGAACACAGACAAATCAGGAAAGATTCTTTTATCTTGCACCTCCCTCCTAACATCTCCCTTTTGCCCTCCTCCTTCTGATGCTTTGGGATGGCTTTGATGCAGGAACCCAAGAGACCAAAAGAAATACAAAAGAAAAAAAAAAAGACTGGGACAGACTAAAAGGATATGTTTGGGAAATTTAGGAAATAGAAATTTATCCGGAAAGCTACATGAAGGAGAAGGTGTCACAATACCCTACAACCTCATAATTTCTCCCCCTGCCTTCTTCCTTTTCAGTCTCTACTTCTTTCTATCATGCCACATTCCTGTTCAAGGGAAACCTTTCAGCTTTGGGCCAGCCCAGTCTGGGTTTATATCCTAGCTCACTCATGTAATCTTGGGTAATTTATTTAACATCTTTGAGCCTTAGATTCCTAATCTATAAAGTGGGATTAATGTACCCACAGAGCTGCTGAGAAGAGTAAATGTTATGAGATATATAGAGTGCTTGGAACATGATAGGGGCTCAACAATGCTAGACTGTTTCTTCCTTTATCTTCCAATACCATGTGGGTAACATTTCTTAATTCCATGATGTCATAGAAGGAGCACTGAATTGAGAGTTAAGGTTTCTGGGTTTTAGTTTCATGTTTGTAGTTGATATTTTGTTTAATCTAGGGTTTGTTAAAAATCAGTTTATTTTTCATAAAATGACAATATATATTATGGGTGTTTTGGAGACTAAATGAAATAAAGTTTGTGAGAAGACTTGGCACAGTCTCAGTCCATAGTAATCAGTATAAGTAGAGGTTGATAATGTGGGCTCCAAGGGCACCTGGGTGGCTCAGTCAGTTAAGCATCTGCCTTCAGCTCAGGTTATGATCTCAGGGTCCTGGGATTGAGCCCTGCATCGGGCTCCCTGCTCAGCAGGGAGCCTGCTTCTCCCTCTCCCTTTGCCCCTCCCAACTGCTCATGCTCTCTCTTTCTCAAGTAAATAAATAAATATCTTTAAAAAAAAAGATAATGTGGGCTCCACAGTCATACCACTTCTTTTTAACTATGTGACCTTGGGGAAATTATTTAACCTCTCTGTGCCTCCATTTTCTTGTCTGTAACATGGAAATAGTTCTAATAATCTCACAGAGTTGTAAAGATTAAATAAAGATTAAACATATGGATGGGAGGTTTTTTTTTATGTTCCAGTAAACATTTATTTACAAAAATAGGCAACAGGATGAACTTGTTCCATGGGCCATGTTTTGCCAATGTTTGCCCTAAGTGGTGGAAGCAATCATATTCCTATTTTATGGGAGTAGTGTCATTGTGATATTATGGAAATAGTGAGTAGTCCAGTTGTTGAGCAACCAAAATCATAGATACTTAGTTTGACAGTAACGAAAACCTTAACTTTACTTGTCTAAACTGTGTTTTGTTTTGTTTTGTTTTTATTAACACATAATGTATTATTTGTTTCAGGGGTACAGGTCTGTGATTCATCAGTCTTACACAATTCACAGTGCTCACCATAGCACATATCCTCCCCAATGTCTATCACCCAGCCACCCCATCCCTCCCACCCCCCTCCACTCCAGCAACCCTCAGTTTGTTTCCTGAGATTAAGAGTCTTTGGGGCACCTGGGTGGCTCAGTCGTTAAGCGTCTGCCTTCGGCTCTGGTCATGGTCCCAGCCCCGCATTGGGCTCCCTGCTCTGCAGGAGGCCTGCTTCTCCCTCTCCCACTCCCCCTGCTTGTGTTCCTGCTCTCGCTATCTCTCTCTCTGTCAAATAAATAAATAAATAAAATCTTTAAAAAAAAAGAGTTTTTTATGGTTTGTCCCTCTCTTGTTTCATTTTTCCCTCCCTTCCCCTATGATCCTCTGCCTTGTTTCTCAAATTCCACATATCAGTGAGATCATATGGTAATTGTCTTCCTCTGATTGATTTATTTCACTTAGCATAATACCCTCTAGCTCTGGATGGGAGTTTTTTAGAAAAATACCAGGAGTGTGGTATTTTTCAATAAAGTTAGCTAGAGTTTAAGAAATATTTGTTAAATTTGAGTCTGTTGAGACTGGAGAGAAATTATTAGTGGCAATAGTAAAGATAAAAGAGAAGAATCTTTGATTTGGGAGGAAACAGTTCTCAGATTTTAAATAACCAATACAAAATAAGTATGATTGGGCAGTTATCATTGTCTGGATCAATGTGTTATTCATAAGCCTCAACTGATCCTATGATAGGAACAAAGCTCAGTGCTCCAGAAAGTGAAATGGCTCAATTTCCAAAGCTTCTTGGATTTTGGAATTGCAGGTAAGGGCTTATGGAATCTATACCTATTTAAAAATATTTAAAAATAAATGCATATACCAAATGGGGAAATACTAGATATGTTCTTATTAAAACGGAAGATGTCAAAAATATTCTTTGTACCCATTATTTCATATTGCTTTGGCAGTTTTTGTCAATACAATACAACATGAGAGAAATGAATAATACATAAAGATGTATGCAGAAATATTTTCATATATGTTTATGCTCATGAAAAATAAGAGTACTAAACTAAAACCTATCTGATAGTTGTAAGAAATACTTCATAAATATTCCATGTACCCTTTGCCCAGTTTCCCACAATGGTAACATGTTACAAACTACAGTACGCTAATCACTAACAGGGTGTTGACATGGTCGCAGGCAGGATATAGAATAACTTCATCACAAGGATCCTCATGTTGCCCTTTTATAGGTAAACCCATTTCGCTCCTGCTCTTATCCTTTCCTTAAGTCTTGGCAACCACCATCTGTTCTCCATTTCTATAATTTGTCATTTCAGAAGTGCAATGTAACTGGAATCATTAGGAATTGGCTTTTTTCACTGAACATCATTCTCTGGAGGTTCATCGAGGTTGTTGTCTGTATCAATAGTCCCCACTTTTGTTTTTTATTGCTGAACAGTATTCCATGCTATGGATGTTCCTCTGTTTGTTTAAACATGCACCAGTTGAAGGACATCTGTGTTGATTCCACTTTAGGCTACTATGAATAAAGCTGCTATAAACATGTATATATAAGTTTTCATTTCTTGAGGATAAAAGCACAGAAATGCGATTACTGAGTCATATATTAATTGCATGTTTAGGGTTTTTGTTGTTTTTTTGTTTTGTTTTGTTTTGTTTTTTTATGGGGAGACGGTGGGGAGGGGCAGAGGGAAAGGGAAAGAGATAATCTTTTTTTTTTTTTAAGATTTTATTTATTTATTTATTAGAGAGCGAGTGAGAGAGAAACAGCATGAGAGGGGAGAGGGTCAGAGGGAGAAGCAGGCTCCCCGCTGAGCCAGGAGCCCAATGTGGGACTCGATCCCAGGACTCCGGGATCATGACTTGAGCCGAAGGCAGTCGCTTAACCAACTGAACCACCCAGGTGCCCCAGGAAAGAGATAATCTTAAGCAGGCTCCATGTCCAGTGCAGAGCCTGATGAGGGGTTCAATGTCACATCCCTGAGATCATGACCTGAGCCGAAATCAAGAGTCCCACACTTAACTAACTGAGCCACCCCCAGATGCCCATGCATGTTTAGTTTTTTTTTTAAAGATTTTATTTTTTACTTATTTGAGAGAGAGAATGGAAGAGAGAGCATGAGAGAGGGGAGGGTCAGAGGGAGAAGCAGACTCCCTGCTAAGCAGGGAGCCCGATGCGGGACTCGATCCTGGGACTCCAGGATCATGACCTGAGCCGAAAGCAGTCGCTTAACCAACTGAGCCACCCAGGCGCCTGCATGTTTAGTTTTTTAAGAAACTGTAGACTAGTTTCCAGAGTGGATGTATCACTTTACATCACAACAGAAATGTATGAGTGTTAGTTTCTCTGCATCCTTGCCATCATTTGGTGCTGTCACTGTTTTTCATTTTAGTGTTTTTGATAGATACGTAGTGATATATTATTGTGATTCAATTTGAATTTCTCTAATGGCTAATGAAATTAAACATCTTTCATGTGTGTATTTGCCACCAGTATATTGCCTCAATGAAATGTCCCTTTGTATCTTTTGCCCATTTTCTACTTGGATTGATGTTACTGTTTTTAAACTGGTGTTTTGAGAGTTCCTTATATGTTCTAGAGCCTAGTATTGTTTACAAAGATATTATCCCAAACCACTGCTTCTCTCTTGAGCCTCTTTTTTAATTTAAATTCAATTAGCCAACAAATAGTATATCATTAGCTGCAGATGTAGAGTTCAGTTATTCATCAGTTGCATATAATACCCAGTGCTCATTACATCACATGCCCTCCTTAATGTCCATCACCCAGTTACCCCATCCCCCCCCCCACCTCCCCTCCTGCAACCTTCAGTTTCTTTCCCCATAGTTAAGAGTCTCTCATGGTTTGTCTCCCTCTCTGATTTCTTCCCATTCAGTTTTCCCTCCCTTCCTCTATGATCCTCTGCACTGTTTCTTATATTCCACATATGAGTGAAGCTGTATGATAATTGTCTTTCTCTGATTGACTTTTTTCACTCAGCATAATACTTTCCAGTTCCATCCATGTTGATGTAAATGGTAAGATTTCATCCTTTCTGATGGCTGAGTAATATTGCATTGTGTGTGTGTGTGTGTGTGTGTGTGTGTGTGTGTGTGTGTGTATACCACATCTTGTTTATCTATTCATCTGTCGATGAACATCTCGGCTCTTTCCACAGTTTGGCTATTGTGGACATTGCTGCTATAAACATTGGAGTGCAGGTGCCCCTTTGGATCACTACATTTGTATCTTTGGGGTAAATACCTAGTAATGCTTTTGCTTGGTCCTAGGGTAGCTATATTTTTAACTTCTTGAGGACTCTCCATACAGTTTTCCAGAGTGGCTGTACCAGCTTGCATTCCCACTGACAGTTTAAGAGGGAATTCTCTTTGAGCCCCTTAATAGTCTTTCACAGAGAAAAACTTTTTAATTTTGATAGTCTGCTTTATCAATTTTTTCTTTTATGAATTTTTTGGAGGTGTGAATTCTAAGGATGTTTTGCTTTACCGTAGTTCCCAAAGATTTTCTCCTATGTTTTTCCTCAGAGTTTTATAGTTTTATATTTTACATTTAAGTCCATGTTCCATCTTGAGTTAATTTTTGTATAAGGTGTGAGACTTGGGTCAATCTTAATTTTTTTCATCCATGGATGCTCAAATGTTCCAGCACCATCTGTTGAAAAGTCCTTCTTTTCTCCATTGAATTACTTTTGCACGTTTTTCAGAAATCAATAAACTTATTTTTATGGGTCTATTTTTAGATTCTTTTTTCTGTTTCATTGATCTATATGTCTATGCCCATAAATTACACACAGCCTTGATTACTGAAGCTTAAGTGATAGAGGTTTTAGCTAATGCTATGATGGTAATCATGGTGCAATATATAAATGTATCAAATCAACATATTGTACACCTGCAACTAAATGTTATATGTCAATTATAAAACTGAAATTCTTTTATATTTACCCATGCTTTTGCTTACTGTGTTCTTACTTCGTAATTCCAAACTTCTTTTATCATTTCCTTTCAGTTTAGAGAACTTCTTATACCCATTATTTAAGGGTATGTCTGCTGGTAACATATTCTTTTAGTTTCCCTTCATCTGAGAATGTCTAAATTTCCCCCTCATTCTTGAAAGATATTTTCACCGGGTATTGGGTTCAAAGTTGACTGTTTTTCTTCAGCATTTGAAAACTAGGGTGCTCCTTCTTTCTAGCCACCATGGTTTCTAATGACAAATTTGCTGTCATTCAAATTGTTTTCCCTTATAAACAAGGTGTTTCTCCCTTGCTGCTTTCAAATAAATTTTTTCTTAATCTTAAGTTTTCAGAAATTTGTCTCTGGTATGGCTTGTGGATTTCATTGGGCTTATTCTGTTCAGAGTTCACTCAACTTATTGAAATCTGTAGATTTATCTTTTGCCAAATTAAGGGATTTTCAGCCACTACTTGAGTACTTTTTCAGCCCCAATCAAGAGATTGCTCCTCTCCTTCCTGGACTCTGATAACCTGAATATCAAGAGCTTCTGTTATAATCTCACCAGTCTCCTCCAATCTTTCCTTTTCCCCCTTCATTCCGATGTTGAGCCCATCAATGAACTTTTTTATTTCCTTATTTTGCTTTTTAACTCTAAGATTTCAATCTGTATCTTCTCTACATGTTCTATTTATTTGCTGAGATTCTATTTTTTTTCATTTGTTTTAAGTGTGCTCATAATTCTTCATTATAATGTCTACTTTAAAATCTCTTTCCATAATTCTAACATTTCTATAATCTTAGAATTGGAATCCTTGATTGTTTTTATCATTCAGTTTGATGGTTCTTGGTATGATGACTAATTTTCTATTGATACCAGAATATATTGGGTATTCTCTTATGAGATTTTCATCTGATTTAAACATGTTCTTGCTGTTTTTTTCTGACATTTCTCCTACATGAGAGGGAGAGACATGGCCTTATTATTGGCAGGTGTGGCTAGAATTCACAATTCATTATTTACCTTCCATTGACATCCAATGTGGAGCTTCTCATTACTGCTGGGCAAGGATGAGTGTTCTAGCTACCTATTATTCCACTGACATCTTCCCAGGAAGAGTAAGAGTGCTTTAGTTACTGCTCCCTATATGGCCTCTACTGATACTACATGGGCGTCCTCATTACTGCTGGATGGTGGCCAAAGCCCTGACTCTCCTCTACGCATCTTCTGACATAACTTTCAGATGAAGGGAGGACATCATATTACTGCTGGGTGGGAGGAGAAGTCCAAACTCTCCAATGACACCTGGTGACAGTGGAGCAGAGGAGCTCATCACCTTCCAGTGGAGGTGAAATTCCAGGCTTCTCACCCAGCCTAGTGAGGGTGGAAGCCTAGACTCCCCACTCAACCTTTGCTAGTATGGGTAGGGATAGGATCACAGTTTTTTCTATTGTATTTGACCGAAGTAGAAAGGTCATTGTCTAAAACAATGTCTGTCTTGCTAGTTTGCCCCTTTCCTGGTTATTTAGTTAGAAAGAACACACTTTGGTTGGAGCTTTTGTGTTTGTATCTACTCGCATGTCTAGATTTCTGGCTTCTCCAGTATCAGGTCTGGAATGTATAATGTCAAATACAAACCCAGAGAACTCACTACAATTTCATTCCTTGGGCCACAAGATCCCTAGCTAGTCAGCCTTTCCTCCACCTTTCAGAGGCTTATGTTTTATATATAATGTCCAGGGTGTTTAGTAAGTGGACAGAATCAGTAAAAGTGGAAAATCAATTTTAATAGCAAAATAATAACAATGTGTTGTGAAATTTATAAAATATATATAAGTAAAATGTGTGACAGTAGTAGCACAGAAGAAAGAGAGGTAAATGGAAGCTTGCTTTTAGAAAAAATGTTGATTTACATAAGAATAGTTATATTACTTCAGGGTGGATTGCTAAATGTTAAGGATGCACATGGTCATCCCTAGAGCAAACACATAAACAAACATTAATTCTATAAGCATAGTTAAAATACCAAAACAGAATAAAAATACTCAATTTAAAAGAAGGCAGGAAAGGATGGCAGATACAAACCCAACCATTTCAAAATTAGTTTTAAGTTTAGTCTGTTTTAACAGAAATTGATTTTTGTACTGACAAATTTCACAATAAGCAATTACTTTAATGTAATTTGGGAGTCATCATGTAGTAATCTTTATGTCTATAAAATTTACTCTGTGGATTATTCATGATAAATGAATAGTAGTATTACATTATGATGCCTATCATGATAAAAATAGTTAAGGATTAAAATTGGAGAATAAATATTCCCCATATTTACCCTAATTATTCCTATTTAATCGGAGTAGACTAGATATTCCCATTAAGAGGCAGAGATTATCACTCTGGGTTAAAAAGCATGACCCAAATATATTCTGTCAACAAGAAACGCCTTTTAAATATAAAGACACAAATAAGCTATAAAAAAAAGAACGAAGAAGTGGTATATAAAGCAAACACTAATTATAAGAAAATTGGAGCAGGTGAGTTAATAAACTGTATCAAGAATTTTCAGAAAAATAAATACTACCAAAGAAAAAAGAATTTCCTAATACTAAAAAGATCAATTCATCGCATTGATATAATAATCCTAAATTTGAATGTCTCTAATAACAGAACTTCAAAATGTATGAAACCAAAATGACAGAATTTAAAAGATAAATAGGCAAGTTTACAATTATAGGAGGAGCTTTCACCAATCCTTTCCCAGTAATTCATATAACAACTAAACAAAAATTCAGTAAGGATGTGAAAGACTTGAACATAATGTGTTTCTTTTCTGGCCTATGTACAAATAAGTGAGTATACTAAAATAAAAAATAAAAGTCTCTATTAGTATTACTTGGCTGGCCAAATTTAGCATTTCATGTTATAGTTCATATTATTTTCTGTCTGTTTAAGAATGGATTGCTTAGTTTCCAATTTTAATCTATAAGTAGTTTTATCATGACAGACATCATAATGTAAAATTACTATTCATTTATCATCAGTAACCCACAGAGTAAATTCTGTAGACATAAGGATCTCTACATAATGATTCCCTAAAGTAATTGCTTATTGTTGTGAATTTTTGTCTGTATAAAAACCAATTTTTGTTAAATTTGTTAAAATTTGTGACTTGTCACATATATATTATTTTTATATGTGACTTATCACACATATATATTTTAATAATATATATATTTTTAATAATATTTTTATTTTAAGTGTTATAAATTCAAAATTCAAAAATAAAATACTAAATATATTTATTGATAGACATTGGAAATTAATTCTTCAAAAGTATCAGTATTTGAAAAGAGATTTTTTTCCTGGAGCAAATGAAAAAATTGGATTGTCAAATACATTTTTAGAGAAAATAGATGGAATGCTTTAAAAAAGAAAAGAAAAAGACATCAGACCTACTAATTTCAAAAGAATGTGACACAAATACATCATTGGTGTGACAATATTTTCTACCCCTCTGTAAACCCTTAAGTGATGAATTTCAGTAAAAAATAAAAAACTGGCAAGTGAAACAACTTCAAGAATCTGTTCCAAATAAATGTACTTTCTGCCAGTCTTGTTACATGGCTATATTATTTGAATATTAAACAGGATATTTGTTGAAAATTATCCACTTCAATTATGAAGTTTTAACTTTCCAAAAGATAATACAGACAGTGGGATGTATTATGTTACTGTTTACAGTTCTTTTCTCTCTAGGGTAATTATGTATCCCTGCAATACTGAAGTCCAGCATGGCCATGTGACTTGCTGTACCTCTCCTTTGTACAAGAATTTTATATCTCTTCCTGATAAATTCAGATTTAGCCATGTGACTTCCTTTGGTCCATGAAATGTGGGTGGAAGTCTATGTCCTTTCTGAGTTGAAGCTTTAACAGCTTTCTTGTAGTTTACCACCTTTCTATTCTTCCTCAGTCATGAGACAATGAGATAGAGGATGCTCCATTTGCCCAGGTCCTCCAGTAAGAAAACACGGAGCAACATTGCAATAAATCCACACTGCAAATGTAACATAAGTAAAATATAAACCATTGTTGGGATGCCTGGGTAGCTGAGTTGGTTAAGTGTCTGCCTTCAACTCATGTCATGACCCAGGATCGTGGGTTCAAGTCCTGCATTGGGCTCCTTGCTCAGCGGGGAGCCTGCTTCTTCCTCTGCCTTCCATTTGGGCAAAATGGCTCAGGGAAAATATAACAAAGATGCTGCTCTTCAATAGATGACCCTGAACAATACTTCCAATTGAATCTAAAGAAAGAAAAGCATGGGAGTTCCAGTTGAAGATGGCACCATAGGAGGATCCTGAACTTACCTCTTCCCACAGACACACTGAACCCACAGTCACATATGGAAAAATTTCCTCTGAAAGAAACCCAAAACCAGATGAGCAACTCCTACATATTGGGAGAATGAGAGAAAAAAAAAAACAACCCTACATTGAAACACATGGAGAAGCTGAGACACAATGTTAGCATAAACTGCATCCCCAGCACTGCAGCCCACAATCAGGAGGGAGCTCACAACTCCAAGCTTCTCATTGAAGAGCAAAGTTTTGCAGTCAAATGCTCTACCACTGAGCTATACCCCCAGAGCAAAGGTTTTGAATCCCCAATCTGGCACCCAATTTTTAAGACTTGCCTCTGAGAGACAAGCCCCCCAAACATCTAGCTTTGAAACCAGCAGAGCTGTATCCATGAGACCCACAAGATTATAGTGAGCTGAGAAACAGTTCTTAAAGAGCTTGTGCAGAGTCACCCAACCTAGGGCCCAGCACAGAGGCAGCCAACTGAAAAGCACTCAGACTTTCTGTGAAATAGGCCTTATTTGCTTATCTTAAAGCTTGGCCTGAAGGGTGGGCATCTAATTTAACACATTGGCAGCCTACTGAAATACTCTCCTAAGACAAATACTAGTGGATACCATCTCTGCACTCTCCCTCTGCCTCACTCCAGGTTGCCAGTATCTCCTGGAAAGGAGCTTGTGCACTCATCTGGCACTCTCATTTTTGTGGCTGGGGAGACACCCTTTGATCGCCTGGCTCTGGTGGCCAGCCAGGCTTATGCTTGCAGGTCCCATAGGCCTATAACAAATGAAGAAAGAATTCTTAACTGGCTACACCCCAGGCCACAGAGGAGAGGCAACAGGCTGAGGCACCAGTCTGTCTGTGAAAGAGGCCTATTAGCTTATCTTCATAGCTGTGGCCTGAGGGGCAGGCTTCCAATTAAACACACATCTAGGGGCCAGCTATAGTCCTCTCCAGAAAAAGGAAAAGCTGACAGGTGCCATCTTCACACCCACCCTCTGTCCTACCCCAGCTTGTCAGTGTCTCCAAGAGAGGTGCTGTTGTATGTCTGGCACACTGGCTTTTGTGGCTGCCACCCAGAGAACGCATCCCTTGATAGCCTGGCTCAGGTGGTCAATGGTACTTGTGTTCACAGATTCAATGGGATGATAGCAAAGAAATGAATAGTTCTTAACTGGCTGTCATGCCAAGGCTCAATGCAGAAAGAGGATATGGAAACACCCATATTCCACTCTTCCCCTGAAAGAGGTACATTTGCATATTTTAAAGCTGCTGCCTGAAGGTCTGGCTTCCGATAGCCTGAATCTAGCTGCTGACATCTACGTGGGACATCAAAGGTCTTAGCACACCCTTAACTACTGGAAGCCACTAAAAATAAAGTAGAAAGCTTGGACAGTCACAAAGGTTTGAGATACAATCAAGAGTTAGGGCAGGGTTGATCAATAAATTTCATCTCTACACAAGGCCACTCTTTCAGACTGGGACAGGTGGCTGTTTTATCTAATAGAGAAATAGAGTAATATATTCCAAATGAAAGAACAAGCTAAAACCCCAGGAAAAGATCTTAATGAAATGGATATAAGTGATTTACCCAATAAAGAGTTCAAAATAATGGTCATAAAGGTGCTAACTGAGCTAAAGAAAACAATAGATGAACAAAGTGAGAATTTCAACAAAGAGATAGAAAATATAAGCAACAAATGAAGGTACGGAGCTGAAGAATAATATAATTGAACTGAAAAATACAATAGAGGGATTCAACAGCACACTAGATGAAGCAGAAGAAAGAATTAGTGAACTCAAAAACAGGATAATGGACCTCACCCAAACAGAGCAGTAAAAAGTAAAAAAGAATGAAAAAGAGTGATGATAGTTTTTAAGGGACTTATGACAGTAAGTGGAATAATATTCACATTATAGGTATCCCAGAAGGAGAAAGGGGCAGGAAATTTATTTGAAGAAAATAATGGCTGAAAATTTCCTAATCTGGGAAAGGAAACAGACATCTAGATCCAGAAAGCCCAGAGAGTTCTCAAATAAGATGAACCCAATTCCCAATTCTTCACACCAAGACACATTTTAATTAAAGTATCAAAATTCAAAGACAAGGAGAGAATCTTAAAAGCAGCAAGAGAAAAACAATTTGTTACATATACAGGAACCCCCATAACACTATCAGCAGATTTTTCAGCAGAAACTTTACATGCCAGAAGAGAGTTACACATTATATTCAAAATGCTGAAAGAAAAAAAGCAAAACTCCCAACCAAAATACTATACCAGGCAAAGGAATTTACCACTGCTAGACTGACTTTAAAAGAAATGTTAAAGTGACTTCTTTAAGCTGAAATGCTGAAATGAAAGGACACTAATTAGTAACAAGAAAACATATGAAAGTATAAATCTCACTGGTAAAGGTAAGTATAAAGTAAAATTCAGAATAATCTAATGTTGTAAAGGTTGTGGGTTAAGCACTTATATAGCTAGTATGAAGGTTAAAAGACAAAAGTAGTAAAAATAACTATAACTACAATAATTTGTTAAGGAATACACAGATAAAAAGATGTAAATTGTGACACCAAAAACATAAAACATGGTGGGGGGTATAAAAATGTAGAGCTTTAGGATGGGATCAAACTTATGTTGTTATCAATTTATAATAGACTGTTATAACTTGTTTTATATAAGCCTCATGGTAACCACAAGGCAAAAACCTTAAGTAGATACACAGAAGATAAAGAGAAAGGAATATAAACATACCACTACAGAAAAATCATCAAATTACAAAGGAAGAAAACAAAACAAGAAGAAACGGACAAAGGAATTACAAAACAACCAGAATACAATGAGCAAAATGGAAATAACTAACAACCTGCTTATCAAGAACCACATTACATGTAAATAAACTAAATTCTTCAATCAGAAGACACAGAGTGGCTGAAGGGATAAAAACAAAATGAAACAAAATAAAAACAATGCATCTATATGCTGCCTATAAGAGACTCCTTTCAGATGTAAGAACACACACAAACTGGAAATGAGGGGATGGAAAAAGATGTTCTATGCAAATGGAAACCACAAGGAAGCTGGGGTAGCTATACTAATATCAGACAAAATAAACTTTAAAATAAATACTGTACTAAGAAACATAGAAGGTCATGACATGATGATAAAGGAGTCAATCCAACAAGAGGATATAACATTTGTTATGTACCCATGGGAGTACCTAAATATATAAAGTAAATATTAATAGATCTAAAGGGAGAAAGAGATAACATATAACAGGAGGGGAATTTAATGCCTCAATTTTATCAACAGATATATTATCCAGACAGAAAATCAGTAAGGAAAATTAGCCTTAAACAACATGTAGACCATACACAGAACATTCCACCCAAAAACAATAGAATACACATTCTACTCAAGTGCACATGGAACATTCTCCAGTATAGATCATATGTCAGGGCACAAAACAAGTCTTAATAAATTTAAGAAGATTGAAATAATTTCAAGCATCTCTTTCAACCACAATGGTATGAAACTAGACATCAAATACAAGAATAAAACTAGAAAATTCACAAATATGTGGAGATTAAACAACATGCTACTGAACAAATGGGTGAAAGCAGAAACCAACAGGTAAATAAAAAAAAATATTTTGAGACAAATAAAAATTGAAATACAATATAACAAAACTTACAGGATGCGGCAAAAGCAGCTCTGAGAGAGTAGTTGATAGCAATAATGCCTATATCAAGAAATAAGAAATATCTCAAATAAATAACCTAACTTTACACCTCAAAGAACTAGAAAAAGAAGAACAAATGAAGTGCAAAGTTAGTACAAGGAAGGAAATAAAGGTCAGAACAGAGATAAATGAAATTCAGACAAAAAAAAAAAAAAAAAGAAATGAATGAAACAGAGTTAGGGTTGTTTTTTGTTGTTGTTGTTGTTTTAAAATTAACAAAATTGACATTTAGTTATACTTATGAAGAAAAAATATAGCGGACCCAAAGAAATAAAATCAGAAATGATAGAGGACATGCTATAACCACTACAAGAAATACAAAGGATTATATGAACAATTACATGGCAACAAACTAGACAACCTAGAAGAAATAGATGAATTCTTAGAAACATACAATCTATCAAGACTGAATCATAGAAGAAATAGAAAAACTGAACAAATTGATTATTAGTAAGGAGATCAAATCAACTATCAAAAAACTTTCCACAATCAAAAGTCCAGGACTAGATGATTTCACTTGTCAATTCTATCAAACTTTTAAAGAAGAATGAATACCAATCCTTTTCAAACTCTTCCAAAAAATAGAAGAGAAGAGAACACTTCCAAGCTCATTTTATGAGGCCAGCATTACCCTGATACCAAAACAAGACAAGGATACCACAAGAAAAGAAAACTAGAGGCCAATATTCCTGATGAACATAGATGCAAAAATCCTGAACAAAATATTAGCAAACTGAATTCAGCAATATAGTAAAAGGATCATACACCATGATGAAGTGGGATTTATTTCAGGGATGCAAATATGGTTGAACTTCCACAAATCAATCAGTGTGACTTACCACATAACAGAATAAAGAATAAAAATCACATGAGCATCTCAGTAGATGCAGAAGCATCTGACAGTATTCAACTGACAATGTTCATATCCATTCATAATAAAAACTCTTAACAAAGTAGGTATAGAGAGAATGCATTTCAACATAATAATGTCCATATATGAGAAGCCCACAGCTAACATCATTTTCAAAGATAAAAATTGACAACTTTTTCTCTAAGATTAGGCAAAAGACGATGATGCCCACTCTCACCACTTTTAGTCAAGACAGTATTGGAAGCCCTGGCTGGAGCAATTAGGCAAGAAAAAGAAATAAAAGGCATCCAAATTGGAAAGGAAGAAGTAAAACTATCACACAATATAAAAACCTTAAGATTTCACCAAAAAACTATTAAAACTAATAAATGAATTCAGTGAAGTTGCAGGATACAAAGTCACATAAAAAATCGGTTGTATTTCTATACTCTAAAAACAAACTATTACAAAGAGAAATTAAGGAACAAATCCCACTTACAATTGCACCAAAAAACACAAAATATTTAGGCATAAACTTAAACAAGGAGTTTAAAGACCTGTATACTGAAAATTATAAGACATTGATGGAAGAAATTGAGGAAGACACAGTAAATGGGAAGGTATTCCATGCTCATGCATTGGAAGAATTAATATTGTCAAAATATCCATATTGCTCAAAGCAATCTGCTGGATTTAATAATCAAAAACGTTCCCACAAACAAAGGCCCAAAGCCAGATGGCTTCATTGCTCAATTCTACCATGCTTTTAAAGATGAATTAACACCAATCTTTCACAAACTGTTAGAAAAAATTAAAAAGGAAGGAAGACTTCCCAACATACCCATCAGTATTACCATGATATCAAAACCAGGGAAAAATCTATTTGGCTGAAATGTGTGAATAAGGATAAGAGAAGTAAAAATTGATTGTATAGGTAAAAAAATGTCAGACTATACAGAGGTTTTTTGAACATGTTACAGATTTTGGGTTTAATCTAAGTGCAATGGAAAACTCTTGAAGCATTTTGAACAAGGGGTAATTTCTTTTTAGAGATAAATATGTCTACTGGGTGGATAATTTATTGTAAGTGGCAAGAATATAAAGAGAGAGACTAGCAGGAATGACAGTAGACTAGGTGAGAGCAGATGCTAATTTACCTTTGGGTAGGTATGATAGACTCCACTTATATTTCTGGGATAAACAACATTATTAGAGTTCCTTTGAGATTGAAAAGGAGAGGGGATGAGCATGCAGTAGAAGCATGGTAGCAAGAGAAAGGTCAAGAATTTAGTTTCTAGTTTCTCAAAGCAGATACAGTGTTGTGTATGTTAAAACTAATGTAATAAATAGTGACGTATTCAGTAAAACCATAAAAATAGTTACTGAACCCAACTCAATCCTTGGTGTACAAGAACTTTCAGACCAGTGGGGAGACAGACATATAAACATCAGGACTCTGGATAATAATATATGCATAATGATTGGAAGTAGTAGCAAAGCAAGAAGTTTTAAAAGGAATGGGAGCCATTAAGATTATATGTGAGATAAGACATTCCAAGACAAGGGGCGCCTGGGTGGCTCAGTCTGTTGGACGGCTGCCTTCGGCTTGGGTCGTGATCCCGGGGTCCTGGGATCGAGTCCTGTGTCAGGCTCCCTGCTCAGCAGGAGTTTGCTTCTCCCTCCTACTCTCCCTCTGTTCTCTCTCTCTCTCTCTCAAATAAATAAATAAAATCTTATAAAAAAAAAAAGACATTCCAAGACAAATAAGTAGTAAATGCAAAAGGTGTAGAAGCCTAAACCTTCAAATGGGTAAGAGGGTAAACTCTGAAGCCAAAATGCCTAGGCTCATAATTCTGGCTCCGTCTTTCTGAGTAGCAATGACATTGGGCAAGGGGAGCCTGGGTGGTTCAATTGATTAAGCGTCTGCCTTTGGCTCAGGTCATGATCTCTGGGTCATGGGATCTAGCCCCTCATCAGGCTCTCTGCTCAGCTGGGAGTGTACTTCTCCCTCTTATTCTCCCTCTGTGCTCTCTCTCTCTCTCAAATAAATAAATAAATAAATAAATAAATAAATAACACAATCTTTAAAAAAGACATTAGACATGTTATACAGCATCTCTGTCTTTTTAAAAATTTTATTATGTTATGTTAGTCACCATACAATACATCATTAGTTTTCGATGTGATCCACGATCCATTGTTTTCATATAACACCCAGTTATACAGCATCTCTTGACTGAGAGATATCTATAAAATGGAGAAGCCTACAACACCTACTTCATTGAGTTGTTGTGAAGTTTAAATGATTAATATATGTAAAATGCTGCAGGATACATAAGAACTATAGAAATATTAATTACAATGATGATGAGAGTGGTGGTAATAGTAATGAAAATGATACCTATGGAAAAGAAAGTCTGGAGATCAGGGTAGGGAGATAGACAGGAGTCAAATATTCAAAGCACTACTGTGTGGAAGACTTTGAATTTATTTTGTGAACTATTTCTATTTTTTTCTTGAGCAGTCTAGTTAAACATTTGTCAATTTTGTAGATGTTTTCCAAGAACTGACTTCTGGTTATACTGATTCTCTGTATTTTAATTCTATATTTCATTTCTGTATAAAATTTTATTTCTATTAAAAGATTTTAAGGGGCACCTGGGTGGCTCAGTCAGTTGAGCGGCTGCCTTCGGCTCAGGTTATGATCCCAGGGTCCTGGGATCGAGCCCCATGTCGGGCTCCTGCTCAGCTGGGATTCTGCTTTTCCCTCTCCCTCTGCTTGCCTCTCTGCCTACTTGTGTTCTCTCTTTATCTCTCTGTCAAATAAATAAATAAATAATCTTTAAAAAAAAGATTTTTAAGCATGAAGTAATAAAGCTATGTGTTTGAAAATCTGTCTTGGCAGTAGTATGGAGAATGTGTGGCATGGGACAAAGTTGTGGGATAGAGACCATTCAAAACGCTTACATACTTGTTCATGAGCCACAGACTTATAATACAAAACCACTTCTTAATCTCAGAATTTGAAGTCCTCCATCAAAATGGGTCAGCAGAGTAGGCATTCAGCAGAGCTGACAGATCAGAATAAAATCACTGCCGCCCTGGACTGCATCCACTGTCCTGTTAGCCTACAGGCCAGCAGGGATTTGAGCTTCAAAGCTGGCCTGCTTGCCAAGATGAGTCATTGGGAGGTGTGGCTCTGCAGCCTGAGTTCATTAGCCCTCTCCCCAGATCTGATCCTATTCACCTAAGCTTTCCCTTCAGGCGCCAGGATAGGCCACTGGGAGCCTCAGTCAGCTGTACTCCCTGAGCAACAGTGTGCCTCATCAACAACTTTTTAATGAGGTCACAGGCTGTGACTGCTCATTAATAGGCTGGTTAGTCTGCAACCCCAGGGATGGAGGAGAATGAGGATAGAAGCCAGTGAGAACAGAGCTCAGGCTGCATCAGAACTGTGTCAGAGGGAGAGAGAACAATCCCCCGTTAGCAGAGACTCCTAGGCATTCACTCTCAGGTCCCCAGGCTCTCTTCTGACCCTCAGAGACTGATTCTGCCGGTAGAGGTCTGGAGGGACCAAGGCCTTAGAGGGGAGCAGTGATCCCACACTCGGGCCAGAGATTCTTGAGGAAATCAAACGCTCTTCAGGTTTTCTTTGATGCTTGCATAAATGGGATATTGCCCTTGGAACTTTTTGTCCCCTTGCTTTCCATAACCATAAATTTCCTTGCTATTCCCCCACACACATCCAAGTGCAGATTCTTTTGTATTATTTCTCAAGTCTTTTTGAACTATACTTATCATGGGAGTTTAGAGGTTGGCCCTCATCTTCTGTCTTCCTTGTGTACTATCTCTTAGAGATCCCATCCATTGCCAGGGTTTCAACAAATCCTGTGGAGATGAAGCCTGCTTGTGGAGATGAAACTTGGGTATTGGCTTATATCTCCCATCAGGATTACTGGTAGAGCCTCCTAACTGATCTCCCAGCCACCAGTCATATTGCAGACTTACATGTGCCTCTCATTCTAATTCATCCTCCTTACCATCTCGAGTTCTAAGTGTGCATGTGAAAATCTGTCATTTTCATACTTAAAATCCCAACAATTCACCCTCATCTTCAGGATGAAATTAATGTTCATATATTATACAAACCCCCTTCTATTTCAGTTCTATGTAGTTCAGCTCTGGTTTATTTTTCCAATTTTGGTTCTTACCATTCCTCAACCATATAGTTGAATAGATAGTCAACTATTGCCCTTGGGAACTATTTTCTTTCCTCCTACACCATACATCTCTACTTTCTCTAAATATAGTCCTTTTTATTCCGCTCAACAATTTATAGTCTGAGAGACATGGGTTTAAATTCCATGTCTACTACTAAGAACTATGCAAGTTCATAGAAATTACTCTAAATTTTATTCTTACATATCCCAATCTATGAGAATAATATAATAATGTAATTATATAACATATGTATAACAATATTTAATGCATAATTATATATAATAAATTTAAAATTACATAAACCAACTATTTTCACTTGTTGAGCTCTGTGAGCCTTTCTATAGTGTCTCTGTCAATTCAAAGTGGGAGATCAGTTATGCAGAATTCCCAAGGATGTTTGCTGTGTAAAGTCCACCTCCTCCCAGAGAATAAGATGAATAGGTTGAATATCACCAATCAAAACATGAATGATGTAACCATGAGTCCATAGGATGGGAGAAAGGTGCACTTGAACACCCAGGCACCCTACTTAGCATAAAAGTCCAAACCTTGCAAAACATGGGTTAAGAATCAGAGACCATCAGGAGTGTGCTGAGCTGGTTAGCTGAGGGTCATATACGGACCATAAAGCAACTCTAACCCCTTTTGTGGTATGCTTACATGATGACATCCTGAATTTAAGGTTTACTTAGAATAAAACACAAACATGTTTTTCTAATCACCAAACCTGAACAATTTTTTTCTTATTAATTACCTCTCTTTTTTGATTCAATTCTTCATTGATTTATTGTTACAATCCATCAAGGAACATTTATAAACTGAATTCTGAGACTACAGTGGTGAATGAGGTGCTGCTATTTAGTTGGTGCTCTTTCAATAAATGGGTCAGAGAAGTAATTATAAAATGAAAATGTTATTCAGTGTACTTTACTCTGTTATAATACCATAACTTGATCATTGCTATCATAGAAGTATTTATTTAATTTTTTTAAAGATTTTGTTTATTTATTTGACAGAGAGAGATAGCGAGAGCAGGAGCACAAGCAGGGGGAGTGGGAGAGGGAGAAGCAGGCTTTCCGCCGAGCAGGGAGCCCGATGTGGGGCTCAATCCCAGGACCCTGGGATCAAGACCTGAGCCGAAGGCAGACGCTTAATGACTGAGCCACCCAGGCGCCCCTATCATAGAAGTATTTAACCAGTCTTCAACTACTGTACAATGTTTCTTGGCAACACACTTTTTACTCATCCATTAGTGTTAATTCCCACTTCGGTTGCCATTGCCATTGGCCCTTTTCCTTATTCTTCTTTTTGATTCCACCTTTCATTGACATAGTCTTTCACTTAATCAGTGAACATTTATGTGCTGAGTTCTGATCCTACACTAATGAACAAGGTACTGCCCTCTAGGAGCTCTTAGCTCCTTAAGTGAGACAGACAACTAAATAAACGGCTACAGAACAAAAAGTGCCATTCAAAGTGGTTAACTATGTTATAATTCTACATTTAATTCTGCCATCAGAATTAGTATTCAACCGGTCTCTAAGTGTTAATTCTTAAGGGCAAAATTCTTCCTCATTCTTTGTTTCAACTCCCATTTTCCTATTTGCCACTGCCTTTGGCCTGGCCCGGCCTCCATTCCTGAATTATTATTATATAAGTCTTCTCACTGTTCTCACAGCTTTGTGCTTACTTCCCAATCCTCACTTTTACACTCACTATTAAGTACTGGATTTACAGAGTCCCTACCCTCAAGGACACTACAGTCCAATTAAAGGATAAGTAACAAAGACTTCATAGATAAGTATGTAATTATATAATGCTATTACTGCTGTGAAGTAAAAGAACAAAATTTTTGCAGAATAATACAAGGGAACTGTGAGGGAACTCCTTTCTGAATAAGTAACATCAGGAAATCAAAAAGTCATACCAGAAAATCACCAGGTGAAGTTGAAGAGGAAAACATTAGAAACAAATGGATTAATCCATGCAAAGATCCTAATGCAGGAAAGAGTTTGGTGCATTTCATGCAAGAAAAAGAAAGCAGCCAATCTGCAACAATTAAGTGTAATGCAGAAATAGTGTTGGTAGCAATAATAGCAGCGATGTTCACCATCCTATAGTCAACCAGAATGCCTCTTCCCCTCCTTGCCAGCAACCTTCAAGTCTCAGGTCAAATAGTATCTTTTTTTTTTTTTTAATTTTATTATGTTATGTTAGTCACCATACAATACATCATTAGTTTTTGATGTGGTGATCCACGATCCATTGTTTTCGTATAACACCCAGTGCTCCATGCAGTACGTGCCCTCCTTAATACCCATCACTGGGCTAACCAATCCCACCTCCCCCCTCCCCTCTAAAACCCTATTTGTCTCTCAGAGTCCATAGTCTCTCATGGTTCATCTCTCCCTCCAATTCTGCCCCCCCATTTTTCCTTTCCTTCTACTAATGTCCTCCATGCTATTCCTTATGTTCCACAAATAAGTGAAACCATATGATAATTGACTTTCTCTGCTTGACTTATTTCACTTAGCATAATCTCCTCCAGTCCCATCCATGTTGATGTAAAAGTTGGGTATTCATCCTTTCTGATGGCTGAGTAATATTCCATTGTATATATGGACCACATCTTCTTTATCCATTCATCTGTTGAAGGGCATCTCGGCTCTTTCCACAGTTTGGCTATTGCGGACATTGCTGCTATGAACATTGGGGTGCATGTGGCCCTTCTTTTCACTACATCTGTGTCTTTGGGGTAAATACCCAGGAGTGCAATTGCTGGGTCATAGGGTAGCTCTATTTTTAAAGTTTTGAGGAACCTCCACACTGTTTTCCAAAGTGGCTGTACCAACTTGCATTCCCACCAACAGTGTAAAAGGGTTCCCCTTTCTCCACAACCTCTCCAACATTTGTTGTTTCTTTCCCTGTCCATTTTTACCATTCTAACTGGTGTAAGGTGGTATCTCAGTGTGGTTTTGATTTGGATTTCCCTGATGGCTAATGATGATGAACATTTTTTCATGTGTCTGTTAGCCATTTGTATGTCTTCTTCAGAGAAGTGTCTTTTCATACCTTCTGCCCACTTTTTGACTGGATTATTTGTTTTTTGGGTGTTGAGTTTGAGAAGTTCTTTATAGATCTTGGATACCAGCCCTTTATCTGTAGGGTCATTTGCAAATATCTTCTCCCATTCTGTGGGTTGCCTCTTTGTTTTGTTGACTGTTTCCTTTGCTGTGCAGAAGCTTTTTATCTTGATGAAGTCCCAAAAGTTCATTTTTGCTTTTGTTTCACTAGCTTTTGGAGATGTATCTTGAAAGCAGTTGCTGTGGCCGATGTCAGAGAGGTTACTGCCTATGTTCTCCTCTAGGATTTTGATGGATTCTTGTCTCACATTGAGGTCTTTCATCCACTTTGAGTTTATCTTTGTGAGTGGTGCTAGAGAATGGTCAAGTTTCATTCCTCTGCATGTGGCTGTCCAATTTTCCCAGCACGATTTATTGAAGAGACTGTCTTTTTCCATTGCATGTTTTTTCCTGCTTTGTCAAAGATTATTAGGTGTATGACTGAATCACTGTCTCTAATACAGCTCACTAGCCTTTTCAAAAGTGAATAGCCTCAATTCACTTGATCAATGTTTGGACAAGGGCTTATGTCTTCATTTTATACATCTTCCTTAACAAGCCTAGTATTAGCAAAAAACCACAAACAAAAAGATCTTATATTACCAGAAATCTAAAATAAATAAATAAAGGAAGTCTACTTGACTGAATCCTTTCTTTCAGCAGTTTCCTAATTCTTCTCTCCTGGATTTTGTTTACAGCAAGTACTTAGTCTTATGTGCTTAATTGTTTATTTGTTCAATGCCTGGCAGCCCCATTCCAATGAAAGTTTTATGAGCATAGAGACTTTGTTTTGTTCATGTCTCTTTCTCAGGGTCTAAAACAATTCCTGACATGCAGTAGTTGCTCAGTACATATTTGTTGATGAATAACTATTGACTATACGATAGGATATTGTAACATTATATTCATATGAGATATGAATATACATGCTGTAATATAATATATTAACACCAAGGCTAAATGATATATCCCATCTAATCATATTAATGCTAGAAAATCAACATATTATCTTGTCTCAGCAATATGGAAAGTGAAACTCAGAGAGTTTAACAAAATTGCTAAGCATCACAATTCAGAGAGCTCCAGTGCTGGAATTAAACTGAAGTCCCTCAGAATGCAAAAACTTTTGTGCTTTTCTCTACACAATGCCACATTCCTAGAGTATGGGTTTTGTTTCTTGAACTTCATCCTATTGGCATCTGATATTCCTTAGGGCCCCAAAGGACAGTGGATCCAAGAGAGATCAGGTATGGGAAGGAAGAGGAGCTAAGGTGAGCCCAATTACACCTGGGGGCAAAAACAGATGCCAGCCCTTCCACTGGCCCTGAGGACAAACGAGACACAGCTGGGAATAACTCTCCTAAGTCAGGACTGGGAGCATGGCCAACCCATATAGTGTGCTCACATGTGCCTGACAAAGGAGGCAGCAGGGACCTGGCTTCCGGTCCAGCCATTAATGGCTCCTCCAGGCTAGAGAGTAAGACTTCCCTCGTTCCTCTTCTGGTTATTCTGACAACAGAGCCAGAGGTCTTCAAATACTCAAGGACAAGCAGGAAGTATAGGTGTCAGGCAGAGCTGAGCAAGGCAGATCTCCCTATTGGGTGCAGGTAAGCCTCCCTGCGAGGGCCAGTTCAGCCAAGGGCTCCTCTTCAGGTTCAGATGCTCAACTGGACCAGGTTTGGCAGGCTTTGGAGGGACACCTCATTCTATTCCTGTGTCTGCACTGGTAAGATCTCAACAATTCCTCTCATGCATATGCCTCAGTTTCCTGTTTCTACTTCATCAGTTAAGTGAGATCTGAGACCACAAAAACTTTGAGTTTACCAGTTTTCCAAATCTGTCCTCCAAAGTTTTCTGGGTCAGAAATCTTCCAAGCCCTGCAGCCTCCCCAGGACATATACTTCCTCTAAGTTTGACTCTCCTCTGATTAACTCAAGGAAGACTTGCCTCAATGGAACATTCATGAAGCAGAGCACATCAGAGTACATTACTTCTTTAGGGCAATATTATGGGTGCCGAAGACCTAGAAGAGTGGGTTCCTATTCCTGGTGCAGTCAGTCAAATGATTAGCAGAGAGATGTTCCTGCAGAAGTTCTGGAGGGACTGGGTGGGAAGGGCCTGTGGGCTGGCCATGAGCCACCAGGTTCTGTGATGCCTCCCACTCTTGAGCCAGGGTGCCATCTCTTTTTCCCCAGTAGATTCCAGAAGTTCTATGGGAATCCAACGGGCCATTCCATCTCTCCTCCCTCTGCCTTTCCAATCCTCTTCACCAGCCCCAAACACTACACTTTTGTCCTGAAATGGAGCTTCTCATGAAGGTGGTTTTAGGAGAGAGTATGAGTAGATGTGGAATCCAATGGAAACTCCAGGAATAATAAACTTCCTGAAACTCTTGTATGCATTTTTCCACCCATTTTATCCAAAAGTACATATAAATAGCTAAATCTGGATCTGCTTTAGGCCTACTCCTGTAAATAATAAACAGATCCTGGCCTAAAGGAACTTGCAGATTAAATTGGGAAATTCTGATACCAATAGATAATTAAAACATAACTGAATAACTAAGTATTTTATTTTATTTTTTTAGTTTTATTTTATTATGTTATGTTAATCACCATACATCATTAGTTTTTGATGTGGTGATCCACGATTCATTGTTTTCATATAATACCCAGTGCTCCATGCAGTACGTGCCCTCCTTAATACCCATCACTGGGCTATATAACTAAGTATTTTTAAAAAGTACCCAGGAATAACCACATCTGGAAGCATCACAGAGGAAACATCTGGGTTTTGAAAATGGGAAGGAAAAAGTCAGCTAGGTAGAGGAGACACATGTACAAACACAGATGATGTTATATGCAAAGATATTAGAGCAGAGATTGGCCAACTACAGCCCATGGATGAAATCCAGCAAGTCCCCTGTTTTATGGCCCAGAGCTAAAATGGACTTTTACATTTTTAAAATGGTTAAATAAATCAAAGAATAATGCATAGCATCTGAAAATTACATGAAATTCAAATTTTGACGTCTACAAATAAAATTTTATTGGAACTCAGCCATGCTCATTTGTTTGGGTATTGCATATATCTGTATTCCTAATGTTTATTTGTTTATCTGTACATTAGGTGTTTTAAGAGAGTGTGTGTGTGTGTGTGTGTGTGTGTGTATGCATTTGTTTAGATACCAAGCAGTTGCCACAGAGATCACATGATCCACAAAGTCTAAAATATTTTCTATCTCACCTTTTACAGAAGAACTTTGTTATTTCTGGTATGGAATCATGAAGCAAAGTAATTATTAATAAATGGTGAGAAACTCAGCATTGGTGGAGATTAAGGTACCTGGATGATGAGGAGACAGAAGATAAGAACTAAGAACTATTCTGTATTCATATTGTGTGTCTTGCTGAAAACCCACCCAAGTGTTGCTTTTATCATATTTTTTCTGGTTATGCTTCTTAGTGCAGTCTCTGCTTTGTATTGCCCATGCAGCCAAGTTACCAAATTGCTTAACTACCAAATTAATCTCTCTAAACATCAGGTCATCCATTGGCAACTTGGGGAGAGATAATAATAGCATCTAAGCCAGACAGTTGTGAGAAGAATAAAAAATAAAAATAGAAAAAGTAAAAGTAAAAATACACAGCATAATTCTATTATGTCCTCCAGTAACTACTACCAGCATGTGGTCATCATTTTCATTTCTATTGTGATTGCTATATAACAATTAATAATTAATTAATTAATTAATAATTATTTTCTTAATTGCTGCTATATAACAAATGTAGCTCACTGTAAAATGTTTAGAAAGCCAGAAAATGAAGTTGTAAATGAAAGAACCCTATCCCTTTTCCAATTACTTAAAGGCAATTATTGGTAAAATTTTGCACATCGTCTTAGTCTATTTTTCTCTGTGCACGTATTTATGAAGTTGGAAGCTTACGTGTGCACATGTGTATTGTTGTTTTCTCATTTACTATTATATTATGGATATTATTCAAGAGCAGTAAATGTCCTTCAAAAAAGACTTGGATGATTACATGTTATTTTCTTAATTGTTTGATTCTTGGTTGACTTGGTCATTTATGGATCAGTGGTTTTTTCCCAATTTTGACATGATAATGATACCACACAGAGTACATTTGTATGTAAAATCATTGTCTATGGTTCTGATTATTGGCCTAGATTAGAAACCCTGAGGAAATTCTTGAAGCAAAATGTATGAAACTTTAAGGGACTTCATACACATCTTCTAAATTGCTTTTCAGAAAAATTATGTTGGGGCGCCTGGGTGGCTCAGATGGTTAAGCATCTGCGTTCAGCTCAGGTCATGATCCCAGGGTCCTGGGATCCAGCCCCACATCGGGCTCCTGGCTCAGCCGGGAGTCTGCTTCTCCCTCTCCCTCTGCCTCTCCCACTGCTCATGCTCTCTCTCTCTCTGTATCTCTGTGTCTCAAATGAATAAATAAAATCTTTTAAAAAAATTATGTTGATTTACAGTCAAAATCTACACCGTTCCTCTCATTAGCACTGTGTCTTGGGATTGTTTTCACTTTTTTAATTTTGATGAGAAAAGTTGAACTTCTGTGTTATTTACAGATTTGTTTAGTTTTTGCTTATTTCTACTACTGGGAAAATTGAATAATTTTATTTTTTAATTTAATTTAATTTTTTTTAAAGATTTTATTTATTTATTTGACAGAGAGAGACACAGTGAGAGCAGGATCACAAGCAGGGGGAGAGGGAGAGGGAGAAACAGGCTTCCCGCGGAGCAGGGAGCCCGATGCGGGGCTTGATCCCAGGACGCTGGGATCATGACCTGAGCCGAAGGCAGACGCTTAACGACTGAGCCACCCAGGCGCCCCGAAAATTGAATAATTTTATATGCTTATTCCTTATTGGCATTTTTGGCAAACTGAATCTTTGTGGCCTCTGATTTTTGCGGGCAGAGGTAATGTTTTTCCTTAATTAGGTGGATGACCTCTTTACAAATCATTAGATGCTTTTAATTGTTTGTTGAATAACTACAAATACTATTCCAGTTTACCATTTGCATTCAAAATTTTTAAGAGTTTTTTTGAGTTACAGGGGCACTTGGGTGGCTCAGTTGGAAGAGCATGTGACTCTTGATCTTGGGGTCATGAGTTCAAGCCCCATGTTGGGCATAGAGTGTACATAAAAAAAAAAAGAAAGAAACCTAAAGAAAAAGTTGTTTGAGTTACAACCGTATTGTATTCTTAATAATATATGTATTTATCTCAATACAAAGTAACACATTGTCAAGATGAATAATGTAGAATATATGAAACACAAAGAAGAAATTTAAAACACTTATATTCACACCAGTAAGATTGTGATATTTAAAGGAATACAACTGCAGTTTTTCTATGTACGGATATAATTTAATATTTTAAAATAAATGTCTTCATACTGAACATTCTATTTTGTAACATATACCATCCACTTAGCTAAATATATTGATTATTTCTCATGCCATTAAGTGTTCTTCTATAACATAATTCTAAATCCCTGCAGAATTCCATAGCAGAGATAACACTATTTAACTAATGCTTATTTTTATTCTTTTTGTTTATTTGTTTGCTACTACATTGCCATATCTAAAGTTGAGAGGAGCATTCAAATACAATTTGCACTCAAACGCAACCTAAAATTGTATATTGGTTATCTTTGATATATTTTGTGAAATCTATGAGTCACTTTCACTTATCGTGTTTATTTCCCTTCACTTTTAACATAAATGAGCACTACAATTTTTTAAAATCTAATTTTTTTTATAATTGAGTATAGTTGACACATAATGTTACATTAGTTTCAGGTGTATAACTTAGTGATTTGACAGGTTTATACATTATGCTATATTCATCACAAGTATAGCTACCATCTGTCCCATTACATTGCTATTACAGTATCCCTGACTGTATTCCTCATACTCTGCCTTTTTTTTTTTCCCCATGTCTTACTCATTCCATAACTGGAAGCCTGTATCTCCCTCTCCCCTTTATCCATTTTGCCCAATGCCCCATCCCCTCCCATCTGGCAACCATCAGTTTGTCTCTGATTTTATAGTTCTGATTCTGCTTTTTGTTTGTTTATTATTATTTTTTTTTAGATTCTATTTATGAGTGGAATCATATGGTATTTGTCTCTCTGTGTGTCCAAAAACCTTATTTTTAATTTCCATTTACTTTCTGGTAACTCTTACATTTTTTTCCCCATGTTTAATAGCCATTTTGATTTCAAATGTATGATTATATCCATTGCCTACTTTTGTTTTTTTTTCCCCAGGCCTTAAAAAAATTTTTTTTATTGTGGTAAGAACAGTTAAGATGAGCTATACCTCTTAAATTTTTAATAACACAATACAGTATTGTTAACTACAAGCATAACACTGTATAGCAGATGTCTAGAACCATCACTCTAATATTATGCTATTAAGTTCAGAACTGGTTGTTGTTTTATATAAATATTCAGGTTGCATTAAAAAGTAGTCTCCTATTTATGAGTTAGTAAAATTTTCTAGATTGGTTTTCTTACTTAATCAGACTCCATCCCATGACCCTGAGATCAGAACCTCAGTGGAAATCAAGAGTGGGAGACTTAACCTAATGAGCCACCCAGGTGCCCTGTATTTATCTTTTATTAAATCAAAGTGAACCTTACCTATTAGTAGAAAATGATATATTTCACTTAAAATATCACACATTTATTAATGTAATTGTATTCTCTTATAATTTAAAATTTTAAATTCTGTTTCTAAGGTTATTTTCGATTTCTAATTTCTAATATTGAATATTTTTCTTTTCTCTATTACTTTATTAAATTTTCCAACAATTTATCTCCACTTTTTAACTTTTCAAAGAACAAATTTGGATATATTTACCAATTTTACAATGTATAAATTAATTTCTTTTTTTAATTTAATTTTATTTTATTATGCTGTTAGTCACCATACTATACATCAATAGTTTTTTTGTTTTTTGTTTTTTAAATTTTATTTTATTATGTTAATCACTGTACAATACATCATTAGTTTTTGATGTGGTGATCCACAATTCATTGTTTTCATATAACACCCAGTGCTCCATGTAGTAAGTGTCCTCCTTAATAAGACACATCATTAGTTTTTGATGTAGTGATCCATGATTCATTGTTTGTGTATAACACCCAGTGCTCCATGCAGTATGTGCCCTCCTTAATACCCATCACTGGGCTAACCCATCCTATAAATTAATTTCTACTTTTTGTTCTATTTCCTCCTCTCTGTGTCTATTTTGCATTCTAGTTGATTTGAAAACCCAGTTGATTTAATTATTTCTTATGGTGTAATGATGCTTAATTCTCCCCTCCAAAATTTTTAACCTGAATATACTATGTTTTGTCATGTTTGTTGTCAGCAGAAATCCGTTGTTCTTCCAAATTCCTTTATTTATGGCTTTATTGGGATATAATTAATAGTTAACATTGTGTAAGGTATACAATGAGATGATTAGATATGTGAATGTATTGTGAAATGATTACCACATTAAAATTACTTAACATATCCTTCACCTCACATAATTACCTTGTGTGTATGTATGTGTGTGTGGTAAAGACATTTAAAATCTACTCTTTGCAACTTTCAAGAATTTAATACAATATTGTTAACTACAGTCACCATGCTGTACATTATATCCCATTATTTGTCTTATAACTGGCAGTTTGTACCCTTTAACCCACACATCTCCATTTCCCCCAACTCCCAGGCCCTGGCCACCAGGAGTCCATGCTCTGTTTCCATGAGTTTGGCTCTTTTAGACTCCACACAGAAGTGAGATCATATAGTATTTGTCTTTGTCTGTCTGACTTATTTTACATAGCTTAATGCCCTCAAGGTCCATCCATGTTGTTTGTTGCAAATGGTAGCATTACCTCCTTTGTTATGGCTGAATAATATTTCTCTGTGTGTGTGTGTGTGTGTGTGTGTGTGTGTGTGTGTGTGACATTTTCTTTATCCATTCATCCACTGATGGACATTTAGATTGTTTCCATATCTTAGCTATGGTGAATAACGGCACAATGAACACGGGAGAGTAGATCGCTCTTAACCCCACCTCAAAGGTATTAAGTGTGCAGCAGTAAAAGGGTGTGGTAGACATGATCTGATTTGTCTTAGTAAATATGGTAAAAAAACAAAACACAAAAAAGATCATAAAAAAGAGTAACAGTAGGGAATGATGAACTATTACCCATTCCAGAGCTCAGGCTCTGGGCATTCTTCCTTATGTCTTTGTTCTTAGATAATACAAGGCCCTTCCTCTTCCAACTGAGATCTTGATCTTGCCTCTTTTCCTGACATGAAAAAGGATTCTGAAAAACAAATCCAGAGTCTGACTCTTCCAATCAAGAATCTCTCTCCATGACCACAGCTGGGGATTCATTTCTATATCTATGGCTAGAGGAAACTGGACAAGAGTTGAGGAGTTTATCCTCATGAGCTTCTCTTCCCTACCTACAGAAATACAGTCATTACTCTTCCTGACATTTCTAATCATCTACCTGGTCACCCTGATGGGAAACAGCCTCATCATTCTGCTTACTTTGGCTGACCCCATGCTGCACAGTCCCATGTACTTCTTCCTCAGGAACTTGTCCTTCTTGGAGATTGGCTTCAACCTAGTCATTGTGCCCAAAATGCTGGGGACCCTGCTGGCCTGGGACACAACCATCTCCTTCCTTGGCTGTGCCACACAGATGTATTTCTTCTTCTTCTTTGGAGTTGATGAGTGCTTCCTCCTGGCCACCATGGCATATGACCGCTATGTAGCCATCTGCAGTCCCTTGCACTACACAGTCATCATGAACCAAAGGACACGTGCCAAACTGGCTATTGCCTCCTGGTTTCCAGGCTTTCCCGTAGCTACTGTGCAGACCACGTGGCTCTTCAGCTTTCCGTTCTGTGGCACCAACAAGGTGAATCACTTCTTCTGTGACAGCCCACCTGTGCTGAGGCTGGTCTGTGCAGACACAGCACTGTTTGAGATCTATGCGATTGTTGGAACCATTCTTGTTGTCATGATACCCTGTTTGCTGATCCTGTGTTCCTACACTTGCATTGCTGCTGCCATCCTTAAGATTCCATCAGCTAAAGGGAAGCATAAAGCCTTCTCTACCTGCTCCTCCCACCTCCTTGTTGTCTCTCTGTTCTATGTATCTTTAAGCCTCACCTACTTCCGGCCTAAATCCAATAATTCTCCTGAGAGCAAAAAGCTGCTGTCATTATCCTACACTGTTGTGACTCCCATGTTGAACCCCATCATTTATAGCCTGAGAAATAATGAGGTGAAGAATGCCTTTGGTCGGACCTTCCGAAAGGCTTTAGGCCTTAGAAGTTGCATCCCATAGACATTAAGAAGAGTAAAGTGTACTGAATGGGGAGCAATTAGTTTACTATTTGGGATTCATCTGCCTCTCTTCCCATCTCTGTTGAGATGAAACCCAGCTGCTGAAATGACTTTTGGGAAGCTCAGTGCAGGGAAAAGAGCACAGAAGTAGATTAGACCTATTGCTACCACCTGGAAACTTCTCTGCTCATTGTAGGCTCACATTATTTTTCTTATTGGTACCCTGGCATTTTGACAATTCTATGACCTATCTATTCCAGGTATTCACTTTGTTCATGTCTGCCAATGTGACAAACACTGGGACAATATGAAACTGCTTGTAGGATGAACTTGGAGACACAAAAGCCATCTTGGCACTTAATCCTGTTTTGGATAAGTCTAACTTCATTCAACTGGTAAAAAGCCTATAATCCCTGTTTATATAATTTATTCATTTCATTTTTGTATGCTCCTGAGGCAGTACTGGCTCTTAAGTTAGTTGGTATTTAACATGGATAGAGGAAAGTGGAACTGTAATCTCCATGCATATTCCTTTATAACCCCAAGAGCCTTAATCAATTCCTTTGTCAGGCTATTTTTCCCAGGTAATATTGTATTACAAAAAATTATACTCAATATTATCAACTCATCACCAGTAAAGACTTTCCTTGTTTGGCTAACAAATATGCCACTTAGAAACTTACTTTGCTGGCAGCCTCATTGTCATTTTTTATTTTTGCGAAGAAATTCACTTGAGATATTCCATTTAAAATCTTCAGATTTCTCTGTTGTTTTCTATGAGTTGGAAATAATTTCAATGAATATCTAATTAGGGATGTCTACATATATTGTATTCTTTAGCATAGAGTATCATTAGATAATAAACACAATGATTTACCATGTTTTGAATACAGAATAAACTACACACCATTGTACTTTTTAATTTATTTTTTATTTTTTTAAAGATTTTCTTTATTTATTCATGAGAGACAGAGAGAGAGAGAGGCAGAGGCAGAGGGAGAAGTAGGCTCCCTGCTAAGCAGGGAGCCTGAGGTGGGGCTCCACCCCAGGACCCTGTGATCATGACCTGAGCGGAAGGCAGACGCTTAACTGACTGAGCCACCCAGGTGCCCCCCCACATTGTACTTTTTTAAAAAAATTTTTATTCATTTATTTGAGAGGGGGAGGAGAGAGAGAGAGAGGATGAATGGGAGAGGGGCAGAGGGAGAAGCCGACTCCCGCTGAGCAGGGAGCCTGAGGTGGGACTCCACCCCAGGACCCTGTGATCATGACCTGAGCAGAAGGCAGACACTTAACTGAGCCACCCAGGTACCACCCCCCACCACTGGCTTTTTTAAATGCAAGTTAGTTAACATATAGTATTGGTTTCAGGAATAGAATTTAGTGATTCATCACTTACATATAACACCCAGTGCTCATCCCAACAAGTGCCCTCCTTAATGCCCATCAGCCATTTAGCCCATCCCTCCACCCACCTACACTCCAGGAACCCTCAGTTCATTCTCTATAGTTAAGTGTCTCTTATGGTTTGCCTCCCTCTCTATTTTTATTTTGTTTTTCCTTCCCTTCTCCTATGTTCATCTGGTTTGTTTTTAAATTCCACAAATGAGTGAAATCATTTGGTATTTGCCTTTCTTTGAAAGAGTTATTTTGCTTAGCATAATACACTCTAGTTCCACCCATGTTGTTGCAAGTGGCAACATTTCATTCTTTTTGATGGCTGAGTAATATTATATGTATACAACCTCTTCTTTATCCATTCATCAGTCGATGGACATTTGGGATCTTTCCATAATTTGGCTATTGTCAATAGTGCTGCAATGAACATTGGGGTGCATGTGCCCCTTTGAGTGAGCATTTTTGTATCCTTTGGATAAATACCTAATAGTGCAAATTGCTGGGTCATAGGGTAATTCTATTTTTAACTTTTTGAGAAACCTCCATAGTGTTTTCCAGAGTGGCTCCACTGGTTTGCATTCCCACCAACAGTGCAGAAGGATTCCCCTTTCTCCACATCCTTGCCAACATCTGTTGTTTCCCGAGTTGTTAATTTTAGCCATTCTGATAGGTGTGAGGTGGTATCTCATTGTGGTTTTGATTTGTATTTCCCTGATGATAGTGATGTTGAGGATCTTTTCATGTGTTTGTTAGGCATTTCTATGTCTTCTTTTGAGAAATGTGTGTTCATGTCTTCTGCCCATTTCTTAACTTGATTATTTATTTTTGGAGTATTGATTTTGGTGAGTTCTTTATAGATTCTGGATACTAGCCCTTTATCCAATATTTCATTTGCAGTTATCTTCTCCCATTCCACGGGTTGCCTTTTCGTTTTGTTGATTGTTTCTTTCTCTGTGCAGAAGCTTTTTTATCTTGATGAGGTCCCAGTAGTTCATTTTTGCTGTTGTTTCCTTTGCCTCTGGAAACATGTCTGGTAAAAAGTTGCTGTGGCCAAGGTCAAAGAGGTTGCTGCCTGCTTTCTCCACTAGGACTTCGATGGTTTTCTGTGTTACATTTAGGTCTTTCATCCATTTTGAATTTATTTTTGTGTATAGTGTAAGAAAGTGGTCCAGTTTCATTCATGTGCATGTCACTGTCCAGTTTTCCCAACACCATTTGCTGAAGAGATTGTCATTTTTTTCCATTGGATATTCTTTCCTGCTTTGTTGAAGATTAGTTGGCCATATAGTTGTGGGTCCACTTCTGGGTTCTCTATTCTGTTCCACTCATCAATGTGTCTGTTTTTCTGCCAATACCATACTGTCTTGATGATCACAGCTTTGTATACAGCTTGTAGTCTGGAATCATGATGCCTCCCACTTTGCTTTTCTTTTTCAGAATTACTTTTGCTATTCAGGGTCTTTTCTGGTTCCATACAAATCTTAGGATTGTTCATTCTAGCTCTTTGAAAAATGCTGGTGGTATTTTGATAGGGATTGCATAAAATGTGTATATTGCTTTGGGTAGTATAGACACTTTAACAGTGTTCTTCCAATCCATGAGCATGGAATTCCTGGCGTGTTGTAATCAGTCAATACATATTTGCTGATGAGCAACTATTGGCTATGTGATAGATTATTGTAACATTATATTCATATGAGATATGAACACATGCTGTAATATAATAACATCAAGACTAATAATATATCCCATGTAATCATATCAATGCTATAAAATCAACATATTATCGTTGTCTCAGCAATATGGAAAGTGAAATTCAGAGAGCTTAACAAAATTTCTAAGCATCACAAATCAGAGAGCTCCAGTGCTGGAATTAAACTGAAGTCCTAGTGCTCATTCCAACACGTGCCCTCCTTAATAACCATCACCCGAGCACTGGGTGTTATACCCAACTAATGAATCATTGAACACTACAACAAAAACTTATGATGTACTATATGTTGGCTAACTGATCATAATGAAAATTAAAATAAAAAATATAAAAATATAAAAAAAAGACATTCAGACCCCCAAATAAAGAATATTTTCAGATCTCTTTCCACAGAACATAAAACAGAAGAATAAACTTCTGCTTCAAAAATAAAAAATAAAATAAAAAATAAACTGAAGTCCCTCAGACTCCAAAACTTTTGTGCTTTTCTCTACACAATGCCACATTCCTAGAGTATGGGTTTTGTTTCTTGAACTTCATCCTATTAGCATCTGATATTCCTTAGGGCCCCAAAGGACAGTGGATCCAAGAGAGATCAGGTATGGGAAGGAAGAGGAGCTAAGGTGAGCCCAATTACACCTGGGGGCAAAAACAGATGCCAGCCCTTCCACTGGCCCTGAGGACAAACGAGACACAGCTGGGAATAACTCTCCTAAGTCAGGACTGGGAGCATGGCCAACCCATATAGTGTGCTCACATGTGCCTGACAAAGGAGGCAGCAGGGACCTGGCTTCCGGTCCAGCCATTAATGGCTCCTCCAGGCTAGAGAGTAAGACTTCCCTCGTTCCTCTTCTGGTTATTCTGACAACAGAGCCAGAGGTCTTCAAATACTCAAGGACAAGCAGGAAGTATAGGTGTCAGGCAGAGCTGAGCAAGGCAGATCTCCCTATTGGGTGCAGGTAAGCCTCCCTGCGAGGGCCAGTTCAGCCAAGGGCTCCTCTTCAGGTTCAGATGCTCAACTGGACCAGGTTTGGCAGGCTTTGGAGGGACACCTCATTCTATTCCTGTGTCTGCACTGGTAAGATCTCAACAATTCCTCTCATGCATATGCCTCAGTTTCCTGTTTCTACTTCATCAGTTAAGTGAGATCTGAGACCACAAAAACTTTGAGTTTACCAGTTTTCCAAATCTGTCCTCCAAAGTTTTCTGGGTCAGAAATCTTCCAAGCCCTGCAGCCTCCCCAGGACATATACTTCCTCTAAGTTTGACTCTCCTCTGATTAACTCAAGGAAGACTTGCCTCAATGGAACATTCATGAAGCAGAGCACATCAGAGTACATTACTTCTTTAGGGCAATATTATGGGTGCCGAAGACCTAGAAGAGTGGGTTCCTATTCCTGGTGCAGTCAGTCAAATGATTAGCAGAGAGATGTTCCTGCAGAAGTTCTGGAGGGACTGGGTGGGAAAGGCCTGTGGGCTGGCCGTGAGCCACCAGGTTCTGTGATGCTTCTCTTGAGCCAGGGTGCCATCTCTTTTTCCCCAGTAGATTCCAGAAGTTCTATGGGAATCCAATGGGCCATTCCATCTCTCCTCCCTCTGCCTTTCCAATCCTCTTCACCAGCCCCAAACACTACACTTTGTCCTGAAATGGAGCTTCTCATGAAGGTGGTTTTAGGAGAGAGTATGAGTAGATGTGGAATCCAATGGAAACTCCAGGAATAATAAACTTCCTGAAACTCTTGTATGCATTTTTCCACCCATTTTATCCAAAGTACATATAAATAGGTAAACCTGCATATGCTTTGGGCCTATGCCTGTAAATAATAAGCAGATCCTGACCTAAGGAAACTTGCAGATTAAATTGGGAAATTCTGATACCAATAGATAATTAAAACATAACTGAAACTAAGTATTTTTAAAAAGTACCCAGGAATAACCACATCTGGAAGCATCACAGAGGAAACATATCTGGGTTTTGAAAATGGGAAGGAAGAAGTCAGCTAGGTAGAGGAGACACCATGTACAAACACAGATGATGTTATATGCAAAGATATTAGAGCAGAGATTGGCCAACTACAGCCCATGGGTGAAATCCAGCAAGTCTCCTGTTTTATATGGCCCACAGCTAAAATCGACTTTTACATTTTTAAAATAGTTAAATAAATCAAAGAATAGTGCATAGTATCTGAAAAGTACATGAAATTCAAATTTTGATGTCTATAAATAAAATTCTGTTGGAACTCAGCCATGCTCATTTGTTTGAGTATTGCATATATTTGTATTCCTAATGTTTATTTGTTTACCTGTGCATTAGGTATTTTAAGTGTGTGTGTATGTGTGTGTGTATGCATTTGTTTAGATACCAAGCAGTTGCCACAGAGATCACATGATCCACAAAGTCTAAAATATTTTCTATCTCACCTTTTACAGAAGAACTTTGTTGACCTCTGGTATAGAATCATGAAGCAAAGTAATTATCAATAAATGGTGAGAAACTCAGCATTGGTGGAGATTAAGGTACCTGGATGATGAGGAGGCAAAAGATAAGAACTAAGAACTATTCTGTATTCATATTGTGTGTCTTGCTGAAAACCCAAGTGTTGCTTTTATTATATTTTTTCTGGTTATGCTTCTGAGTGCAGTCTCTGCTTTGTATTGCCCATGCAACCAAGTTACCAAATTGCTTAACTACCAAATTAATCTCTCTAAACGTCAGGTCATCCATTGGCAACTTGGGGAGAGATAATAATACCATCTAAGCCAGACAGTTGTGAGAAGAATAAAAAATAAAAATAGAAAAAGTAAAAGTAAAAATACACAGCATAATTCTATTATGTCCTCAAGTAACTACTACCAGCATGTGGTCATCATTTTCATTTCTATTGTGATTGCTATATAACAAATAATTAATAATTAATTAATTAATAATTATTTTCTTAATTGCTGCTATATAACAAATGTAGCTCACTGTAAAATGTTTAGAAAGCCAGAAAATGAAGTTGTAAATGAGAGAACCCCATCCCTTTTCCAATTACTTAAAGGCAATTATTGCTAAAATTTTGCACATCGTCTTAGTCTATTTTTTTCTGTGCACGTATTTATGAAGTTGGAAGCTTACGTGTGCACATGTGTATTGTTGTTTTTTTCTCATTTACTATTATATTATGGATATTATTCAAGAGCAGTAAATGTCCTTCAAAAAAGACTTGGATGATTACATGTTATTTTCTTAATTGTTTGATTCTTGGTTGACTTGGTCATTTATGGATCAGTGGTTTTTTCCCAATTTTGACATGATAATGATACCACACGGAGTACATTTGTATGTAAAATCATTGTCTTTGGTTCTGATTATTGGCCTAGATTAGAAACCCTGAGGAAATTCTTGAAGCAAAATGTATGAAACTTTAAGGGACTTCATACACATCTTCTAAATCGCTTTTCAGAAAAATTATGTTGATTTACAGTCAAAATCTACACCGTTCCTCTCATTAGCACTGAGCCTTGGGATTGTTTTCACTTTTTTAATTTTGATGAGAAAAGTTGAACTTCTGTGTTATTTACAGATTTGTTTAGTTTTTGCTTATTTCTACTACTGGGAAAATTGAATAATATTATGTGCTTATTCCTTATTGGCATTTTTGGCAAACTGAATCTTTGTGGCCTCTAGTTTTTGTGGGCAGAGGTAATGTTTTTCCTTGATGAGGTGTATGACCTCTTTACAAATCATTAGATGCTTTTAATTGTTTGTTGAATAGCTACAAATACTATTCCAAGTTTACCATTTGCATTCAAAATTTTTAAGAGTTTTTTGAGTTACAGGGGCACTTGGGTGGCTCAGTTGGAAGAGCATGTGACTCTTGATCTTGGGGTCATGAGTTCAAGCCCCATGTTGGGCATAGAGTGTACATAAAAAAAAAAAGACAGAAACCTAAAGAAAAAGTTGTTTGAGTTACAAATGTATTGTATTCTTAATAATATATGTATTTATCTCAATACAAAGTAACACATTGTCAAGATGAATAATGTAGAATATATGAAACACAAAGAAGAAATTTAAAACACTTATATTCACACCAGTAAGATTGTGACATTTAAAGGAATACAACTGCAGTTTTTCTATGTACGGATATAATTTAATATTTTAAAATAAATGTCTTCATACTGAACATTCTATTTTGTAACATATACCATCCACTTAGCTAAATATATTGATTATTTCTCATGCCATTAAGTGTTCTTCTATAACATAATTCTAAATCCCTGCAGAATTCCATAGCAGAGATAACACTATTTAACTAATGCTTATTTTTATTCTTTTTGTTTATTTGTTTGCTACTACATTGCCATATCTAAAGTTGAGAGGAGCATTCAAATACAATTTGCACTCAAACTCAACCTAAAATTGTATATTGGTTATCTTTGATATATTTTGTGAAATCTGTGAGTCACTTTCATTTATCATGTTTATTTCCCTTCACTTTTAACATAAATGAGCACTACAATTTTTTAAAATCTCTTTTTTTTATAATTGAGTATAGTTGACACACAATGTTACATTAGTTTCAGGTGTATAACTTAGTGATTTGACAGGTTTATACATTATGCTATATTCATCACAAGTATAGCTACCATCTGTCCCAATACGTTGCTATTACAGTATCCCTGACTGTATTCCTCATACTCTGCCTTTTTTCCCCATGTCTTACTCATTCCACAACTGGAAGCCTGTATCTCCCTCTCCCCTTTATCCATTTTGCCCAACATCCCATCCCCTCCCATCTGGCAACCATCAGTTTGCCTCTGATTTTATAGTTCTGATTCTGCTTTTTGTTTGTTTGTTCTTTTTTTTTTAGGTATAGAACCTATTATGAGGGGAATCATATGGTATTTGTCTCTCTGTGTGTCCCAAAATCTTATTTTTAATTTCCATTAACTTCCTGGTAACCCTTACATTTTTTTCCATGTTTAATAGCCATTTTGATTTCAAATGTATGATTATATCCATTGCCTACTTTTCTTTTTTTTCCCCAGGCCTTAAAAAAATTTTTTTTATTGTGGTAAGAACAGTTAAGATGAGCTATACCTCTTAAATTTTTAATAACACAATACAGTATTGTTAACTACAAGCACAACATTGTATAGCAGATGTCTAGAACCATCACTCTAATATTATGCTATTAAGCTCAGAATTGGTTGTTGTTTTATATAAATATTCAGGTTGCATTAAGAAAGTGGTCTCCTATTTATGAGTTAGTAAAATTTTCTAGATTGGTTTTCTTACTTAATCAGAGGTAAATGTTGAATTCCCCAAATATTTTGTGATCTACTGAGATTAACATATTTTTCTAAATTGTATTTTTGATGAGATTAATTATATTTGATTATTTTAAATTACAAACCATGTTTGCATTTTGCATTCCTAGAACAAATCCTACTTGGCCCTACAGATGATTTTAGATTAACAAAAGTCTCAATTTATTTGATATTGTTGCACTTGTGTTCCCAAATAAGATTGATCTTTGGTGTTTTTTGTGTGTATTATATTTGCAACTTTTGAGAAGAGGTATATGAAATTGTCATGATGTTAACTGGAAAACATTGCATCTTTTTTTGTTGTTCTGAATCACAAGATTTATCCATTCTTGAAGTACTGAATTACTACATCCATTAAACTATTCCAGCTAATAGCCCTTTTGGTAAATTTTTGATAAAATTACTCTAAGACACCCATACTTTATCTTGATTTGTTGTATGTTTGTTTTTTTCCGAGAGATAGGGAGAGAGAGAGAGTGAGTTAGCAGCGGTGCAGGGCAAGACAGACAGGGAGAGAGAGAATCCGAAACAGGCCACACCCTGTGGAACCTGATGTCAGACTCCATCCAATGACCCTGAGATCACAACCTCAGTGGAAATCAAGAGTGGGAGACTTAACCTAATGAGCCACCCAGGTGCCCTGTATTTATCTTTTATTAAATCAAAGTGAACTTTACCTATTAGTAGAAAATGACATATTTCACTTCAAATATCACACATTTATTAATGTAATTGTATTCTCTTATAATTTAAAATTTTAAATTCTGTTTCTAAGGTTATTTTCCATTTCTAATTTCTTACCTATTAGTAGAAAATGATATATTTCACTTAAAATATCACACATTTATTAATGTAATTGTATTCTCTTATAATTTAAAATTTTAAATTCTGTTTCTAAGGTTATTTTCCATTTCTAATTTCTTACCTATTAGTAGAAAATGATATATTTCACTTAAAATATCACACATTTATTAATGTAATTGTATTCTCTTATAATTTAAAATTTTAAATTCTGTTTCTAAGGTTATTTTCCATTTCTTTTTTTTTAATTTTATTTTATTATGTTATGTTAACCACCATACATTACATCATTAGTTTTTGATGGAGTGGTCCATGATTCATTGTTTGCGTATAACATCCAGTGCTCTATTCAATACGTGCCCTCTTTAATACCCATCACCAGGCTAACCCATCCCCGCACGCCCCTCCCTTCTAGAACCCTCAGTTTGTTTCTCAGAGTCCATAGCCTCTCATGGTTATTTTCCATTTCTAATTTCTAATATTGCATATTTTTCTTTTCTCTATTACTTTATTAGATTTTCCAACAATTTATCCCCACTTTTTAACTTTTCAAAGGACAAATTTGGATATATTTACCAATTTTACAATGTATAAATTAATTTCTTTTTTAAAATTTAATTTTATTATGTTATGTTAGTCACCATACAATACATCATTTGTTTTTGATGTAGTGATCCATGATTCATTGTTTTCATATAACACCCAGTGCTCCATAAAGTATATGCCCTCCTTAATACCCATCACCAGCTAACCCATCCTATAAGTTAATTTCTACTTTTTGTTCTATTTCCTCCTTTCTGTGTCTATTTTGCTTTCTAGTTGATTTGAAAACCCAGTTGATTTAATTATTTCTTATGGTGTGATGATGTCTTAATTCTCCCCTCCAAAATTTTTAACCTGAATATACTATGTTTTGTCATGTTTGTTGTCAGCAGAAATCCGTTGTTCTTCCAAATTCCTTTATTTATGGCTTTATTGGGATATAATTAATAGTTAACATTGTGTAAGGTATACAATGAGATGATTAGATATGTGAATGTATTGTGAAATGATTACCACATTAAAATTACTTAACATATCCTTCACCTCACATAATTACCTTGTGTGTATGTATGTGTGTGTGGTAAAGACATTTAAAATCTACTCTTTGCAACTTTCAAGAATTTAATACAATATTGTTAACTACAGTCACCATGCTGTACATTATATCCCATTATTTGTCTTATAACTGGCAGTTTGTACCCTTTAACCCACACATCTCCATTTCCCCCAACTCCCAGGCCCTGGCCACCAGGAGTCCATGCTCTGTTTCCATGAGTTTGGCTCTTTTAGACTCCACACAGAAGTGAGATCATATAGTATTTGTCTTTGTCTGTCTGACTTATTTTACATAGCTTAATGCCCTCAAGGTCCATCCATGTTGTTTGTTGCAAATGGTAGCATTACCTCCTTTGTTATGGCTGAATAATATTTCTCTGTGTGTGTGTGTGTGTGTGTGTGTGACATTTTCTTTATCCATTCATCCACTGATGGACATTTAGATTGTTTCCATATCTTAGCTATGGTGAATAACGGCACAATGAACACGGGAGAGTAGATAGCTCTTAACCCCACCTCAAAGGTATTAAGTATGCAGCAGTAAAAGGGTGTGGTAGACATGATCTGATTTGTCTTAGTAAATATGGTAAAAAAACAAAACAAAAAAGATCATAAAAAAGAGTAACAGTAGGGAAAGATGAACTATTACCCATTCCAGAGCTCAGGCTCTGGGCATTCTTCCTTATGTCTTTGTTCTTAGACAATACAAGGCCCTTCCTCTTCCAACTGAGATCTTGATCTTGCCTCTTTTCCTGACATGAAAAAGGATTCTGAAAAACAAATCCAGAGTCTGACTCTTCCAATCAAGAATCTCTCTCCATGACCACAGCTGGGGATTCATTTCTATATCTATGGCTAGAGGAAACTGGACAAGAGTTGAGGAGTTTATCCTCATGAGCTTCTCTTCCCTACCTACAGAAATACAGTCATTACTCTTCCTGACATTTCTAATCATCTACCTGGTCACCCTGATGGGAAACAGCCTCATCATTCTGCTTACTTTGGCTGACCCCATGCTGCACAGTCCCATGTACTTCTTCCTCAGGAACTTGTCCTTCTTGGAGATTGGCTTCAACCTAGTCATTGTGCCCAAAATGCTGGGGACCCTGCTGGCCTGGGACACAACCATCTCCTTCCTTGGCTGTGCCACACAGATGTATTTCTTCTTCTTCTTTGGAGTTGATGAGTGCTTCCTCCTGGCCACCATGGCATATGACCGCTATGTAGCCATCTGCAGTCCCTTGCACTACGCAGTCATCATGAACCAAAGGACACGTGCCAAACTGGCTATTGCCTCCTGGTTTCCAGGCTTTCCCGTAGCTACTGTGCAGACCACGTGGCTCTTCAGCTTTCCGTTCTGTGGCACCAACAAGGTGAATCACTTCTTCTGTGACAGCCCACCTGTGCTGAGGCTGGTCTGTGCAGACACAGCACTGTTTGAGATCTATGCGATTGTTGGAACCATTCTTGTTGTCATGATACCCTGTTTGCTGATCCTGTGTTCCTACACTTGCATTGCTGCTGCCATCCTTAAGATTCCATCAGCTAAAGGGAAGCATAAAGCCTTCTCTACCTGCTCCTCCCACCTCCTTGTTGTCTCTCTGTTCTATGTATCTTCAAGCCTCACCTACTTCCGGCCTAAATCCAATAATTCTCCTGAGAGCAAAAAGCTGCTGTCATTATCCTACACTGTTGTGACTCCCATGTTGAACCCCATCATTTATAGCCTGAGAAATAATGAGGTGAAGAATGCCTTTGGTCGGACCTTCCGAAAGGCTTTAGGCCTTAGAAGTTGCATCCCATAGACATTAAGAAGAGTAAAGTGTACTGAATGGGGAGCAATTAGTTTACTATTTGGGATTCATCTGCCTCTCTTCCCATCTCTGTTGAGATGAAACCCAGCTGCTGAAATGACTTTTGGGAAGCTCAGTGCAGGGAAAAGAGCACAGAAGTAGATTAGACCTATTGCTACCACCTGGAAAACTTCTCTGCTCATTGTAGGCTCACATTATTTTTCTTATTGGTACCCTGGCATTTTGACAATTCTACGACCTATCCATTCCAGGTATTCACTTTGTTCATGTCTGCCAATGTGACAAACACTGGGACAATATGAAACTGCTTGTACGATGAACTTGGAGACACAAAAGTCATCTTGGCACTTAATCCTGTTTTGGATAAATCTAACTTCATTCAACTGGTAAAAAGCCTATAATCCCTGTTTATATAATTTATTCATTTCATTTTTGTATGCTCCTGAGGCAGTACTGGCTCTTAAGTTAGTTGGTATTTAACATGGATAGAGGAAAGGAACATTCATGAAGCAGAGCACATCAGAGTACACTACTTTTTTAGGGCAATATTATGGGTGCTGGAGGCCTAGAAGAGTGGGTTCCTATTCCTGGGGCAGTCAGTCAAATGATTAGCAGAGAGATGTTCCTGCAGAAGTTCTGGAGGGACTGGGTGGGAAGGGCCTGTGGGCTGGCCACGAGCCACCAGGTTCTGTGATGCCTCCCACTCTTGAGCCAGGATGCCATCTCTTTCTCCCCAGTAGATTCCAGAAGTTCTATGAGAATCCAACGGGCCATTCCATCTCTCCTCCCTCTACCTTTCCAATCCTCTTCACCAGCCCCAAACACTACACTTTGTCCTGAAATGGAGCTTCTCATGAAAGTGGTTTTAGGAGAGAGTATGAGTGATGAAACCTGTAGTGTCTATAAATAAAATTTTATTGGAACTCAGCCATGCTCATTTGTTTGAGTATTGCATATATTTGTATTCCTAATGTTTGCTTGTTTACCTGTGCATTAGGTATTTTAAGTGTGTGTGTGTGTGTGTGTGTGTGTGTGTGTGTGTGTATGCATTTGTTTAGATACCAAGCAGTTGCCACAGAGATCACATGATCCACAAAGTCTAAAATATTTTCTATCTGTACTTTTACAGAAAAACTTTGTTGACCTCTGGTATATCTGAAACTCTTGTATGCATTTATCCACCCATTTTATCCAAAAGTACATATAAATAGCTAAACCTGGATCTGCTTTGGGCCTATGCCTGTAAATAATAAGCAGATCCTGACCTAAGGAAACTTGCAGATTAAATTGGGAAATTCTGATACCAATAGATAATTAAAACATAACTGAATAACTAAGTATTTTTAAAAAGTACCCAGGAATAACCACATCTGGAAGCATCACAGAGGAAACATATCTGGGTTTTGAAAATGGGAAGGAAGAAGTCAGCTAGGTAGAGGAGACACCATGTACAAACACAGATGATGTTATATGCAAAGATATTAGAGCAGAGATTGGCCAACTACAGCCCATGGGTGAAATCCAGCAAGTCCCCTGTTTTATATGGCCCACAGCTAAAATCGACTTTTACATTTTTAAAATAGTTAAATAAATCAAAGAATAGTGCATAGTATCTGAAAAGTACATGAAATTCAAATTTTGATGTCTATAAATAAAATTCTGTTGGAACTCAGCCATGCTCATTTGTTTGAGTATTGCATATATTTGTATTCCTAATGTTTATTTGTTTACCTGTGCATTAGGTATTTTAAGTGTGTGTGTGTTGTGTGTGTGTGTGTGTGTGTGTGTATGCATTTGTTTAGATACCAAGCAGTTGCCACAGAGATCACATGATCCACAAAGTCTAAAATATTTTCTATCTCACCTTTTACAGAAGAACTTTGTTGACCTCTGGTATAGAATCATGAAGCAAAGTAATTATCAATAAATGGTGAGAAACTCAGCATTGGTGGAGATTAAGGTACCTGGATGATGAGGAGGCAAAAGATAAGAACTAAGAACTATTCTGTATTCATATTGTGTGTCTTGCTGAAAACCCAAGTGTTGCTTTTATTATATTTTTTCTGGTTATGCTTCTGAGTGCAGTCTCTGCTTTGTATTGCCCATGCAGCCAAGTTACCAAATTGCTTAACTACCAAATTAATCTCTCTAAACGTCAGGTCATCCATTGGCAACTTGGGGAGAGATAATAATAGCATCTAAGCCAGACAGTTGTGAGAAGAATAAAAAATAAAAATAAAAAAAGTAAAAGTAAAAATACACAGCATAATTCTATTATGTCCTCAAGTAACTACTCCCAGCATGTGGTCATCATTTTCATTTCTATTGTGATTGCTTTTATGGCTGCTATAGAATAAATGTAGCTCACTGTAAAATGTTTAGAAAGCCAGAAAATGAAGTTGTAAATGAGATAACCCCATCCCTTTTCCAATTACTTAAAGGCAATTATTGCTAAAATTTTGCACATCGTCTTAGTCTATTTTTCTCTGTGCACCTATTTATGAAGTTGGAAGCTTACATGTGCACATGTGTATTGTTGTTTTCTCATTTACTATTATATTATGGATATTATTCAATAGCAGTAAATGTCCTTCAAAAAAGACTTGGATGGTAAAATGAAGGGGGGGAAATCAGAGGGGGAGATGAACCATTAGAGACGATGGACTCTGAGAAACAAACTGAGGGTTCTAGAGGGGAGGGGGGTGGGGGATGGGTTAGCCTGGTGATGGGTATTAAAGAGGGCACGTTCTGCATGGAGCACTGGGTGTTATACGCAAACAATGAATCATGGAACACTACATCAAAAACTAATGATGTAATGTATGGTGATTAACATAATAAAATTTAAAAAAATAAAAAAAAGACTTGGATGATTACATGTTATTTTCTTAATTGTTTGATTCATAGTTGACTTGGTCATTCATGGATCAGTGGTTTTTTCCAATTTTGACATTATAATGATGCAACACAGAGTACATTTGTATGTAAAATCATTGTCTATGGTTCTGATTATTGGCTTAGATTAGAAACCCTGAGGAAATTCTTGAAGCAAAATGTATGAAACTTTAAGGGACTTCATATACATCTTCTAAATTGCTTTTCAGAAAAATTATGTTGATTTACAGTCAAAATCTACACTGTTCCTCTCATTAGCACTGAGCCTTGGGATTATTTTCAATTTTCTAATTTTGATGAGAAAAGTTGAACTTCTGTGTTATTTATAGATTTGTTTAGTTTTGCTTATTTCTACTACTGGGAAAATTGAGTAATTTTATATACTTATTCCTTATTGGCATTTTTGGCAAACTGAATCTTTGTGTCCTCTGGTTTTTGTGGGCAGAGGTAATGTTTTTCCTTAATGAGGTGTATGACTTCTTTACAAATCATTAGATGCTTTTAATTGTTTGTTGAATAACTACAAATACTATTCCAAGTTTACCATTTGCATTCAAAATTTTTAAGAGTTGTTTTGAAGTAATAGATTGAAGTCAACATGACCTATTTTTCTTTCTTTTACTAAAACTGATATTATATATGATATATGATCAGATATTCTGAAACCACTGGAGATTTGATATAAGTGTTTAATGGATCATACTTTATAAATCGATTTTTACAGTTAATAACTTTTATTTAGAAGAAAATGCTTGAGAAGACATAGTAAATATATGCTGAACTGAAAATTCTTTACATAGTTCTTGAACTGTAACTTGGTATAAGAATAGAATTGGGATGTCTTTTCTATATTGTAGATGGAAAAGAGATTTAATGGCAGAGCATGTGTTGGGGTTTGGGGGGAACTTAGAGCTTGTGGAGCAGTTTTTAGGATAGGAGAGCAGAGGCTTTGTGTTGAGAAGATAACAAGTCAGTCAGGTTGATGAAGAGACTAATTTATTACAGAGGATTATCTGTTTGTGTTTTGCTAAATAATTTACTGTATAGCTTAAAAACTCAAATATATATTGATAAAAGCATGTTTGTTTTATGTTAGCAGTTACATACTGTCAAATAGTGTAAAGATTTTGATGGCAAATAGATATAAACATCACTTGAAATTTTGGGTGATTAGAAAGATTTAGGCAACGAAGACAGCTTTAGAAAATGACAGGACTGACTGAGCAAATTAATAAATGGTTGTAAACATGAATGTTCAAGATCTAATGTACCTCTAAGTAAGAGGGTTTGTTTCATTAATTATAATCAACCCTTTACAACAATAAAATTGAAGATATTAAAAGAAAAAGAGTTGTTTTCAGTTACAGGGGCACTTGGGTGGCTCAGTTGGAAGAGCATGTGACTCTTGATCTTGGGGTCATGAGTTCAAGCCCCATGTTGGGCATAGAGTGTACTTAAAAAAAAAAGAAAGAAAGAAACCTAGAGAGAGTTGTTTTGAGTTAAAAAAGTATTGTATTCTTAATAATATATGTATTTATCTCAATACAAAGTAATACATTGTCAAGATGAATAATGTAGAATATATGAAACACAAAGAAGAAATTTAAAACACTTGTATTCACACCAGTAAGATTGTGACATTTAAATGAATCCAACTGCAGTTTTTCTATGTACGGATATAATTTAATATTTTAAAATAAATGTCTTCACACTGAATATACTATTTTGTAACATATACCATCCACTTAGCTAAATATATTGATTATTTCTCATGCCATTAAGTGTTCTTCTATAACATAATTCTAAATCCCTGCAGAATTCCATAGCAGAGATAACGCTATTTAACTAATTCCTATTTTTATTCTTTTTGTTCATTTGTTTGCTGCTACATTATCATAAATAAAGTTGAGAGGAACATTCTGGTAAATGCAATTTGCACTCAATCTAAAATTGTAGATTGGGTATTGTTAATTTAAAGTATCTTTAATATACTTTGTGAAATCTATGTGTCATTTTGACTTCTTGTGTTTATTTCCCTTCACTATTTTTTTCTCCTTCACTTTTAACATAAGTGAGTACTACAGTTTTTTAAAAGTCTTATTTTTTAAAAAGTTTTTGTTTATTGGGGTGCCTGGATGGCTTAGTTGGTTAAGCGTCTGCCTTAGGCTCAGGTCGTGATCCTGGTGTGTCCTGGGATTGAGCCCCACATCGGGCTCTCTACTCAGCAGGGAGTCTGCTTCTCCCTTTGTCCTTCACCCTGCTCTTGTGCGCTCTCTCTCTCTCAGATAAATAAGTAAAATCTTAAAAAATCAAAAAAAAGATATTTATTTATTTATTTATTTATTTATTTATTTATTTGAGAGAGAGAGTGAGCAGGAACACAAGCGGGACCGGGAGGGTGGGGCAGAGGAAGAAGCAGACTCCCCACTGCGCTGGACCCACCCCCTTGACGTGGGGTTCAATCCCAGGACCCCAGGATGATGACCTAAGCTGAAGCAGATGCTTAACTGACTGAGCCACCCAGGCACTCCTAAAATCTTATTTTTAAAATTTGAGTATAGCTGACACACAATATTACATTAGTTTCGGGTGTACAACTTAGTGACTTGACAAGTTTATATTATACATTATGCTATCTTCACCACGAGTATAACTACCATATGTCCCATTACCTCATTATTACAATATCACTGACTGTATTCCTCATGCTCTGCTTTTTATGCCCATGACTTACTCGTTCCATAACTGGAAGCCTGTATCTTTCTCTCCCCTTCACCCATTTTGCCCAATGCCCCATCCCTTCCCCTCTGGCAACCATCAGTTTGTTCTCTGTATTCATAGTTCTGATACTGGTTTTTGTTTGTTTATTCATTTTTTAGACTCCTTTTATTAATGGAATCATATTGTATTTGCCTTTCTCAGTCTGACTAAAAATCTTGTTTTTAATTTCCATTTACTTTCTGGTAACTTCTTACATTTTTACCATGTTTTATAGTCATTCTGATTTCAAATGTATGATTATATCCATTGCCTACTTTTCGTTTTTTCCCCATGTCTTAAAAAATTTTTTTATTGTTGTAAAAACACTTAAGATGAGTTATTCCTCTTAAATTTTTAATTACACAATACAGTATTGTAAACTACAAACACAACATTGTACAGCAGATGTCTAGAACCATCACTCTAATATTATACTGTTAAGCTCAGAATTGGCTATTATTTTATAAAAATATTCAGGTTGCATTAAGAAAGTAGTCTTCTATTTATGAGTTAGTAAAATTTACTGGATTGTTTTTTTTTTTCTTAATCAGAAGTAAATGCTGAAATCATCAAACATTTTCAGGATCTACTGAAATTAATATATTTTTCTCAATTGAATTTTGATGAGATTAATCATATTTGATTATTTTAAAATTACAAACCATAATTGCATTTTGCATTCCTAGAATAAATCCTACTTGGCCTTACAGATAATTTTTGATTAACAAAGATATCTATTTAGTTGATATTGTTGCACTGGTATTCCCAAATAATATTGATCTTTGGGGATTTTTGTGTGCATTATATTTGCAACTTTTGAAAACAGGTATATGTAATTGTCATAATGTTAATAGGGAAATATTGTATCTTTTCCTTTGTTCTGATATGTCACAATATTTATCTGTTCTTGAGGACTAAATTACTACATCCAATAAACTATCCCAGCTCGTGGTCTTTTTCTAAATCTTTGATAAAATTACTTTAACCCACTCATATTTTATCTTTTTTTTAATCAAAGTGAACTTTACTTATTAGTAGAAAACCATCAATTTCATTTAAAAACTCACACATTTATTAATGTAATTGAATTCTCTTATAATCTAAAAACTGTTACTCTATTTCTAAGGTTATTTTCCATTTCTTATTCTTAATATTGTATATTTTTGTTTTCTCTATTTCTTTATTAGATTTTCCAACAATTTATCTCCACTTTTTAACTTTTCAAAGGACAAATTGGATATATTTACTAATTTTACAATGTTTAAATTAATTTCTGCTTTTAATTCTATTTCATCTTTTCAGGGTCCATTTGCTTTCTAGTTAATTTGAAAACCCAGTTGATTTATTTTAATTATTTCTTATGGTATAATAATAAGTCTTAATTCTCCCCTTCAAAAAATTTTAACCTGCACATACTGTGTTTTGTTATGTTTATTGTCAGCGGAAATCTGTTTTTTTTCCAAATTCCTTTATTTATGGCTTTATTGGGATATAATTAATAGTTAACATTGTGTAAGGTATACAATGTGATGATTAGATACGTGAATATATTGTGAAATGATTACCACATTAAGGTTAGTTAACATCCTTTACCTCACATAATTACCTTGTATGTATGTATGTGTGTGTGGTAAAGATATTTAAAATCTACTCTTTGCAACTTTCAAGTATTTAATACAATATTATTAACTACAGTCGCCATGCTGTACATTATATCCCATTATTTGTCTTATAACTGGAAGTTTGTACCCTTTAACCCACACATCTCCATTTCCCCCAACTCCCAGGCCCTGGCCACCAGGAGTCCATGCTCTGTTTCCATGAGTTTGGCTCTTTTAGACTCTACACGGAAGTGAGATCATATAGTATTTGTCTTTGTCTGTCTGACTTATTTTACATAGTTTAATGCCCTCAAGATCCATCCACATTGTTGTTGCAAATGGTAGCATTACCTCCTTTGTTATGGCTGAATAATATTTCTCTCTGTGTGTGTGTGTGTGTGTGACATTTTCTTTACCATTCATCCACTGATGGACATTTAGATTGTTTCCATATCTTAGCTATGGTGAATAACGGCACAATGAACACGGGAGAGTAGAGAGCTCTTAACCCCACCTCAAAGGTATTAAGTGTGTAGCAGTAAAAGGGTGTGGTAGATATGATCTGATTTATCTTAGTAAATATGGTAAAAAAAAAAAAGATCATAAAAAAGAGTAACAGTAGGGAAAGATGAACTATTACCCATTCCAGAGCTCAGGCTCTGGGCATTTTTCCTCGTGTCTTTGTTCTTAGACAATACAAGGCCCTTCCTCTTCCAGCTGAGATCTTGACCTGGCCTTTTTTCCTGACACCAAAAAGGAATCTGAAAAACAAATCCAGAGTCTGACTCTTCCAATCAAGAATCTCTCTCCATGACCACAGCTGGGGATTCATTTCTATATCTATGGCTAGAGGAAACTGGACAAGAGTTGAGGAGTTTATCCTCATGAGCTTCTCTTCCCTACCTGCAGAAATACAGTCATTACTCTTCCTGACATTTCTAATCATCTACCTGGTCACCCTGATGGGAAACAGCCTCATCATTCTGCTTACTTTGGCTGACCCCATGCTGCACAGTCCCATGTACTTCTTCCTCAGGAACTTGTCCTTCTTGGAGATTGGCTTCAACCTAGTCATTGTGCCCAAAATGCTGGGGACCCTGCTGGCCTGGGACACAACCATCTCCTTCCTTGGCTGTGCCACACAGATGTATTTCTTCTTCTTCTTTGGAGGTGCTGAATGCTTCCTCCTGGCCACCATGGCATATGACCGCTATGTAGCCACCTGCAGTCCCTTGCACTACACAGTCATCATGAACCAAAGGACACGTGCCAAACTGGCTATTGCCTCCTGGTTTCCAGGCTTTCCCGTAGCTACTGTGCAGACCACGTGGCTCTTCAGCTTTCCGTTCTGTGGCACCAACAAGGTGAATCACTTCTTCTGTGACAGCCCACCTGTGCTGAGGCTGGTCTGTGCAGACACATCACTGTTTGAGATCTATGCGATTGTTGGAACCATTCTTGTTGTCATGATGCCCTGTTTGCTGATCCTGTGTTCCTACACTTGCATTGCTGCTGCCATCCTTAAGATTCCATCAGCTACAGGGAAGCATAAAGCCTTCTCTACCTGCTCCTCCCACCTCCTTGTTGTCTCTCTGTTCTATGTATCTTCAAGCCTCACCTACTTCCGGCCTAAATCCAATAATTCTCCTGAGAGCAAAAAGCTGCTGTCATTATCCTACACTGTTGTGACTCCCATGCTGAACCCCATCATCTATAGCCTAAGAAATAATGAGGTGAAGAATGCCTTTGGTCAGACCTTCCACAAGGCTTTAGACCTTAGAAATTGCATTCCATAGACATTAAGAAGAGTAAAGTGTACTGAATGGGGAGCAATTAGTTTCCTATTTAGCCTTCCTCTGCCTCTCTTCCCATCTCTGAGCAGATGTAACCCAGCTGCTGAAATGACTTTTGGGAAGCTCAGTGCAGGGAAAAGAGCACAGAAGTAGATTAGACCTATTGCTACCACCTGGAAAACTTCTCTGCTCATTGTAGGCTCACATTATTTTTCTTATTGGTACCCTGGCATTTTGACAATTCTACGACCTATCCATTCCAGGTATTCACTCTGTTCATGTCTGCCAATGTGACAAACACTGGGACAATATGAAACTACTTGTACGATGAACTTGGAGACACAAAAGTCATCTTGGCACTTAATCCTGTTTTGGATAAATCTAACTTCATTCAACTGGTAAAAAGCCTATAATCCCTGTTTACATAATTTATTCATTTCATTTTTGTATGCTCCTGAGGCAGTACTGGCTCTTAAGTTAGTTGGTATTTAACATGGATGAAGGAAATTGGAGCAGTAATCTCCATGCATATTCCTTTATAACCCCAAGAGCCTTAATCAATTCCTTTGTCAGGCTATTTTTCCCAGGTAATATTGTATTACAAAAAATTATACTCAATATTATCAACTCATCACCAGTAAAGACTTTCCTTGTTTGGCTAACAAATATGCCACTTAGAAACTTACTTTGCTGGCAGCTTCATTATCATTTTTAATTTTTGTGAAGAAATTTACTTGAGTTATTCCATTTAAAATTTTCAGATTTCTCTGTTGTTTTCTATGAGTTGGAAATAATTTCAATAAGTATTTAACCTAGAGATGTCTACATATGCTCTATTCTTTAGTATTGAGTATCATTAGATAATAAACACAATGATTTACCATCTAATTCGATAACAGAATAATCTACACTCCACTGTACTGTTTTTAAGTATTTATTTTCCTTCCAGTTAGTTAACATGTAGTGGTATATTTAGTTTCAGGTGTACAATATAGCGATTCAACAATTCCATACATCACCTGGTGCTCATCACAACAAATGTGCTTCTTAATCCCCATCACCTGTTTAACCCATCACTCTCTCTCCCTCCTCTCTGGAAACCATCAATTTGTTCCCTATAATTAAAAGTCTGTTTCTTAGTTTGGGTATCTTTCTCTTTTTTCCCCTTTGCCCATTTTTGTTTCTTAAATTCAACATATGGGTGAAATCATATGGTATTTGTCTATCTGACTGACTTTTTAACTTAGCATTATATTCTCTAGCTCCATCCATGTCATTGCAAATGGCAAGATTTCCTTCTTTTTTATGGCTTAATAATATTCCACTATATATATATATATATATATATATATATATATATATATATCAATTGATGGACACTTGGACTGCTTCCATAATTTGGTTATTGTAAATAATGCTGCTGTAAATGTAGGGGTACATATATCCATATGAATTAGTGTTTTTGTATTCTTTGGGTAAATACTCGGTAACACTCCACTCTACTTTAAAATGTGACATTTGAGGGGCGCCTGGGTGGCTCAGTCAGTTAAGTGACCGATTCTTGGTTTCAGATCAAGTCACGGTCTCAGGGTTGTGAGATGAAGCCTCATGTCAGGCTCCACACTCAACACAGAGTCGCTTGAGATTCTCTCTCTCCATCTCCCTCTCCCCTCCCCCTTCTCGTGTGCATGCTCTAAATAAATAAATAAATAAATAATAAAATCTTTAACAAAAAAAAAGGATTCTCTCTTTCCCTCTCCCTCCACCCCTGCCCCCTGATTGCACGCTTGCTCTCTCTTTTAAAAAAATTAATAAAATAAATAAAATAAAATGTGATGCACCTGGGTGGCTCAATTGGTTGGACATTGACTCTTGATTTTGAGTTAGGTCATGATCTCAGGGTCATGAGATTGAACCCCCCATCAGGCTCCATGCTCAACGTAGAGCTTGTTTGAGATTCTCTCTCTCCTTCTGCCTCTACTCCTCCCCCTGCTTGTACTGTGTCAAAATAAATAAATAAAATCTTTAAAAAATAAAATAAAATAAAATAAAATGTGACGTTTGAAGTTTAGGTCCTTTTCTCATTTTGACATGATAAGCCTACACTGGTAATAAAATAAGTAAATAAAATGTTGATGTGCAGAGATACCCATGGCACTCCAATTGCTGTCAAGTAATAACTGCATCACTCTAACATTTTTTAACTTAATATTTATTCTTAGCAGCAGGCAAGGCCATGATCACACTGATCATGAGTTTCACGTCTACAATGTAATGACTCAATATATGTATACATTGCAAAATAATTACCACAATAACTTCAGTTACCTTCCATTACCTCACATAGTTAAATTTTTTTTTCTTGGGCACCACTGTGATTTTTAATACCCCAAGTAGCAGATGAAAATACCACTATGTATGAGTTCTACACAGCTGCTTAGCTTTGCTGTTGTGGTACGAAAGCAGCCATAATATATAAATGAATTTGCATTGCTGTATTTCAATAAAACATTTCTGGATATTGGAATTTGAATTTCATATATTTTTCATGTGTCAAATATTCTTCTGATTTTTTTCTAACCATTTAAAAATGTAAAAATCATTCTTAACTCATGAGCTATATAAAGATCAGTGGAGGGTAGGATTTGGCCTATAGGCTATAGTTTGCCAACATCTGGGTAAAAGCATGAACTCTGAAACCAAAATGCCTGGGTTTTATGCTGGTTCTGTCACTTGATAGCTTACTGGTATAAGCAGGTTATTTTGCACCTCTGTGCTTCAGTTTTTTCTTCTATAAAGTGAAGATAAGCATAGCACTGATTTCTCCTTTTTCATCTAGGCTGAGAGGATTAAATGAGTTAATATATGTAAATCGCGAAGGAACAGTACTGGGCATACAGTAATTTCTATAGAAAGGTTAGCCGTTATAATGATCTGATTACTGGGCAGGGTAGTGATGATGATGGTGAGAATAATAGACATTATAACATGAAGGGAAAATTGGAGAAAGATGAGGGTGAAGGTGTTGGTAGGAATCAATTCTTGAAAGGCTTTCCATGCCAAAGAGTTTGAACACTATTTTGTGCACAATATAGATCAGTTGAATGGTTTTCAGCATGAAGAGACAATCAACTCTGTATTTTGGAAATGTTAGTTGGCGATGGTAAGAAAAATGTGTGGTAAAGGAACACAACCTATGAAAGAGACACCAGTCAAAAGACCTTTGTAATTGGGCAGTTAAGAGATTATTAGACCAAAATTCAGTGCAAGGAAAACCACTTCTTAATCTCAGAATTTGAAGTCCTCTATCAAAATGGGTCAGCAGAGTAGGCATTCAGCAGAGCTGACAGATCAGAATAAAATCACTGCCGCCCTGGACTGCATCCACTGTCCTGTTAGCCTGCAGGCCAGCAGGGATTTGAGCTTCAAAGCTGGCCTGCTTGCCAGGATGAGTCATTGGGAGGTGTGGCTCTGCAGCCTGAGTTCATTAGCCCTCTCCCCAGATCTGATCCTACCTATTCACCTAAGCTTTCCCTTCAGGCGCCAGGATAGGCCACTGGGAGCCTCAGTCAGCTGTACTCCCTGAGCAGCAGTGTGCCTCATTAACAACTTTTTAATGAGGTCACAGGCTGTGACTGCTCATTAATAGGCTGGTTAGTCTGCAACCCCAGGGATGGAGGAGAATGAGGATAGAAGCCAGTGAGAACAGAGCTCAGGCTGCATCAGAACTGTGTCAGAGGGAGAGAGAACAATCCCCTGTTAGCAGAGACTCCTAGGCATTCACTCTCAGGTCCCCAGGCTCTCTTCTGACCCTCAGAGACTGATTCTGCCGGTAGAGGTCTGGAGGGACCAAGGCCTTAGAGGGGAGCAGTGATCCCACACTCGGGCCAGAGATTCTTGAGGAAATCAAACGCTCTTCAGGTTTTCTTTGATGCTTGCGTAAATGGGATATTGCACTTGGAACTTTTTGTCCCCTTGCTTTCCATAACCATAAATTTCCTTGCTATTCCCCCACACACATCCAAGTGCAGATTCTTTTGTATTATTTCTCAAGTCTTTTTGAACTATACTTATCGTGGGAGTTTAGAGGCTGGCCCTCATCTTCTGTCTTCCTTGTGTACTATCTCTTAGAGATCCCATCCATTGCCAGGGTTTCAACAAATCCTGTGGAGATGAAGCCTGCTTGTGGAGATGAAACTTGGGTATTGGCTTATATCTCTCATCAGGATTACTGGTAGAGCCTCCTAACTGATCTCCCAGCCACCAGTCATATTGCAGACTTACATGTGCCTCTCATTCTAATTCATCCTCCTTACCATCTCGAGTTCTAAGTGTGCGTGTGAAAATCTGTCATTTTCATACTTAAAATCCCAACAATTCACCCTCATCTTCAGGATGAAATTAATGTTCATATATTATACAAAACCCCCTCTATTTCAGTTCTATGTAGTTCAGCTCTGGTTTATTTTTCCAATTTTGGTTCTTACCATTCCTCAACCATATAGTTGAATAGATAGCCAACTATTGCCCTCGGGAACTATTTTCTTTCCCCCTACACCATACATCTCTACTTTCTCTAAATATAGTCTTTTTTATTCCCTTCAACAATTTGCATTCTGAAAAACCTTAGTTCAAATTTCGTGTCTGCTATTTACCAGCTATGTATGTTTATGCAAAGTACTCTAAATTTCTAGCCCTAGGTTTCCTCATCTGTGAATGAGGTGATAATACCTACCTCATGGAGTTGATATAAAGATGAAAATGAAGGGGCGCCTGGGTGGCTCAGTCGTTAAGCGTCTGCCTTCGGCTCAAGTCATGATCCCAGGGTCCTGGAATCAAGCCCCACATTGGGCTCCCTGCTCAGCGGGAAGCCTGCTTCTCCCTCTCCCACTCCCCCTGCTTGTGTTCCCTCTCTCGTTGTGTCTCTCTCTGTCAAATAAATAAAATCTTTTTAAAAAAAGGATGAAAATGAGAACAGTGGAACCTCCTGTGAAGGTGTTAACACCAATCATCCTGTGGCAGTGGGGGCGCCATGCAGGGAACCACTTCCACTTATATAACTTTATGAGTCTAATCTTTAGTATTTCTTGGAACTTAAAGTAGGATATCAATTATTAAGAATTCTCAATTAGATTGCCACTAATTGTAACATAGATAAATTACTAGGTTCCCTCCTTTTCCCAGAGAGCAGGGTAAAGAAAGGAATAACATGTATTTACTGTCAAATATGAGTTACTTATTTATAAATAAAATATCATTCACTCTTCACAGGTATTATCAGGATGTATAGAATAGCACAAAGGTACAACTGATAAGTGTCAGAGCTTATGTTTGAATCCAGGTCTACCTGAACCCAAAATGTCATGTTCTTTTATAGGCACATAGCATATGCTTTCTCCAAAATATAAAGGCAGACACTGTAAAGAAGTTAGAAGGAAAAGAAAAGAATAATATGTAACATGGAAAGCCAAGAGGCTTCAGGAAGATCATAAGAGAAAAAAAAAAGTCTTCAAGGAAAGGTAGATATTATTATTAAATCTTTATATCTCTACTCATTTTCTCTGTCTACAATTCCTGCTCCTCAGCCCGTTTCCCATACCAAGTTAACTTCTGTGTATCATTTAAGATTCAACTTGAAGGGGCGCCTGGGTGGCTCAGATGGTTAAGCATCTGCCTTCGGCTCAGGTCATGATCCCAGGGTCCTGGGATCAAGCCCCTCATCGGGCTCCTGGCTCAGTGAGGAGCCTGCTTCTCCCTCTCCGTCTGCCTCTCCCCCCTGCTCATGCCCTCTCTTTCTGTCTGTATCTCTGTGTCTCAAATGAATAAATAAAATCTTAAAAAAAAAAAAAAGATTCAACTTGAACTTTTTCTCTTCTATGAGTCTCTCCCTGATTCCTATAGGCAAATCTGAGTTCACTCCCCTTTGTACATGTATGGTGTCTTGCACATATCACTGTTAAGCATTAAAGGCATTGCAATTGTATTTTCCACAGTAAAGAGAGTTTATCATTCATGTTTGTATTTCTGATGCCTAATTCAGTGCCTGGTGTACAAGTAAGTGCAAAATAAATGAATAAATGAATGGATAACCCTAAATTATTTCCTTAACCCTCACCTCTCACTGAAATGTGAGTTCCATATTTCCAACTGATTCTAAGACATTTCTGCTTATTTGTCAAGGCATATGTCTAGCACTGTGCTTCCAGACAAACTTACTCTCCCAATCTCCAAACTTGAAAAAAAAATTCCTGTTACTTCTTTTTTTTTCCCTCTTCAGATCTTTTTTTTTATGTTCAGTTAGCCACTGTATAGTATACCATTAGTTTTTTTAATTTTTTTATTGTTATGTTAATCCCCATACATTACATCATTAGTTTTAGATGTAGTGTTCCATGATTCATTGTGCATAACACCCAGTGCTCCATGCAGAACATGTCCTCCTCAATACCCATCACCAGGCTAACCCATCCTCCCACCCCCCTCCCCTCTAGAACCCTCAGTTTGTTTTTCAGAGTCCATTGTCTTTCACGGTTCGTCTACCCCTCCGATTCCCCCCCTTCATTCTTCCCCTCCTGCTACATTCTTCTTCTTTTTTTTCCTTAACATATATTGCATTATTTGTTTCAGAGGTACAGATCTGAGATTCAACAGTCTTGCACAATTCACAGCGCTTACCGGAGCACATACCCTCCCCAGTGTGTATCACCCAGTCACCCCATCCCTCCCACCCCACCCCCCACTCCAGCAACCCTCAGTTTGTTTCCTGAGATTAAGAATTCCTCATATCAGTGAGGTCATATGATACATGTCTTTCTCTGATTGACTTATTTCACTCAGCATAATACCCTCCAGTTCCATCCACGTCGTTGCAAATGGCAAGATCTCATTCCTTTTGATGGCTGCATAATATTCCATTGAGTATACCATTAGTTTTTAATGTAGTGTTCAATGATTCATTAGTTGCATATAATACCCAGTGCACAATGCGTGCCCTCCTTAATACCCATCACCCTGATCCCCCATCACCCCAACACCGTCCCCTCTGAACTCCTCAGTTTCTTTCCCGGGGTCCATAGTTTCTCATGGTTCCTCTCCCTCTCTGATTTCTCCCCCTTCAGATTTCCCTCCCTTCCCCTATGATCCTTAGTATGTACCACATATGAGTGAAACCATATGATAATTGTCTTTCTCTGCTTGACTTACTTCACTTAGCATAATCCCCTCCAGTTCCATCCATGTCAATGCAAATAGTGGGTATTCATCCTTTATGATGGCTGAATAATATTCCAACTTCTTTTTTTTTAACCCCACCATTCATTGACATAGTCTTTCATTTAACCAGTGAATATTTACATACTGAATCTTGAGAGTATAAGAATGAACAAGGTGCTGCCCTCAGGGAGTTCTTGGCAACTACACAATACAGTTACATAGAAGTAGACAAGTACACAAACAGCTGTAGAACAAAAAGACAGCCATGCAAAGTGCTGTACTATGTCATAATTCTTCACTTTGATAAATGCTATCATAGAAATGTTCCACCAGTCTCCTAATCCTACTCATTCTTTCTTGGCAAAATTCTTACTCAAACTTTGGCTCAATTCCCATATTCACCGGCCCTGCCATTACACACCACAAGCCAGGCCCTGAATTCTAAACTATTATTATAAGAGCCTCCTCACTGTTCTCATTGCTCCCCTGCTCACTTCCCAATCCTCCTTTACACTCACTGCTAAGTACAGGATGTACAAGGATGAGCAAAACAGAGTCCTTGCCCTTGGGGACATTGTAGTCCAATGGAGATGAGAGATATTAAACAAAGAATTGCACAAATAAATATATAATTACAAATCGATATCATTGCTATGAAGGAAAAGAACATAGTACTCTGAGAAAGAATTAAAGGAGGGACTAACATAACATAATAAAAAAAATAAAAAAATAAAAAAATAGGTGTATCAAATTAAAAAAAATAAAATTAAAAATTAAAAAAAAAAAGGAGGGATTCCTAATTTGCATTTAGATCAGAGAAGACCTCAACAAGAAAGTAACTTTTTAAAAGTTTTTATGTTAATTTCAGTTAGTTAATATATAGTGTAATATTAGATTTTGGTGTGCAGTATAGTAAGTCAACACCTCCATACAACACCCAGTGCTCATCACAAATGCACTCTTTAATCCCCATCACCTATTTAACACATCCTCTCTCTCCCTTCCCTCTGGTAACCATTGATGTGTTCTCTATAGTTAAAAGTCTGTTTCTTCATTGGCCTCTCTCCCTTTTTTTCCCCTTTGCTCATTTGTTTCTTAAATCCCACATGTGAGTGAAATCGTATGGTATTTGTCTTTCTCTGACAGACTTATTCTGCTGAGAATGATACTCTCTAGCTCCATCTATGTCATTGCAAATGGCAAGATTTCATTCTTTTTATAGCTAAGTAATATTCCATTGTATATATATATTTTTTCCTCAGATCTAGGATTAGGGTTCAATTTAGGGCTAGAATAAGGGTTAGGGTTAGGGTTATTACCAGTGTGAGGGTATGCGTCTATTATCCTGCAGTTCAGAGACCTCTCCAGAGGGATATGTTTAGGGTGAGTGTTATGGTCAAGGTGAGGGATTAGGGTTAAGGGTTAGTGGCTACCCATTAGTGGTTAGCAGTTAGGGTTTGGGTTAAGATAAGGTTTTGAATTAGAAGAATACTCTCTACTTCCATCCATGTTATCACACACGGCAAGACTTCTTTCTTCTCGAGGAAGTAACATTTAAACTGGTATCAGAAGAGTGTGTAGGAGTTAACCAAGTAAAAATAAAGAGGAATAATATACAAAGCAAAGAGATTTGTATATACAAAGATCTAAGTTAGTAATTGCAGAAATGGTGTTGGTGGCAGTATTAGTAGTGATGTTGGTCATCATATAGTCAACTGAAATGCTCCTTCCCTCTTTGATGGCAACTTTCAAGTCCCAGGTCAAATAGCATCTTAATGGAACCTTACCATATATGACATTTGTCAGGACCTAGCATGTTTTCTATACTTTATCTCATTTCCTCCTTGAGATGTCTTTACTGGGCATCTTATACATATGAAACTGAGACATGGAATAATTTTTTCCAGGTCACAAGGTTATTAATCAGTGGAGGAAACCAGAATGTTAGTTTTTTGTTTCAAATATCTCTTTTCTATCAACAAAAACAAAAACAAAAACCCCACAAATACTTGCACAGGATAAAAATTCAGCCAGATTCCTTCCTTTTGGAGGTGGAGATAAATTTCCCTTCCTTACATGTGGGTTGGACTTAGCAACTCACTTCTAAGGAATAGAATGTGGAAAGGGGGTAGTGATAAGTCATGTTTATATTGTGCACATTCCAATGTGATGTGATGAGAAGGGCACTTACTTTGTGGTATTATTCCCCCCTTTCTAAACCAAACGAAACCAAACCAAACCAGACCAAATCAAACTAATAAACCAGACTAAATCAAACCAAACCAAAAAAACAAAAAACAAAAAACCCATCTCATCATGAAAAACCAAGAGACAAGAATATCACGGATTGGAGAAAAGTAAGGATATATGAAAACTAAATGCAATGTAGTGCCCTGTAATGAATCCTGGTAAAGAAAGGAAACATTTGTGGGAAACTGATCAAATTCAAATAAGGCCTGCAGTCTACTTAATAGTATTGTACTAATGTTAATTTTTTAAGTTCTGAGAAATGAACTTTAAGATGTTAAAACTAGGGAAACCCGTACAGAGTATAAAAAGGACTTCTTACTCTATCTTTGCAACTCTTTAAGTCAAAAATTCAACCAGTATAAAATTATATACAATGAAAAGTAGATATCTGTCTCAATACTGACCTCTGGTACCCTATTTCCCTGCTGAGAGGCAACTACTAACAATTATCTATATATCTTTATAGAAAATTTCTATAATAAACTTTATTTATATATTTGAAATTTTCTTTTTATAAAATATATGCAGTTGTATGATGTGTATATGATATTCTTCATGTTGATTTTTTAAATAAACTTTAAAAATTGCTAAGCGCCAGACTGGCTGGCTGTCTGTAGAGCCTGCTACTCTTGATCTCAAGGTTGTGGATTTGAGTCCCAAGCTGGGTGTAGAGGTTGGGTGTAAAATAAATAAATTTGGGGGCGCCTGGGTGGCTCAGTCGTTAAGCGTCTGCCTTCGGCTCAGGTCATGATCCCAGGGTCCTGGGATCGAGCCCCGCATCGGGCTCCCTGCTCTGCGGGAACCCTGCTTCTCCCTCTCCCACTCCCCCTGCTTGTGTTCCCTTTCTTGCTGTGTCTCTCTCTCTCTCTCTGTCAAATAAACAAATAAAATCTTTAAAAATAAATAAATAAAAATAAAAATAAATAAATTTTTAAAAATTGCTAAGCATCACAAACCAGACAGATCCAGTTCTAGAATTAAATTTAGGTCACTCTGACTTCAAATTTAGTGCTTTATTCTACAAAATGCTACTTCCCCTTAGCCAAGAGGGTTTTTGTTTTTGTTTTTGTTTTCTTTTCTTTTCTTGAAATTCATCCTATTGTCATCTGAAATTCATTGTGGTCTTAAAGGACAATAGATTCAAGAAAGGTCAGGCACCATTGAGGAAGGGAAGAAAGAGGAGCTAAGGTAAGCCCAATAACACCTGGGGGAAAATACAAGTGCCAGCCCTTTAGCTCGCTCTGAGGACAAAAGAGGCATAGCTGGGAATAACTCTCCTAAGTCAGGACTGGGAGCATGGCCAGCCCATGTAGTGTGCTCACTCATGCCTGACAAAGGAGGCAGCAGGGACCTGGCTTTGGTCCAGCCACTAATGGCTCATGCAGGATAGAAAGTAAGACTTTCTGGTTCCTCTTTTGGTTCTTCTGACAACAGAGCCAGAGCTCTTCAAACACTCAAGGGCAAGCATGAAGTATGGGTGTCAGGCAGAGCTGAGCAAGGCAGATTTCCCTGCTGGGCACAGGTAAGGTTTCTGTTAATGGCCAGATTAGCCAAGGGCTCCTCTCCAAGTTCCAGTGCTCAACTGGACGAGGTTTGGCAGGATTTGGAGGGACACCCCATTCTATTCCTGTGTGCACACTGGGAAGATCTCATCAGTTCCTCTCTTGCTATGTCATAAGTGAGATCTGAGACCACAAAAAGATTGAGATTTCTAGTTTTTTTTTTTTTCCCCAGTTCTATCCTCTAAAGCTTTCTGACCCAGACCTGCAGCCTCCACAGGACATATACTTCCTCCAAGTTCAACTTTCCTCTAATTAACTCAGGGAAGACTTGCCTCAATGGAACATTCACGAAGGAGAGCACATCAGAGTACACTACTTCTTTAGGACAACTTTATGGGTGCAGAAGGCCTAGAAGAGTGGGTTCCTATTCCTGGGGCAGTCAGTCAAATGATTAGCAGAGAAACGTTCTGCAGAAGTTCTGGAGGGACTAGGTGGGAAGGGCCTGTGGGCTGGCCATGAGCCACCAGGTTCTGTGATGCCTCCCACTCTTGAGCCAGGGTGCCATCTCTTCTTCCCCAGTAGTTTCCAGAAGTTCTATGGGAATCCAACAGGCCATTCCATCTCTCCTCCCTCTACCTTTCCAATCCTCTTCACCAGCACCAAACACTACACTTTGTCCTGAAATGGAGCTTCTCATGAAAGTGGAGTTCTGACTAAAGGGAGAGCAGTCATTGAGAAAAGTAAGAATTCCAATGATGAATGGAAACTCTGGGGAGAATGAACTGTGTCAAGTTCATGTTTTCATTCATCCAGTCATCCTAAAGACCATATTAATAGCTTATCTGACTAGACACTGGACTTCCTCCTGTAACGATGACTGAGACAGTTAATTTTCTGAAGGAGCTTACAGATCTAGATGTAAATAGGCAATTATAATATCTGAATACTTGAAATATTTTTAAAGGGTATAGGAAAGTAGAGAAGATGACTAGTCCCTTTGGAAGCACCACACAAAGACAGAGCTGAATTTGAAAATCAGAAGGAAGGTTAGCCAGGTGGAGAAGGGAGTATGTGTAGGCAGAAATGATGTCACATGCAAAGGCACAGAAACAAAGGAAACTGACCTGTCAAATAAATGGTAAGAAGCTCAACAGTGAAGCAGAGGAAGGACCAAAGGTGACACTTAAAGTTTAGGTTATGTTCATTTTGTATGCTTTGTTGAAAACCTCATAATTGCTCTTATTGTAAATTTTTCTGATTGTGGCTCTGTCACTTAATTTCCATGCAATTACAAAGTTTCTTAACTACAAAATTATTTATCTGCTTTAAATTTTTTTACTCATCTCTGATATAGAAAGGATAATGATTGCATTTAAATCATAGCTGTAAGAAGAAAATGAGAGAATGAATGTAAAGCACAAAGCATAAGTCTATTAGATACTCAGAATTGCTGGCTTGGTCATCATATGATTATAAACACTTTCATTCATAAGGTTTTTATTGCTATTATATAACAAAGGTAGCTCACTGTAGAAAATTTAGAAATATAGGAAATAAAAATAAGAAAATAAATCTCCACTTTTTACCAGTTGAAGTAGACCACTTTTAAATTTTGCGTATACCCTTTCAGCCTCTTTCTGTAAGCATATATTTACAAAATTAGAAATTAATCATATGTGTGCAGGGTTGGCATCTTATTTTTTCATTTAATATTATATGGTGATTATTGCACTACAGCATTAAATGTTCTTCAAAATCACTTAAATGATTGCATGATATTTCCTTAAATTCATGCTTTATAATTGAACCATTCATTCATTTATCTATTAATGATTATTTTCAAGTTATCACTAATGGTTGGCACTGAACAAACTTACATGTAAAATCATTGCCTCCATCTCTTCTACAAGAGACGTTCTTGCATCAAAATGTATGAACAGTAAAGAATCCTCACACAAATGTGCCAAATTGATTTTTAGAGAGATTATACTAATTTACACAGCCCTAAACAAAATAATATATTGCTTACTACACCACCCCTAACACTGAATATTTTTCAATTTTTCAAGTTTTATGAAGAAACTGAATTTCTATGTTAATTTTTAATTTTATTACTAGCAAACTAGAACAATTTTTATATGCTTACTGGCCATTGGCACTTTCTGGTGGAATAAAATTTTGCATCTTCTATTTCTCTTTTGGGGAGATCATGTCTTTTAAAAAATTATTTATATGACTCATTACTTATCAGATAGACAAATGCTTTTTATTTGTTGCCATTATTGCAAATATTTTTCCTGTTTGTCATTTATCTTTCCCTTTTACTTATGGGTTTTTTTGTGTTGTAAGTATTTTATTCCTTATTATGTCCAAGTATTTGTTCTTCAAATAAAAACCAATATATTTCACTGTAGATAGTACAAAAAATATAAAATGCAAAGAAGAAACTTAAAGCGCTTGTAATTATATCACTAAGATATTAACAAAGGAATAGAACTGAAGGTTTCTATATGTATATTTATGCATGCATGTATGCATATATATAAATTTTCATTTCGAAATAAATGTCTTACATTGAACCTACTATTTTGTAGCCTAACTTACCAACTTTGCAAAACATATTAAATATTTTCCCATGTTATTTGATATTCTTACAACATACTTTAAAATTAGTTCATACCATATGATTTCACTCATACGTGGAATTTAAGAAACAAAACAGATGAACATAGGGGAAGGGAAGGAAAAAGAAAATAAGATGAAAATTGAGAGGGAGGTGAACCATAAGAGATTCTGAACTCTAGGAAACAAACAGGGTTGCTGGAGGGGAGGTGGGTGAGGGGAAGGGATAATTGGGTGATGGGCATTAAGTACGGCACTTGATGTAATGAGCACTGGGTGTTATATGCAACTGATGAATCACTAAATTCTACCTCTGAAACTAATAAAAAAAGTTACTTCATAGCATTCCATAGTACAGATGTAGTACAATTTATTTCACTGATCTATTTTTACATATTTAGACTATCCTTTATTGTTTGTTTCAGTTATTCTATTGTAAATAGAGTTGAGAGGAGAATTCTACTAGATAAAATTTACACATAATCTTAATCTAAAGTTGTAGACATGGGGGCGTCTGGGTGGCTCAGCCATTAAGCGTCTGCCTTCGGCTCAGGTCATGATCCTAGAGTCCTGGGATCAAGCCCCGCATCGGGCTCCCTGCTCGCAGGAAGCCTGCTTCTCCCTCTCCCACTCCCCCTGCTTGTGTTCCCTCTCTTGCTGTCTCTCTCTCTGTCAAATAAATAAATAAAATCTTTAAAAATAAATAAATAAATAAATAAATAAAGTTGTAGATATGTAATTGCTAGTTCAAAGAGTCTCTGATACATACTGTGAAATCCACATATCATTTGGACCTACAGTGTTCAAATGTCTATATTCTTTCACTTTTACCCCAAATAAATAATTAATATTTTAAATTTTTGAGAAAGATAATCTCTGTTTTAAAAAAATTGCATTTGATTTCTGATGACTTTGAACATTTTTCATGTTTTTTTGGCATTTGATTTCTGATTATGTGAATTGAATGATTATAGCTTTACCTAATTTTCTCTTGGATAAACTGCAACGATCTCTTGAAATTTATCTCATATATATTTTCTCTATTTGGAATTTATCTTTAATTTCTATGTTAGGCTTTTAATGTTCAAACATTTAATTTTATATGTTCAAATCAATGAATCTTATCTTTTTTAGATTCTGCTTTAGAGTTTATGCTGAGAAAGACCTTCAGAAAGCTAATGTAAATATTAACTTACATTTCTTTTCAAATTCAACTACGGCTTCCTATTTACACTTAAATCATCCATATTTGATGTATTTTGGTGTATTGTTTAAGGTGAGACTGTAACATTTATCTTCCCTTCAAGTTGCCCAAAGCTGTTTATTGAATTTGTCTTATATATGCACTGCTGCTGGGAGTCATTCTGTTTCAATTATTTGCCTAAAGTACAATTCTTCAAAGCATGAACAAATAAACATAACAAAACATTTTAATATTAAGAGAGAATATAATAAAACATTGTGAAATAGTATTATAATATGTTTTAATATCTTTTTTTAAGATTTTTAAATTTATTTATTTGACAGAGAGAGACACAGCGAGAGAGGGAACACAAGCAGGGGGAGCGGGAGAGGGAAAAGCAGAATCCCCCAGACTCCAATTTCATGAATATTGGAAAACCACTTATTTGATATATCAATCTTGAAACTGGCCAACCAATTGTATTTCTTAATATTGATAGTTTTTCATCTTCCTCTAATAATAACGTTATCTTTTTCTTTCTAATATTTACTTCTTATTTATTTTCCTGGTCTAATTGCACTGGCCAAAATCTCCAAAACTTTTTGTGAAACTAAGTTGGGAGTCTCCAGAAGGACTTCAGGAGATCTCAGACTTCCTCCAAAATACATATAATATTATATATTTTTTTGAAGGAGAGAGATTCCATAGTTTTTGTCAGATTCTCAGAAGATTGCATGATCCCCCGAATTTAAGAATCTCTGCTCTAATGTTTTACTTGTAAGTTGGCTGTTATTTTTACAGATATTTAAATTATATTGAGAAAGTAGTCTGGGTTAAATGAGGTAAAATGAAATCCCAATGGACTTACTACCATGACCTTCCTTGGGTTCTGAGATACCTAGCTCCTCTGACTTCTGTCCATCTTTCAGAATCTTCTTATGCTCCTTTCACATATAATGTCTAGGGGTTTTAGTTTTAGTTATGCTCCTTTCACATATAATGTCTAGAAAGAATAAGGAAAAGCATATCTCTCCCATTTTCCTAGAAACAGAGTTCTCTGATTTTTTTCTTTTTTTTTTGCCTTTGCAGTTGGGCTAAAGTTTTTGTTTGGTTGTGGTTTATAGGGGTCTTTAAAATTAATTTTGTTTTATTTTTATCATTTTCTAGTCCAGTTACTTAACAGAATTTTTCCCTATCTTCAAATTTAAAAAAAAATTTTCACTAATAATAAAGAAATGTTTGTGTAAACCTTTTAAAATTTATTTTGTTTTGAACCTAGAGATTCTTTCAGTTAAAAGTCATGCCTTCCTTTAGCTCAGAGATGTTTGTTCTTCCCCTGGTACTTCTTTGAGTATTGTCTCTCTTTTCTTTGTCATGTCATTCTGGAATGCCTATCAGATTTATTTTATTTCCTGTGCTTTACTTCATTATTCTTCTCATTATTTTCCTATTTTCAAAATTTTTCTCAGTAATGTGAGTATAATTTCTCAAACTTGTATTCTAATTCACCAATTCAGTTTTCTTAGTTTCTAACACAGCCTTTTAATTTGATAATCATGGTCACCATCCTCACCCCCACTCCACCCCAGCCACCATGGTCTTTTCTGACATAAGACTGTCATTTTTATAACTACTTATTCAATACTTAATATCTCATAGGGCTTTTTTGAGAATACATATTGAAAACAATTCAATATGTCTTCAGTTTCTTTCAGATTCTTTTTTAAGAAAGGGAACAACTATTCTGATGTCTTGGATTCATCCCATTAATTTGAATTATTGTCGTCATACCTCTCATGTCTTTCTCTATTTACTTATTCTGAAAAGCACAGGGCTGCATTGTATTAAATGACAGTAGGAGTTTCTCATTAAAATCCTCTATTTGCTGCATCAGTGATCCTTTTATTATTATTTTTTTTTGAAACTTGTATTTTAGTTGAGCTCAAAGCTGTAGACATTGCTTCATTTAATTTTTAGTGTTTCAGAGAAATCTTAGATTGGTCTGATCATTATCCTTTGTCAAAAATGATTTTCTTTTCCTGAATAGATGTTTTGGAGTTTTAAATACAACCTTGAAATTCAAATTACTCACCATGACCGGACTAATATTGAGCTTCTCTTCGTTAGTTTGTCTACTGCTTAAAAATGGGTTATATATGAAATAGAAGGATGAGCATACATCTGGTCGTCTTGATCCCAGGTATAGAGATTTGATCCCTCCAATAATTCCACCCTATACCATCCATTCTCAATGTCAGAGTGATCTTTCTACATGGCATATATAACAATGTCACTCCTGTGCTTCAAATATTCAGGTGGCTCTCTTTATGGAATAAGGTCCAAATTGCTGAGCATAGAATAAAAGTCTGTTGGATGGAATGTATCCAAAACAAGGACCACATGTTTGTTTCTCTTCTACTTTGTTTCAATTCTGGTTTCTACTGCTCTTTTTTTTTTTTTTTTAAGATTTTTATTTACTTATTTGAGAGAGAGAGTGAGTGAGAGAGAGCACAAGCAGGGTAAAGGGCAGAGGGAGAAGCAGACTCCCCGCTGAGCAGGGAGCCCAATGTGGGACTTGATCCCAGGACTCTGGGATCATGACCTGAGTTGAAGGCAGATGACTAACCAACTGAGCCACCCAGGCACCCTCTACTGCTCTTAATAAATGTTTTTATTTCTGTTTTTAAGCTTGTATTTTTTTGTACAGTAGTTCCCTAACCACATCCAATTCTTTTTTTATTTATTTTCCCATTTCATCTAATAATTCCTCCATTTTAGAATTCAATATTCCAGATTACCAAGATAACAAGAAAAGAAGAGCATATGATAGTAAGTTGCAAATTAGAAACAAATAATACAAAATGTAATTTTGCAGAAATTTCTATTTTGATTTTCTTAAGCATTAATGAGTTAGTCTTCAGATCAAGGCAGAGCAGTCCAATGATGCATGGTCCAGCGAAAATCTGAGAACTCTGGAATCCAACAAATGTGGTTTGGATTTGAGATTTACCACTTTAATTTCTGTTCTTTAACTTCTCTGGGATCAGTTCCTCACCTATAAAATGCACATATAAAAGGACAAAACACAGGCATGTGTTAACTGTCCTCAATACATGCTAGCCCCTCACTTACCTCCCAAATTTCAGCCAGCAAAAAAAGATTCATGAAGAGTAGAAAAATTATTAGATGCATTATTCTGCTTATATTATAAATATATTTCTAAAGCTTTGATAAATACATGTAGATTTGGGGTTTGTTTAAAGATTTTATTTATTTATTGGTCAGATAGAGGGAGAGAGCACACAAGCAGGGGAGTGACAGGCAGAGTAAGAAGGAGTCAGAGAGAGAAGCAGGCTCCCCACTGAGCAAGGAGCCCAATGCAGGACTCAATCTCATGACCCTGGGATCATGACCTGAGCCAAAGGCAGATGCTTAACCAACTAGCCACCCAGGCATCCCAACATGTATGTGTTTTTAATGAAATCATGAACATTAGGCTTGTTTCTCAAAAGGTTATGTGCTTTCAGGAATATCACTTCTCCCAAAATGTGCCCTTTGGTGACCCCTTCAGAGACTTAAGGTTCTGATTTGGTATGACTTTTCTGTACACCTTAATGTACAAATAGGGAAATATGAAATCCTCCAGAAGCTGGCCCAGGCCCATCTCTGAGTTTAAGCTCTGGCCATTCTTCCTTATGTCTTTGTTCTTAGACAATACAAGGCCCTTCCTCTTCCAACTGAGATCTTGATCTTGCCTCTTTTCCTGACACGAAAAAGGAATCTGAAAAACAAATCCAGAGTCTGACTCTTCCAATCAAGAATCTCTCTCCATGATCACAACTGGGATTCATTTCTATATCTATGGCTAGAGGAAACTGGACAAGAGTTGAGGAGTTTATCCTCATGAGCTTCTCTTCCCTACCTACAGAAATACAGTCATTACTCTTCCTGACATTTCTAATCATCTACCTGGTCACCCTGATGGGAAACAGCCTCATCATTCTGCTTACTTTGGCTGACCCCATGTTGCACAGTCCCATGTACTTCTTCCTCAGGAACTTGTCCTTCTTGGAGATTGGCTTCAACCTAGTCATTGTGCCCAAAATGCTGGGGACCCTGCTGGCCTGGGACACAACCATCTCCTTCCTTGGCTGTGCCACACAGATGTATTTCTCCTTTTTCTTTGGAGGTGCTGAATGCTTCCTCCTGGCCACCATGGCATATGACCGCTATGTAGCCATCTGCAGTCCCTTGCACTACACAGTCATCATGAACCAAAGGACACGTGCCAAACTGGCTATTGCCTCCTGGTTTCCAGGCTTTCCCGTAGCTACTGTGCAGACCACGTGGCTCTTCAGCTTTCCGTTCTGTGGCACCAACAAGGTGAATCACTTCTTCTGTGACAGCCCACCTGTGCTGAGGCTGGTCTGTGCAGACACAGCACTGTTTGAGATCTATGCGATTGTTGGAACCATTCTGGTCATCATGATACCCTGTTTGCTGATCCTGTGTTCCTACACTTGCATTGCTGCTGCCATCCTTAAGATTCCATCAGCTAAAGGGAAGCATAAAGCCTTCTCTACCTGCTCCTCCCACCTCCTTGTTGTCTCTCTGTTCTATGTATCTTTGAGCCTCACCTACTTCCGGCCTAAATCCAATAATTCTCCTGAGAGCAAAAAGCTGCTGTCATTATCCTACACTGTTGTGACTCCCATGCTGAACCCCATCATCTATAGCCTGAGAAATAATGAGGTGAAGAATGCTCTTGGCCGGACCTTCCGCAAGGCTTTAGACCTTAGAAATTGCATCCCATAGACATTAGGAAGAGTAAGTGTACTGAATGGGGAGCAGTCAGTTTCCTATTTGGGATCATCTGCCTCTCTTCCCATCTCTGTTGGGATGAAACCCAGCTGCTGAAGCTCAGTGCAGGGAAAAGAGCGCAGAAGTAGATAAGACCTATTGCTGCCACCTGGAAAACTCCTCTGCTCTTTGTAGGCTTATTTTATTTTTCTTATTGGTATTTGAACAATTCTGTGCCAAGTAATTCCAGATATTCACATTCCTGTGTCCACATTGTGAACAGTAGAAAACTGCTTATAATCCTGATGTGTGAACACATTTAATAACAGGACAAAATCAGTAAAAATCATCATGTCACTTTCTCTTCCTTTTGGCAGATCTGACTCCATTCATCAGATAGAAAACCCTATGACCCCTCCCAATGCATAACTTTCATCACTGTCTTACTTCAGTTCGCATGTCCTTGAAGCAGTTCTCCTAAGCTCACTGGTATGTGTTATGAATATAGGAAAGTGTATTGATAATCCCCATACTTACACCTTTATAACCCCACAATCATTTTATTCCTTACCCTATTTTTCCCAGGAAGAATGAGCTGAGCTTCCATGGGCTGTCTCTCTATCCCATATTCAGGTTCTTAAACCTTGTTGAAGTAATGTTATAAATTTCTATTGTGATTCTGTTTTTTGAAATTTAAATTCAATTAATTAACATATAATGTATTATTAGTTTCAGAGGTAGAGGTCAGTGATTCATCATTCTTATATAATACCCAGTACTCATTACATTACGTGCCCTCCTTAATGTCTTGTGATTCTGTTTTCATCGAAGTTTAAAATGGATCTAGCTAACTGCAACATAGCTCTTCTTTAACCACAATATTACTCATTCTTTTTATAATTTCATAGTATTCGGTCTTCTAGATATACCATGGTTTACTTAATGAATCTTTTACAATTACAAATCATGCTGTAAAAAATAGTTTTATATAAACATTTTCATATTTTTACCAGTATATCTGACAGATGGAAATCTAGAAATTTCTGTGTATCATGTATCAACAAATGTATCATGTTGTTATATATTGGCAAATCTCCCTGGAAACTGATTGTACCATTTTACACTCCCACCAGCAGTTTACAAGGGTTCTTGTTTCCCCACAGCCACATCAATAACATTTGTCATCAAAAATTTGGAATTTTGCTTATATAATAGGTAAAAAATAACTCAAATTTTAATTGGAAGGAAATAAATTTTGAAGAATATGGAAGAAAATTTGAGTAAATTAGAGAAAATGGTGAATTTAATTCAGACTTCTGAATTAATAGTTTAGGTGATTAGCAGCTAGTGATGTTTGATACTCTATTTTCTCTACTTAAAAGATTCTTTCCATCTTTATTTTAGACAGATCCATCTCATCTTTCAAGGTCCCACTGTGATCCCTCAAGCAGCATAAATTATTCTCTCCTACATGCATCTATTCCAATTTTATCAACAGATAAGTTAAATTTTGGATATACTTTGCTATACTTGTTTTTACATGTTTGTCTTCCCCCAGTGTACCTGTAACTCTTTGAAAATGAAAGCAGCACAAGTATTTCTGTTTTATATGACATGGGCATTCCTGAAAAACTTATGTTCTGAAAAACTCTACACTGAAAATACTATGGAAAAATGGGATTAGGGCAGACCACTCAGAATAATGCAACTCTGAAGCCAGAGTTTTAACAGAAACACAGCTGGTATTTGGAGAGACAACACAGACTGCTCAGACATTCAGTTCAGTGATACTGGAGGTTGCCACAGTAGATATTTAACATGCATAGTAACAATAGGATGAAAATGTCAGTGATGATTTATTTAGTAGAAGGGTATTTGGTGCCGAGATAATGCAGATGATGTGATGCTGTGAACCAGTGGGGCAGCCCTTATATAGTCATGAGAGTCAGTGCCACTTTCCAGGAACCAAAAGCTGCACAAAACAAGAGATGCTCCTCTTTGTGAATGGTGCCTCAAGTACAGGCCTACTTCTAAAATTTTCTTTAGAACAGCTAAGAGATGCCAAGGTCTTATGACATTTACTTCAGTGTTGAAGGTTATCACTTTATCTATTCTGGTTTGCTTTGCCCAATACAAACTTTACATTATAATGAAATTATTCTCCAATTTTTCAATAGTGTATGAAAGATGAATAAATAAATGGGTAATCTGGTTGAGAAGTGGTGGTGACTTGGAATAGAGAATGGAATTTATCAGGTATCAGTAGAAATTAATTCTAAATAATTTTTAGAGGAAGAATTGACAGGATTTGATGGTGGATTGCATGTGAGGAAATACAGTGGTCAAGAGAGAGAATTTGCTTCTAGGCCAAGACCAATTCCTGCGGTAGAGTATAGGTGTTCTGAAAGTCTGGAGGAGATCCATAAAAGAAGTATGAAAGAGATTTTTTCCAGAACAGTCAAGCCTTTTCCTTCATATCCCTGTTATGAATCTCCTTTCAACTTTTAGAAACATCTTCCCCAAACTTGCAGTAACTGATCTTGCCTTGGGACCAGTTGCTTTCATTGGGTTATCCCAGAACCAGATATGGAGCCAAGGACTCAAGTGCAAGTGAGTTATTAAGGAGAAACCATTAAATGAGTGGAGGAAATAGAGTATGAATGGAGAAGAAGCTAAGAAAAATATAATTTTGGGTGCAATCCCAGACCCAGCCTAATCCAGCAGGGAATTCCAGAGCATAAATAAAGCTTAGTTTGTTCTGCTTCATGTCATAAGAAGTAGGCTTTTGTACTTCCATTCCAGTCATCCACTGACTACTGGCAGACTGGGGGGTAGGGAAGAGTGAGAATTAAAGCTCCCAGACCCCACTCTCTCCCAGTGCCCTGGGGCATTCTTAAGGGCTCAGGTACAAGCTACTAGAAGTAAAGCTTACAGAAGCTGACAAAGGATGCTCAGAGCTAGTCAAAATAACCGAGGAGGATTGAAGAGAAACTCCAGCAGTGTCTACTACAGTCTGCCCTTCTGAAGTGCTCTTCATCATCTGAGTGTTTTGGTCAAGAAAAAACTCCAAAGTCTTTAATCAGAACATTAAAAAATGGTCATTGAAAAAAATTACTGAAATGCTAAATCTAGAGCTCAGTTCAACATACAGCAACCTCTCCAAGTTCAACATCTACCCAGCAGTGTGAATTCTGATACATTTATTTTTTCCAAATGAGTAGTTTGAATCAAACACGCAAATCCAAACTCATCTCCCAAGATATGCATTGGTCATCAGAAACAATGGAGTCAAACACATATGTGTGAAATAAATATTTTCTTATTTAATTCATCATTTTCAATGCATCTTTATTTTTCACAATAGACTTAGACCCCCACATCATTATATAGGGCAATGATAGTTCCTTTTACTTCATCTTCCACTTTTACAGAGGCCCCTTTGGGATTGCTGGCACTGAGAAAATAGTTCGTGATGATTAATTTATATTTGAAAGGCTTTTGCCTTAGGTGAAGACATGGCTGAAACTTTGGGATTGCTGCTCATAACTTTATTAAATTGTAATCCAAGTCCCTACTCGAGTTATGTCCAGGGAAATGGGAAATGGTGGTGCTATTTTTGTAGCTACATCATTTTCTCCTAGTTACATATCCATCACAGTTATAATTTCACATTTTTATATGGTCCTTTAATATTTGTCTTCCCATTTAAACTATATGTTCCATGAGGACAAGAACGATGTTTATAAAATTTCCTACTGAAATTTCACTGCCTGGTTCATGTTAGGCATCCAAGAATTATTTGTTGAATGAATGAACAAACATTCAAAGTAGACCTTGTGCATTTGCTCATTGGCCATTGGAGCCTGTAATACAATTTTTCCTCCTCCAAATGCAAGTACTCAGGATTTGAGAAGAGAGAAAGGATGAGAGGAAGAATGGCAGAGAGAAGTCATGTAGCTATTTCCATTCTCACACTACTTTTGGTTGTAATTCCAAGTAAACATGGGAACTAACATGAATTTATGTTATATACTAGACAAGGAGAAAGGTTATCAGGGGGAAGAATAAATAGCTATTCTTTTTTATCCATTGAGTCACCTTTGTTACCACTTTTGTTGGAAATATGGTATACTTCCCTACAGCAAAGTGCAAGATGAACATGCCAGCCTAATTAATTGAAATGGAAAATCTCAGTTCGTATAGGTGAAGGCCGATGAAGAAGGTCAGTGTTTTAAATATGGCTTGTACAAAAATTCAAGCACATATTTGCAGACACTAAGCTAAATACTAAGCAAATAATAATGAAGAAGTCAGATATGGTTACTGCTTTCAGTAAGAAACACACAATAAAATTTCTGTTTCAGAAGCACTATAAGAAATGTTCAGATATGCATTAAAGTCTTTGGATGAAGCCCTAATCAGCTTGGGGAAACTTTATCTCAAAGCATGGACATCATATTACTAACTCAACTTCAATTCTTATTCCAGAAGGATTAGGATTTTAAGACTGTTAGTCAGACTTTCTTCTTTTCATCTTAACCAGGAGTTAATAGCTCCTCAACCAACAGCACCCCCAACCAACTGCTTATGGTTTTCATTAATATTCTCCACTATGGCTTAGACAATGATTAGAGTTCTCCTCACCATGCCTGGAAACTTCTGAATCCAGGTCAGAAACACTCCCAAAGAACCAGCCCAGAGAATCAAAGTGAGGGGAGATATAAAAGAATACTGGCATGATAAAAATGAAATCACTGTTTTAAAGAGATGCCTGCACTCCCATGTTCATTGTAGCATTTTCACAATAGCCAAGACATGGGAACAAACTAAGTGTCCATTTACAGATGAAAGGATAAAGAAAATGTGGCATTTGTATAGATATATACAATGGGATATTAATCAGCCATAACAAAGAAGGAAATCCTGCCATTTGGACAACATGGATGGACCTCAAGGGCATTATGCTAAGTGAAATAAGTCAGACAAAGAAAGAAAAATACTGTATGATCTCACTTATATGTGGAATCTGAAAAAGCCAAACTCAAAGGAAAAGAAAGTAGAATAGTGGTTATCAGGGGTTGGGGTAGGGTGATGTTGGTCAAAGGGTATAAACTCAGTTATAAGATGAATAAGTTGTGGGGATCAAATGTACAGCATAGTGACTATCATTAACATTACTGTATTATATACTCGAAAGTTGCTAAGAGAGTAGATCTTAAATGTTTTCACCACACACATATACAAAAAGGTAATTATGTGAAGTAATGGACATGTTAACTAACTCTACTGTGTTAATCATTTCAATATAAATACATGTATTAAGTCATCACATTATATACCTTAAACTTACACAATGTTATATGTCAATTTGTCTCAATAAAGCTGAGGGGAAAAAAGAACACTGGCATGCTCTTCTAATCTCTCTCTGGTGCAAACCTTGGAGAATAGACAGACCCTTAAGTTTTTTCCCTTTGCTCTTGTAGCCTCATGAGTGCAGGAAAAGTTGGAGTTGCAGCAAAAATCTTCCTCCATTTATGAGATTTTGCAGAATCTTTATGAATTTTTGCACTCCTGGGAATTCCTCAAAATTCACACCTGTCAAAAAGTGAACCTACGACTTGACCTGAGGAAGAGGAAGCATTGGGGGAATCACTCTATTACAGTAAACAGCAGGGACCAAAATAGTCCTGAGACCCAGCCTGGAATCCTCTAGAGTGATTGACACAGGCCCAGATCAGAGCTTCTTTGGAATGACTAATGCTGCACAACTCAGGGCTTCTTTATAGGGACTGACTCAGCCACAGCCCAGGATTTACCTGGGGTGTCTGACACAGCCCTGGACAAAGCTTCTTGGAGAATGTGACATGGCAGAACCCCAGAGCTCACCAGCAATGAGGACTGAGACAAGTACAACCCAAAGCACCTTTGAAATGATTGGCACAGACACAATCCAGGGCTTTTCTGAAATGATTTGCACAGATGACACAGCCATATTTTAGGACTCCCCCAGAGTTGCTCATTTGGATATAGTCTCAGGGTACTCTAGAGCAGCTGAGAGAGACCAGGGGTTCTCTGGAATGTGATACAAATTTCACTCACAGGAGGTAAGTAAAGAGTGAAGTGGACAGAGCACAGACTTGAACTCTTGTAAAGAGGATGATGGCTTATTATCAAGAAAATGTATCTTCTTTGACATATTCCTAGGAAACAAGAAGGAAGATCAGAGGTCTCAGGTAAAAAAACATGGAGTTTTACAAGACTCGACAAATTAAGTAATCTGGGAAAAGATGTAAAACACTGATAATATATGTATTGGGCTTTAGAACGGTTGAAGAATTTGCCCATATATTATCTAATTTCACATGGTTAGGGCATCTATAATAATAGTCATTTTACAGTTGGGAAGACTATAATTCAGAAAATGTCATGTCAATAGCTCTGTGTCTCACAGCTAAAAAACAACAACCAGAACTTTAACTCTGAATTTATGACTCTAAAGTCCTTGCTGTTGTAACTATGTGGCCTCAAACTATCATTTATGTGGGAGTTTCACAAGGCTTTTTATTTATTTATTTATTTGTTTGTTTGTTTGTTTATGAGAGAGAGAAGGCAGGGTGAGGAGAGGCAGAGGGAGAAACAGTCTTTTTTTTTTTTTTTTAAGATTTTATTTATTTATTTGACAGAGAGAGACACAGTGAGAGAGGGAACACAAGCAGGGGGAGTGGGAGAGGGAGAAGCAGGCTTCCTGCCGAGCAGGGAGATCCATGTGGGGCTCAATCCCAGGACCCCGGGATCATGACCTGAGCTGAAGGCAGACGCTTAACGACTGAGCCACCCAGGCGCCCCGAGGGAGAAACAGTCTTAAGCAGACTCCCTGCTGAGCAGGGAGCCCGAGGCGGGGCTCAATCCCAGGACCTCGAGTTCACCACCTGAGCTGAAACCAAGAGTCAGAAGCTCAACCGACTGTGCCACCCAGGCTCCCCAGTTTCACAAAGTTTTCTCAGGTATGTTATCTAGTTCTCTCTTGTTCAAATAGTGCAGGAATCTCCAAGATGTTACCACAGAAAGGAGACACTCTGGATAGAAGTGTAGCTGGCCAGACCACCTCAGCTAAGTTTCTGTATAACTTCCCCCTTCCACAGGGTTCTCTCTCCCTCTGATGGCTGCAAACACAACTACATTTATCCAAGGGTTTGTGCTTGCAAGACCAGTAGTAAAACAGTAGCTGGATTATACTTCATTGATAACATCCTGACAACCACGATTGCATGCATGCAGCCACAGGAAGATCAGTTCTTCAGAATATTGTCCCAGCAACCTCCCCTCCACCATCTCTTCCCTGCTTAGTAGAGGAAAACAGATCAAAATGTAAAAACTGAAGAGAAAGGTGAGAGAAATGGAAGAGAAAGAAAGGAAAAGCTAGATCAAAAGAAGGCAATATAAAGGGATGGTTAGAGACGGATCAAGACAGATGAAGGAAAATATGGAATTACAACTGTGGGAGGGAGGCAAATGCAAAATTTGGAATCATGCATTCATATTGTTTTGTGCAGCTGTAGGGCCCTAAGAAGAAACATGAAGGGGTTGTTTCAGGGGACAGGAGAAAAGTGAAAGCCAAGCAAGTGGGGTTCTGAGCCCCTGCCCCTGCCTCTGCCCTTATTCATCCTCATTGGACTTAAGTGTGGAGATTCTCTGTAGGATGTGGTTTGAAAGAAAAGGGAAGGTCATCTCTGCTTCCTTAACTGAGACTTTCTTTGATAATATCTGAACTTTTGGCCCGAGAACCTTTTCTGAGAACCTTTCTAGCCTTTTGTTACATGGTAACCAGTGTCTAAGTAGTATCATCTGGTTGTGTGTCATTAGAAAATTCTCAAACAGTACATATAACTGTTTATTTATACCCAACTCATGTCTGAAATGATTTAAAGTCACTGATAGAAAAAAAATATCACTTTGCTAAATAACCCAAAAAGTAGAAACTAAAAAATTGATGCCAGCTCATTTTGGGATATGGCTTAAGTGATGTGCCCCAGAGTCGTGGCTCTGTCCTAGGAAACATTTTGATTAAATATTTGAGGGGAGTGGACATCTGTGGCACAGTGAGTGAGGCAAAGCTGTTATAATAAAGCTTTTAAAATAACTTCTCAGAACATAGCAAAACATTTAAAATAAATATATATTGGAAGACAAAACTGAATGTACCACCTATAACATACACACACACACACACACACACACACACACACACACACATTCAGAACTGTAAGTTCAACTAGAGATGTTATAGCATCATTAAACTGCTCTAAAAGTAATTAAATCTTAGGCTACATTAATTACCAAGCACTTAGAGTTAAGCACTCTGTTAGGTGCAAAAATATGATGATGACTGAATACATTTTCCTCCTGGCATTAACAATTAGATAATATAAATATATGCACACATATGCAATTGTATAGTGCTCTAATAGAGTTTTACACAAAGCATTATAAAAAGGTAGAAGAATAATCCTTTCTTTTTTGAGAGAGAGAGAGTGAGTGTGAGCGGGGTGGGGGGGCGTCATGGGGGAGGCAGAGGGAGAGGGAGAGAGAGAATCCCAAGCAGGCTCCATGCTCAGCATGGGGCCCAAATCAGGACTAGATCTCACAACCCTGAGATCATGACCTGAGCCGAAATCAAGAGTCAGACACTCAACTGACTGAGCCACCCAGGCGCTCCAAGAGTAATCCCTGGATTACGTCAAGGGAGCACAGGGAAACTTCACAAAGAAAATGATGTTTCAGCTGAGACTTGCAAGATGAGAAGAAATTATACATAATTGCAGGAAGAGGTTTCCAAAAGCAGAGAGCCATATGCACAAGTACAAGGAGGAGTGAGAGAACATGATGTATGCACAGAACAGAAAGTACTTTTGTGCAACCAGAGCATCAGCTGTGTAGGGAAACATACAGCTGAAACTGGAAAAATAAAGCAGATACCAGAGAAAAAGGCCTTGTTAAAGGGTTTGTACTTATCCCAGGGACGGTAGGCAGTGATTGAAAGACAATAAGCAGGTGAGTAACTTAATTGGAGTTGCTATCAGATCACACACAAGTCAAGGATGGTTTGAAGAGAACCAGAATCGGGTTCCTGCAATATTACAGGCCAGAGAAAATAAGAGCCAGAATCTATAGGCAATTGTGGTGGGGATGTAGAAGATGACACTGAATTGGTGTTTAGGAGGAAAAATAATCAAGTTTGGGGGATGAATTAAAGGATTTTTGTCCCAATTCCTGGGTCATGCAGCCAAGTGTGTCATTTCCTGAAATGAGGTAGATAAAAGGAGGTGGGGGTAGGGAAAGATGATGAGTGTAATTTAGAACGCTTATCACTCTTTAAATCTGTGTAAGTTGTATGAGGCTGTATCATTGATGTATGTAGTCTAAGTTCCTTCCGAATGGGGCTCACTGTGCCTACATTCTGTCTATACAAATATTTCCATGATCATTTTCCACATTTTGTTCATTGTTCATTCATGTATTCAATAACAACTTATTGGGCCTCTCTCTACCTTGCTAGGAATTGGGATGAAAAGTTGAATAACACAATTTGCACTGTCAAGTAGTACGCCATCTACAGTATGAAGATGGAGATATAAATTAACTATTATTCTAGTATTAGAACTATGAAAGTAGTATTCCAGCTCTCCAGTGTTGCTAATACCTTTCTGATGTTCTCTAGAAATTGTCTTCCTTTTTGCTCTATTACTACCATCCTATGCCCAAAACTCCTGCTTTCCCTTACCTGTGAGCTCAGACTCATATCTATTCTGAGAGTGGGTGAGTCACCTGGTGGGTAAAGCCATTACTCAGAGTCGGACTGCCCAGGAGGCATGTTCTGATACCAACACTTGCTGGCTGTCTAACCTTGGAAACATTATTCAACTTTTATGTGTCTCTTCAGCTGTAAAGTGGGCCTAATAAAAATCCCCATATCTTCAGTTTGTTGTGAGACTTAACATAATGCATGCAAAACAGAATAGTGTCTGGCACTTATTTGGTGCTCATTAAATGTTAACTCTTATTTGAAAATTGACAAAGTATCAAAGAATTCATTAAAAAAAGCAATGCCAAGGTTGAGTTTTTTTTTTAAATGAATAGGAATCAGCAAAAATTCTAAAATAGCATTTTCTCATTGTTTTTGCTCTTTACCTCCCTCCTTCTTTTACCACCCTGACTAAATGTCCTGCATCTGCTGAGTACTTTACTCAAACATCTGCTCAGGGAAGCCTTCTCTGACACTCCCCACACCCCAAATGCTTATCTCCTTCTCCACTGTTTTATTCTTCTCCACTGTTCTTACCACCACCTAACATATTATACATCCTATTTACATAATTTGCATATAATCTCTTTTCTCTGCTAGAAGGTGAGGGCAGAGGTGGTTTTTTTTTTTTAATTTTCTTATGTTATTCACCATACAGTACTTCATTAGTTTTTGATGTAGTGATCCATGATTCATTACTTGCATATAACACCCAGTGCTCATTGCAATACCTGCCCTCCTTAATACCCATCACTGGGCTAACCCATCCCCCGAGCCCCCTCCCCTCTGAAACTCTCAGTTTGTTTCTCTGAGTCCATAGTCTGTCATGGTTCTTCTCTCCCTCTGATTCCCCCCCTTCAGTTTCCCTTCCTTCTCCTAATGTCCTCCATGCTATTCCTTATGTTCCACAAATAAGTGAAACCATATGATAATTGACTTTCTCTGCTTGACTTATTTCACTTAGCATAATCTCCTCCAGTCCCGTCCATGTTGATGCAAAAGTTGGGTATTCATCCTTTCTAATGGCTGAATAATATTCCATTGTATATATGGACCACATCATCTTTATCCATTCATCTGTTGAAGGGTGTCTCAGCTCTTTCCACAGTTTGGCTATTGCGGACATTGCTGCTATGAACATTGGGGTGCATGTGGCCCTTCTTTTCACTACATCTGTATCTTTGGGGTAAATACCCAAAAGTGCAATTGGTAGGTCATAGGGTAACTCTACTTTTAATTTTTTGAGGAACCTCTACACTGTTTTCCAAAGTGGCTGTACCAACTTGCATTCCCACCAACAGTGTAAGAGGGTTCCCCTTTCTCCACATCCGCTCCAACATTTGTTGTTTCCTGCCTTGTCAATTTTTGCCATTCTAACTGGTGTAAGGTGGTATCTCGATGTGGTTTTGATTTGAATTTCCCTGATGGCTAGTGATGTTGAACATTTTTTCATGTGTCTGTTAGCCATTTGTATATCTTCTTTGGAGAAGTGTCTGTTCATGTCTTCTGCCCATTTTTTGACTTGGTTATTTGTTTTTTGGGTGTTGAGTTTGAGAAGTTCTTTATAGATCTTGGATACCAGCCCTTTATCTGTAATGTCATTTGCAAATATCTTCTCCCATTCCGTGGGTTGCTCTTTGTTTTGTTGACTGTTTCCTTTGCTGTGCAGAAGCTTTTTATCTTGATGAAGTCCCAGAAGTTCATTTTTGCTTTTGTTTCCCTTGCCTTTGGAGGCGTGTCATGAAAGAAGTTGCTGTGGTTGATGTCGAAGAGGTTACTGCCTATGTTCTCCTCTAGGATTTTGAAGGATTCCTGTCTCACATTGTCTTTCATCCATTTTGAATTTATCTTTGTGTATGGTGTAAGGGAATGGCCTAGTTTCATTCTTTTGTATATAGCTGTCCAATTTTCCCAGTACCATTTATTGAAGAGACTGTCTTTTTTCCATTGCATATTTTTTCCTGATTTGTCGAAGATTATTTGACCATAGAGTTGAGGGTCCAAATCTGGGCTCTCTATTCTGTTCCATTGATCTATGTGTCTGTTTTTGTGCCAGTACCATGCTGTCTTAGTGATCACAGCTTTGTAATATGGCTTGAAATCAGACAACGTGATGCTCCCAGCTTTGTTTTTCTTTTTCAACATTTCCTTGGTGATTCGGGGTCTTTCGTGGTTCCATACAAATTTTAGGATCATTTGTTCCAGCACTTTGAAAAATGCCATTGGAATTTTGATCGGGGTGGCGTTGAAGGTATAGATTGCTCTGGGCAACATAGATATTTTAACAATGTTTATTCTTCCAATCCATGAGCATGGAATATTTTTCCATTTTTTTGTGTCTTCTTCAATTTCTTTTATAAGTGTTCTGTAGTTCCTAGAGTATAGATCCTTTACCTCTTTGGTTAGGTTTATTCCTAGGTATCATGGTTTTTGGTGCTATTGTAAATGGAATAGATTCCCTAATTTCTCTTTCTACAGTTACATTGTTAGTGTATAGAAAAGCAACTGGTTTCTGTGTTTTGATTTTGTATCCTGCCACATTACTGAATTGCTTTATGAGTTCTAGTAATTTGGGGGTGGAGTCTTTTGGGTTTTCCACATAAATTATCATGTCACCTGTGAAGAGAGAGAGTTTGACTTCTTCTTTGTCAATTTGAATACCTTTATTTTTTTTTGTTGTCTGATTGCTGTTGCTAGGACTTCAAGTACTATGTTGAACAGTAATGGCGAGAGTGGACATCTTTGTCATGTTCCTGATCTTAAGAGAAAAGCTCTCAGGTTTTCTCCACTGAAAATGATATTCACTGTGGGCTTTTCATAGATGGTTTTTATGATTGAGGAATGTTCCCTCTATCCCTATACTCTGAAGAGTTTTAATCAGGAAAGAATGCTGTATTTTGAAAAGTGCTTTTTTCTGCATCAATTGAAGGGATCATATGGTTCTTGTCTCTTTTATTAATGTGTTTTATCACACTGATTGATTTGCGAATGTTGAACCACCCTTGCATCCCAGGAATAAATCCCACCTGTTCATGATGGATAATCCTTTTAATATATTGTTGAATCCTATCTGCTATGCTCTTGTTGAGAATTTTTGCATCCATTTATTAGGGATATTGATATGTAATTCTCCTTTTTAATGGGGTCTTTGCCTGGTTTTGGGATCAAGGTAATGCTGGCCTCATAGAACGAGTTTGGAAGTTTTCCTTCTGTTTCTATTATTTGAAAGAGCTTCAGGAAAATAGGTATTATTTCTTCTTTAAATGTTTGATAGAATTCACCTGGGAATCCATCAGGCCCTGGACTCCTGTTTTTTGGGAGGTTTTTGATCACTGCTTCAATTTCGTTACTGGCTATTGGTCTATTCAGATTGTCAATTTCTTCCTGTTTCAGTCTTGGTAGTTTACAGGTTTCCTAGAAGGCATCCATTTCTTCCAGGTTGCTTAATTTATTGGCATATAGTTGCTGGATAATAATTTCTTTTTTTTTCTTTTTTGGATAATAATTTCTAATAATTGTTTCTATTTCCTTGGTGTTAGTCATGATCTCTCCCCTCTCATTCATAATTTTATTAATTTGGGTCCTTTCTCTTTTCTTTTGATAAGTCTGGCCAGAGGTTTATTGATCTTATTAATTCTTTCAAAGAACCAGCTTCTAGTTTCATTGATCTGCTCTACTGTTTTCTGGTTTCTATGTCATTGATCTCTGCTCTAATCTTTATTATTTCTCTTCTCCTGTTTATTTTAGGTTTTATTTGTTTTCTTTCTCCAGTTCCCTTAGGTGTAAGGTTAGCTTGTGCATTTGGGATTTTTCTACTTTAGCAGTAAGGTGTAAGGTTAGCTTGTGCATTTGGGATTTTTCTACTTTTTTGAATGAGGCTTAGATGGCTATGTATTTCCCCCTTTGCAGTATCCTATAGGTTTTGGATCGATGTGTTTTCATTCTCATTGGTTTCCATGAATAATTTAAGTTCTTCTTTAATTTCCTTGTTGACCCAAACATTCTTGAGCAGAGTGGTCTTTAGCTTCCAAGTGTTTGAATTCCTTCCAAATTTTTTCTTGTGATTGAGTTCCAGTTTCAAAGCATTATGGTCTGAGAGTATGCAGGGAATCATCTCAGTCTTTTGGTATTGGGTAAGACCTGATTTGTGACCCTGTATGTGGTCTATTCTGGAGAAAGTTCCATGTGCTTTTGAGAAGAATGAGTATTCTGTTGTTCTGAGATGGAATGTTCTGTATATAACTATGAAGTCCATCTGGCCAAGTGTGTCATTTAAAGCTCTTGTTTCTTTGTTGATCTGCTTAGGTGATCTGTCTATTGCTGAGAGTGGAGTATTGAGGTCTCCTACTATTAAAGTATTATTATCAATATGTTTCTTTATTTTGGTTCTTTTCTTTTATTTGGTTAACAGTTGGCTTATGTAGCTGACTGCTCCCATGTTGAGGGCATAGATATTTACAATTGTTAGATCTTCTTTTTGGATAGACCCTTTAAGAATGATATAGTGTCCCTCTGTATCTCTTACTATAGTCTTTAGCTTAAAATCTAATTTGTCTGATATGAGAATTGCTACTCCAGCTTTCTTTTGAGATCCGTTGGCATGAAAAATAGTTCTCCATCCCCTCATTTTCAGTCTGGATGTATCTTTAGGTTCAAAATGAGTCTCTTGTAGACGGCATATGGATGGTTCATGTCTTTTTATCCAATCTGCAACCCTGTGCCATTTCACGGGAGCATTTAGGCCGTTCACATTGGGAGTGATTATTGAAAGATATGATTTTATTGTCATCATGTTGCCTGTGAGGTCCTTGTTTCTATAGATTGTCTCTGTAAATTTCTGTTCTATATTACTCTTGGGGTCTTTCTTCCTTTATAGAACCCCCCTTAATATTTCTTGCAGGGCCGGCTTGGTGGTCACATATTCCTTCAGTTTCTGATGGTCTTGGAAGCTCCTTTTCTCTCCATACTTTCTGAATGACAGTCTTGCTGGATAAAGTATCCTTGGCTGCATGTTCTTCTCATTTAGTACTCTGAATTTGTCTTGCCAGCCCTTTCTGGCTTGCCAAGTCTCTGTGGACAGGTCTGACATTATCTGATGTTCCTCCCTCTGTATGTAAGAAATCTCTTCCCCTTAGCCGCTTTCAGGATTATATCCTTGAATCTAAGATATGTAAGTTGTACTATTATATGTTGGGGCGTTGGTCTGTTCTCATTGATCTTGGGAGGGGTCCTCTAGGGCAGAGATTTTTGTTCATTTTATTTACAGATATATTATCTTCAGTATCTAGAACAGTGCCTGGAACACAGAAGATAATCAATATTAATAAATTACGCTTTTCTTCTAGCGATTGAAAAGTAGGGACTATAGTGAGTTTGAGTTTGGGAAATAGGTTAGACAAGAAGTAGATTTTGAGGGGCGCCTGGGTGGCTCAGTTGGTTAAGCGACTGCCTTCAGCTCAGGTCATGATCCTGGAGTCTCGGGATCGAGTCCTGCTTCGGGCTCCCTGCTCGGCGGGGAGTCTGCTTCTCCCTCTGACCCTCCCCACTCTCATGCTCTCTCTCTCATTCTCTCTCTCTAATAAATAAATAAATAAAATCTTTAAAAAAAAAGTAGATTTTGAAAGCTAGATCTAGCATTATATCATAATAACTATAATGGTTAGCATTTATGGTTAGCATGTGTTAGGTACCAGTCACCATGCAAGTGCTTTAGATATATTCCTTCATGTAAGTTTATAATCATCAGAGTTTCAGGGTCCCAATTTTCAATTTGTATTGATTAAACCTTCTGCTTCTTTCTCACAGGATTTAATATTATTAGTCTATTTTTTGAGTTGGTCTTTATTAACATGTAACACTTGAGCTCATATTTCTTGAAATTCAAGACACAAGGCAAACAACAAAAGCTGATGAAGGGGTTTATATGTAGTACATCTGGATTCTTTCTATGGTCTGACACTATCTTGAGTCTGTGTTCCCTTTTCTGATCATATACAGCCACATCAAGTATATTTAACCCAGGAATCAAAATAAACCACAGTCTCTATATTCCATGTCTCCTTGTGTAAACTGCCATATTCTGAGTTTGGAAATGAAGAAATACTCTAATATATTGAAGATTCCTCCAGTATACTGAAATCATTGTGAGTGTGGGCTGATTGAGATTAGGACACATTCAGGTCTCCTCCTCATGGATCATTGGTAACTGCTGGTTCACTTTCCTTGACTTTTTCTTTCCTACTCTCATTTTGCAGAAAATATACCCTGGATGACCTCACCACCTTTCATTGTGCATTAAGACCCCTCTCTTCAGAAATTCTTGGCCTGGCTTCTTAGGAACCCCAAAGGGAAGCTGTGATTTTGAACTCTGTAGAGCAAAGAAAAATCAAGGACTGTATAGATATATATGGTGTGCCTCAGTTCAGTCTGAAAACAGGTTAGGATTCTTCCAAAATATCGTGAATCTAAAGAACAGACTTATTTTTTTACATTGTGGAAGGTACAGCTTTTTTAAAAAAATTTTATTTTATTATGTTATGTTAGTCACCATACAATACATCATTAGTTTTTGATGTAGTGATCCATGATTCATTGTTTTCTTAAAACACCCAGTGCTCCATGCAGTATGTGTCCTCCTTAATACCCATCACTGGGCTAACCCATCCCCCCACCCCCCTCCCCTCTAAAACCCTCAGTTTCTTTCTTGGAGTCCATAGTCTCTCATGGTTCATCTCTCCCTCCAATTTCCCCCCTTTCATTTTTCCCTTCCTTCTCCTAATGTCCTCCATGCTATTCCTTATGTTCCACAAATAAGTGAAACCATATGATAATTGACTTTCTCTGCTTGACTTATTTCACTTAGCATAATCTCCTCCAGAAGGTACAGATTTTGATTTGAACCACTATAACAAGAGAGGTGGAGAATGAGGCCACAGGAGATTTTCTTTTTAAGGGTATAATAAAGGTCTAAATAACAGATGGAGACTTCTAACTTCTGAAGCATGAATTCTCAATGAAATCCTAGGCAGAAGAATGACGTGGGAAAACTGGACAATTGTCAGTGAGTTCATTCTTGTGAGCTTTTCAACCTTGTCCTCTGAGCTACAAGCTCTATTGTTTCTCCTTTTTTTGACTATTTACCTGGTTGCCCTAATGGGCAATGTTTTCATCATCCTGGTCACTACAGCTGACTCTTCTCTACAAAATCCTATGTACTTCTTCCTCAGGAATTTGTCTTTCCTGGAGATAGGCTTCAACTTGGTCATTGTGCCCAAGATGCTGGGGACTCTGATCATCCAAGACACAACCATCTCCTTCTTTGGCTGTGCCACTCAGATGTATTTCTTCTTCTTCTTTGGGGCTGTTGAGTGCTGCCTCCTGGCCACAATGGCATATGACCGCTATGTGGCCATCTGTGACCCTTTGCGCTACCCAATCATTATGAGCCGCAGGGCCTGTGCCCAGCTAGCAGCTGCCTGCTGGTTCTCAGGGTTTCCAGTGGCCACCGTGCAAACCACATGGATTTTCAGCTTCCCTTTTTGTGGCCCCAACAGAGTGAACCACTTTTTCTGTGACAGCCCACCTGTCATTGCCCTGGTGTGTGCTGATACCTCTCTGTTTGAACTGGAGGCTCTGACAGCCACTGTCTTATTCATTCTCTTCCCTTTCTTGCTGATCCTGGGGTCTTATGTCCGGATCCTCTCCACTGTCTTCAGGATGCCCTCAGCTGAGGGGAAACACAAGGCCTTCTCCACCTGCTCCTCCCAACTCCTGGTTGTCTCCCTCTTCTATAGCACTGCCATCCTCACATACTTCCGACCCCGATCCAGCACCTCTCCTGAGAGCAAGAAACTGCTATCTCTCTCCTACACAGTGGTGACTCCCATGTTGAACCCTATCATCTACAGCTTAAGGAATAGTGAAGTGAAGGCTGCACTGAGGCGAGTCATCCACAGGACCCTGGGCCCTCAGAAACTATGACTGACTGAGATGCAAACCAAAGGGGTAGAATGCAAGGACAAGGGAAAGAAAAAAGAACTGCTCAAATGGGTTTTGGTCCCTACTCATTCTAAGAGCCATGATATACCCCCCAGGATTTTGGACTTCACAAGTATCTGTTTCTGAATGAAAGAACATGAGTGATGAAGGAGAACTTCTGTAGGCCCAGGATTCTGTAGGACTGTGGGACCAACATATCTGAGGATGCTGCTAGTTTACACAGATTGGGAGCTAATGTGAAGGTTGACAATTGTAGTGACAATACTACAATTTGCCATTCTTTACTTGTTTTAACTTTTCTTGAACTTCTTCATCCATTTTTTTTATAATCTCCTGCTTTACATTTTCTATTTGTCCAAAAATTCTCCTGCAACTTTCAAGGATCTTTTTGCTTACAAGATAAACTTATGACAACGGTGATAATAAATAGTAGAGTTTTGTGTCATTCTTTCACTCATTTTTTGGAACTCACAATTTCAATACATTTTTATTCAGCATTCAGCATGTGTCAGACCCTGTTTAGGCCCGGAAGGCACAGTGCTGAAAAAAATAGACAAATTTCTTACCTTGTGGAATTTTATTCTAGTGAGAAAGAAAATAATAAAACAATACTTAAAAACTTCCACTGGCCTATAAAGTACCCATGTACTACTAGGCTAGCAAATGAGGACTTCTTCCTCTGCTACCATAATTGGTCTGTGCCTCATCTGGAGAAAGACTACTCCACACAGACACTGCCTCAATCTCAAATTAGTCACCTTGGATATGAGAATTGTTTGATGGAAAGGGTGTTAGGCATCCCAATTTAAGTGGACAAAATTCTAGGAAACTGCTGTGAATAACCCAAAGATTCGTTGTTAACTAGATTTTTATGTAATCATATTAGGGTTAGATGAAATCAACTGTCTTTCTTAAAGTTGCCTAGCACTCAACCAGCGTAGCAGCCCATCTTTATGATTTTGTCCAGTGAACATAGGCCAACTGTGGATTCTTGAAAAATAGCAAACTTGGGGTGTGGACACCATAGATATGTGTAAATTATTCATAAGAATTTATTGATAATTAACAATAAAAAAGCATTTACTGCATAGGCATGTCCTCTCCACAAACTATAAATAACTCTAACTCTGTGTCCCATGGAGGTACGAGGACCAGTTCAATCTCCCACACAGTGTAGCCTTCACCTTTCATGTAGCAGGGGCTCTAGAAAGTCAGCACATTCTGAATTATCACTATAAGAATTTGCAAATGAAAATGTAGATCCTGGGGTTCTGTTTGATGATAGCAATCACATACCTAAGTAGATTGGCACCATTATACATTTATAATCTCCAATTTTAGCCAAACTTTAATCATTCCTTCACATGTACTTTACTTGTTCTTTTATGGTAGGCAGAATAATGGTCCCCCAAGATGTCCATGTACTAAACCCCAGAACCTATAAACATGTTACTTAACCAGGAAAAGGACTTTGTAGACAGAATTTTCAGATGGGGAGGTTATCCTAGATTTTATTTGGAATACAGTAACAGGATAGCAGAAGGTAAGTAGAGAATGAGCTTGAAATATTTATTCCTGTGGCTTTCCCGCCTCCATACACCTAAGTCCACAACCCCTGTCTCATGGCTTTCTATATACAGCAACCCTCTCCAAGTCCAGGTTGTCCTTCAGGCCCAGGGTTGGTACCAGCTTCTTTCTCATTCTTGCTAGCCTTCCAATGTCACTATTTCTTGTTAGTTTCCAAAATCCTGTCTTTACCTTTATCTGAGATATAAAATATCCATGTCCCTAATAAGAGTGTGAGAAGGACAGCAGAACTCATATATGCTCTTCATTGTACCCAGGCTCTTCACATCCACTTCAAACACACATACAGACACATGTGCCGGCACACATACATCTAGCACCTAGCTCATAGTAAGTGAATAAGTAATGCTTGTTAATGTATTGATTGTGTGATGATGCAAAGAGATTCAGAAATGCCAAAGAAAAAAGAATTGGAGTAGGATCTGGGATAGATTAATAGTAATATATAACATGGTAAAAAAAAAAAAAAAGATGGATTTTAGAGGTACCAGTGTTCATAAAGTGTGAATGTATTTTGCAGGATTTCCTAACTCTTAGATGCCAAAAAACAACAAGAAAAAACCAGACCCTCCTTCTATTGGTCTGTGAATTACTGTCCTTCTTTCACAAAGAAAGTGCTTGATGAAGGAAGGAGGGTAGGTCCACAAGGCCCAAGGATAAGAATCTTACAATATTCCAATCTTGCTAAGGCAACTACTTCGCAAGTCTTATAAGTAGGGAGCCAAGAGGTTCTCACAGTCAGTGGCAGATTTCAAGCCTGCATGGGAAATTCCTTGTGGCTACTTTCTTCAGAGCTCCCTTCACATCCTTGTTCCTCAGGCTATAGATGAGGGGATTAAGCATGGGTGTCACCACAGCATAGAACACAGACACCAGTTTTTCCTGTTCTTTGGAAGACTTTGGTGTCATGTAGGTGACAATTGCTGATCCATAAAAAAGGATGACCACCATGAGGTGGGAGCCACAGGTGGAGAATGCCTTGAGCCTCCCCACAGCTGACTTCATCTTGATCACAGTTACTATGATGTGGCTATAGGACACCAGAATTAGGGAAACAGGTATGAGGAGAATCATGACACCCATGAGGAAAATGGCCGTCTCTGAAGTGCGGGTGTCTGTGGATGCCAGGATCAACAGTGCAGGGGCCTCACAAAAGAAATGAGCAATACTATTGCTGCCTCGGTAGGGTAACCTTAGTGTAAAAGTGGTATCCACCACAGACACCAGAATGCCGCTGGTCCATGATCCTGCAGCCAGCTGGGCACACACCTTCCAAGTCATGATGCTAGGGTAATGCAAGGGGTTGCAGATGGCCACATACCGATCATAGGACATCACAGCCAGAAAGGCACACTGTGTACATCCAAAAATGAGGAAGAGTATAAGCTGAGCTGCACAACGTGTGAATGAAATGAACTTCTTCTTGGATAGCAGGTGGACTAGGGCCTGAGGAACGATGTTGGTAGAAAAACAGAGGTCAGCCAGAGATAAGTTGCAGAGGAAAAAATACATGGGTGTGTGAAGCCGGGAGTCACCCTGAACAAGGCACATAAGAAGCAAATTTGCAAGCACAGTGACCAGGTAGACGCCCAGGAATAAAATGAATAGCAGCTTCTTGGTGTGGGGGTCATCAGAGAGTCCCAGAAGGAGGAATTCCATCACCTGTGTCTGATTTGTTTGTCTCATAGTTTGTCTCTTTTTTTCAATGAGAAGTCACCTCATGCTAAACATAGGTCCATATCAACTGTAAGATTATATAAATCAGATTTGGAGGGCTTTGGAATTGCCCTCAATCACTACCAACCATTCCAAGAATCCCCTTTATGTAGAAGAGGATCATGATGCTTTAGTTGGAACATTTTCAGTGTTGGAAAACTTAATATTTTAAGGATGGGTGCATTCATTTTTAGTGTCATCTGCAAATGTAGAGTAGATCAAAAGAATCATCTTTATTTGGAATATGAAACATCTAATAATAAAAAATATTCAATTAATCTATAAAATATTGGCATTTAATTTCATTTTATTATCAACCAAAACCCTTGAGTCTTATGCTGCTATTGCCACACTCCCCTGTCTTATGATGGTATAGTTGTTGTTTTTTTAATTCTTTGGGGATATGACTGTTGTCATATCCTTCAAAATACAGTCACTAAGATATAAGAAATTTTAAAAAGCCAAAGTACTTTGAAGAACTGACATTTTGTTTGGAGAAAATAACCTGTTTTTGAAAGAGCTGGGAAGCCAAGGAGTAATTGGGTAGTATGTCATCATCTCTTTGGCAACCCCATCCCCAGCTTCGGCTGGAACTCCCAAATATCAATCTTAACCATCAATAAACTTCCAAAATAGGAGACACACCACCACAATATTTCCATCTGATGCCACCAGGTTGACTAGTTTTCTGTGTTCAGACTAAACAGCACTAATCCACCATCTCTAGCCCATCATCTCTCACTGCCTTGCATCATCAGTCTATATCTCCCAGAGATGAAAAACTCCTATGAAAACTATATCTTTTTCATTTTTGTGCCCTTTTATAGACATGGAATAGGGATTTATTTGATCAATTATCATTAATTAAATAAGGTACATAATGATAATTTGATCATATGGTTTAGTAGGCTGGGCTGGTAGACGGGCTTTGCAGCTTCCAGTGTGCTCTGGTTAGGTCTTTGGCTGGACAGCTGAAGGCTGTATTCAGTGATGAGTGCAGCTACAAATTAGATTTCTTGCCTGAGCACAGTGGGAGAGCAGCTCTAAAGCTGGCTAAGCTCTTTGTTGTCTTTTTTTTTTTTTTATGTTCAGTTAGCCAACCCAATTACAATAGCATCAAAAACAATAAAATATTTAGGAATAAATGTAACTGAAAAAGTGAAAGTTCTCTACTATGAAAACTATAAGATATTGATGAAAGAGATCAAAGACACAAATAAATGGAAAGCTAACTCATGTTCATGATTGGAAGAATTAACACTGTTAATATGTCAATACTAGCAAAAGCTATCTATAGATTCAATGCAATCCTTATCGAGAATGCAATGACATTTTTACCGAAGTAGATAAAACACTCCTAAAATTTATATGGAGCCACAAAAGACCCCAAATAGCCAAAGAAATGCTGAGAAAGAACAAAGCAGGCAGCGTCACACTTCCTGATTTCAAGCTATATTATAAAGCTATAGTCATCAAAACAGTATGGTACTGGCATAAATACAGACAAATAAACCAATGAAACAGAATTGAGAACCTAGAAATAAACCCAAACATATAGGGACAACTAATATTGGACAAGGGAACAAAGAGTGCTCAAGGAAGGAAAGACAGTCTCTTCAATCAATGGTTTTGGGATAATTGGATATTCACATGTGTTAGAATGAAACTAGACTCACAAAAATTAACTTCAAATGAATTAGACTTAAATGTAAGTCCTGAGACAAGGAAACTCCTAGAAGAAAATATAGGAATAAGGCTCCTTGTGATGAGTCTTGATAAGGAATTTTTGGATATGACACCTACAGCATAAGCAACAAACTAAAGAATTAACAAGTGGGACTACATCAAACTAATAAGCTGCTGCACAGCAAAAGAAACTACCAACAAAGTGAAAACCAACCTATGGAATGGGAATAAATATTTGCAAACCATATATCTGACAAGGAGTTAGTATACAGAATATATGAAGAACTTAAAAACTCATTAGTCATTAGGGAAACCACAAGGACACGTATCACTGCATGCCTGTTAGAATGGCCATCATAGCTTTCAGCCCGTGGATGCCGCCGAGTAAGGAACGTTAAAGTCTCCCCTCCCACCGCCGTCATGTCTAAGTCAGAGTCTCCCAAAGAGCTTGAACAGCTGAGGAAGCTCTTCATCGGAGGTTTGAGCTTTGAAACAACCGATGAGAGTCTGAGGAGCCATTTTGAGCACTGGGGAACACTTACGGACTGTGTGGCAATGAGAGGTCCAAACACCAAGCACTCCAGAGGCTTTGGGTTTGTCACGTATGCCACTGTGGAGGAGGTGGATGCAGCCATGAATGCGAGGCCACACAAAGTGGATGGAAGAGCTGTGGAACCAGAGGGCTGTCTCAAGAAAAGATTCTCAAAGACCTGGTGCCCACTTAACTGTGAAAAAGATTTTTGTTGGTGGCATTGAAGAAGACACTAAAGAACATCATCTAAGAGATTATTTTGAACAGTATGGGAAAATTGAAGTGATTGAGATCATGACTGACCGAGGCAGTGGCAAAAAGAGAGGTTTTGCTTTTGTAACATTTGATGTTACCATGACTCTGTAGACAAGAAAATATTGTAGAAAAATACCCTACTGTGAATGGCCACAACTGTGAAGTAAGGAAAGCCCTATCTAAGCAAGAGATGGCTAGTGCTTCATCCAGCCAAAGAGGTCGAGGTGGTTCTGGAAACTTTGGTGGTGGTCGTGGAGGTGGTTTTGGTGGGACTGACAACTGGTCGTGGATGGAACTTCAGTGGTCAAGGTGGCTTTGGTGGCAGTCGAGGTGGTGGTGGATACGGTGGCAGTGGGGATGGCTATAACGGATTTGGTAATGATGGAAGCAACTTTGGGGGTGGCGGAAGCTATAATGATTTTGGCAATTACAACAATCAATCCTCAAATTCTGGACCCATGAAAGGAGGAAATTTTGGAGGCAGAAGCTCTGGCCCCTATGGTGGTGGAGGCCAATACTTTGCCAAACCACGAAACCAAGGTGGCTGTGGTGGTTCCAGCAGCAGCCGTAGCTACGGCAGCGGCAGGAGGTTTTAATTATTGCCAGGAAACAAGGCTTAGCAGGAGAGGAGAGCCAGAGAAGTGACAGGGAAGCTACAGGTTACAACAGATTTGTGAACTCGGCCAAGCACAGTGGTAGCAGGGCCTAGCTGCTACAAAGAGGACGTTTAGACAATACTCATGTGTACGGGCAAAAAACTCGAAGACTGTATTTGTGACTAATGGTGTAACAGGTTATTTTAGTTTTTGTTCTGTGGAAAGTGTAAAGCATTCCAACAAAGGGTTTTAATGTAGATTTTTTTTTTTTTTTTTGCACCCATGCTGTTGATTGCTAAATGTAATAGTCTGATCATGACGCTGAATAAATGTGTCTTTAAAAAAAAAAAAAAAGAATGGCCATCACAGGCCTGGGTGGCTCAGATGGTTAAGCGTCTGCCTTAGGCTCAGGTTATGATCCCAGGGTACTGGGATCGAGTCCCGCATCAGGCTCCTTGCTTGGTGGGGAGATTGCTTCTCCCTCTGCCTGCCCCCTCCCTGCTTGTGCGTGTGCACTCTCTCTCTCTGACAAATAAATAAACAAAAATTTTTTTTAAAGAAAAGAATGTCCGTCATAAAAAGAGAAAAGATAACAAATGCTGGCATGGATGTGGAGAAGGGAACCCTTGCACTGTCGGTAGGATTGCAAATTGGTACAGCCACTATGGAAAAGAGTATGAAGGATCCTAGGAAAAATAAATAGAACTACCACATGAGCCAGCAATTCCATCTCTGGGAATATATCCAAAGGAAATGAAAACACTGACTTGAAAAGATATCTGCATCCCCATGTTCATAGCAGCATTATTTACAATAGCCAGAACATGGAAACAACCTAAGTGTCCCTTGATGGATAAATGAATAAAGATATTGTGGTATATATATAAGGGAATATTATTCATCCATGAAAAACTAGGAAATCATACCGCTTGCAGCAACATGGATGGAACTTGAAGGAATTAGGCTAAGTGACATTAAGTCAGACAAAGACAAATACTGTATGATCTCACTTTTATGTGGAATCTAAAAACAAAAACAAACCAAATGATAGAAAAAGAGATCAGACTTGTTACCAGTGGTGGAGGATGGGAGGAGGACAATATGCAGGAAGGTAACCAAAAGGTACAAATTTCCAGTTATAAGATAATTAAGTCCTAGGGATGGAATGGACAACACGGTAACTATAGTTAATACAGCTTTATAGTATACACAAAAGTTGTTAAGGGAGTTCATTCTAAGACTGTCATCACGAGGAGAAATTTTTATTTTTCCTTTTTTTTCTTTTCTTTATTAATTGTATCTATAGGAAAAGATGGATGTTAGTTGAACCTACTGTGGTAATCATGTCACAATTATGGAAATCAGGTCATCATGCTATATTCCTTAAACTTATACAGTGATATATGTCGATTATTTCCCAATAAAACTGGGAGGGTTGGGGTGTGGAGTGTCATTATTCCTAGAGAGATTTGCAAGACTTTGGGAGCAATAATAAAATTTCATGGAACTGTTCAAAAAGTAAGGAGGGAAATTTAAAGTCTGAAGTTTAAGGCACTATGCAAAGTTTAGGCTTTCAACCCTTTATCTGTTTGGTAAAGGTGCCTCAAAATAATGTTTTAAATGCATCACATAGAATGTATAGGATTACCAAGGAAACAATTCATATCAAAGTACGGTTTTTCAAAAAAGTTTTAGAAAGCAAATATGTAATATAATAATACATGTGTTTCTCCATTAACACATTAAATTTCAAAATGTTGTGGCAGGTCTAATAACCACCTTAATTTCTGAATAATGAGCTTAAAGGAGATATAACTGCAATGTGATATAAAAATACCTGTGGTTTCTGTTGGTGATAAAGTCATCGATAACTGCTAATAATACTTTGGCTTAGTTACCAACATTCAAACAAGAAAGAAATTTTGAATTCCAGTTTAAAAAGTAGAAATAAAGAAGTAGCATTCACATCTTAATTGAGGAACACTCTGAAATTCAAGTGAAGAAGTCCTAAGCTAAAGAAATGCCCAGTTTTCTCAAAAAGACATGATCCCATTCTATGTAATCTGATAATGGAGTCTTAGGCATCTGGATAGGTCTGTGAGTCAAAGTGATGAAAGGTTCCAATTCATCATTGAAAGAATACATGAATAAATAAAACATTAATGTGAACAATCACATCTCTGCTGGATGATTGTTTATGGTTCCCTTATCAGACCACAGGCCATGTTTCCAGCCATTTTCCTTGCCACATACCTAGGACACACTGTATTTTTATACCCCACTGATTTTTGCTGGGCATAATCCCTTTATTCAGAGGTATACCCACTACTAGAGTGAGCATCACTTTTCTTGAACATTCATCACACTTTGAATATTCAGTCACCTTATTTGTAGATCAAATGTCATTGGCCAAGCACATGGTTGGTACTAGAGATACAGAAAAAAGACCCAGCTCCTGAGGCCAAAGAATCTCAGATAGGGGGGACCAAACTATAGTCACAGTTCATCCTCAGTGTCAGGGTGGTCCCAGAAACATCATAGATCTACAGCAAATAATAGTTTAATGAATGCATGTACTGGGCCAAGTGAGTCTATATGACCTAACAATTACTTAAATCTAGCTAATAAAGAATTGCTTCTAAAGAAAAATGTAGTCTACTGCATAAATAGCTGCCATAAAGTAAATTTTGAGACCACGTGCTATTTTGTTAGGTACCTTCAGAATTACCATCCATCTAGTGGAAGGTGTTACCTGGTTAGTTCTTAGAGTCTCCCCAGGTCCTTTAGACTTTGCTTCTCTCTCCACCACAGTTCACACCCCTCACAGAATAGAAATTAATGCATGTGTCTAATCTCAGGGAAAATTAAATGGTAAGTAAACATTCTCAGTTTTGATGAAAAGAGAGAAAGAGAGAGAACATACAACTAAACACTTCTCACAAAGTTTTATGTGATGCTTATAATCAGTGGTTAACTTAATGGAAAGGCAGCTACAGGATATTGCTGATTTCTATACCTTCATCTTGCTAATAACTACAGGTTTTTAAAGATTCCATTTAGTAAAAGTATTATCCAGGAACACCTTCCATTCTAATCCACACATGTTTCCCATTCCCCACCCCCACTCTCTCCCAACACATGCAGACATACAGAAATAAACACATTCACAAATATCTAGAAACTAGATAGATTAGTGTACCTTCAGCATCATGTACTTACTGCCATCATAGTTAAAAACATTACATTGATATTTGTTTCCCTGTGACAATAAGATGTTGAATGGCAGGGACCTCATCTGACGCCTCTTTATTCACAGCAAATAGAATAAGCTGGTACAGACTAAGTGTACAACACATGGTTTTTGAGGTGATTTTACTTGAGCCAAAACACTGGGAGACAGAGAGGTCAGAGTGAGTCAGAGATGAGTGTGACTTGTGATCTGTCAGATGATAGGAGCTCTCACTGACCCTGGTACAACAGTAGAAGGCTACACCCCTGAACTCTCCTGATTTGTTTTTAAAAGCATATTATTCTCTAATGCAAATTTGGAGGAGAAAATATTCCCCCAGGTGACGGTGAATCTGCCCCCCGGGTCAGGAAGCTTCTGAATGGAAATCATGTGTACTGTCAAACTTTCTCTCCTATTATTCTGCCTTATCCTTAGACTTAACATCGACTTTTAAGTTCATTTCTCTAAAAATGACATATATTATGAATTAAACAAGATGATAGGGTCAGGGAGGCATGCGTTGTCTAATCTGACATTTCTTGTAGGAAGAAGATAGTGAGGGAATCCATAGGAACCAAGAGAAAATACTAAATTTCAGTTCTGATTCTAAGATCTTTTGTGCTCAAGATCACCCATTCCCTACCCTCCATACCCACTTACTGTCTTCCAAGCCCAGCTCAACAGAGGCATAAAATTCCCACTCAAAAGATCAATACTGATTCCATGGAAGTTCTCCTTATGTCTCCTCTAGGTGAAGACCATGGCTCTTCTTTACAGAGAATTTGACCTTGTAGTTGTGGTTTGATTAGGTAAATCCACTATGGAAAAAACCTTGGCTAGATTTATTACAGAAGATTTAGCCCTAAGAATCTGATTGGACAAAATTAGTTGAATTTTAAAAGCCAAATTGGTGAAGAGATTGAAACCAATTCACTCCCAATATACACCAGGTTATTACCTTTGTTCACCTTGTGCCATCTCTTTCCATCTTTCCATTCCTTTAATAGTCTTACCAACATTTTCTCATCTGGTGAAGGAAAAAAAAAAACAAATTAACATGTCAAAGCCAGTAAAAACATCTCAGTGTTGAGGGGAAATCTGTTGCAGGTGTATTGGTTGCAGGAGTGGGCAGAGTGGAGACTGCAAGACTGAGGGTATCTTGTCATAAGTCATCTGAGTCAAAGAGCTCAGTAAAATCTCTGAGGTCAACATCAAGGACAAGGCAGAGAAGGGAATCCCCAACACTCCCTTGTCCTTTTCTTCTATCTAAAAGTCTTCTTGGGGCACCTGGGTGGCTCAGTCGTTAAGCGTCTGCCTTCGGCTCAGGTCATGATCCCGGGGTCCTGGGATCGAGCCCCACATCGGGCTCCCTGCTCGGCGGGAAGCCTGCTTCTCCCTCTCCTGCTACCCCTGCTTGTGTTCCCTCTCTCGCTGTGTCTTTCTCTGTCAAATTAATTAATTAATTAATTAAAAAAAAAAATAAAAAAATAAAAGTCTTCTTGACATCAGGACATACTATGCCACAATAGTTCCATTTAAATGAAGACAACAGAAGGATAGTAGGAGCAGTTTCTGGAGTGGATTTGTAATTATTGCTCCTGAGCACTGATTTACAGTGCTCAGGAGAATTCTGAATCACTAGGGTGGATCTTGAGCTGTGTTTCCTCTCAGAGGTTCCCAAATGGTTATAAGGAGAACAGAAAATAACATGCAGTTAGCACTCACATCCCCATTTATAGGCCCCATTACCAGTTCTTCTTACCTATCTTCTTTTTTGGGAAGTGATGTATTGTTGCAATTAAGTATTTGGTTTCTAGGTTCTAGGTTGCAGCCCAGTTACGTTACATACTCTATGTAGGATTTTTAAGAACTTCATCAATTGTAGAATGGAAATATGATGTGCCCCAGATAATGATATTCTTCAATTATTAACATTTTAACAATATTTTCTTTGTCTTTATTTATACACATAGTTATTTTAATAACTTGATGCTAAGTTGTAGACTAATGCCCAAAATATATAAGGAATTCCTACAAATAAGAAAAGTCAGAAAAATCCAGTTTTTAAAATAGGCAAAGACTAGAACATGTACTTACAACATAGGAAATACAAATGGCTAATAAGCATGTAAAAAGATACACAACATAATTAGCCACCAGAATACATAAATTAAAACCACAGTGAGGGGCACCTTGGTGGCTCAGTTGGTAGGTGTATGACTTTTGATTTCTGCCCGGGTCATCATCTCAGGTTTGTGGGATCAAGCTCCATGTCAGGCTTCATGTTCAGGGTGGAGTCTGCTTGTTCCTCTCCCTGTCTCCTCCCCATGCTCGTTCTCTCTCTTTCATAAATAAATAAAATCTTTAAAAAAATAAAACCACAGTGAAATACCACTAAGCTTCATAGAAATGGATTAAAATGACTGAAGATGTGGAGCATAATTTGGTACAATCAGTTCAAAATGTCCATTTGGAAGCATCTTTGAAAACTAACCTTAAATATATGCCTTCCCTCCTACAATCCGGTCGTTTCACTTCTCTGTGGTATACACCCATTATGGAGATGGGTGTTTATATCCACCACAAGTATGTACAAGCATTTTTATAATGGCCTTACTCATAATAGACAGAAGTGGAAACAATATAAATTTCCACAGATAGTAGAAAGAATAAATTGTGATACAGTCATGCAGTGGGATATTACTAAGTATTTTTAAAAGAATGAACTACTGGGGCGCCTGGGTGGCTCAGTCGTTAAGCGTCTGCCTTCGGCTTGGGTTTACGATCCCAGCGTCCTGGGATCGAGCCCCGCATCGGGCCCCGCTTAGCGGGAAGCCTGCTTCTCCCTCTCCCACTCCGCCTGCTTGTGTTCCTGCTCTCGCTATCTCTCTGTCAAATAAATAAATAAAATCTTAAAAAAATAAATAAATAAAAGAATGAACTACTGTTACATGCAACCACGTACAGAAAGATGTTTAGTATAAGAAGCTGGACACATAAAAATTATATTCTATAAATTTCCATTTCTATGAAGCTGAAGAAGAGGCAAAACTAATTAATATTTTTAGAATTCCAAATAACAGTTACCTTTGAAAGACTGTTGATTTGGAGTTGACTGGGAGCCTTTTGATGGCTGTGAGGGTTCTACATTCTGATCTATATAATAGTTATACAGGCATATGCATACATAGACTTTCTTGAGCTATACAAAAGATTGGTGCACATTCTGTATGTAAGTAATACCTCATTTAAAGAGAGGGAGAGGAAAGAGAAAAAAAATGAAGTTAAGCATTTAATTCAAACTACTGGGGACAGGGGTGTGGATTAGCAGAGCAAATCCAAAAGCAGAAACAGGTAAATAATAAAGATAAAAGAAGAAATCAATGAAATAGAAAACAAAATATAAATATGATAAGATTAACAAAATCCCAAAATTTTCTTTGTAATGATTACTAAGATAGCCAAAACTGTATCAAAAATTATTTATTAGAGGGAAAATAGTAAAGTAGGGAACTCCAAGTGGCCCTCCCAACAACAACAACAGCAAAAATACAAAAAAACGTGATAAATACTGTCAGAGAAAACTTTATCTGGATTCTGGAAAATAGAAGTTTATAGCAACCGAATGAATGTTTAATCAGGAAAAAGACAACTGAAACCATTTTTGTTGCTTAACTTACTCTCACCATGAAAGTGAAATGACATCTCACAAAATGGGAGGAAATATGTGCAAATCAAATATCTGAGGAGGGTCTAGTATGCAGAATATATAAAGAACTCATGCAACTCAAAACCAAAAGAGATGAACAACACAATTTAAAAATGGACAAAGGACTTGAAAAGGTCTATCTCCAAGATATACAAATGGCTGACAAGATTATGAAAGGATGCTGCCCATCATTAGCAGGCATTTAGGAATTGCAAATTAAAACCATAGTTAGAGATAGAACCTCTTCCTTTTCTACTGGCAATATTGCCAAGCCACAAAAATTAAAGCCAGGTGGCGCTGGTGGAAAAAAAAAAGGACTAAATGTGGAACAGAATTGAGAGCTCATACACTGGGTGTTATATGCAACTGATGAATTATTGAACACTGGCATCAGAAACTAATGATGTACTATATGTTGGGGGCACCTGGGTGGCTCAGTCGTTAAGCATCTGCCTTCGGCTCAGGTCGTGATCCCAGGGTCCTGGGATCGAGCCCCACATCGGGCTCCCTGCTCGCGGGAAGCCTGCTTCTCCCTCTCCCACTCCCCCTGCTTGTGTTCCCTCTCTCGCTGTGTCTCTCTCTGTCAAATAAATAAATAAAATCTTTTTTAAAAAAATGATGTACTATATGTTGGCTAATTGATTTTAAATAAAAAAAGAATTGAGAACTCTTAGGTAGACATATGTGAAATTTAATGTACAACAAAGTTAATTCCAAAAATCATATGGAAGAGGGCAAAGAGTTCAGTAAAAAGTATTGGTAAATACTAGCTTACTAGCTAGAGGAAAATAAAACTGGATTTCTACCTAACATGACGCAAGAAGGTAGACTCTAAATGGGCTAAATAACTAAGAGTTAAAATAGAACAATGACATTGTAGGAGAGAACATAAGAGAACATCTTTTGACCTACAGCAAGGAACCTTCAAAACACAGACTATAATGAAAAACTTGACGAATCTGATTTCCTCAAAATCTGGGATTTGTCTTCAAAGAACATTATGAAAAAAGTTAAGAAGATAGATGAGAAAATGGATGAGATATTTGAGCTATGTAAAACAAATAAGAAATAACTTACTATCAGGAATTCATAATAAATTCTAAAAATCAAGAAGAAAAAGAAGCAACCCCCAATAGAAAAAAAGCAAAGGATATACAATGGAATTCACAAAAATTAACTTCAAAGGGCTACAAGAATAGAAAAAAATACTGAAATTCATTAGTATTGTACAAATTAAAACAACAAAGAGATATCTATTTACCCCTATTAGGCATGCAGAAATTAGAAAGTCAGATACTGTAGAGCGTTGGCAAAAAGTAGAAGAGAGAGGCACTCATTTTCATTTGGGAAAATGTAGAGAGATACAGCCATTCTGGGAAGGAATCTGGTATTACTGGGTCAACTTATGCCTGTGCATATTCTATGATATAACAATTATTGCTAAATATAGAGCCCCAAAATTTCTCACATAGAGAATGGTACAGTCATATGGTATATTCCTGTAATATTTCTGGTTCTGTTATTTGTGTTGACAAGGTGTTGTGTAATGTGGATATCCTTCACTGGAAGATGCGATAAATGAAAATGCAAGAGATATGCACCAAGGATATTGCACAACAGTAGGGAGAAAGATTAGATGAACATGTGGCATTGTAAATGATCTTAAAGACTCAGTCAAGTAAAAAGGTAAACAAAGAGGCATATAACACAGTATCATTTATGTAAAATAAAAATATATGCACAAACACAAAATCATTTTTTGAGGACAAACTAAAAACATCACATACATTAGAATGGTTATGAGGTCAATGGGAATAAGGTATGGGTGTATATTAAGCAAACAATAAAATAAATGCATAAATAAACAAGAGAGGGGCTTTGAAATCACTAATCATACAATATGTCATATACTGAGGAATATAATTAACTCACTTCTTCACACCTGAAAACAAACAAACAAAAAAAAACAGGAGAAATTAAGATTGCATGGTACTGTACAGAAATACAAAGTCAGTGAAGGAACAGACTACAGAGTGTAAAATAGACCAAATTTAGCAAGAGTTTAGTATCTAGATGTTTAAATTCTAGATGTATCAAGATGTAAATGAAGCCATATATGTAAACAAAACTGAAAATCTTAGAAGAAAAAAAGATGATTTTTAAAAAGCATACCCTTTTAACAACAGAGACCTTTCAAATATTAACACAAAATCAAATCATAAGGGAAAAGACTGATTAAATTATAAATGTGTGATATAAAAATCCATAAAGTCAACTGGCAAAGTAGAAAAAGACTTATTTTTAACACAAAATCAAAGAGCAAATTCCTGATAATACTCAAGGGTTCTACACAGCAGTAAAGGAAAACTAGCAAAGGAAATAGTCATGTCACAGAAAAAGGAAATGAAAACGATCAATAAACATATAAAATTACGCTCATCCTTAAGTATAATTAAGATATCATATAATAAATTAACAGTAAGATACCATTTTTTTAACCTAATGGATTAACAAAATTGAAGTTTCACAATACCAAATGTTAGTAAAGGTGTAACTAAATAGGAACTTTTATGCAATTTTGATAACTGTAAATTAATGCAACTTTTTAATAGGGCAATTGACAATATCTATTGACATTTTAAAGGAATGTAACTTTAGACCCTGCAATTAAACCTCAGGAAGTTATGCTTCCAAGTATATTTGACAAGGACACAAAGATATATGTTCAAAGAAGTTCACTATGGCACTATTTTATTGTCTAAAGATTAGAAAAAATCCATATGTCCATAATACGGATATGGTTAAGTAAATTACAGCATATTTATACCATGGAACATAATCATGTATTTTTAATGAGTTAGATTTATAGGTGCTGTGAAATCAAAACTAAACTGTAAATAATGTGTAAATCAAACCACAAAACAATAAAACAATAAAATTCAAATTACTAGCATTTCCTTAAGGTGATGAATGATGTTTTGCTGAAACTAAATTGCCACTTGAAATATGATTGGGGGATTGACAACTTTAAGCCATTTCCTTGAATCCCACATGGCTATACTACCATCTGATAACCTGATTCTTCCACCTGTTTTCTCTTACACTTTTTGACCTTCAGATGATATCAATGCATCATTTGGATCTAAAATTTACCTTTTAAAAAATGTTTTCATTAGCTTGAGAGTGCTATAGTAGTTCCATTTTCATGTGCCCAAACCAAAGCCTTTTTTTTTAAGATTTTTATTTATTTATCTGACAGACTAAGAGAGAGAGAAAGAGAGAGAGAGCACACAAGCCGGGGGAGAAGCAAGCTCCCTGCTGAACAGGGAGCCCGATGTGGGGCTCGATTCCAGGACCCTGGGATCATGACCTGAGCCGAAGGCAGACGCTTAACAGACTTAGCCACCCAGGCGCCCCTCAAAGCCTTAATTTAATAGTTTAAAAGTCTCATTCTATAAGATTGTTCTTTGTGAATTATTCCCACAAAAAAAAGCTTGGACTTTATGTCCAGTAAATTAACAACTTTAATACAAGAGCCCACCCAGAACCCCTGCTATCATGTTGCTATTAAGACCATGCTAACCAAATTCAACTCCACCACTTAAGGTGATCATATGGCACCAAAACAACCATAAACCAAAATGAAAACACAAGGCCTGCAGTGCAGCTGCAGTACTCAGAAAGTTGGCATCCAGACAACCCAATATCGGCTTATTTTCACTTATATTTAATTACCATATAAATGAAAACACAAGTTTGATAACTTGTGAACCCCTGAGAATACATCTGCTGAGCTATTTGGAATGACATGGGTGTAAGGTTTGGAAGAGAGGTGTTTGTATGAGTTGGAGACTTTAGTCTGTGACCTCAAATATAACCCCGAGTACCCTAGGATGTCTCTCAGAGGATGGAAAGGTAATAAAGTTAAGGGCTTTTAAATCTCCAGGGAATGCTCTGTTTACATACTCTCAGGACCTCACCTTTAAATATATCCTTGAAGGAAAAATGCTCTGTTCCAGAACTGGGACCTAGGAGAATTGGAGTTTGCACCTTGAATGAAGTTAAGGCAGAAAGGCTGGGGGTGGAGTCAGACTCCTAGGGATGACTCTAGTGCAGGCCCTGGGAGGCATTGCTTAGGCGCCAACCCACAACGGGTGCTGTCCTTTGAGACTGGATCTGCAGGCTACAGAAATCATTCCCTCCCACACTTGATCCTCGATTCCTTCACCAGTGACCCTGCAGCCCAGAGTCTGCCTCCTCTCTGTCCTCAGGTGAGAGTGGACAAGCTGTTGATGGGTCTCAGTCTGTAGGCATCTTCAGTACCGTTTGGGGGTTGGGAGGTGGGCATGGCATTGGGAAAGGTAAATTTGGTCATTTACTTTCTTACACATCAATGTTTCTCCTTGCTAGACTCCCAGAGACAACAATTTCATTCCCACTCTTCTCCAGAATGCCAGCCCAAAAATCCTATTCCAGACTTTCTTCATCAGGAATGGGGCTCCTTCCAGAGAGATCACAGAGGCTGTGCTTCTTGCTGTTGAAAAGCAACTGCCTGATTTTCCCTTTCCCTCCTGTGTCAGCCCTTCAGGCTTCATTGTTTCTCTCAGCTTGCCTGTGTTCCACCATCTCCCATTGAACAGGCAAGGGGCTGGAAGGAAAACAGGAATCTTGCTTTGAGGAACCCCATCAAGAGCTCCTTGCTCTTGAGTGTTCTCTGGGTCTAGGAGATGTGGAGGAATCAGGACTGCACGGTACACTGTTCTAGGAAGGCCGGCACTGCTGCCTCCAACCCCCTGGTGACTTAGGGCAGACAGCAGAGCGTGGGTCCCGTTACAATCAGTGCTGTCCTTCTAGTCCCGAAGAGGATCCTAGTCCCCACTGCTGGTGCCCTCACACACACACCCCATACTGTGGTATCCTTCACATCAAGTCAGGCATGGTGGGTTCCCAAAACACCCGGCCTTGGTCAGTATCAGTATCCAGTTGGCTCAGTACCTACTCTGTGACATCTTATTGTGAAAGATTTGGTGGCTGTGAGGGTACATGTATGAGAATATGAAATACTTCAGTGAGTATATCCGTGGTGTGTGGATGTCTGCTTGTTTATATAAGATATTGTGAGCTGAGAATGTGTAGGTATATGCAGCATGTGGTGTGTGTATATGACAAGGAATAATGCCATGTATGCAATTGTGTGTGTGCGAGACAGTCACTAAGAGGAGAGATCTGGAAAGGCCATAGTTACCATGTTATTAGGGCCTCCGAGGATAAAAGATACATTGTCTGTCCCTTTGGTTTGGGGACACAGCCAGGCTTACGGATCTCTTCCTGTCTTTCTTCCTTCTTCTTTTTCTCCACATCTCTAGATTCCTGTCCTCTAAGTTCAGTTTCCGTTCCCTGATTTTTTTTCTAACTTCTTTTCTCCTTATTGTATTTTCCCATTCCGATTTTTTCTTCCTCATTTTTTATCTGAATTAGATAAAGATACATCATTGCTTCATTAATTAGTAAAGTTGACAAAGTTATATGAAATCTTTAGGACACGAAAAAATCCTTATCCCTGGCCTTCTTTGGAATGTAAATGATACTACATTTCATCATATTTAACCTCCTTTTCCACTGATTTTTATTACTCTCCTGTTTGGAGGTCTTCCCAATCCACATAGACACGTACATATGTAGATGTGCAAATCCTACCTTTAAGGGATAGAGTGATAGTCATTTTTTAAATATACTGTGCAGGTCTCCCTGGATGCTAAGTTTTTGTCACGTGTTAAGAGTTTATAAATGAGGTAAGGGTATTTAATGGAATCATCTCTAGAGAAAAAGATACACAACAAGCACACACACACACACACATCATCTGTATGAGTCATATCCATTCATGTTTTTTCACAACCCTCTTTTGAAACTCAACAGTGAGAGCAACATCGTTCTATGGAAAATATAGATCTACTTACTTTTAATGGCTTAAGGTTACTGCATCTTGATCACAACAGCCATTTAAATGTAGCTGTCAGACATTGTGTGAACTACTTTCCATTAAGTTCTTAGTTTAATCTTTATATCCATACTATGAATTTGTGGTTTATATCTATTTCACACTAGGGAACAGAGGCATAAAGGAGCTAAATCAATTGGCCAAGGCCACAGAGCTAAGAAATAGGGGAAAATGATTTAACCTATGTCTGTATGATTCACACATCTCTACTCTTACACTTTTATCTATATGGTATAGATTATATTATATAGGAAAACAATAATTTATTTAACACATAACCTATTGTTAGACTGTGAGTTGTTTTATTCTGGAAACAATCCTATATGTGAATATCCTTTGAATCAGAATTTTATGCATATGCGTAACTATTTCCAGAATGTAAAGTCCTAAAAATAGCACTGTTCAGGAAAAAAGGCAAGTCCATTTTGTAATTTTTTTTCTTATTTTTTTCTTTTTTTTTATTATTATGTTATGTTAATCACCATACATTATATCATTAGTTTTTGATGTAGTGTTCCATGATTCATTGTTTGCATTTTGTAAATTTTTAATATTCAGATTGCCTTCCAGAGAGATTTTATAAATGTTACATGCCTATATTTTTCATATCTGTTTGCCCCACTCTCAAAAAAACAGTGGGTGATTTCAATCTATTTCACCTTTGCTAATCTAATGTGAGAGAAACAATAGCTATTATTTTATTTTCTATTTCTCTGAGGAGGAACATCTTTACCCAGTCAATTTTGGGGCATTTGCATTTCTTCTCTGAATTGCCTATTTAACATCCTGTTTGCACATTTTCATTGGAATTCTTTTTATTCTTTTTAAATCTCTTTGATGTTGTAGTTTCCTATTTGATGTTTATATTTTAAATGTGTATGTTCTTTATTTAACCACTCAGTTTTACATTGTTTTATAATAAAATATCCCCATCTTAAGTTAACAGTTATGGTTTTCATGGCATCCTTAGAAGGTGCTTTCCCACAGAAAGATCACAGAAAGTATTCACTTACAGTTTCTACTAGTAATATTATAACGTCTTTGTGTTTTGTTTTGTGTTACATGAAGTATTTAATCCATCTGGATTTGGGGGGAGCATAAGAATTGATGTGAGAGTGTTTTGTTTCCAAACCAATAGCCAGGTATACTAACACCATTTTTAAGTAAAATACCTTTCTCTATTAATTTAGATGACACTTGTATCATCCATTTCCTTATATTCTTGAGTTTGATTCTTTATTGTCTACTTTATTGCATTGAGATGTTGGTTTTGGAGCTAATACAATATATATAAATTAATCAGATTTAATAGTATATGTTAATATCAGATAGGTTAAATCTCCCACCCTCACCCCCAAAACAGTTCTTTTCATTTTCCTTTTTTCAGATATTTTCCCTGAATATTTTCACATGTATTCTTCTGGATAAACTACAGAATTTTCTTGTTAAATTTCCCATCAGAAATTGCTTATGGATTTTGATTATTATTGCATTTGATTTTTAGAGTGTTTCTGGGGAGTGTGTCTCAAAATATAGTCCATGGAATAATCATATCAAAATCACCAGAATACTTGTTAGAAAGGCATATTTCTTTGTTCAACCACAAATGTACTGAAAATCTCCAGAGCCCAGAAATATTTATTTTTGACAAACTCTCACAGAGAGAATTATTAGGAACATTAATATATGAGAATCAATGGTTTAGGAAGAATTGATATCTTTATAATTTTTTAATTTCCCATCTGGGAATTAGGCATATTTCTCCATTTATTCATGTTGATGTCTGTGTTCCTCACTAGAGTGTAATTTTCCCCTTGCATTGGTTTTGACCATGTTCTATTAAATTCACAACTGAATATTTGGGAGAGGTTGCTGTTATGAACTGTAGCAACATTTAATTAATTCTCTAATTAGTTCTCATTAATATATAAGAAAAGCATATTATATGAAAATGAATTTGTTTGCAGAGTTCTTATTGTTTCTAATCAGTTTTCAGTAGATTTTATTAAGATTTCCAGACAGAAAATAAAATTCATTTACAAATAATGATAAATTTACCATTTGCTTTCCAATATTCTAGTTTCTATTTTTAATTTCTGTTGCGTAACTAACGCTTTGCAAACAGACACCTTTTCTGAACCCAGAATTTAATGTGAATGTTTCTAATATTTCACTATTGAGCATGATGCTACCTTTGATTTTAAATAATACATAATATTATGTAAAAGGAATATTCAAATTCCTCCTAAACTGAAGTATATCTAAGTTCCTGTTTTACTAAAAATGCTCACTAGAAATGAAAGATGAATTTTATCAAATGGCTTTTGCAGCATCTACTGAGATTAAATTTTTATCCTCATTTTGATCTGTTAATATGAAGAAATGCTTTAATAAATTTCCTAATATTGATCCTTCTGAGCATTCATGGAAAAAATTCACTTGATCATGGTGTTTTATTCTTTTGGGATACTGTTGTACCCTATATGCTTTTATTTTTAATTTTAATTCCAATATACTTATCATACAGTGTTATATTAGTTTCAGATGTACAATATAGTGATTCAACAATTCTATACATTACTCAGTGTTCATCAATGATAAGTGTCCTCTTGATCCCCTTCACCGACTTCCCCCATCCCCCCAACAACCCCCCTCTGGTAACCATCAGTTTGTTCTCTACAGTTAAAAGTCTATTTTTTGGTTTCTCTTTTCTTTGTTTATTTTTTTCTTAAATTCCACATAAGAGTAAAATTATATAGTATTCATCTTTCTTTGACTTATTTCACTTAGCATTATAGTCTAGATCCATCCATGTTGTTGCAAATGGCAAGATTTCATTCTTTTTTATGACTGAGTACTATTCCATTGTCTATATACACCACTTCTTATTTCTCCATTCATCTATTGCTGGGCATTTGGACTGCTTCCATAATTTGGCTATTGTAAATAATGCTGCAATAGACATAGGGGTGCATATATCTTTTCAAATTAGTGTTTTTGTATCTTCGGGTAAATACCTTGTAGTGGAATTACTGGATCACATGGCAATTCCATTTTTAAGCTTTTGAAGAACCTCCATACTATTTTCCACAGTGGCTGCCCAAGTTTGCATTCCCACCAACAGGGCACAAGGTTTCTCTGTCCCCATATCCTCACTAACACTTGTTGTTTCTTGTGTTTTTGTTTTGCCATTCTGACAGGTGTGAGGTGATACCTTATTGTGGGTTTGATTTGTCTTTCCCTGACGATGAGTGATGTTGAGCATCTTTTCATGTGTCCATTGGCCATCTGCATGTCTTTTTTGGAGAAATGTCTGTTCATGTCTTCCACCCATTATTTTAATTGGATTATTTGGGTTTACACTGTTGGGTTGTATAAATTCTTCATATATTTAAGTACTTCCCCTTTATTGGATATGTCATTTGCAAATATCTTCTCCCATTCAGTAGGTTGTCTTTTAGTTTTGTTGATTGTTCCATTGATGTGCAGAAGACTTTTCTTTTGTAGTAGTCTCAATAGTTTATTTTGCTTCTGTTTCCCTTGACTCAGGAGACATATCTAGAGAGATGTTCCTATGGTTAATACAGAGAAATTTCTGCCTGTGCTCTCTTCTAGGATTTTTATGGTTTCAGGTCTCACACTTAGGTCCTTAACCCATTTTGAGTTTATTTTTGCATATGGTGTAAGAAAGTGGTCTGGTTTCATTCTTTTGCATGTAGCTGTCCAATTTTCCCAACACCATTTGTGAAAAGACTGTCTGTTTCCCATTGCATATGTTTGCCTCCTTTGTTGAAGATTAATCCACCATATAATGATGGGTTTATTTCTTAACTCTCTGTTCTGATCTATACATCTATGCACCTGTTGTGCCAGTACTATATTGCTTTGATTACTGCAGCTCTGCAGTATATCTGGAACTCTGGGACTGTGGTACCTACACTTTTTCTTTTTTCTCAGGATTGCTTTGGCTATTCAGGTTCTTTTGTAGTTGGTTCTATACATATTTTAGGATTATTTTAATTAGTCCTGTGAAAAAATGTTGTTGGTGTTTTGATAAGGATTGTGTTAAATCTGTAGATTGCTTTGGGTAGTATGGATATTTTAACAATATTTGCTTTTTCAATCCATGAGCATGAAATATTTTTCCATTTGTGTCATCTTCAATTTCTTTCATCAGTGTTTTATAGTTTTCAGAGTAGAGGTCTTTCACCTCAGTTAAGTTAATTCCTAGGTATCTTATTCTTTTTGGTGCAATTGTAAAGGGATTGTTTTCTTAATTTCTCTTTCTGCTGTTTCAATTATTAATGTATAGAAATGCAACAGATTTCTGTATATTGATTTTGTATCCTGTGACCTTACTGAATGCATCAGTTCTAGCAGTTTCTTGGTGGCATCTTTAGGGTTTTCTATATGTAGTATCATGTCATCTGCAAATAGTGAAAGCACATCCTTACCAATTCAGATGCCTTTTATTTTTGTCTTGTCTGATTGTTGTGGCTAAGACTTCCAGTACTATGTTGAATAAAAGTGGTGTGAGTGGATGTCCTTCTCTTGTTCCTGATCTTAGGGGGAAAGCTGTCAGTTTTTCATCATTGAGTAGATGCTAGCTGTGTGTTTTTCATGGAAGGCCCTTATGTTGCGTATATTTCCTCTACACCTACTTTGTGGAGGGTTTTTATCGTGAATCGTTGTCGTATTTTGTCAAATGCTTTTTCTGCATCTATTGCAACAATCATATGGGTTTTTTTTCTTTCTTTTGTTGGTGTGATGTATCCTGTATCATGTTGATTGATCACTGTGAAAGATTTTTTTAATGTATTGTTGGATTCAGTTTGCTAGTATTTCATTGAGGATTTGTGCGTCTATGTTCATCAGAAATACTGGCCTATAGTTCTCTTTTTTTTTTGTAGTGTCCTTATCTGGTTTTGGTATCAGGGTAATGTTGGTCTCATAGAATAAATTTGAAAGCTTTTCTTCCTTTTCTAATTTTTTGGAATAGTTTGAGGAGAATAGGTATTAACTCTTCTTTAAATGTTTGGTAGAATTCACCTGTGAATCCTTCTGGTCCTGGACTTTTGTTTGCTGGGAGTTTTTTGATTACTGATTCAATTTCATTGCTGGTAATCAGTCTGTTCAAATTTTCTATTTAATCCTGATTCAGTTTTGAGAGCTTATATGTTTCTAGGAATTTTCCCATTTCTTCTAGGCTGTCTAAATTGTTGGCATATAATATTCTTCTATAATTGTTTATATTTCTGTGGTGTTGTTTATTATTGCTCCTCTCTCATTTGTGATTTTTTATATTTGGGTCCTTTCTCTTTTCTTTTGATAAGTCTGGCTAGTGGTTTATCAAGTTTATTAATTTTTTCAAAGAACCAGCTCCTGGTTTCATTGATCTATTGTTTTTTTAGTTTCTATATAATTTTTTTCCACTCTAAACTTTATTAGTTCCCTTCTTCAGCTGGCTTTAATCTTTGTTTGATGTTCTTTTTCTAGCTCCTTGAGGTGTCAGGTTCAGTTGTTTATTTGATATTTTTCTTGCTTCTTGAGGTAGGCCTATATTGCTATAAACTTCCCTCTTAGAAAAGCTTTTGCTGCATCCCAAAGATTTTTGACCATTGTGTGTTCATTTTCATTTGTCTCCATGTATTTTTTAATTTCCTCTTTAATTGCTATCTTCCTTCCTTTCTTTCTTTCTTTCTTTCTTTTTCATTTTTTAGAGAAAGAGGGCATGGGCACACATGAGCTGGAGGGGATGGGCAGAGGGAAAGGAAGAGAATCTTAAGCAGGCTCCATGCTCAGCATGGAACCAAACATGGGCCTCAATCTCAACACCCTGAGATCATGACCCGTGCTAAAATCAAGAGTCAGATGCTCAACCAACTGAGCCACCAGGCACCCCAATTGCCTCTTTGATTTCTTGATTGACCCATTCATTCTTCAGGAGCATGTTGTTTAGCCTCCATGGATTTGTGCTCTTTCCAGATATTTTCTTTTGTTTGATTTCTAGCTTCATAGTATTGTGGTTGGAAAGATGCATGGTATAACTTCAGTGTTTTTGATTTTGTTAAGATTTATTTTGTGGCCTAATATGTGATCTATTCTGGAGACTGTTTCATCTGCACTTGAAAAGACTGTTTATTCTTCTATTTTAGGATGGATTGTTCTGAATGTATCAGTTAGATCCATCTGGTCCAATGTGTCAATCAAAGCTACTCTTTCCTGTTGATTTTGTTTGGATGATCTCTTCAATGATCTATCCTTCTCGGTCTCTTGTTATAGTTTTTGTTTTTAAGTCTATTTTGTCTGATATAAGTACTGCTACGCCAGCTTTCTTTAAACTTCCATTTGCATGGTAAATGTTTTTCTATCTATTCATTTTCAATCTGCATGTGTTTTTAGGTCTGAAATGAGTCTCTTGTAGGCAGCATATAGATGGGTCTTGTTTTTTTATCCATTCTATCACCCTGTGTCTTTTGACTGGAGCATTTAGTCCATTTACATTCAAAGTAGATATTGATATATACTTATTGCCATTTTGTTACTTGTTTGTGGTTATTTTTGTAGTTTTTCTCTGATTCTTCTCTTGCTCTCTTTCATGGTTTGTTGGCTTTCTTTAGTGATATACTCAGATTCCTTTATCTATTCTTTGCATATCCATTACTAGTTTTTGGTTTGTGGTTACCATTCAGATTGTATATAACATCTTCTGCATATAACAGTCTATATTAAATTGATGGTTGCTTAAGCCTGAACCCATTCTTTACTCCTATCTGCCACCCCACAAGCACACTTATATTTTAGGTATATAGTGTCATATTTGACATCCTTTCATTTTGTGATACTTAAGTCTCACTTAAAGTCTTTCCTTTCCACTCAAAGAGTGTCTTTTCATGTTTCTTGCAGGGGTGGTTCAGTGGTCATGATCTCTTTTAGTTTTTGTTTGTCTGAGAAACTCTTATCTCTCCTTCTATTCTGAATGATAACCTTGCTGGATAGAGTATTCTTGGCTGCAGATTTTTCCCATTCAGCACTTTGAATATATCAGCCAGTCTCTTCTGGCCTGCAGAGTTTCTGTTTATCTGCTGATAATCTTATGGGGTTTCCCTTGTATGTAACTATCTTCTTTTCTCTTGCTGCTTAAATTTTTTTTCTTTACTACTACTTTTTGTCATTTTAACTACTATGTGTCTTGTGGTGGACCTCCTTCAGTTGATTTTATTGGGGGAATCTCTGTGCCTCCTGGATATGGATTTCTGTTTCTTTCCCCAGCTATGGGAAGTTTTCAGCTATTACTTCTTCAATAGATACTCTGCCCCCTTTTCTCTCTTTTCTCCTTCTGGAATCCCCATAATGCAAATGTTATTAGGCTCAATGGAGTCAGTGAGTTCCCTATGCCTATTCTCTTTTTGCATAATTCTTTTTTCTCTCATTTGCTCAGCTTGATTACTTTCAACTACTCTGTCTTATGAGTCATTAATTCATTCCTCTCCTCCTCTGGCCTGCTATTTATTCCATCAAGTGTATTTTTATAACATTTATTGTGATCTTCATCTCTTATGGATTCTTTTTTATCTCTTTCCTTAGGGTCTCACTGATGTCCTCCACTCTTTTCTCAAATCCAGTGAGTATTTATATGAACATTACTTTATTTTTTTAATTTAATTTAATTTTATTATGTCATGTTAGTCACCACACATCATTAGTTTTTGATGTAGTGTTCCACAATTCATTGTTTTCGTATAAAATCCAGTGCTCCGTGCAATACATGCCCTCCTTAATACCCATCACCAGGCTAACCCATCCCCCCCACCGCCATCCGCTCTAAAACCCTCAGTTTGTTTCTCAGAGTCCATAGTCTCTCGTGGTTCATCTCCCCCTCTGATTCCCTCCCCCTTCATTTTTCCCTTCCTTCTCCTAATGTCCTCCATGCTATTCCTTATGTTCCACAAATAAGTGAAACCATATGATATTTGACTTTCTCTACTTGACTTATTTCACTTAGCATAATCTCCTCCAGTCCTAACCATGTTGATGTAAAAGTTGGGTATTCATCCTTTCTGATGGCTGAGTAATATTCCATTGTATATATGGACCACATCTTCTTTATCCATTCATCTGTTGAAGGGCATCTTGGCTCTTTCCACAGTTTGGCTACTGTGGACATTGCCGCTATGAACATTGGGGTACAGGTGCCCCTTCTTTTCACTACATCAGTGTCTTTAGGGTAAATAACCAGTAGTGCAATTCCTGGGTCATAGGGTAGCTCTATTTTTAATTTTTTGAGCAACCTCCACACTGTTTTCCAAAGTGGCTATACCAACTTGCATTCCCACCAACAGTATAAGAGGGTTCCCCTTTCTCCACATCCTTTCCAACATTTGTTGTTTCCTGCCTTGTTAATTTTTGCCATTCTAACTGGTGTAAGGTGGTATCTCGATGTAGTGTTGAATTTCCCTGATGGCTAGTGATGTTGAACATTTTTTCATGTGTCTGTTAGCCATCTGTATGTCTTCTTTGGAAAAGTGTCTGTTCATGTCTTCTATCCATTTTTTGACTTGGTTATTTGCTTTTTGGGTGTTGAGTTTGAGAAGTTCTTTATATATCCTGGATATCAGCCCTTTGTCTAGTGTCATTTGCAAACATCTTCTCCCATTCTGTGGGTTGCCTCTTTGTTTTGTTGACTGTTTCCTTTGCTGTGCAGAAGCTTTTTATCTTGATGAAGTCCCAAAAATTCATTTTTGCTCTTGTTTCACTTGCCTTTGGAGATTTATCTTGAAAGAAGTTGCTGTGGTTGATGTTAAAGAGGTTACTGCCTATGTTCTCCTCTAGGATTTTGATGGATTCCTGTCTCACATTGAGGTCTTTCATCCATTTTGAGTTTATCTTTGTGTATGGTGTTAGAGAATGGTCAAGTTTCACTCTTCTGTATATAGCCGTCCAATTTTCCCAGCACCATTTATTGAAGAGACTGTCTTTTTTCCATTGCATATTTTTTCCTGCTTTGTCGAAGATTATTTGATCATAGAGTTGAAGGTCCATATCTGGGTTCTCTATTCTGTTCCATTGGTCTATATGTCTGTTTTTGTGCCAGTACCATGCTGTCTTGGTGATCACTGCTTTGTAATATGGCTTGAAATCAGGCAACGTGATGCCCCCAACTTTGTTTTTCTTTTTCAACATTTCCTTGGCAATTTGGGGTCTTTTCTGATTCCATACAAATTTTAGGATTGTTTGTTCCAGCACTTTGAAAAATGCCATTGGAATTTTGATCAGGATGGCATTGAAGGTATAGATTGCTCTGGGCAGCATAGACATTTTAACAATGTTTATTCTTCCAATCCATGAGCATGGAATGTTTTTCCATCTTTTTGTGTCTTCTTCAATTTATTTCATAAGTGTTCTGTAGTTCCTAGAGTATAGATCCTTTACCTCTTTGGTTAGGTTTATTCCGAGGTATCTTAATGGGTTTTGGTGCTATTGTAAATGGAATCGTTTCTCTAATTTCTCTTTCTACAGTTGCATTGTTAGTATATAAGAAAGCAACTGATTTCTGTGTATTGATTTTGTATCTTGCCACATTACTGAATTGCTTTATGAGTTCTAGTAATTTGGGGGTGGAGTCTTTTGGGTTTTCCACATAAAGTATCATGTCATCTGCAAAGAGAGAGAGTTTGACTTCTTCTTTGCCAATTTGAATACCTTTTATTTCTTTTTGTTGTCTGATTGCTGTTGCTAGGATTTCTAGTACTATGTTGAACAATAGTGGTGAGAGTGGGCATCCTTGTCGTGTTCCTGATCTTAAGGGAAAGGCTCTCAGCTTTTCCCCATTGAGGATGATATTAGCTGTGGGTTTTTCATAGATGGATTTTATGAACTTGAGGAATGTTCCCTCTATCCCTACACTCTGAAGAGTTGTAATCAGGAAAGGATGCTGTATTTTGTCAAATGCTTTTTCAGCATCAATTGAGAGGACCATATGGTTCTTCTCTCTCCTCTCATTAATGTGTTCTATCACACTGATTGATTTGCGAATGTTGAACCACCCTTGCATCCCAGGGATAAATCCCACTTGGTCATGGTGGATGATCCTTTTAATGTATTGTTGGATCCTATTAGCTAGGATTTTGTTGAGGATTTTGGAATCCACATTCATCAGGGATATCGGTCTGAAATTCTCCTTTTTGATGGGGTCTTTGCCTGGTTTGGGGATTAAGGTAATGCTGGCCTCATAGAATGAGTCTGGAAGCTTTCCTTCTGTTTCTATTTTTTGAAACAGCTTCAGGAGAATAGGTATTATTTCTTCTTTGAATGGTCGGTAGAATTCCCCAGGGAATCCATCAGGCCCTGGACTCTTGTTCAGGTCTTATGTTAAGTCTTTAATCCATTTTGGGTTAATTTTTGTATATGATGTGAGATAAGGGTCCAATTTCATTGTTCTGCTTGTGGCTATTCAGTTTTTCCAACACCATTTATTGAAGAGACTGTCATTTCCTCATTGTGTATTCTCAGCACCCTTGTCAAAGATCAGTTGACTGTATATGTGTGGGTTTATTTCTCGGTTCTTTATTATATTCCATTTGTCAATATGTCTGTTTTTAACCATTATTATATAACATGATAAACAAATTTCCCTGTGAATATTTTTCTTCAATTTAGACCATTTATTTAGAATAGATTCCTAGAATTGGATTTAGAAATTGGGATAATATTTGGGGGTATTATATGAAATGAGGCCTAGGGACTCAGGAACTCCTAATACTCTTCTAGTCCTAGTCATTCCTCTTCTTAGATTTCTACAAAAGAAACAAGAAATATGAAAAATAAGACCCTGCTTTTTATCAATTGCACTAGTCCCTAATGTCACTCAAGTTCAGAACTCTGATAAGCCTGGGTTGGAGTACTTGGCCTAGTCTAAAGTCTTTCAAAATCTTCAATCTCCCTTACAGCTCAAGTGGGACTTTGCTAAATTTATCAGTCCAGTTCCATGAAGAAGTGAGGAAATTGAACATGCATGACCTTTTAAAGCACAGTAACGCTAGCCGGTAGTAAATATGGACCAAGCAGCATCCTAGAATGTCACAAATCAGATTCTTCCTCATCGGAAAAAAGGATTAGTAAAAACAGAATTTCTCCCACCCCCATATTATTGAGAACTGGGTCAAAGTATATAAGTATTTAAATTTTTAAATATTTTTGACAAAATTATTTTCCAGAAAGATTGGACTAATTTTTTACCCACTTGCATTGTACAAAAATGTCTTTTTTTCTGCACCCTCATTTTACAGTTAATGAATTTTGCCATTTATTAATTGTGTGATTTGGGGAAGGTAGCTGAACTTTTCTGTGCCTCGGTTTTCTCATCTGCAAAGTAAGATTAATAATGTCTACCTTATAATGTTATTGGGACAATATAATTATATAGAACCCTTCCCGCCTGTCATGAGTTAAATTTTCAATAAAATACTAGTTACTATTTTGTGATGTGGGTTTTTAAAAAAATATTAACTAATTTCCCAGTAAAAAGTGTATCTCTCATTGTTGTGTTGTACTTATTTAGTTAGAATACTGAGTATTTTTCTTATATTTAAGTGCTATTTTCATTTCTTCTTTGTAAATAATCCTTGGCCCATTATTTCCTAGCCTCAACAATTGTCATAGTGTTTTATACATAATGTTAATTAAATGAAGACACCAACTTCTGTCTGATATCTCTTTCAAATATTTTCCTCAGTTTGTACTTTATCCTTTAATTTAATTCATAATATTATTATTTCACAGAATTCTTTCAATTTATGTTGTAAATTCTACACGTTTTCCTTCATGGTTTCTTAGACAGATTTTGTATCAGTTGATCCAATCCAGGAATCACAGGAATTTTAACTTATTTTTCCTATTTTCTATTGTTTTACTTTCAGTATCTTACTCTTTAATCCAAATAGAATAATACTTAGTGTATTAAATACTAAGGCTTTATTTTTAAAGCAAGAAGAATTTGTTGTTCTTTAAGAGGTCAAATTAAGTTTGACGCCTGAAAGCTGTTTCACATTTTTTAAGCATATGTTATAATTAAATATGTAGTATTTTGAACAGTTAGTGGTATGCATGTTTTATGCGTGGTAACAGTGCTAACAGTATACACAGTCGTTTTGTAATAATATGTGTACAGCCATTTAGTAAAATCCCCAGGAAGTCTAATATCCTCATATCAGAACTAGCTAAGAAGGCTTTAACAATGTCACACTCTATAAATAAGTGGCACTGGGAAGTGGAGATTTGGGAAAAAATGAAGTGGATTTACATTACAACCAACTAATAAGAATTAAAATATTCTATGTAGTATTAATTAGAATGACATGAATAGCAAAAAGCTAGGAATATCCAATTTGGTTTTAAACTGGGCTTTAAATGATACTCTTCTATAGGACTTGATGTCACAAACCCAAAGTTTGTTCTTTTTATTTGTGCAAACAGGTAAAGAGGCATAAATCTCAATGGGAGAGGAAAACCAAACCTTTGTGGCTGAGTTTATTTTCCTTGGCCTTTCCCAGGACTTGCAGACCCAGATCCTGCTATTTATTCCTTTTCTCATCATTTATCTTTTGACTGTGCTTGGAAACCTGCTCATCATCATTCTCATCTCCATGGATTCTCGACTTCACACTCCCATGTGCTGTTTTCTTAGAAACCTCTCTTTCGCAGATCTCTGCTTCTCTACTAGCATTGTCCCTCAAGTGTTGGTCCACTTCCTTGTAAAGAGGAAAACTATTTCTTTTTTTGGGTGTATGACACAGATAATTGTCTTCCTTCTGGTTGGGTGTACGGAGTGTGCACTGCTGGCGGTGATGTCCTATGCCCGGTATGTGGCTGTCTGCAAGCCCCTGCACTACTCCACCATCATGACCCAAAAGGTGTGTCTCCAGTTGGCCATAGGCTCCTGGGCCAGTGGCGCACTAGTGTCTCTGGTGGACACCACCTTTACTTTTCAACTACCCTATCAAGGACAGAACATTATTAATCACTACTTTTGTGAACCTCCTGCCCTACTGAAGCTGGCTTCAGCAGACACTTACAGCACAGAAATGGCCATCTTTGCAATGGGTGTGGTCATCCTCTTAGCTCCTGTCTGCCTAATCCTTGTCTCCTACTGGAATATTATCTCCACTGTGATCCAGATGCAGTCTGGAGAGGGGAGGCTCAAAGCTTTCTCTACCTGTGGCTCCCATCTCACTCTTGTTGTCCTCTTCTATGGCTCAGCAATATTTGCCTACATGCAGCCAAACTGCAAGACTACAAAAGAACAGGATAAAATGATATCTGTGTTCTATACAGTGGTGACTCTGATGTTGAACCCCATAATTTATAGCCTGAGAAACAAGGATGTCAAAGGGGCTCTCTGAAAACTAGCTAGGAGAAAGTCCTTTTCTCAGAGGCAGTCATCTCTGGGTCTAACCTTTATTTTATTTTTTTATTTTTAAAGATTTTATTTATGTATTTGAGAGAGAGCCCAAGAGCTGGAGGGGGTAGGGGGAGAGGGAAAGGGACAAGCAGACTCCCCACTGAGTGGTGAGCCCAAGGTGGGGTTCGTTCCCAGGACCCTGAGATCATGACCTGAGCTGAAGTCAGAGGCTAAACCTACTGAGCCACCCAGGAGCCCCTATTTTATTTTATTTTATTATTTATTTATTTATTTTTAGAGGGAGAGTGTGCACCTGCGCATGCAAGCAGGTGATGGGAGGGGCAGAGGGAGAGACAGAGAGACTCTTAAGCATGCTCCATGCTCAGCCCAGAGCTGATTAGGGCTCAAGCTCAGGACCCTGAGATCTTGACCTGAGCAAAAATCAAAAGACAGATGTTCAACCAACTGAGCCACCAGGCACCCCTCTGAGTCTGACTTTTAGAAATATGGTAACATTCTTAAAAGAGGTACAGGATTTTGGTAGATAATTATGAATTCGTTCAGGAAGCATAAAAGTGAAGGACATTTCTAAAAATCATGAATACTCCACACTAAGCTAGAACACAGAGGAGAAATAAAAGGATAAAAAGTTAGGTTTTCTTTTCTTCTTTAGAGATTTTATTTTTTATTTGATACGGGGGGGTTGAGGAGAGCACAGCAGGGGGAGCAGCAGGCAGAGAGAGAGGGAGAAGCAGGCTCCCCGCTGAGCAAGAAGCCCGATGTGGGGCTCAATCCCAGGACCCTGGGATCATGACCGGAGCCGAAAGCAGATGCTTAACTGACTGAACCACCCAGGTGCCCCAGGTTTTCTTGATTATGAAACACATCAAGTGCTATTTTGAAGTTTGTAGTTAATTCAGCTAACATGGATATGTTTAAGCATAATCACAACTGAATCTAAGAGGTTTAAACTGGATTATTTTGAAATAACATCTAATATGAGTTGCGTACATGGTTCTAACATCAAAGATATTTCAGGTTTAGACGTCCCAGTCATACAAACCTAGGAATAGGCTCTGATAGAAGCAATCAATAAATCTGGAAGAGTCTTTAATACTAGGATCATTCATGGCTTGGAGCATTTCAGCTTGTAAAATGGCACCAAAAGCGAAATACTTACTAGTTCATAATGTTCTCTACTGAAAGCTTCAAAAAATTGAGGTTTTTTTTTTTTTTTATCTTATCCCACATTTCATAGAAACATAGACTATCAGGGTAAAAAGGGAATTTAACAGTCCTTTAACTCAAACATAGGTCCAAGGTTTAAACCACTCCACAATACTTCTATTGAATAATTATCCAGCATTGGCCTAAACAAGAATACATAGCTCCCTATTCTCTTGGATCATTCCCTTTCATTTATAAGTTGATCCTTGAACAACATGTGCCAACCCACGTATTGGAAAATCCTCAAACAACTTTTGACTCCACCAATATTTAACTTCTAATAGCCTACTGTTCACTGGAAGCCTTCCCAATAACATAAACAGTCGATTAACACATATTTTCTATGTTGTATGTATTGTATACTGTATTCTTACAATAAAGTAAGAATTCCCCCAAGCTAGAATTCCCCCAAGCTAGAATTCTCCCAAGCTAGAGAAAAGAAAATGTTCTTAAGAAGATCATAAGAGCGCACCTGGGTGACTCAGTCGGTTAAGCATCTGCCTTCACCTCAGGTCATGATCCTGGGGTCCTGGGGCCAAGCCCCATATCAGGCTCCCTGCTCAGCAGGGAGTCAGTTCTGCTCCTCCCTCTGCTGCTCCCCTGGCTTGTGCTCTCTCTCTCTCTCTCTCACTCTCTCTCTCAAATAAATAAATAAAATCTTTTTTTTTTTTAAAAAAAGAAGAGCATAAGAGAAAATATATTCACAGTACTGTACTGTATCGAAAAAAATACACATATAAGGGGACCCATGCAGTCCAAACCTGCATTGTTCAACTATAGATGGTTCTTAGCTATTACAAAGACCTTCCTTATGGTAAGTCAAAATCAATTATCCTGTATCTTGAACCCACTTCTCTAGTTTTAGTCCTAGAACAATTTTCAGTATTCTATACCAGAACTCATTGAAGTAAGTTTCTGTATTGGCCCAAATTCAATTCTCACAGCCAACCACCTACTTGTTTCTTTAAAGTTCCTTTATCTGACATGCTTTGGCACCCTGTATTCATTCTGGTCATCCTCCTTCGAATGAGCCCACTTTACCCAATGAATATCTCTTCCAAAACCAAACAGAAATTGGGATTTTAAAATTGGAGTTTCCCAATCTGAGGCTGACCCCTCCATAGGCTTAGATGTCTGTAACCACGTCTCACTGTGGCTCATCGTGTCTAGAATGGTCGATTCTGGGGACCACTTCAGGTTTCATAAACCCTTAGTCCAAACAATCTGGCCAACAGCCACTTGCCTATTTTACCCGAACATTTACTCAATCACATGTTTAGAGGGGATTCCATGACAACCATTCTATAGTTGCCATGGATACGAGTCCAGGAACCACAGACCTCAGTAGTCAGGAACTACTGACTCTGCAGTAGAAGACCTCCCCAGTGAAGTAAGATCTAGTAGCTAAATTCTTATTTCTTTCATTCATGCACCCATGCATTCATTTTAAATATTTATTTTATTTATTTGAGAGAGAAAGAAAGAGAGAGAGAACACAAGAAGAGGGAGGAGGCAGAGGGAGAGGGAGAAGCAGGCTCCCCACTGAGCAGGGAGCCCAAAGAGGGGCTCGATCCCCGGACCCTGGGTTCATGACGTGAGCCGAAGGCAGACCCTTCACCCACTGAGACACTCAGGCGCCCTCCATGCATTCATTATAAAACCATTTATTGAGCTCTTATTTCATTTTATCTTCTCCGACTCTACTTGTATCCAATATGCCCAGAGCAATGACTGACATGTGTGTTTCACACAATGAAATGTGTGTTTCAGTACACATTTTTGCATTTGTTACTACCCTTTTAAAATTACTGGAGCTGCACTACAATAGACAAACTCTAATCTGGGCTGTGAGGATCAGAGAACAATCTCAGACAAACAGCATGCCCTAGTTAAAGTGATATAGACAAGGATAAAACACTAATAGGTGAAGTTGGTGACTTGGCTGCCCATGATCATCTAAATGAGATCTATTTCAGTAACAGGAGGAAAAGTAAGGAAATGTAAACAGAAAATTTTGACACTAATTTAGAGAAGTCTCGCCAAAGGGGAAAAGAAGAAAGAAGTAAGGGATGAGAAAGTGGGATTGTGAGCTTTTTTTTTTTTTAAATTAGATTCCTAGGTCACTTCTCCCATTTCCTTGAAGACTTTCACCCCTGGATCACTGTCACTTTCCCCAACACACTACTCCTGTTATAGATCTTAGGTATTCTAATTTTTACATAAAATGAAATATTCCAACTACTCTGCATTCTCAGAATTCCTTGATCTTCATTCCTCCACCGATCTCAGCCATCCACACCATAGTCATTTCTTTAATATTCCCATTACCAATGGTTGCCATCCCCACTCCAAATTCTGAAACCACAGGATCCTAAGCAAAATAAAATGGGTACTGTTTCAAGGCAGTAAGTTTTGAGGTGGTTTGTTATACAGCAATGGATAACTGAAATGCTGAGAGAATTATTCTCCCATTCCTTCCATCAAAATAGATGCCTGTAGGGCTTTTTCACACTACTAATAAAAGCTGCTATCTCTCTCAAAAGAAAAGAAAAGAAAACAAAGCAAAAACCCCAAAACATGCTATCTCTCCTGCTATGGAGGGGAGGGAATAAACGGCCAGAAAGCTTCAAAAGAAAAAATTTTGAGCATACACCCAAAATTAATAATGAAAATAATGTATAGATTAGGGTTCTTAGTTGCAAGTAACAGAGGCCGACTATGTGTGATTTAAGCTAAAAGGAAAAATATTGAATGGTAATTCTGGTCCTGCAGCCAGCACCCCAGGCCAAAATCATATAGAATGGGTGTGATGAGAACATCGCTGCCATTCAGCACTAGATGGCAGAATTTACTCTGCCAACACCATCAGCCCAGGACCAGCTGCTGGAGCTGCTGATTCACTGAGGCTGGAATTTGGGTTGGTGCTTGCTTATTCAGCCACTGACAGAAAAGGAAAGAAACTGTGTGCTGACAAACACTACATCAGTCACGTGAACAAGGTTAACAGCAATAGTGATAAGTCGCGTTGATAGTATGTACCCTTGAGGTGATGTGTTGGAAATAGCACTTTATCTTTGTGATCTTCCTCCCCTACACCCATAACCTCAGTCTAATCATTAGAAAAAGATCAGACAAATTCTACTATGTGGGCTTCCTATAAAATACATGACAAGTACTCCTTAAAACTGCAACGGTCATCAAAAACAGGTCTGAGAAAGTTTCACAGCCAAGAGGAGCCTAAAGAGACATGACAACTAAATGTAATGTGGCATCCTGCGTGAGATCCTGGATCAGAAAAGAGATAAAAGGGAAAAGAAAAGAAAAGAAAAAAAACAAGAAAGGATATCCAAATCATGTATGAATTTTAGTTAATAATAAGGGATCAATGGGGTGCCTGGGTGGCTCATTTGGCTGGACATCTGACTCCTGGTTTTGGCTCAGGTCATGGTCTTGGGATTGTGGGATCCAGCCCCACGTGGGGATCCATGCTGCATGTGGAGTCTGCTTGGGATATTCTCTCTCTCTCTCCCCCTCAATCCCCCTGTCCCTCCCCCTGCTCACATTCACTCTCTTAAATAAATAAATAAATAAATAAATAAATAAATAAATAAATAAAATTTAAAAAAATAATAAGCCATCTATGTTGATTTTTCTTAATTGTAACAAATACCAAATTATAATGTAAGATGTCAATAATAGGGGAAAGTGTGTATATGAGGACTCAGGGTACTTCTTATTTTCTCTGTAAGTCTAAAACTGATCTACAAAAATAAAGTCTATTTTTTAAAAAGAAAAGAAACAGTCTGCTGTCCTTGCTTTTTCATAGCACTAGCTCTTAATTCAGAGTCTAGACTGGGAGTATCTAATTGACTGAGTCCAAGATACATGCTATACCCTAGCTGCAGTGAAGACAAAGAAAGTGAATTTCAAGTGGATTCAGCTTGTATGAAGGGAGGCAGGCTCTAACTAGTCCAAGACTCCCAGATGACTATAAATATGCAAAGGGTACTCAAATGATCAGAAGCCAAAAACTGACAAATGTCCACTACACATGGCCTATGAAACCAAATCACCCCCACTAATGTCTTGACTACCTACACATTCCAGACTGACCAGTATAACTTATAATCTACATAACACAATATTCTGAGCATGTGTACAACACAAAATGTTGAGTAAAGAGATACAGTGGCTTAGCACAGGGAATGCTTCTGTTGGGCATTAAGATAGTCCTCATCTGATTGTGTTACTAATGTATTCCCTGCAGCTAGTACAATATCTGCCACATATTAGATCATCAATAAAAAATTGCTGAATGAATATGTGGTCTAGGAAATGGATTGGCTTAACTCAAGTTTTCTCTGTATTTTTTCTTAAATAAATACAGACAGGTTCTAATTCAGAACATCTGGATGTCATGATGCTACAAGGAAATGGAGTTTGTAGCAAACAATTGCATGCATCTCAAGGATCAAGTCCCAGATAGCTTCAGAGTCCTTTACCTTCACAGTGAAAGTCATACATTGACAGAAATCTTACAAGATTGTTCCATTAAAAAATATCTGGACCTTTAGTGAAGTGACTGCAACCTGAAAATTACCCCATTCAATTAGACAGCAGTCTTAGTGCTTCAGGGGACCTTTGAAGGCACATGGTCAGAAACCTCATATCCATAAGGTAGGAGAGAAAGCCTGGTCATTCTCCTTCCTACTTTGTGTCTTTTCCACTTCCCTGCTCTTCATTGGGTATGGAACATGTTTGAGCCTATGTACTGGCAATACTTACAAGTTAAATTTCTGATTTTGCCTAGCTACTTTAATATGAATTTTATAAAGGTCAACCTCATCACAAACAATTCATAGCACACAGTGTACCCCCAAACTTGGAAAATATCCATCCATAATTCTGCAATAACTTACTAATGGCCCCCTAAATACTGAAGTATTGAGTGAACAGCAGTGGTACAAGTAAGAAGTGAACTGAGCTTGGGGCTTAGCTTTGTCAGATTTAATTTCCAAAAACTGGGGGATGATAATCTCTACCTCATAGTGTTGTGGTGACGAATGAGACGATATTTCTAATTTGCTTAAGACAGTAGTGAACAGAGAGGAAGTTAGCAAAAAATCTTCTAGCTCCCCTTTTGTTTTAACTTGTTCAACTCATGGTCTAGATTTAAAGCTCTGTCCCAGAGAGGCTTTCCCTGATTTACTAGTTTGAGTTCTTCCTCTGGGGCTCAATCCTGGACCCTCTCCTTTTAGCGTTTTCGCTTTTTCTCTTTCTTTCTGCAATGTCATCCTCACGCATAGCCTCAACTATCATCTACCCAGAATTGACACAAATTTCATACCTCTGCCCGAGACACCTCGAAGCTCCAGACACTTCTATCCATGTCTATTTGATAATGCTTCTTGGACATCACAAAGTATCTCATACTCAACAAGCCAAAACTGAACTCAGGGACTTCCGCGAAACTTTTTACCTGGACGCAAAACAGAAGGAATGAATGAGTGACTCAATCAGTGAAAAACATGTTATACACAAATCGGTATCTTTTCGAAATTCTGCCATGTTTTTTGGTTCCACGCAAATGGGGTGGGGGTAGCACGGAGAAGGTGAGGAAGATTTTGGCCAGTTATCCGGGATGGGATGGGGGAAGCTAAGAATGTTTGACAGGCCCTTCTCCCTGCACCTCACCCTCACCTCCTCCCTGACCAAGGCCCCCATCCACCCGTTCCTGGCCCTAGTGTTGGTCGCGTCTACGGGGTGGGCGGGGTCTGGGGAAGGGGGCGGGACTTGCAGAAGCCCCCATCAAGTCCGCGGACTGGGGCCGCGAGGGCTGCTGGGGGCTCTTTCCAGGGGTGGTGCGCATGCGTGCGCCGGGGGCGCGCGCCGGCTTTTCCGAGACACAGATCTGGCGGCGGCGTTTAAGTACCTGGTGTGGTCACGGTTTCTTAGCTGTGGCGTGATTACCCACGCCGGCTCCCTCCGCCCGCGAGGCCGGCGGCCCCGCGACTCCTGGCGGATCTGGCGCCTGGGTGTGACCGAACGGAGCCCCCGCTGGGAGCGGTGCCCGCAGGTATCACTGGGTCAGCGGGCGGTGAGGACGCGGGTGTGCGGAATTGGGAATCCCGCTTGAGCGCGTCGGCTGTTCGCAGTGAGGCGGCTTCCGGCGCGGCGCTCCGCTCCGCAGTCTCTGCGGGACCACCTGGAGCAGGGCACGGGGAGCGGGGGAGGCGTGGGCTGCGCGGGAGAGCACATATACACAGCGTTTAGCGCCGGCCTCTCTTCCATTCTGTAACGGGGGGCAGTCTCCAGGCGCTCGACCTGATGAAAGTGGCTTCACCAGTCTGTTGGGGAATGACTGGTATTGATTCCTCGTGGAAATACCGAGTGTGGCAGGATCGATCAGCTGGAAAAGAAACTGGAGAAAACTTCATTCCAGCTTGCCTTCCTTCCTAGTCGTTCCTAGCCAGTCCTCCAAACATAAAACTTCAAGGCATCTTCCTTATTTTCAGACGCTTCATTTGCAAACTGCTTCTGCGCCCCTTTATCTGCGCTATTCTCCAAAGTCTGTTTTTACCTCAAGCTGTGGCCCTACCTATCAGCTGTTTGGTTTAAACAACCCTCTTTGCCCACAGATACTACCAGCGCACAATTGGCACCTGTTCAGTTTCCTCAGTGCTCTACAGTCCTTTGAACCTGTGTCACCGGGGTGGTTAACGCTCCAGATTCCTGTCACCTGCGCCTTATTGAGCCCTCCCTTCCCGTGGTACTGGCTCACACTCTTAGCTCTTCATCCGGACTGCCACCATCGTTCTGAAAGGCGTCCGTTCAGTACTTTAACCGTTCTTGACTTTGTTAATTCCAGTGTTCATCGCTTACAGACCCCTTAAGCTTCTCGCAGTCACAGCCATACCTTGCACCTTCTATCATCCAAACTGTTCTTTTTTGAAATCTTAAATGCACGCATGTCCTCCTGAACATGTCTGTCCCTGGTTCTGTAATTACTGATACCGAGTAAGGTATTTATATTTTAAGCTATAAAATCCCAGTATATTTTGTTGCTTTTTCTCACTTTGAGTTGGATATTTAATTCATCTCATTTTTCTTTAATTACAGATGTAAGGCTTTGACATTTCTAACAGTGGAACTTAAGCTGTGCTCTGTCGATTTTGATATGCAATGTTTTTACTGTTTTGAATTGTATTTTGATGCAAAGTTTAAATTTTAAATTAGCTGAGAATTCTTTTTGTTTGTATTAAATTCTAGGTTTCATTCTGAAAGTGTGGTCTGTCCCACTGGTAGATACTTTTTGTTTGAGGAGGTTGTTTTGTAACCTAATATATAGTAGCTTTTGTAAACATTTTTGTAAGTGATTGAATAGAAACTACATTCTACCTGGTTTTATATATCACAGTAAGCACGTTTTCATATCTACTATATTATTACTTAATTTTAGTTTACTTTATGTGTTAAGGATTTAGAAAGTTGCGCTAGTCACTCCCATTTCTGGCGTGTCATTGTTGAATTCATCTTTTGTTTTCTGAGGATTTTACAATAAATATATTCCAATTATGTTATTTGTTACATTTAACAAGTCATATTTCATTATAAGTTGTACCTTCAATCATTTAAAGTTTCCTTTTTGTCTACTTTAATGCATTTGTGCTTTTAAATCATTATATCCCTGCATATTGCTTACACTTGTTTATTATGTTTTTAATCATCCTTTTATTTTCAGCTTTCCAGTTCTTTTGTTTTGGATGTCTTTTGAGTGTTTATATAGTGAAATTTTTTATCTAGTACATTTACTGTTATAGTGGATATCCTTTTTATTATTTCTACCTTTAATTTTTTAAATTTTTGTGCTTCCTTAGCGTTTCATTTTATTTTTAACATTTGCCTTTGAGCTTTTTTTTCCTTCTTTCTCCCTTTAGGGTAATTTAAAAAGTATCTGGCATGTAGTTCATTCTTTGGTGGGACTCCATCATGCTTCTGAAGCACTTTGAAACTTTTTTTTCCTTTTTTTCTTTTTTAATGGACCGTGCTTTCCTTAAGCTTAGAGTGTTGGATCTCAAAATCTTCCTTCAGTTGATCCACTTTGCCCTGTGTCTGGTGGACATATAAGAGGGGCACTAATGAGCATATAAATGGTGCCAATACATCTCTACAAGATGGCGAGTGGAGAGAAACACAGTTTTTAAGGAACTGTAGAAAGGGCCACAACTTAGAATGTACTGTGAGGTAACCACAATGGAGGTGGAAGCTTCCTCTGAGTATCAGAAGTTCCAACACAGTGTGGGAGTGAGAATCCAGTAGAATAGAGGACTCGAGTGAAGGATTACATGTGAAACCTCTCTTTCCATCATCTCCCCAACTTCCCCACCCGTTTCCCTTCCCACCTATATAAAGAAGCAGTTTAGCTAAAGTGCCTTCCTCCCACAAAAAGTTTTTTCCTAAATAAATTGAATAAACCATCTGAGGAGAACTAAGGCTTTTAATGTGGGTGTTCCTTTCAAAGTAAAACCTTTTCACTCTGTTATGTGGGGAGGGAGGCACAGCCTGAGAGCCAGCTCCCCCCACTCACCCTAAATCAGAGCATGCCAATCTGTGTGTCTCACCCATATACACATGACTCTCAGGAGGATCTCTCCCATTCAGAGTAGATGCCCATTAGAAAACCAATCTACTAATCTACTGATACAGCCGAAGTAGAAATTGGTACGGCTCTCTGGAATAGTCACCCTAATACTTGATTCTTAAGTATGAATAGAAAACTAAGGAACACCAGATGTCTAAGAACCAAGATAAACAGAAGCCCTGACCACAGAATAAAAGGGAATTTAAGAAACAGAAAACTCATATTAGAATTGCCAAAGAAATTTGAAGTAATTGCAACAACCAGACAAGCACAATGCAGTGGAAGAAGAACCATCAGTGAACAAGAAAAAGCTCTTAAATTTAAAATATGACTGGTAGAAATTTTTTTTAATGAAATCTACAAGGTCAAGTGACAGAAATCTCCCATAACACAAAAAAAAATTTCCAGAAAAATCACCTCTTGGTAGTAAACCTGGGCATAGAAAAGAGGATAGGATAGAAGACTGTTGATTTTCATCATAAAAGTTCTCATGTGCTTTTGATTATTTTTCCTTTTGCCATATGCATGGATCCTTTGATTTGCAAAAAATTTTCCATAATTTTAATTTGTTTTTCACCATAAGATTTTGTTCTCCCTTACCTCAGCATTTTGGGAGAGACTTTTAGATTTGTCTATCATATCACTGGTTCAATGAAGTGTCCCTTTTGTTCTTTACTCCTAATCAAGATTGTCAGTCTCTTAATCCATTTTGATATTTACCTTAATCTCATCCTGTTTTACTAAATGGCTCCCTAATTCTGTTTCATAAATTTACCACGCATCCTTTTGAATCTGAATACATCAGGCAAGTGTCCTTTAATTTTTTAAATAAAATTTTTATTTTACAACAATTTCAGATTTACAGAAAAATTGAGACTATAGTACAAAGAGCTCCCATATACCCCATATCCGTTTCCCCTATTAGTAACAAATTAGTATGTTAATTAGATCTATTAATTAGATCCATTAACTGAAGTCCATTCTTTGATCTTATTTCTTTAAATTTTGCCTAATGCCCTTTTTCTGATTCAGCATCCCACCCAGGATGCCACATTACATTTAGTTGTCATGTCTCCTTAGCCTCCTCTTGGCTGTGACAGTTTCTGAGACTTGTTTTTAATGACCTTTACAATTTTGAGGAGTACTCTTCAGGTATACTATAGGAAGCCCATCTATTAGAATTTGTTAGAATTTTTCTCATGATTAGACTGGGGTTATGGGTTTGGGGAAGGCAAATCACAGAGATAAAGTGCTGTTTCTACCACATCATCTCAAAGGTACATACTGTCAACATGCCCTGTCATTATTGATGTTAACTTTGATCACATGACTGAGGTGTATTTTTTCAGGTTTCTCCACTATAAATTTATTCTTTTTCCCTCTTCCCATATTTACTCTTTGGAAGGGATTCACTATGTAGAGCCCAAACTCAAGGGATGGAGAGTTATGTGCCACCTCCTGGAGGACTGAGTATCTACACAAATTATTTGGGATTCTTCTGCATGAGAGATTGGTCTAGTCTTCCCCATTTACTTACTGATTGAGTCAGTCATGTATATTAGTATAGTTTATGAGTATTAATTTTATACTTTGGGTTATTTATTGCTCATATTGTTTCAGCTTTGGCCATTGGGAGCTCTTTCACTTGGCTCCTGGGTGCCTTGGACATGCCCCAGTGAATGTGTTTTTGTTTTTGAGCTCTGATCTAGTTTCTAGTACTTCAGGGTGCTCCAAGCTCATCTTGTATATATATATATTTTTTTAATTTTATTTATTTGAGAGAGCACAAGTCGGCTAGAGGGGCAGAGGGAGAGGCAGAGGGAGAAGCAGACTCCCTGCCGAGCAGGGAGCCCGGTGCAGGGCTCTATTCCAGGACCCGGAGATCATGACCTGAGCCGAAGGCAGATGCTTAACTGATTGAGCCACCCAGGCACCCCCATATTGTATATTTCTTGCTCCAGTTCTAGAATAAGTCATTTCTCCATGAAGCCCTGGTTCCTTTATTGAAGAATGGTATTAGAAACTGAGATCTGGGAGACCTTTGACCCCCTTTACCTATTTCTTCCACCTACCACTCTTCTCTGGCAACCACCAATTTGTTCTCTGAGCTTGTATTTTTGTTTGTTTGTTTTTAAGATTACACATATAAGAGAGATCATACAGTATTTTTCTTTCTCTGACTTTATTTCCCTTATCATAATTCCCTCAAAGTACATCCATGTTGTTGCAAATGGTAAGATTTTATTCTTTTTATGGCTAAATAATATTCCTGTGTGTGTGTGTAGATAAATTTCTTTATCCATTCATCTGTTGATGGACATTTAGGTTGTTTTCATATCTTGGCTATTGTAAACCAAGTAAAGTGCTGCAATGAACATGAGGGTGCATATATCTTTCCCAGTTAGTGTTTTCAATTTCTTTGGATAAATACCCAGAAGTGGAGTTGCTGGGTATAGGGTAGTTCTATTTTAATTTTTTAAGGAACCTCCATACTGTTCCAGAATGATTGCCCCAATCGACACCGCCGTCAGCAGTGCACAAGGGTTCCCTTTTCTCCACATCCTCGGCAACACTTGTTATGTCTTGTCTTTTTCATAATAATCATTCTCACAGGGCGCCTGGGTGGCTCAGTTGTTGGGCATCTGCCTTCGGCTCAGGTCATGGTCCCAGGGTCCTGGGATCGAGCCCTGCATTGGGCTCCCTGTTCAGCGGGAAGCCTGCTTCTCCCTCTCCCACTCGCCCTGCTTGTGTTCCCTCTCTCGCTGTGTCTCTCTCTGTCAAATAAATAAATAAAATCTTTAAAAGAAATAACCATTCTCACAGCTGTGGGTTGATACATCATTGTATTGTTTTGATTTGCATTTGCCTGATGATCAGTGATGTTGAGCATCTTTTTATGTATCTGTTGGCCACCTGTATGTCTTCTTTGGAAAAATGTTCAAATGTCTTCTCTGGAAAAATATTCAAATCTTCTGCCTATTTTTAAATCAGATTGTTTTTTGTTATTAATTTGTATGAGTTCTTTATGTATTTTGGATATTAATCTCTTACCAGATATGATTTGCAAACATATCTGCAAATCAGTCAGTGTGATACACAACATTAAGAAAATGAAAAATAAAATCACATCATTTCAATAGATGCAGAAAAATCATTTGACAGGATTCAACATCCATTTATGATTTAAAAAAAAAACTCTCAACAAAATGCATATTGAGTGTGTATTACCTGTCAAGAAGTGGGTGAGTGTTCTTTTAACCCCTGTAATTCAATCAGATAGGTTACAGTTGAGAAAACTCACGGTTTGGTTAAATAATTTGCTTAAGTTCATACATGTAGTAACTAGTACAGCTGGGATTTAACCTCATGTCAGTGTGACTCCAAAGTATGTACTCTTAGTCACTGTGTATTCTCTATAGCAGGATTTCTTTACTTTGGAATTTCTGACACTTTGGGCTGGACAATTCTCCATTACAGAACACTGTCTTGTGCATTGTAGGATGTTTAGCAGGATCCCTGGGCTTCTCTCACTAGATGCCAGTAAGAGCCCCCAGTTGTGACAGCCAAAACTGTCTCCAGACATTGTCAGATTTCCCCTGGTACGAGATTGCTCCTAACCCCTGGCTTAGAGACGTGTAATAAAATGAACCCTGGAAGTTGAATTGCATCCATACTGGGAGAATTGTCAATTGGGTAGAAAGCTGTTTCCAAACTTCCCTGAATGTAATGACTCTTATATTTGGGCAAGCTCTTTGGGGAACAGTGAGTGCTCTGCTCATAGTTGTTAAAAGAGATACTGGCTCTTGTGGGAAGGCTTTTCAGTCAATATGCTTTCTGTACAACCTATGTGAATCTCTTGACTTGGCTATATTGTATGAAGACTCCCACTGAAGAACAGTGCCAGTTACTCACTCTGCTAGCAAGCTGTGTTTTCTGTTCAGTGGCCTTCTGAGCAAACTGGTGCCAAATACAGCCCATGTAGTCTTGTGAGTCTAAATGTTTAGTTGAGCCTATGACCTCCCTGGTGGACATTGCAGACTGGCCCATAGTGAGTCCTAACAAATGAAAACTTCTAATCATTATAATCTGGGAATGTACTAATTTTAATTAAAATAAAATTGACATACAATATTAGTTTCAGGTATACAACATATTGATTCTGCAGTTCTATACAGTACTCACCACGATAAGTGTTGTTACCATGTGTCACCATGTTATTATATTACTACCTATATTTCCTATGCTGTACTTTTCATCTCTGTGACTTATTTTGTAACTGAAGTTTGTACTTCTTAATTCCCTTTATTTTTCATATCTCCCCCCGTCCCCCACCTCCACTCTGGCAACCACCAGTTCTCTATATTTAAGAGTCTTTTTGGTTGGTTTGTTTGTTCATTTGTTTTGGCTTTTAGATTCCACATGTAAGTGAAATCATATGGTATTTATTTTTCTCATCTTATTTCACTTAGCATAATACCCTCTAGATCCATCCATGTTGTTGCAAATAGCAAGGTCTCATCCTTTTTTATGGCTGTGTAATATTCCATTATATATGTATACTACTTCTTTATCCATTCATCTTTGGTTGCTTTCATATCTTAGCTGTTGTAAATAATTCAGTAAACATAGGGGTACATATATCTTTTCAAATTAGTGTCTTCATTTTCTTTGGCTAAATACCCAGTGGTGAAATTACTGGATCATATCGTATATCTATTTTTAATTTTTTGACAAACCTCTATACTGTTTTCCATAGTGGTTGCACCAATTGACCTTCCCACCAACGGTGCACAAGGTTCCCTTTTCTCCACATTCTTACCACTTGTTATTTCTTGTTATTTCTTGTCTTCTCCACATTCTTACCACTTGTTATTTCTGGTGTGAAATGATAGCTCATTGTGGTTTTGATTTGCATTTCCTGATGATTATTGATGTTGAGCATCTTTTCATATACCTGTTGACCATTTGTATATCTTCTTTGGGAAAATGTCTATTCAGGTCCTCTGCCCATTTTTTAATCGAATTTGTGTGTGTGTGTGTCAGTGTGTGTATCGAGATGTACAAATTCTTTATATATTTTGAATATCAACCACTTACCAGATACGTCCTTTTCAAATATATTCTCCCATTCAGTAGGTTGCCTTTTTGTTTTGTTGATGGTTTCCTTTACTGTGCAAAAGTTTTTATTTTGATGTAGTCCCAACAGTTTATTTTTGCTTTTGTTTTTCTTGTCTGAGGAGACATACCCATAAATATGTTGCTAAGGTTGATGTCCAAGAGATTACTGCCTGTATTTCTGTTAGGAGTTTGATGGCTTCAGATCTCATATTTAGATTTTTAAATCCATTTTGAGTTTATTTTTGCATATGGTGTAAGAAAGTGGTCCAGTTTCATTCTTTTGCTTATAGCTGTCCAGTTTTCCAGCACCATTTATTGAAAAGACTGTCCTTTCCCCATTGTGTATTCTTGCCTCCCTTGTCATAGATTAATTAACCACATAGGTATGGGTTTTTTCCTGTGCTCTCTACCCATTGATCTATGTGTCTGTTTTTGTGTCATTGAAATGTACTTTTTGATTTATCCCTGACAATGAAATGACTCACATTATTTTTTAAATAATTGTTTCTTAACTTAATTTCTAGTGGTATTTCCAATTTTACTCATTTTATATAATCTTATTGATATTTGGGTGGCTCAGTTGGTTAAGTGTCTGCCTTTGGCTCAGGTCATGATTCCAGGGTCCTGGGATTGAGCCCCACGTTGGGCTCCCTGCTCAGTGGGGAGTCTGCTTCTCCCTCTCCGTCTGCCTGCCACTCCCCCTGCTTGTGCTCTCTCTCTTTCTCTCTGTTAAATAACTAAATAAAATTAAAAAAAAAATAAAATAAAGCAAAAATGTGTTGTCACCTGGTACAGGAGAAATCTAATTGCAATTAAATTATGAGGTTTGTTTTAAAAGGACTATTTCATTTATCACTTTTTGTGTGATGTCTGTGTTTTCTGTCTTTTTGATGGGTGGTGAAGGGAAAGAGACAGTATATTTTCTTGTTATAAAAAAGGGAAACAAGAATGGAAGAATAGTCCATAATATTTATCTTATTAGACAATTTTAAGAATATTATTTGTATTATTTTATCTTTTAACACTATGCTAAAACGTGTTCATTAAATATAGGTCATATTGGTGTCTTTTTTTCATTCTCTCAGGTACCTGAATGTTAGCTTTCTGTCTGAAGCTCCTGGAACTTTTCTCTTATTGAGATAGAACTTGGCTGAAATCACATTGCACATATATTGCACACAAGTGCTTAGCCCAAGCCCAAGAATTACTAGAATCCTCTAGTTAGACAAATTCAAACTACAGTGGGAGTTCTGTACAGGAAGATGCAGCCTCTGAACAAGTTGATGGCTATCTCAAAACCTCAAAACCTGATTCTACATGAACAAAGTGACGCCCCGAGAGTAGATGTGTCCTGGCAACAGGAATCCATCCCAGTCATGGAAACCTACGACTCTGAGGCCTTTCGTCAAAGATTCAGAAATTTCCAGTATTTGGCAGTGTCTGGGCCTCATGAAGCCCTGTGCCAACTCTGGGAGCTCTGTCTTCAGTGGCTGAGACCAGAGGTTCATACAAAGCAGCAGATCCTAGAGCTGTTGGTGCTAGAACAATTTCTGACAATTCTCCCTGAAGACATCAGGACTTGGGTGAATTTACAACATCCAAGGAACAGCAAAGAAGTGGTGACCCTCATAAAGGATGTGATTGAAATACTTGAAGGTGAGAATGTAGAAAATTGGCAGTAGAATAATAGTTGACCCTTATGTGGAATCTAAAAAAAAAAAAAGGAAAAAATGAGCTCATAGATACAGAGAACAGATTGGTCATTGCCAGAGGTGGGGGGGGGGGGGGAGGATGGGCAAAATGGGTGGAGGGTCACAAGGTATAGAAACTTCCAGGTATAAAATAAGTCATGGGGATGTAATGTACAGGGTAGTGACTATAGTTGATAATACTGTATTGCATATTTGAAAGTTGTTAAGACATTAGATCTTAAGAGCTCTCATTACAAGAAAAAACTTTTTGTAAATATATATGGTGACAGATGTTACCTAGACTTATTGTGGCGGTCATTTTGCAATATACATAAATATTGAATCATTACATTGTACACCTGAAGCTAATACAGTTGACCCTTGAACAACATGGGTTTAAACTGTGTGGGTCCAATTATATATGGGTGTTTTTCAATAAATACAGCACAGTACTGTAAATGTATTTTCTCTTACGATTTTCTTAACACTTTTCTCTAGCTCACTTTATTGTAAGAATACTGTATGTAATATATATATATAATATGCATTAGACTGCTTATGTTATTGGTATGGCTTCTGGTCAGTGGTAGGCTATTAGTAATTAAGTTTTGGGGGAGTCTAAAGTTATATGCAGATTTCCAACTGCTCAGGAGGTTGGTGCCCCGACCCTTGTTGTTCAAGGGTCAACTGTATGATGTTATATGTTAATTATACCTCAATTAAAAAGAAAAAGAACCCTAAAAAAAGTAATTGACTCTTCCCATATGAAAAGAAATTATCTTGGGGTGCCTGGGTGGCTCATTCGTTAAGTGTCTGCCTTCAGCTGAGGTCGTGATCCCAGGGTCCTGGGATCGAGCCCCACATCGGGCTCCATGCTCAGCGGGAGGCCTACTTCTCCCTCTCCCACTCCCCCTGCTTGTGTTCCCTCTCTCGCTATGTCTCTGTCAAATAAATAAAATCTTTAAAAAAAAAAAAAGAAAAAAGAAATTATCTTTTTCTGAAGCTAAGAGGGTGTCAAGGGCCAGAACATGAAGGACTTTACTATTTAAGGAAGCACGGATTTTATTCTGTAGGAAATAGAAATAGAGAATGAGATCTCACAGCATGGGTAGGGAAGTAAAATGATTTGATTTGCATTTTAAAATGTTTTTGGGGCGCCTGGGTGTCTCGGTCATTAAGCGTCTGCCTTCGGCTCGGGTCATGATCCCAGGGTCCTGGGATCCAGCCCTGCATCGGGCTCCCTGCTCAGCAGGAAGCCCGCTTCTCCCTCTCCCACTCCCCCTGCTTGTGTTCCTTCTCTCACTGTGTCTCTCTCTGTCAAATAAATAAAATCTTTTAAAAAAAATAAACTAAAATATCATTTTGATATCAATATAGAGTAGTGGTTGGCAAACTATGGCCCAAAGGCCAAATGTTTTTGGAGATAGTGTTTTTGGAACACAGCCATGCTCACTGATTTACATTTAGTCTACAGTTGCTTTCATGCCATGACCAGAGTTGATTAGTTGTAGCAGAGACTGTATTGTCTACAAAACCCATAATATTTACTATCTGGATCTTCACAGAAAAAGATTATCAACATCTTGTTTAAAGGATAGACCTGAGGACTCTGAAAACAGGAAAATCAGTTAAGATAGGTGAGGTGTTAAAGGATGAGGGAGTATTGGGAAAACAGGAGTTTGAACCTAAAGGAATTATGGACTGCATATAAGGTGTGAGTGGGATAAGAAATGTGCATGTTCTGCCATACATGAATGGGCATAAGTAACAGATTTTATGGGAGGGCATTTATACAGTAATTATGTGGCATGTTGAATTTGAGATCTCTGTGGGTTTGGAAAGTTACAGGTATGAACAGAAGTAGGAGAAATACATATCCTTAGGGAGCATCAATACTTAAGGGCTATCATAGCTCTAACTACCCATTACAGGAAATACAAAGGATGGAGGAACATGTTAAATTATATCATGGGAATGCCATTAGTAAAATCTAAACTCTGGGAAACTACAAGATAATCCAGTTTCTAAAACAAAATAATTTTATTTTTTTTGAAGATTGTATTTATTTAGAGAGAGCATGCATGCACAAGCAGGGTGAGAGGGAGAGCGAGAGAGAGAGAGGGACAGAGAATCTCCAGCAGACGCTGCACTGAGCACGGAGCCCAGCGTGGGGCTCCATCTCATGACCCTGAGGTCACCACTGGGCTGAAATCAAGGGTTGGACATTTAACCTGCTGAGCCACCCAGGCACCGCCCTAAAACAAACTAATTTTAAGGGAGAAGTGGGGATATGGACGAGGGATTTAGAAATTAAACATAAAAGATGTATAGCCAATCACATGAATGTGTGAACCTTGTAAGTCATGAGGCAGTTGATTGGATATTTTACAAGGAATTGTTGACTGGGGAGAGTGATGATATTGTTGCTATATTTAGTCCTTATTTGAAAAAGAAATAAAGGATTAAACAGAAGAAGAAAAGCCAGGTAAGCAGGCTAGAAAAGCATAATCTAGGACATCAGAGAACCAAGAAATGTTAGTATCTTGAGCTAAGAAAAGAGAAATCTTCAAGAAGGGAGTGTTCAGCAATGCTGTGACAAAAAGCTTCTCCTATTAAGATGAATATTGAAAGTAATTTACTGAAATTGTTGATTATGAAGTAATTGTTAAGCTTTAGAACAGTTTCAGAGAAGGAGTTGAGGTGGTGCTTATTTGTAGTTAGTTATATTAGTTTTCTATTTTTGTCATAACAAATGACCACAAAGTCAGTGGCTTAAAACAATGTGAATGTGGAGGGGAGGGGCAGAGGGAGAAGGGGAAGCAGACTACTCGCTGAGCAGGGAGCCTGATACGGGACTCTATCCCAGGACCCTGAGATCATGACCTGAGCTGAAGGTAGACAATCGACTGAGCCACCCAGGTGCACACAAGGTCCTCTTGATACAGAAAAAGCATTTGACAAAATCCATTGCCCTTTCATGATAAAAGCACTCAATATACTAGGAATAGAGGGAATTTCTTCTACCTGATAAAGGGCATCTATGAAAAACTTACAGGAAGCATCATACTTAATGGTTAAAGACTGAAAGCTTTACCCTTAAGGATAAGGAACAAGACAAGGATGCCCACTCTGGCTACGTCTGTTCAACATTATACTGGAGGTACTAGCCAGTGCAACAAACAAGAAAAAGAAAGAAAAGGCATCCTAATTGGAAAGGAAGAAGTAAAGTTATCTTTACTGTCATATGATCTGTTCTTATGCAGTTGACCCTTGAACAACATGGGTTTAAAATACATGGGTCACTTTTATGTGAATTTTTTTTTAAGATTTCCTAGCAAAAGCCACAAGGCATTTACTTACAACTGCCCACCCCAGTCTCCACAGGTCCAATGGAAGACGACTAGTTCAGAGTTCGCACCTACTGCCCTTTGAGTACCCCGAGAGGCCTGCAGAGCCCGTCAGCAGCCCTTGGGATCCCTTGGACTGGGTTACCTGTCAATTTTTTTCATTAAAAATAATTTTAAAAAGACAGCCTGTGTTCATGTATTGGATGACTTAATGTTTTTAAGATGATAATACTCTCTAAAGTGCTCTGCAGGTTCAAATGCAATTCATAGCAAAATTCCAGCTACCTTTTTTTGCAGAAATAGACAAGCTGATCCTAAAATGCATATGAAGTTACAAAGGAGTCCAAATAACCAAAACAGCCTTGATGAAGAACAAACTTTAAGGATGCATATACTTTCTTTTTTTTTTTTTTTTTAATATTTTATTTATTTATTTGAGAGAGAGAGCACAAGAGGGGGGAGCGGGAGAGGGAGAAGCAGACTCCCTGCTGAGCAGGGAGCCCGATGCGGGACTCGATCCCGGGACTCCAGGATCATGACCTGAGCCGAAGGCAGTCGCTTAACCAACTGAGCCACCCAGGCGCCCGAGGATGCATATACTTTCAATTTCAAAACTTACTACAAAGCTACAGACTTTAGTTAGGACAGAATTAAAGTTATTTTTTGGAATCTGCTGTAGACGCAGATGAAGCCTCAAAATATTATTTTGGCCTTCTTCTCCCTGATCCGATACTTTTCAACTTCTGGTAGGATATCAGAATCATTTTTAGAGCTCTTATTTTATTTTTATTTATTTATTTGAGAGAGAGAATGAGAGAGAGCATGAGAAGGGGGAGGGTCAGAGGGAGAAGTAGACTCTCGCCCGAGCAGGGAGCCCAATGTGGGACTCGATCCTGGGACTCCAGGATCATGACCTGAGCCGAAGGCAGTCGCTTAACCAACTGAGCCACCCAGGTGCCCATTTTTAGAGTTTCTAAAACCTTAACATCTGAGCCCCACCTTTGGAGATTCTGATTGCTGGTAGGGCCTGACGACATTATTTTTCCGAAGCTCTAAAGATGATTCCTATGAATAGCATGTTAAAATGACTACTATAATCATTAAATGTTTCTCCAGGGCAAATCTTGTCTCCCTAATGTTTTCCTTCATCTTCCTCAGAGATACCCTGCAAGGATTGTGTCATCCTCCAGAAGGGGAATATCAAGGAGAAAATGGAAACTGACTCACTAACTAGCAATTCTCAGGTGAATTAGGATTCCTACTCTTCACTGAAATGATCTGCTTTTTCTTTTTCAACTTTTGAACTTTTGCTAAATATAGGTCCGTCTAAGGACGTAAGACTGTTACTTCTCCCATAGGACATTGGATCTATTTTATTTTAGTTGATGATACACTCTTTGGAAAATACTTAATCTTTGTATTTATCTGTGCATCTGTTCCCTCAGGGTTGTAGACAATAATCAAAGCCATAGAAATAGAGCCCACCAGAGAATGTTTAAAATTAAAAGTGAAGGGAGCCAAGGGCAGAATCCTGAGTAACGTCACTGAATAGGCAGGAGCAGAGGAAACCCCAAAGGATACTGAAATGAAAGCATCAAAGTGGTAGAGGAAAACCAAGAAGATACCATGTCACTGAAAGCCAAGGATGAGAGTATTTCAAGGATAAATCCTTTAAAAATTCAGGAAAATTCAGCCTGAATATACCCATTCCCTTAACCGTCACAGAGATACTACCATGCATGGGAATAGAAGCCAGGTTGCAGAGGGTTGAGGGGAAAAAGGTGAGGAAGGAGGCAAAACTAACGTAGATGATTTACTCAGAGTCATCCGATGTCTTAGAGTTGTCTGGCTCTGCGGTAGAGGGAGGGGAGAGATGTGTATTTCATTGTGACTGAAGGTGCCCATCACGACAAGGTTGGGAATGCTAGAGAGGGAAGTGCAACACATGATGGTGTGAAGGCCCTCATAAGAAACACTTATGTCGTGGGCACCTGGGTGGTTCACTCGTTAAGTGGCTGCCTTCGGCTCAGGTCATGATCCCAGAGTCGTGGGATCAAGTCCCACATCGGGCTCCCTGCTCCACGGGAAGCCTGCTCTCCCTCTCCCACTCCCCCTGCTTGTGTTCCTGCTCTCACTGGCTCTCTCTCTGTCAAATAAATAAATAAAATCTTAAAAAAAAAAACCTATGTCGTGTCTGACCTGCACTGCTGAGGGGAACCGAAAGGAAAGCCTCTGTGGAGATGCCAGTAGATGCAGACAGGCCCACAGGCAGACAGGCGCAGGTAGTAATAATTGTTACAAAGAGAGAAAGAAACATAACGCAGTAGAGACTGATGAGGGGGTGGCTACTTCGTTTTGGGTAATCAGGAAAGGACTGCCTGACCTGAATGGGAATGAGTTAGCAGGCTGCCTTTCTTAGTTAGAGAAAATGCCCTACGTCTGCTGCTAGCTGTCTTCATTACAAATTCCCCTCAAATCTATCCGAAACTCTTCCTCTTCTGAACTCCTCTTATGTCAGGTACTTTTACTCTGTAGTAATTTTTTGTTCCACAATTATTCCAACTGTTCTTTTTTTTTTTTTTTTCCCTCAACCAAAATAAAAGTTAATTTAGGGTTAGGACTGCACTTGATTTTCCTTTGGCAGCCCTCACAGAGTGCCAAATTGATAGGCCTCTAGTATAACTTGATTTTCATCACTTAGAACCCCAAACGTTTGTCATTTTCTTACATATTCTGACGACCTACCCTATTCTTTCCAGGTTCATTTCTGCTCTAGTAATCTTTTTGGGAGTGACCTTTGATTAAAAAGAAATTTAATGTTTTAGGAACCAATAACATTCAAAGATGTGATTGTGGAATTCAGCGAGGAAGAGTGGGGACAACTGGACCCTGCTGTGAAGACCCTGTACAGGGATGTGATGCTGGAGAACTACAGGAACCTGAATTCATTGCATCAAGGTGGCTTCTGTGTATTTACCTCCTCTGCCTGTCAGTGGTCTCTTCACCTGCTGCTAAAAACTAGAGGACAGCTTCAGCGGTTAAGGGCACTTGGGTTCGGGTTTCCTAATATCCTTTGGGCACAATTGCAGATTTTCCTGCTGTGTATCTGAGTGGAAGTCCTTCTGTTGGAGAGCTAGATGTACGCAGATCCGTGGTGACCGCTGGCCTTATCTTTCAGCAGCTCTTAGAGAACTACGGAGGGATGGAATCTCTTCCCTATAAAAATGGCTGAGGTGTCTGTTTGTTGTTGTTTTTTCATTTTCCCCATGAACAGAACATCTACTTTACAAGCCAATTGAGATCTCCAAGCTGGAGAGTAAGGAAAGAAGATGGACAGTGGAGCAAGAAATCGCAAGCACATCTGTTTTGGGTAAGAACCAGGCAGATATGAGGCAGCCATAAGAAGCTTCTGTTTGTTAAACACACAGTGTACTGTTAGCAGCCTTCGAGTAAGAGTCGGGGAGGCGACGACAAAACCACCGAAGCTTTGAAGGAAAAAAGTCACATTGCCTTTTGTTCACAGATTCTTTTTCTTCAGTGGATAGGCAAAAGAATGTTGCAGGTGATGGGCACCTGGGTGGCTCAGTCAGTTGGGCGGCTGCCTTCGGCTCAGGTCATGATCCTGGAGTCCTGGGATCGAGTCCCACATTGGGCTCCCGGCTCAGCAGGGAGCCTGCTTCTCCCTCTGACCCTCTCCCCTCTCATGCTGTTTCTCACTCTCTGTCTCTCTCTCAAATAAATAAATAAAATCTTTAAAAAAAAAAAAAAAGAATGTTGCAGGTGAGGAACAAGACGCTTTTAAAGCTGTGTGGCCCAGAGCAGCCTACCTGCCAGTCTCCTGATCTGTAACATGGAGTTAATAACACTATTTACCTCCATGTTCCTGTGAGGCTTAAGTGAGTCATATGGGGAGCACCCTTAGAACAGTGCCTGGCATGTGGTTAGTGCTACGTAAACAAACATTAGCCAACCCAGCATGAAATCATATTCTTTCTTTTAAAGAAAACTTTATACAGAGTGACTTTAGTAATCTTCCGTTTTTCCATTTTTCTTTCGTTTACTATAGAACTTCTTGTGCCCTAACTTTCTATCTTCATGTAATCTCTTTATTCTTATTAACATTTTGTTTGTGGGAGATGATCAATTATTGTGTGCTTAATGTAAATTTTAGTACATATGGAAACGTATGAAGAGGAATAGAGGTCACCCCATTACCTCACTCCCCAGAGCTATGCAGTATTAACATTTTGATTTATTTTCTTAGACTTTTTTTCTTTGTGATGATGTGTCTCTGTGGCTTGTGAAGATTTGTTTTTTTCCAAAATTGGGATCATCAGGGATATGTCACTTTATATTCTGCTCTTCTCACCTAATATGATACCATAGGCAATTACCTGTGTCACTAAATAGTGTGTGAAAATGTGGTTTCTAATTCACATGTAACATTCCATCATATACATGTATCATAATATATTTAACCATTCCCCCTCAGCTGTTGGACATTCAGGTTATTGCCAAGTTTTCAGGCATATCTGATAAGTTCTACATAAGATATACCTTGTTAGAAGAGAAACTTCATCATCAAAGGGCATGAGTATATTTAACAGTCTTGTTACATTGTGCTGTATTGTCTACAGAAAGGTTATACCAATCCATACTGTCACTAATAACGTATTATCTATTTATTATTATCAGTCTAGCACCCTATTGTTTACCTGAAATCTTTATTGGTTTGATAGGCAAATTATTCAATTTCTTCCTTTCTAAGGTAAATTCCCCCACCCCCACCCTTTTCCTTTGGACCCCATTTCTCCCTGTCTTTTTTCACTTACATTTTTACCATTTCTGCCTCATCTTCCCATTAGTTTTTCAACATTTTCAGGTCATTACTGATTTAAAAAATTTTTCTCTCAACATATTACTCTATTTCTCACCTATTTATAGCCAATCTTCTCAACATATTTTATACTTTTCTCATTTCCTCACCTTCTATTCCTTACCCCATTCCAGTTTAGTTCTTATTTCCAGATCTCCTCTGAAACAGTCCTTACTAAGGTTGTAGAAGACTTTCTTGTAGCTAAGTCCAGTGGATATTTTTTCGTTCCTTGTCTTACATTACCTGCTCCTCATTCTTAAAACACTCGTAGGTTCTTATAGTGCATCCTATTTTCCTCCTCTTTCTGGCCTTTCTCTCTCAGTCTGGTGGAGACTTCTCTTTCTCTAGCTCTTAATTTCAGAGTTTCTCGACATGTCTCATTTTGTCTTCTTTTCTTACTCTCTTTTCTTCTCTAGGTTATCACATCCACAACTGCAGCTTCACTTACCACACACGTGTAGGTGACTTACAAATTTGTGTCCCCAGCCCAGGCTTCTTCTCCGAATTGAAAAATTTATAGACACGTGACATTTCTCTTGGATGTCTTAAAGATGACTCCAGCTCTTTAAAACCAAAGTCATAACTTTTTCCTTTCCAGTCTTCCTCCATTGTTCCCTGAGCGAATGGCACTGCCATCCATCCAGTTACACAAGTATAGTGTATTATCCTTGACACAATTTCTCCTTCACCTAAGACTTGGTTTTATCTTTCTAAATATCCCTTGAATGTTTCCACTTCTTTCCATCTGTAGTGCCACTACCCTAGTCCATGTTCCATCACCGTCTCTCATCTCAGCTATCCCTGCAGTCTCTTAATTCATCGTACTGAAAGATCTTGCCATGCCTCTTTGCTCTTTTCCCCAACTCTAGTGTTTGAGCCACATTGCAATCAAAAAGATCAAATTCTGTCACGTACTTGCTTAAATCACTATGCTGACTGCAGTTTTGCTTGCTTCAGAACACAGTAGTCCCTACCTGTTTCTCCAGCCTCGCCTCACACTGCATCCTCCCCTCACTCTTTGCACCCAAACCACACCGCTCTGCTTCCCGTCAGCAGCAAATATGTATTAGTATCTCCTGGGTCCTAAGCACCCTGATAGGTGTTGGAGGACTGCAGAAAAAAGAGTTCCACAAGACACACATTCCAGATGTCCCTTGAGTGGGGCTTGCCCTCAATCTCAGGGCCTCTGTACATGTGGTTTCCTTACATAAAATGCTCGTTCTTCTATTCTTTGCCTTGTTGATTCCTCATCTTCCTTCTGATCTCAGTTTCACATTTCCTCAGGGAAGTCTGTCTTGATCCGTTTTTTTCTGTTATATACTCCCATACGATCATAATCTTGTCTTTTTAGCATTTATCACAATTATATTTTGCTTGTATCTATATAAGTCTTTTCTTCCACATTAGGCTTTATGTTCCTTGAGGGTTTTGCCCTACCTTTATATCTCAAGCTTTTGCACATTTACAGGAACCAAAGGAAAAAACTGGATAGATAAATATTGGATTATGAGAAAGGTAAAAATGATCTTATTTGTTTTGGTCATTTGTGATTCAGTAAATGGTTTTATGTCCTTTATTAAGATTTTAGAGGTTTTTAAGTAAGATCTCATGGAAATTCCCACTATTGATCAATTACAGCAGATGAAATATCGCTGAAGTTTTTTTTATTATTTTGTTTATGGTGCCTGCCATACATATTTTTAAATTTATGTTATCACGTATCTTCCCCCCAGTGCTTTATATCTGTTAGTTCTAGGCATAAGAATTTTTCCATACCCAAAGTAGAAATATATTTCCTGATTTTTTTTTTTAAGATTTTATTTATTTATTTGACAGAGAGAGACACAGCGAGAGAGAGAACACAAGCAGGGGGAATGGGAGAGGGGAGAAGCAGGCTTCCCGCCGAGCAGAGAGCCCGATGTGGGGCTCGATCCCAGGACCCTGGGATCATGACCTGAGCCGAAGGCAGACGCTTAACGACTGAGCCACCCAGACGTCCCATATTTCCTGATTTTATTCTGATTTCATCTATTTCCTCATTTAAGTAATACTTCAGTCAATCTGGAATTTACCTAGAATTTACCTCGGTAAATGTAGCTTATCTACCAAAACAGTTAGTAGACTACAGTGGATTAAAGGTGGCTACAGAATCTTTGTCACTCTCTCCATCAAGATGTAGCCTTTGTACACCTGAAGCTAATGTAACACTGTGTGTCAACTATACTTCAGTTAGAAAAAAAAAGAGGCAGACTTTGTTTGCCCGCCCTTTGAATCTCAGCGGGCACTAGACTGATCAAGAAAATGGAGTAGAGGTGACACTGCCGGTTCCAGGTGTAGCCTGTGATAGGACCTGGAGCTGCCACTTCTTTCTCTTGGAAGTTAGCAGCCACTACTTCAACTAGCTTGACATTGCTGTTTGTGAGAAGCCCAGCGTAGCCACATGGAATGTACATACTTACACATATGCTCTTTAAAGGCTCATCAGATGATCAGAGGCACATCTAGATTTAAGTGCTAATGACCCAAGTTTATTATAAACAGTTTAAGGTAAATTTGGATAGAGAATATAAAACCAAATTCTGGACAGCTTAATTAACTAGTCAAAACCTATGAAAAAAGAATCCTGTGGATTTTAATCTGTAAACACAGATAAGCCATTGGAATGGTTTGAGTAGTTGGGGGAAACTCACATAGGCCAAGGAAAGGCAGAGATGGTTTGGCATGGCTGGTCTCCAGGGGACTTGTGAGCAGACACCCAGGATTGGGATGATAGGCTAAGGTTTAAAGTGTTCCTTTTTGTTTCAGTTTAGAGATAGGAACAAAGTCTTGTAGGTAAAGCATAGTTTCTGAGTTTGGGATTAATAGGAATAAGACATTGACTCAAAATCTGTTTAGTGCAAAAGGCGAACAAATCATGGGTGTAAAGATAAACAGTGGTGTTTCCACTAAAATCAATAGATAAGACTGTTCCTATAATTATTTAATGTTGACCTGAAAGACGTCACTAATAAATGAAAAAAAATGAGAAAGTTAATTAGTAGAAGAGAGGAAAAGCTATTATTTGTAAACGGTAGCTTTCTACTTAGAAAATCCAAGAAACTCATTGTCAAAACTATTATATCTGTTAAGAGTTTTGTAAGGTGGCCAGATATAAAATAAAAATATTGGTAGCTTTCCTATATGTTAGAACTAAGTGATTTGAAAATAACAAAATACATGAAAGTGACTTTAAAAATAGGAGTAAAGAAGTTATATGAAAAATGAGTCCTAGAAATATGAGAACATCAGAGATTTGCTTAGAGAAATACATTTAGGAATTTTGCCACTCAGTAAATACTTCTGGAACAACTTCTGTTTCAGTGACCTATTGTTTCTAACAAATTGCCCCAAAACTTACTGACTTGAAACAGCAATCATTTTATTAACTCACAATTTTGTGAGTTGACTTAGGAGTTCTCAGGATCCATATGATGTTGACTGAGGATACAGTGTTCTGCTGGGATGGAATGGTCAAGGTGGCTCATGACATGGCCGGAAGTTGATGCTGGGTGTCACTGGGGACTTTGGCCCTGTGGACCAGAGCACCTTCATGTGGCCTCTCCTTGAGGCATGGACTTCTCATAGCATGCCAGCCAGGTTCTGGGAATATCCTGAGAGGAATTCAAAATTTTCAGTCTCCTAAAGGCCAGGCCCAGAAGTGGCATAGTATCACTTCTACCGTATTCTGTTGGCTAAGCAGTCACAGAAGTAGCCCATTTTCAAGAGGAAGAAAAACCCCACTTCTCTATGGGAGGGTGCCAAAGAATGTACATCTATCTCTTTTTATTACTCAAGTATAATTAATATATGGTATTATGTTAGTTTCAGCTGTACAATATAATGATTCAACAATTCTGTACATTATGCCATGCTCATCATAAGTGTCCTCTTAATCCTCTTCTCCTGTTCTCACCTATTCCCCCACTCACCTTCCCTCTGGCAAACACCAGTTTGTCCATTATATTTAAGATTCTTTTTCTTTGTATACACACACACACCCGTATATATATCATATCTTCTTTATCCATTTCTCTGTGAATGGACATTTTGGTTGCTTCTGTATTGTAAATAATTCTGCAGTAAACATAAGGTTGCATATATCTTTTTGAATTAGTGTTTTCATTTTCTTTGGCTAAAACCCACTAGTGGAATTACTAGATCATACAGAATTTCTATTTTTAATTTTTTGAGGAACCTCCATACTGTTTTCTACAGTGGCTATACCAGTGTGCATTCCAACCAACAGTGCAGGAGGGTTCCTTTTTCTCCACATCTTTGCCAACACTCTTATTTTTTGTGTTTCTGATTTTAGCCATTCTGACCAGTGTGAGATGATATCTCATTGTGGTTTTGATTTACATTTCTCTGATGATGAGTGATGTTGAACATTGTTTCATGTGTCTGTTGGCCATCTAATGTCTATTTTGAAAAAATGTCTATTCAGGTCCTCTGCACATTTTTTAAATTGGATTGTTGTTAGTTTTTTCGTGTTGAGTTTTATAAGTTCTTTATATATTTTGGATTCTAACCCTTTATTGTATATATCATTTGCAAATATCTTCTCCCATTCAGTAGGTTGTTTTTATTTTGTTGATAGTTTCCTTAACTGTGCAAAACATTTTTACTTTGGTGTAGTCTCAATAGTTTACTTTTGCTTTTGTTTTCCTTGCCAAAGGAGACATATCTAGAAAAATATTGCTATGGCCAATGTCAGAGAAATTACTGCCTATGTTTTCTGTTAGGAATTTTATGGTTTCAGGTCTCACATTTAGGTCTTTAATCCATTTTGAGTTTATTTTTGTATATAGTGTAAGAAAAGGGTCCAGTGTCATTCTTTTGCATGTAGCTGTCTAGTTTTCCCAACACCATTTGTTGAAGAGACTTTTTCCCATTGTATATTCTTGCCTCCTTTGTCATATATTGATTGATCATAAAGCTGTGGGTTTATTTCTGGCTCTCTGTTTTGTTCCATTGATCTGTGTGTTTTTTTTTTTTTTATGCCAGTACCATTCTGTTTTGATTACTACAGCTTTGCATAGTATGTCTTGATACCTCCAATTTTGTTCTTCTTTTTCAAGATTGGGTTTGGCTATTCAAGGTCTTTCTTGGTTCCATACAAATTTTAGGATTCTTTGTTCTAGTTCTGTGAAAAGTGCTGTTGGTATTTTGATAGGGATTGCATTAAATATGTAAATTGCTTTGAGTAGTATGGAAATTTTAACAATACTGGTTCTCCCAATCCATGAGTGTGGAGTATCTTTCCATTTCTTAGTGTCCTCTTCAATTTCTTTCATCAGCGTTTTATAGTTTTCAGAGTACAGGTCTTTGACTCTTGGCTAAATTTATTCCTATGTTTTTTATATTTTTTTCTATTTTTGATTTAAATTCAACTTAACATATACTATATAATTAGTTCCAGAAGTAGAATTTAGTGATTCATCAGTTTCGTACAACACCCGGTGCTCATTACTTCAGGTGCCCTCCTTAATGCCCATCACCCAGTTACCCCATCCCTCCACCCACCTCCCCTACATATTTTATTCTTTTTGGTGCAATTGTAAATGGGACTGTTAGCTTCCTCCCTCCTCTCCCCTTCCCTCCCCTCCTCTCCCATTGGGGTTGTTTTCTTAATTTCTCTTTGTGCTATTTCATTTTAAAGTATAGAAATGCAACAGATTTCTGTATATTTTGTATCCTGCAACTGTACTAAATTAATTTATCAGTTCTGGTAGTTTTTTGGTGGAGTCTTTAGGATTTTTTTTATATAGTATGTCATCTGTAAATAGAGTTTTACTTCTTATTTACCAATATGAATGCCTCTTACTTCTTTTTCTTGTCTGATTGCTGTTGCTAGAACTTCCAGTACTATGTTGAATGACAGTGGTGAGAGTGGGCATCCTTGTCTTGTTCCTGATCTTAGAGGAAGAGCTCTGTTTTTCCCCCTTTGAGTACAATGTTAGCTGTGGGTTTTTTTATGAATGTGCAGCCATTTTGATCTACTATAGTCTGTCCTCTGGCCACAAATTATTTTTTTTATTTTCCCCCCTCGTTAAATACACTTACTGTCTCCTAAGAGATCTCGTCTCATTATGGCATCAGGCTTGAAGTCCAGGATCTTACCATCTAAATTAAATTAGGTCTAGGTTTGAAGAGGTTTCTCTCTCACTGAAGACCTGTGAATTAAATTACAAGTTATCTGCCCACACACCCAGTATACACTGGTGAGGCAGAAACAGGGAAACTACAGTCAGTACTCTCATTATATTCCTACGCTCTGCTCTAGGAGATTGTTTTAATAGTCTAGTTTCCAGTGTGAGTATTATACAGACAGATAATTTGTGCTAGAAATTAGACTAAATCAGGCTGAATTAATAGGTATTTGACAAAGTTGGATGCATCAGTGGGGCTGCTTTGAGGCAAAAGTCATTTCATAAAATAATAGTACCTCAGGGCAGATTAGATACAAGGGATAAAGAGCAATGTTTATTCAAGATCTCTTTGTGGACTCTAGTGTAAATATTAGAAGAACAATGACTCACTGAACAACTGAGGACATTGAGGGAAGTTCTTTCAACATGAAAGATGAAATTCTCAGTCTCATTTGTTGAGTTGGAAGAGAGTAGTAGGATAGCCAAGTGGCATTGTCTTGGAGACAGGTAAAAAAAAAAAAATGTGAGGGCGCCTGGGTGGCTCAGTTGGTTGAGCGACTGCCTTCAGCTCAGGTCATGATCCTGGAGTCCTGGGATCGAGTCCCACATCGGGCTCCCTGCTCAGCGGGGAGTCTGCTTCTCCCTCTGACCCTCCCCCTTCTCGTGCTCTCTGTATCTCATTCTCTCTCTCAAATAAACAAATAAAATCTTAAAAAAAAAATATGTGAGATACAAAGCTGAAGATGTGTTTTGGCTTCCAATAAAGTGTAGAAATAAAGCATTAGATAAAGCTGAAGTTATGTGCGGAAGGATAATGGGAGTCAGTGAAATTCAGTTATTAAGAAATTGCTAGAATATATAGTATATTGGACGTATTTATACAGAAACTAAGTGAGAAAGGAATCTTGAGAAGGAAAGTAAGACATTAAATGAAACAAACTGAAGACGGGTGAAAACAAGAGAACTGAATCTTACCTGGAACAGGTAAAATTTTGAGTTCTAGGAAATACACAGAAAAATAACATAGCACCGTTTGAATCAGGAGTGATTTTGAGCCCAGGAAAAGGGGTGATTTCTCTGCTACTTCTGATTACAGTTTTTTTTTTCTGCCTTTGTTAAATATGGGGAATAATTGCAGCTTGTATGGAAAATAGAAGCACTGATTGCAAGTTTGTTGTAGCTGGTTAAGATGTGCCTGTAAATGTAGACATGTTTTTAAAGATATGATTAAATTGCTATTTTAGAAGGGTGTATTTATTACTGATGAACAGCGTAGGTTAAAAGAGACAAAGACAAGATGCTAGAGAAAGGAAGGTTAGGTATAACCCACACAGACTAGTTACAAACAGTAATAATTTGAACTATGATGTGCCACCCTATCCCAGTTCATATGCTGGATATTTTCCTAAGCCCTATGTATTCTCTCTAATATTCCTGAATAGCTCTCATATTTTATGACCTCCTAACGTCCCTTTTAATACTTTTATCCCTTTTATTTCTTCTATAATTCTCATTTTTCTAATCTCACCTCACATTTCCATTCTGTATTTAAGGCCTATAAAATATGCATATTCCCTTATGTGGTTTAGCATCCCTTTCCTAATTAAACAATTTCCCTTTTTCTAGTTCATGGAATTTTTTATTTCTTTTTAGGCAGAGAGGTAATTTCAGAAAACCAAGATTCAGTTCCAAAGCAGAGAACTTCTGGAAAAGAATCACCTCCTGGAGTGATTATGACAAGACTGACCAAAAGCGGATCCCCTTCTTTAGATGCTTGGATGAGCAATGATTGGTTATATAGGAACCAGGAACACTGGGACATAAATTTGCCAGAAGCAGCTTTTGTTCATAAGACAGTCTACACTGAAGTGGGAAACTTTGAAGGTAGTGAGAATAAGAAAAGTTTAGATGTTAAGTCAGTTAATTCAACTTTGGGTATACAACAAGGAATTCCTATGAGAAAAGGGTCCTCAAAATGTGGTAAGTTTAAAACTAACTTCAAATTTAATTTAGACTCCGGTAAGCAATATTCAGAATATAATGAATGCGGGAATGCCTTGAGCCTGAGTATAGATATTCAACACCCAGAAAGTCATACCTTAGTGAATTCCTATGAATGCTATCAATGTGGGAGAGCCTTCAGTCGGAGTTCATCCCTCATTAGACATCAGATCATTCATACAGGAGAGAAACCTTATAAATGTAGTGAATGTGGGAGATTCTTCAACAGACGTACAAACCTTACTAAGCATCAAAAAATTCATACTGAAGCAAAGGTCTGTGAAGGCAATAAATGTAGAAAAGCTTTTAGTGAGACTGAAGACAGTAATAAAAATTCAAGACTTCATTCTGGAGATAATCCCTACGAATGTGTTAATTGTGGAAAATCCTTCAGCCGAAGCTCTTCCCTTATTCGACATCAAATGATTCATACAGGAGAGAAACCATTCAAATGTAAGGAATGTGAGAAAACTTTCAACAGGAGTTCAAACCTTAAAAAACACCAAAAACTTCATACTCAGGAGAAGTCCTGTAAAAGGAAGAAACCCATGATTAACTACATCAATGAATTTATACTACAGGGAATCCTGTAAATAGAGTAAATGCAAGAAAACATTGGTCAGGGATTCTTCTTTAATTGATATGACAGAATTAATATTGGAGAGAAATCTGTTATTGGGTAGGAATATGTTCCCAAATGAAGCCACAAAGGTTTGGAGTTAAATGTATCACCATACAAGTCTTTGCCTATCATTATTCTGATATCCATTGACATCATCATTCCTAGTTCATAAATGGGACCTATGGCATCCTTATATTCACATGATTTATTGAAGTAGATATTAGGGAGGAGCCAGACAATACCCTTGCCATTGATATTTAATGAAACTCAAACTTTCAGTCCTTATAAGAAGGTCATGAGAAACCAGGAGCTCACAAGAATATAGGAATACTTCTAAGGACTGAACTTTCTGAATTAATGGCAGAGACCACAGGAATGGCAAATTACTCCATGATAATATCCTTGGCCGTCCTGGTGCTGAGTGGGGACTAGAATTGGAGGAGGGTTATCAATTGCAGTGGGAAGTGGATTCTATATATAGTCGTCAAATCTGCGTTTTTAAAAAGTACTCTTTGGGATCTAGGCCTGAGGGACATCCATAGTCTTGGGTCTATCATTTATTCTAAGCATTAAGAGGTCAATAAAGTGTCTTAATACTCTATGCACTAGTTTCCTCTTTCTTCTATAAGTTATTTCTGTAAGTTACCTTTGAGATCCTGAGCCAAGAAATTTATCTTTAATCTGCCCCAAAATAATCATATTGGAAAGATTCCCAATGAATGAGGATGGTGGCTTTTGGTTAAAGCTCATATCTTACTCAAAAACAGAAAAGGTATACTGGAGTGTGAACACTTACGATTAGTTAATGTGCAAAATTATTCTATGTTCATTTGTTCTATGGTTTCAGGTCTTTAATCCATTTTTTATTTAATTTTTGTGTATGGTATAAGAGTGGTCCATTTTCATCCTTTTTTGCATGTGACTGTCCAGTTTTCCCAACACTGTTTATTGAAGAGACTATCCTTTCCCCATTGTATATTCTTGGCTCCTTTGTAACAAATTAATTGACCACATATATATGAGGGTTTATTTCTGGGCACTCTGTTCTCTTCCATTGATCTATGTGTCTGTGTTTATGCCCGTACCATACTGTTTTGGTTACTATAGCTCTGTAATATAGTTTGAAGTCAGGAAGTGTGATACCTCCAGCTTTGTTCTTCTTTCTCAAGATTGCTTTGACTGTTCTGGGTCTTTTGTGGTTCCATACACATTTTAGGATTTTTTTTTTTTTTTCTGTGAAAAATGCCATTGGGATTTTGATAGGGGTTGCATTGAATCTGTAGATTCTTTGGGTAATGTGGACATTTTAACAGTATTCTTCTAAGCCGTAAGCATGGAAGATCTTCCTTATTTGTGCCTTCTTGTTAAATTTATCCATAGGTATTTTACTCTTTTTATGCAGTTATAACTGCATACCTATGGATAAATTTAACCAAGGAGATGAAAGATCTGTACATTGAAAACTATCAGACATTGATGAAAGAAACTGAAGAAGGCACAAATGGGAAGATCTTTGCCATTCAGCCTCAGTGCAGGGAATGGCCCAGTGTCTAATCTCAAAAACCTGCCCCCTCTCTCTTTGCCCATACGCCATATCCCATGAATTACTAAGGCATTCTGCTAGTTGTTATCTATTATATTTATTAATTTTCATTGTTCTAGAAGTTTAGCTGGGCACATAGCCACCCAACTTTAAATTTCTGTTAGTAAGTCCTGGTCGATGCATGGATGTGAACAGAAGTGATGTATGTCACTTCCAGGTCTTGCCCTTCAAGCAGCTAGGCATCATTCTATTCTCCTGACACCTTTCCCTCTCCCTGCTGGCTGGAGAACCGTGAAAACTGTAGTAACTGCAGTGGACTACAAGTGGGAGCCAGTATGGGCCACCCATCTACCTCCAGATGGTTAGAGAGAAATAAACTTCAGTCATGTAGAAGCTCCTGGTTTTGTTGTTTTCTTTTGTACTACAGGTTGCCCTATATCCTTAGTTAATATGCTCACCAAATCTTTAGACTCTTCCTTGTATCTCTCTGCATATATCCCTACTGGTACTATATTTATATTCTGGTTACTATCCTCTCTCACACATTACTTCAACTTAGTGTCTCTGCCTTGAAATTCTGTAAAATGCAGGCAGAGGATCTTTTTGAAATACAAATTTTGATTATTGCACACAAATGCTTAAACCTTTCAAATACTCCCTGTGAACTTTTAGGTGAAATCTAAACTCTGAAACGACTTACCTTGGCTTTCATATTCTAATGTTCTCTTGCACCGCACCCTTTGTACTCCATGTGTCAGCCATGCAGCAGCTTCCAGCTTCCCATCCACCGCATGTGCTTAGCTCTAGGGTTTTCCATATATTTCCTGTTCATGGAGACCTCCTCTTCATCTAGCTAATTTTCACTCCTTCAGGTTTAACTAAAGAGATTTCTTTCTCTAGAAAGCCATCTCTGACAACCAAAGACAGAAAATCTTATGTACTGAATTCCACATACTTACACGTTTACAGCACTTACAGGAATTCTATTACAATTATTTATTGGACTGTATCCCCTAACTACTTAGTATGACTTGGGGGGACAATTAGTCTGTAAGAAGTAGGATACTGGCTGGCAACAAATAGTATTGAATGTGAGTAGGAAATAGACCTGACCACTTATTTTTTACATCTCAGTGTAAAACGATGTAACCAAAGACATCTTTTTTAAAGATACTATTTACTTTGAGAGTGCATGAGCAGGGGTGAGGCACAGAGGCAGAGGGAGAGAGAGAATCCCAAGCTGATTGCACACACAGCGTGGAAACCTGAGGGACTTATCTCAGGACCCTGAGATCATGACCTGAGCCAAAATCAAGAATCTCATGCTTAACCAACTGAGCCACCCAGGTGCCCCTCTCCAAAGACATTTTTAAATGAATACTAATGATCCCATCACTATAACATCAGTACTTTTTTCAAATTTGTGTATTTTTTTTTAAGATTTTATTTGAGAGAGAGCAGATGAGAGGGGGTAGGGTCAGAGGGAGAAGCAGACTCCCCACTGAGCAGGGAGCCCGATGTGGGACTCCATCCTGGGACTCCAGGATTATGACCTGAGCTGAAGGCAGTCCCTTAACCAACACAGGTACCCACAAATTTGTGTATTTCTTTGAATAAAAAAATACTTTGTTGTTCACACTGAATTAGGATTGAATTATGATTAGTGGCCCTGACTGGGCTCTGTTTGCTGTCATCTTCATAGATGTGAGTTTTGAATTTAGTAATTTACCAATACCAGTTCTGCTCTATCAATCGTCTCCAAGTACTCCTTGATACCCAAGTTGTTTATTCTTGCCCCCATTACTTCATTTTGATGTTGTAATGGCTGAAATAGGCTATTAAAAAAGATCCACAGTTGTCATAGACATTAACTATGTACCAGTCTAGCAAGTGAGGAAAATCGTATTAGTTACAGAATTTTCCTTTACATCTTCATTGAGGCAAAATGGTAACATCTCAGTGGGTCTGACTTCTGAATGAAAAGGTGTAAGAGGGGGAGGGGCCGGAGAAGAGTGTAAGGACAGTCCCTTTTGCAGTCTTATGAGATCACTTCTCTAGGAGAGACACTATAAAGTGATCTGAACTCCCACATCCTTAAGGAATTAGATGGATTCCAAACTCCTCCCGTCATTTCCAGAATAAAATCCGCCTGGCTCAGCCTCTAGTGGTTTGAGCTCACTGTAGGCAGTCCCAAGAGCTGCAAGAAGTTCCGGTAAGTGCGTCTACAATTCGTAGCTTCACCCTATCAACAAAAACAAGAAATCAAGCCTAAACCTCTGCTTGCCCTGGAAGCGCCTCTAGTGTGAGAGGGCAGGGCAGGCTGGAAGGTGCGAACGGTCAGCCTACCACAGCAATAGTACTCAACTCCATCCCTAAGGGCCTCTCAAGCCAAGGTAGCCTTAAGGTTTTATCCCGGCCGGAAGGCACCGCCCCCGTGGGGTCTGGGCGGGACAGGAAAACCGGAAGTGGAACGTCGCGGAGCTTGCGTGGTGGTCTGCGGCTGCGTCCGTCCTCCTGCGCAAGCGCGATGGGGTTCAGCTGGCTGGGTCGGTTTACCACCCCTATCTTCGTGTCCACTCTGCGGTCCTGGAATTGACAAGGTTTCCCAGAAAAACCGGGTAACCGTTCTGACTTTTGGGCTTCTCTTCTCTTGCACTTGTTATTGGAAGTGTACCGAGACCTCTAGTCCCCAGTGCCATAAAAGCCGTTGCCATATGGTGTCTGAAGACCTAATGGTTTGCGGCCGGCTGGGCCTCTCCACTTGGTGTGTTCGGGCCAATCGCGAACCTTTTTGAGCCACGATTTTTCTTGACTATAGCGTGCGCTTACTAGGACCTTTCTTGAAGTGACTGTGAAATTAAAATGACATTAAACTGTTAAGATTTCGCAGAGTGTGCTGTGAAAATTAATATTTTATTATGTGGTATGCACTATTTTAGAGTTCATTAGGGGGACTTTAAGACTCTTGTTAATTCAACCTCTATAATTTACAGCTAAGGGTACTTAAACTCAGAGAAGTCAAATGATTGTCCCAATACCATGCCATCGATAAAAGTCAGACCCTAGGTTAAACTTAGTCCTTCAGATCTTTAAGCCACAGTGCTTTTCACTGTTCACCAGGAACTTTTTCAAAAAAAATGTTACAGTTAGACTTCATTTGACAATTAACGGTAATGTTTAGTGAAAGACACCTGTACAAGTGACTCAGAGCGGTCCGTATTATAAGTTCTAGAACCTGCGAAGATGAACAAAAACACGCTAGTGTTACTTTACCTTTTGGAGTGGATCGCATAAGCCTAATACAATACTCAATAGGTATTAAGATCTAATTAATTTGGTAGGCATTTCTGGCAGATTTGCCTGACTCTTGATAGTTGGCCTGATGACAGTCTGCATTACTCCTGGTTCACACTGACCCAATGATTAATTTGACATTAGGTGGAAATATACCTTCTTTTCATAGTAACTGATGTGAGCTCAGGCAACCTAGCTCTTAACCATCAGGCTATACTTATTCCTAAGACTACATATTTTGCTCAGTCTGCTTGAAATACCTAACTGCCTCCCCCCCAGGTTATTTCAGTTTATTCGGACTAAGATTGGAATCACACCCTAACTCCTACCCAAGGTTGGGCTGGACTAGTCCTATGGCACAATTTGAACTTCATATTATCCATATAAAAAAAACCCTACATCTGTAGGAGTAGCTCAAACTCCAAAATGAAATCATTAATCTAGACAGAATAATTTCACTCTTCCTAAAACCCTCTTTGCTTAACTACAAGTTTTTACAAGCAATTCCTCCTGTCTGTAAACTATTTTGGTCTCCTTTTTACATATTAAAATGCTATCCAAAGCCCAGTTTTAGAACTACCTTCTGATATATTCATCATACTCAAAAATCTATCCAAAATTTGATTATTTCTCTCACCTCCCCAGTTAATACTAGGTTAACACCTTATCTCTTGTAGGCCTTACTGCAATACCTCCTAAGGAATCCTTGCTTTGCCTCTAGCCCCTACCTTTGGTCAATTCTTCACAGCCTTCAGAGTGACCCTGTTAAAATTTAAAGTTAAATCATGTCCCTCTCTTCAGTGGCTTTTCAGGCTATCTTTAACCTTATTTTTTTATTTAAGTTCAGTTAATTAACATAGTGTATTATTAGTTTCAGAGGTATAGTTCACTTAACCTCATTTTTTAGTATGTTTTCCAAATTTACGCTGGTGAGCACACAAGGGAAAAATAAAACGAACAATTAAAAAAGGAAACTATCTCCTACTGTCAAAACTCAATAACACCACCTAGTGGTGTACTAAATGGTCTTGTGGCCTCCATTCTTGCTCATTCTCTTCCCCTCACTCTACAACATACCCAATCTCCACACTGTTGTTAAAATCATCTTTCCAAAACGAGAGTATCGCACCCTCCTTTAAGATTCTTTAATATTTCTTCATGACTAACAAATTTTTTAACTTGACGCAGGGAGTCCTTCATGGTCGGGCCATCCTCTAACCTCTCCTTCCAATCTCACACTTCTGCACCATCAGTGTCAGGCTACTTGTAGCCAGTCGTCTACATCATTTATTTTCATGATTTCATTTCTTTGCACAAATTACACTTCTGTGACCTATATTTCAATCCAATAATTGAATGTAGAAAATTATAAAAGTTGACAAAAATAATCGGAAACTTCATACACGGTGACATGGCAGTTAAATTCATGATATAAAAATGAAAAGTCTGAATCCCTGATAATATAGAGAGAATTAAGCATTATGGTATGGTAACACAATGGAATATCATGTAACCATTAGCATTTTAAATAAGTTGTATGTAAAAATGTGATTTTATTTATGAAAATAAAACACCAATAAAAATATGAAAAATACAGGAAAGTATGAAGAACATAAATATAGCCACAATCCATCCTATCAAATAGATCCACTAATAACATTTTTTTGTGTGTATATATATATATATATATATGCATATAATCTCCAACTTTTCCCTGTGGGAATATCTATATAAATATATATATATTATAAATAGAATCTTACCCATATACAGTTCTGTATCTTGTTTTCAGTAGTTTTCAATTGACACCATAAGTATATTATTACAATATTCTTGGAAAATATAAGTTTGAATGACTGCATAACATTACACATATAGGACCTTTCCCCTATTGGGGGGGGGGGAGTGCAGCATAAAAAATACTGCAATAAATATCTTGAACATTTATTTATCTTTGTGTGTTCTAATGTAGTTCAGAAGGCTTAAACCTGCCACTTTCTGGGGAAATCTCTTGGAACATGAGCCCTCAAGGGCCATGTTATATGCCTTATTATCCTATCCCTGGGCATGTCTGAAGGGACCAGAGTGAACATCTGATACAAAGCTAGCCAATCCAAAGGCTTCCCAGTAGCCTGTGGTTTAGCCTGGCCTCAAAGGCTTGTGTAGAGGTAGTAATGAAAATTGAGCCAATCATCTTCCCCCACTCAGAAATGTGAATAGAGACCCAGAAGGAAGTTACAAATCAGTGGTAGGCAATAGAATTTAAAAACATATATTCATGGATGTGGTGGCAATTCTAGACCTGCAGAGTAAGTAAACAGGAGGTCAATATGTAGAGAGGAGAGGCTACTGAAAGAGAAACAAGTTTTTCAGAGAGTGGCTTTGTCTAATGGCTTTCTAGAGCAAGTTCCCATATGAAAGCTTCTGTCCTTGGATTTTTTCTGGGAGATTTTAAAACATGAATGTTATATAGCTCTATTTTTGAATTAGATAACTTAAGTGGGTCTTTGTTCTTTGGAAATAGAATCGCTCTAATAATGTGTGAGCTATTTCCAAAAAATATATGCCTAGACATGAAATCACTGTCGGAAAGAATATCAACAATTTTAAGGCTTTATGATTAATTAGCCAAATAGCTTTCCAGAGTCTATCAATATATACTTATTGTAAGTAGTGTATAAGTATCGATCACTCTGTACTCTCACTGAAAATAGCTATTATAAGTAATAGAAGTGGTATTTTATTGCTTTAATCTGGTGATGTCCTTTGCCAATTTTTAGTAGATGTCCATCTTCCTTATTAATTTATAAAAGTTCTTAACTGTCATAATCATATTTTCCCTATTGTCTGATTTCCATGTTTTTCACCTACAGTTTAGAAAATTTTATGTGGCCAAATTCTTAGGTATTTTTTCTGAGTTCTTCCTTTTTATCTAATTCTCAAAAAATGCATATGTGTATGTGTGTTTTCAACCATATAAAAACCCACTTTGGTGAATTTTAAATATTTACGTTAAAGCAGCACAACCCTCTTTAGAAAGAAATCTTATGCTAATCTTGAATATGAATCAGATAAAAATGGGGTTAAATTTGTAGTTCATTTCTGACACACCAGCCTTCATGAAACCACATGGAGATTCATGGAAGTCTGCCTGAAAACCTGTGCTTTAAATAGATATTAGAACAATATATATACGATGTATGTCATGAAAGCCCAATTTTGTTTTTCACCAGAGTTGTCATTTTCTTAGCACCATTTACTGAATAATCCTTTTCCTATTCATAGATCTTTTTAATATGTAAAGTATATATGCATATATACTAAATATGTTATTACATATGTTATCCATATGCTGGTCTGTTTCTAAGTGATTTACTGACTGAGCATTTTGAACACTTTTTTCAAATGTACAAGTTCTCCATTAATTTCAGTATATCATTTACTTTTTATTTTAGGGCAATCTCATTGATCTTATAAATTATCTTTGCTCTTCTCCAATGTCTGTTTTACTTAAAAGACTTCAGATTTTTTTAAAATTTCAAATCTCATTGGAGTTTTGATGAAATTTGAAATCTATAGATTAACTTAGGAACATTTCCTCTAAAAAAAATTGTAAGACTTCTCTATGCAAGTCCTCTTTTATTTTCCTCATTTTTTCATTATTTTCATCTATATTTTTACTTGTTCTTTTTTAGAAAAGAAATTTAAGTGTTATTATAAACCATACTTTTTTCTACCCATTATATTTTCTGATTATAGCAAGAATTTAGGAAACTACTGGTTTTTGTGGGTAAACCTTTAGTTCATTTTTATTAACTTTTAAAAACATATTGTAGGCACTCCCTTATGTTTGTATAATAAACCTTCACCTATTTTTTTGCCTATTCTTTTATATCAATAAAATTAATCAGTAAATTAATATTGAGCAATCAATCAATTAATAAGTTACCGATTAATATCATTTTGCTTTAATTTTTTTGTCTTTTGCTAATAGGGACTAAATAGTCTTTGTTTTTATTTTCTCCTGTTTTGAAAGGCATATGTGCTTTAGTTCTATTAGTTGCCAATTTCTAACTTTGTAAAAAAAATATATATTTTTTATACCTTTATTTCTTCAATTGTTAAAGAAGATGTAGAGTCCCTATTTAGGATCAGAAATGTAGCACATTTTCCTTTGCTGTTCTTACCCCCATAGGGTTGCCGGATTTCCAAATAAAAACACAGGATGCCTAATTAAATTTGAATTTCATATAAGCAAATAATTTCTTAGTGTAAGTCCCATTCAATATTTGGGATATACTTATACTAAAAAATTATTCAGTGTAGATCTGAAATTTAAACCCATGTATTTTGTCTGACAGTCATAGTCTCCCTCTCAGGCATTTATATATAATCTGCTTTTATACTCAGCATTTGTATATTAAATATTTTTTTTGCACAGCTATTTAAAATTTTGGACATTTTGTAAACAAATTAACAGTTATTCTGTTTAACTGATGTTAGTGCTCATTACCAGTTTTAGGCCATAATTTCCACATTCTTGAGCTCTCTTTAAGAAAGGAACATGTAAAAAAAAAAAAAAGGAACATGTGATGAGCACTGGGTGTTATATGCAACCAATGAATCATTGAACACTACATCAAAAACTAGTGATGTACTATATGGTGGCTAACTGAACATAAAAAAAAAAGGAACATGTATGATGTTTCCTGTTTTCTTATCTAATCTGTTACCTGCACAATTTAGACAATGACAATTTAGTTGATTAAAAAAAAATACCATAGGTGATAATGGGATTTTAATCTCACAATTCTGAAGGTGTCGTTCCACCGTCTTTTGACATTTACTTTTGAAGTTCTTTATCCATTCTCTTATCGCTGGCTTTGTAGATAACCAGAATTTTTCTTTCTGCATGCTTTCAATTGTTCTTTTCCCTAAGCTGTTTCTAAGCATGGTTTTTATATTGGTTTTGCCTAAAATCTAGTGAGCATATATACGTTTAGTTCAGGTAAAATGTCTTAATTTCTTTGATCATTGATTCTATTCCACATTCTTTTATCTTCCTTAGAAACACCTTTAATTCCTACATTGGATCTCCATTCTTTGCACTTCCTATCTGTATTTTCATTGTTTCCATCTCATTATCCTTTTTGTATACATTGAAGATCAAGTTTATTCATTACAGTATTTGATATTCTGCTTCTGTTGCCTTTCACTTTGATCCATTTTAAATTTCCCTGTAGTCCTTTTTCGTTATTTTTATTTTAGAGGCTCTTCTCTACTTAAGGATTTCTGCTTTAGTTTCACTGATTTCAGGTTTTCTGTCATGCTACTCAAGACACCAGTTTTTTGAAAATTTCTTCAGGAGACTGAAATAACTAATTTTCAGGGCTATCGGGTTTTAATTCTTCATGGTGGTGTTCTTTCTTTGGTACTGCAATTCCCTGTTATTTCCCTGAACAAGTCCACTTAATTTAGTTTCTCTTGGGCAGTGATGTCTAAACATATTTATATTATCAATAGTTAGGACTTGTGTATTCCTGCTGACTCTACTCCATTTTACAATGGCCAAATTCTCTCTTCTTCCATAATTAGGTTATTCAGTTTTGCACATAGATCTGAGTTTAGTTCTATTTCTCTATTACCTCTCTGTTCTGAGAATAAATCAGTCTACTGCTTAAATCTCCAATTCTGAACAGATGGAATATCTTTAGTTTCCTGAAGATCCACTTCTATTAGGTTTTGCTGACATCTTTCACACCCTATTTAGAGACATTAAATATTGGACTTCTTGTTATGTGGTTCTGAAGCTATGAATCAATGTGGAATCCTGGGGAGGGGGTTGTGAGAGTGCACTGTGGTAACCTCAAAGTGCAGCACCCCTGCAAAAGATGGTTCCTTGGTTCCTGACTTTTCTGGTTGACAGAGATAACATCCCTGAGACATCCTATCTCAGATAAAGGGTCATGCAGTGCTTTCCTATCTTATGTCATAAGCAATCGAATTGTCCTTCCCTATAGTTGATTCTTCCACATTTGAGCAATAGGTTATCTACCAGTTTGAGTTTCAAGTTTTGTGTTTTTCCTGTGGCTTCCTAGGGACTTTACAGAGGAGTCAGAGTGCTATTTCATAGCTAGCTAGCCAATTTCCATTTAAAACAAAATGTTAAGTAAGTGTTTTGAAGTCAGTGAAAATAGAGTTGAATATACAGTAAGATTTCATACACATGAAAATGCACAAAAAAAGGCTAGAATAAAACAGGATCAAGAGTTTTCTCCTTGAATCTTTCAGATATTTTATAATGGATATGTATGATATAATAGAAAAAGTAAATACACTTTCATTTTAAATATATAGGCATCCTCCTAAGGATTTCTTCTTGAAGCAAATGATTCTTAGTGGGGGTTGAGGGAAACTATAAATGTTGCTTGGGATTATTTGGGTAATTTATAGAATTTTCTTCCCAGCAGTATTTATTGGGCTTAATGTTAAGCTTTAATTAAAGCGGTTACCTAAATGTAATTATAAGGTTTCTCATGTGTGATTATTGTGAAGATGTGAATTCTGATCAAATCCCTTATAATACTCATGGCACTTATGAGGTTTCTCTCCTGTGTGGACTCTTTGATGAATTCGAAGAGCTGAGCTATGACTGAAACCCTTGCCACACTTCGTGCATTGGTAAGGCTTCTCTCCTGTGTGGACTCTCTGATGAATGTGAAGATTAGAGCTGTGACTAAATCCCTTTCCACAATCATCACATTTATAGGGTTTCTCTCCTGTGTGGACTCTCTGATGAATGAGAAGATGTGAACGCTGACTGAATCCCTTACCACACTGTTCACATTTATAGGGTTTTTCTCCAGTATGTACTCTTTGATGAGTATGAAGCTTCGAACTCTTGCTGAAGCCCTTCCCACATTCATGACAAGTATAGGGTTTCTCCCCAGTATGGACCCTCTGATGAATACGAAGATCAGAGCTGTGACTAAAGTCCTTCCCACAGTCATCACATTTATAAGGCTTCTCTCCTGTATGTACTCTTTGATGAATTTGGAGATTTGAGCGCTGGGTAAAGCCCTTACCACAGTCATCACATTTATAGGACTTCTCTCCCGTGTGGACTAACTGATGAATTCGAAGATTTGAGCTCTGACTGAAGCCCTTGCCACATTCATCACATTTATATGGTTTCTCTCCTGTGTGGACTCTCTGATGAACATGAAGTACTGAACTCCGACTAAAACTCTTACCACACTGATCGCACTTAAAAGGCTTCTCTCCTATGTGAAGTCTCTGGTGAATGTGAAGTAATGAATTTCTACTGAGGTCCTTATTACATTCAAATTTATAGAGTTTCTCTTCTGTATGCACTCTTTGATGATTGTGAAGACTAGAGATCTGACTGAAGCTCTTACCACACACGTGGCATATATAAGAAACTTCCCCTGTGCAGACTCTCTGATGAAAGTGAACACCTAAGCTTTGACTGAAGTTACCATCAACTTCATCACATCCATACAGCTTCTTACCTATGTGAATTCTTGTATGTCTGTATAGGTCTGATTTCTGAGAGAAGCATGCTGTGCTAATAGAGCATTGATAGAACTTTTCTCCACGTTGATTTCTCTTGTGGAGAACACACTGTGAGTTCCAATAATAAATTTCTTTACATTTATTACATCCACAGTATTCCTCTTCCATAGAGTTTTTCAGTAGGTCATGTTGACATAGGTCCCCAGTGTACTCCGGAAGGGCTTCTACTGTTGGGACGTAAGAATGTTGAACTATAAGCTTCTGTTCTTTTTCCACAGAGAGATTTTTCCTAGATATGCCAAGATGGCATCTGCTTCCTTGAAAACCATGTGAATCATTCACATTGATTTCTCTAGCATAGTCTCGAGGGGTATGTTTTGTTTCGAAGGACTGCCAAGGTATAAACTTTGTATATTTTAAGTTTCCGGGACTTTTACCTTCAAAAGTCATTTCATAGTTCCCATACCCTGGTACTTGGGTGGAGAGTATTAACCATTCTGGATGGTGGGAAAGATCTTGTTGCTTTAGGTCTTTGGAATCTATTCCTTGGACAGTTTCCACATAGTTTCTATTCTCATATATCTGAGCGCTGGCATTCTTCCAGGCTTGCCAGCAGGGAAGATTTTCATGTTCTAAATATCTGAATCTTTCTTCTTGGGGTTTGTAGCTCTCTTTCCAGTTTCCTGGAATAAGAAGAATAAGCAGATAATCCATTGGTGAGATAAAGGTGGTTTTAAAAAATGTCCAAGTATCTCAAGTATCGACTTCCAGAATTATAGGAATATATGTGTGGGTGGGAGTGGGAAAGGATTATGACTTAGGCTGCTCCATATCTGGTCTGAAATTCATGTGTTTGTTCATTCATACATGTATTCATTCATTCATTCACTTATTCAGTCATTCCATAGATATATCTTGAGCATCTACTACTTACCAAGTACTGTTAGAAATAAACAAGTAAGGCTGAATGCTTCATGGAAATCATCTTAAAAACTGAGATTTAATTAGGTTACTCTAGTTGGGGCATTATTATAAGAAATAAAATATTGTTTCTATTTTTCTGTTCTAGCAGAGTGTGATAGATTGTGTGAAAAAATGGCTGCATGAACTCTGTACCTTTGGGGGTTCCCCTTCCATGCTGACTTTAGCTTGGCTAACAGTTTGCTTTGTTTAATGGGACAGTAGCAAAAGTGATACAAGCAGAGACTTGAAGGAGCTTGCATACTGAGGCTTGCCCTCTCTCTCACTAGTTATGAAAATCCTGTGACCACCACCATGTAAACAAGCCTGAGCTAGCCTGCTTAAAGAGGGACATATGGTCAACACATTCCCATTATCCCCACTGATATCAACCAACTGCCAGACATGTAAGTCAGACTGTCCAGTCTCGTCTTAGACCATCGAGCCCCAGTCAGATCACTCTATGATAGGAGATCCATCTAACCAATTAGAATCATGAAAAATAATGTTTAAGTCACTAAGTTTGTGGTAGTTTGTTATATAGCAAAAGCTAACTTGTATAAATAGTATGAAGAGAGAACAAATTTAGGACCACACAAAATTGATTACGTGTGGAGATCTGTATTTTAAGTGTAATCCAGAAAATAAATAAGAATAAAAATCACAAATACCTATTAATTACATAGCCTAGGTGTCTTGGGAGAGGTCTTGCTCTATCTTCTGTCATCTGATTTATGACCCATTTCTGAGGGTCGTATTTCTTCTATCTCAATACAATACCTAGATAAAGAACCAAAATACTCAACAAAACTGGTCCCAGAAGAAACTAATTCTATTACCTAAGAGCTGGATAACTTTACCTACTGACATGACATTTGTGTAGTTCTCCCACATGACCTCTCTGTAGAGCTTTTTTTGAGAAGAATCCAGGAATTTCCACTCCTCCCAAGTAAAAATAACAGTCACATCTTCAAATGTTACTGCCATCTGGTCAAAGATCAGGTTTTCCAGGAAGAAGAGATCTAAGGGAGAAGATGGACAAAGAAACAGCCATTCAGCAGGTAACATAAGTGACAAACGAAATAAAAAAGGAAGAACTTCAATAATGAAGAAAAACAAGAAAGGTTAAGAGTAGACATAATCACAGGGATGGCTAAATAATGTATGCAGTCACTGAAGCCCATCACAGTCATCAGAAACATTTATATAGCATCTGTCTGCTAACCACTGGGCTAAGGACTTCACATATATTTCAAGTAGTCCTCACAGCCACCCTCTCTTGTAGATACTATTATTATCCCAGTTTTAAAAATTAGTAAGTAATGGTTGAAAAAGATTAAGTCAATTGATCCCCCAACCCTTTTTATTCTGGAAATGTTCATCCTCCTGCTCCAATCTGGGCTGGCTATTCTTTAGTGCTCCATTTTCAAGATCATATACTTCTTCCCCTTTTGTGATTTACTCCATTAATTGGGAGGTATACACCCAAATGAGTTCAGTCAAGCTTATAAATGTTAATTCCATGGCCACTGAAAAAAAGCAAAGGTGAGAAACAGGCAAGGTTTTCTTCAGGACACACATTTGGTTTAAAGGAGAATCTCCAAGCATGGTTACAGTGTATGCTTGAAGTCCTTATCATCACTCACAAGTGGCTGGGTATCAAATTCTAGAGTGAAAAGAATTTTTCTCAGAATTGCTTCACTGTTCATATGCCTTCACTGTTGTTTCTAAGACCTTTTTTTTTTTTTTTTAACTCTAATTCCTTTGCAAGCAACTTTTTCTTCGCTCTCTGGAAATATCTTAGGATCCTCTTTTGACTGGCCCTCAGCCTCCAGTGGTGAGGATGCATCCTCAGCTTCCTTGAAGTTCACAGGGCTTATCAAATCCTTCTGGTGCTTATTCCCCTGTGGAGCATTCCAGGATGTAATGTTTTTAGCCCTTGCGGCTCTTACCACTGTTTCTCCTGTTGCTTTCCAAGTTTTGGGTTTGTTTTTTGTTTTACTTATTTATTTATTTGTTGAGAGAATGAGTGTACATGCGGGGGTTGGTGGGGTTGCAGAGGAAGGAGAGAAAATCCCAAGCAGACTCTGGGCTGAGTGTGGAGCCTGAGGTAAGGCTCGATCCCACCACCCCGAGATCACGACCTAAGCTGAAATCAAGAGCCAGACGCCCAACTGACTGAGGCACCCAGGTAACCCTTCCAAGTTTTTGTAGAAATTCCTCATTTGCTGATGGCTCTTTACTTCATCATTGCAGGTTCATACAGTTTTTAGTTTCTTATTATCATGAAGTTTTAGAAAGAAGAGATAAATATATGTATTCAAACTGCCTAAAAATACTTTTAGTGGAGAGAACAGCTCATAAATTGGTTATGTGACAAATTCTTTGAATTTCTTTGATGACATTCTCAATTCTAAAGTTCAATTAAAAATGTTTAGTAAATACTATGAATAAAGGAAAAAGATACTTTTCATGGAGGAAAACTAGAATATCATCACTATCAAATCACTATAATCATAGCAGTTAAATATTATCAAGAAGTTATGTGAAAAGGGCTGTTATCTCATTATCACAACAATCCTAAAAGGTAGAATTATCAACACTAAAGGAATAAGGAAACCAACATTTAACAAGATTAAGTAACTTGTACAAGGTCATGCAGTTACAAAATAGTGGCATACCTACTAAGTCAAAGTCAGAGGAGTCAAAAACAACTTGGTAAAGGGTTGTAAATAATTTCCATGTACGTCCTTATTGTGTTAACAAAAGGACAATGGGAAGATGTACTGATATTCAAGAATTCAAAATACACCACCCAGGTACTGCTTTCCAAATAAACTACATGAAAATCCATGCCTAAACAATGAAGTACTAACCACAAATAAGAACTCAAGAATGAGAAAATTCAATGCTATTTTTAAATGTTTATAAAATAAATGTTAAAAACTTAAAATATATGTCTTTTAACACATACAAATGAAAATATAAATAAAATAAGAAAAATGGGATGCTTAGAAGCCCAGACTGCAGGACTAAAAACTGGAGTCAGAACAGAACAGAAATGAACTCACTGGTTCCTTATTTTGTAAGAAGTACAGAAAAAAAAAAACTCAGCCTGTTATTGGCTTTGTTATTTTTTTAAATATTTAAGAATTTCTTTAAAAAATTATACTAGAGGGACACCTGGGTGGCACAGTCAGTTAAGAGGCCAACTCTTGATTTCAGCTCAGGTCATGACCCCTGGGTCCTAGGATCGAGCCCCACCTCAGGCTACATGCTCAGCGGGGAGTCTGCTTGAGGATTCTCTCTCTCTCTCTCTCCCTCTACCCCTCCCCTTGCTCATGCGTTCTCTCTCTCTAAAATAAATAAATAAATCTTAAAAATATATACTAGAGATTTGGTCTAGTTGCTCTTACTGAAAATAAATTCATAAAATTTTTAAATAATTCTGAAGTAATATAAGTAAAAACTGAAAGCCTACCCTCCACAAATAACTTGGAGACATTGGAAAGCTTCACTAGGGCTTAGTGAAGGATAGTTTCTACTGGGTCCTTTCTGATTTTTTTTCAGGCATACCCACAAACATACATACCCCACTGACATTTTTTTCTTAACAAAGACATCATAACTCTGGTTTGCATTTTTCACATAATATATAATGTACAACTTCACATTTCAGTACATACAGGTCTATCTTATTTGTGGTGGTTTTAAAATATGTCCACAAATTATTTGATTCCCTTCCCTTCAAGAGGTGTAGCCAGTTCCCCACCCTTTGAGCGTGGGCTAGACTGAAGGACTCACTTCTGATGAATATTATATAAAAAACAGAAGGGGAAGAAGTAATGGTGTGCAGCTTTCAAGACTAGTTCTTAAAGGTACTGCAGCTTCCTCTCTGCCCTTTTTCTTAGCTCACTCACTCTTGGAGAAGCTGCCTTCCATGTGGGGAGAACACTTAGGAGTCCTGTGAAGAGGCCATGTGGCAAGGAACTGAGGCCTTCTGTCCTCAGTGAGAAATAAGGCATCCTGCCAACAGCCACATGAGTGAAAACCATCTTAGCAGAGGATCCTCTGGCCCTAGTGAAGCTTTCCAATGTCTGCAGTCCTGCTGACAGCTTGACTGCAGCCTCATGGGAGACCCTGAGCCAGAACCACACAGCTATGCTGCTCCCAGCTTCCTGATCCTTAGAAATTGAGTGACATAATAAATGTGTGTTATTTTAAACTGCTAAGTGTAATTTACTATGCAATAAATACTATTGTTCTAGCAAACATTCTATTAGCGGTTAATTACTATTACAATCAAATTGTTTTAGAAAATAGAAAGTGAAAATTGCTAGCTTATTATGTGGCTAGTGTAATCTTGACTCCAAGACCAGATAAAGATAATACAAAACAGATTAGAATCCCATTTGTAAATTTTATAAATCTATAAAAATCCTAAATATTAGCTAATTGAATTCAGAAATATATTAAAAATATGCATCATGATCAAGCATGGTTTATTATAGGAAGGAAGGACAGTTCATATGACAAAATCTATCAACATAATTTACTATATTAATAGACTACAGAAGAAAACCATAATTAACTGATGAAGAGACATCATGTGATAAAGTTTATAATGTTCAACACCTTTATATGGTCTTTAAAAACTTTTAGCAAAGTAGGAATTAAAAACCCTCTCAACTGGTAAAGGTTACATATTAGGAACCTATATCACACATTAAGCTGAATGGACAAACTTTGTATGTGTTTCTTTTATTATGGTAAACAAGGTAAGAGTGACTACCATCACCATTGCTTTCAACATAGTACCAAAGATCTGACAAATACTGTAAGAAAATGAAACAACAGGCATAAAGATTAGAAGTAAAAACAAAAAATGTTAACTATTTGCATATATTATGGCAGTCTACCTAGAAAAACCAAGAGTACACAGATAAACCATAAACTAATCAGAGCTCAGCAAAATTACCAGATACAATAAAGCATAACTGTATCAGCAATCAATTGCTAGAAAATAGAGGACACCATTCACAAAAAGCAAAACAAAAAAACAAAAAACCCCACTAAACCAAGAATATAAAGAACTCTTTGAAGATAACGTTTAAATTAGAATAAGCAGGAAGAAGAAGACCTAAATAAAAGGAGAAGCATACTTCCATGTTCTTGGGTGGGTTGAATTAAATTCAATACACCCCCAAATTCCAACTGGATTTTTTTGAGGAACACAATATACTTTTTCCCCTAAAATTTACAGGGAAAGAAAAAAAGGGTATAGTATAGACACTTAAGTAAACCAAGCAGGAAGACTTGCCCTACCAAATAGTGACATACTGCCAAACTACAACAGTAAAATCAGAACTGACAAATAGACCAGTAGAACAGCACGGAAGATTCAGACTGTGCTTGTTTATATATGACACATTAATAATAAAGATGGCATTAAAAATAAAAGGAAAGAATGGATTGTTTACTACATGGTGTTGTGAAAACTGAGTAACTATGAGAAAAAATAAAAGTGGATTCCAACTTAGTATCATATACAATGTGGACACTAGATGGATTAAACACTTAAAGTGGGGGGCACCTGGATGGCTGCCTTCGGCTCAGGTCATGATCCCAGGGTCCTCGGATCGAGCCCCATGTCGGGCTCCTTGCTCAGTGGGGAGCCCGCTTCTCCCTCTCCCTCTGCTGCTTCCCCTGCTTGTGCTGTCTCCCAAATAAATTTTTTTTTTTTTAAAGGGAAAGCTATAGAGTAAGCAAAAGAAAATGGTGGAGTTGAAAAACATTTACCATTCTGAAATGAATCCAAGAGCCAGTTCTTTGGAAGAAAAATATTAATAAAATAGATAAATTACCAGCTAGCTAACCAAAGGGGGAAAAAGGAGTGAGCATAAATAGAAAAAGTTAGAATTGACATTGGGGAAATGGCAACAGATAAAAATTTAACTGAATGTTAGATGGGCACTTTCCACAGCTCTTTAAAAATAAATCTTAATCTTAATAGGACATATATTTTTTCCTGGAAAACCATTCAATATGTCATAAAGAGAAAATATCTGAACAGGTCAGTTTTATGAAAGAAATTGCTCAAGTTATCAAAGAACTATGACCTTCAAAAATAACCAACCCGAAAGTTTTCTTACATAAATTCTTTCAAATTTTCAAGGAACAAATTTGGAGTTATTAAATTGTTCCAAACATATAGAAAAACTAGCAAAAATTTTAAAACATTCAGGAAAACACTGAGATAATAAAAGTCAGAAACTATAGATCTATATTATTAATGAATATTTATATAAACTTCAAGAATAAATAAAGGAAAACATAAGGCCAATAAAATCCAGCAACACCTATTATTTATAACATACTGCTACAGAACTAATTACTCCAAAATGTGGTGGCTTCACACAACAATAATTATTATCTTTCATAATTTCTCTGGGTCAGAAATTCAGGAATGGCCTGGCTGGGCAGTTCTAGCTCAGATCCCTCATGACATTGTTGAGTAGTGGCTTGATTGGGCTGGAGGATTCACTTCCAGAGTGGCTCACACACATGGCTGGCAGGCTGGTTGTGACTGTTGATGGAAGGTCTGTTTCTTTGCACTTGGTTATGTGGCCTGGGCTACCTCTCAACATGGAGGCAAGCAAAAGCTGCATCCTTTCTATGACTTAGCTCTCGAAGTCACATAGCATCACTTCCACTATACTCTACTGGTGAGGTGATCACAAGCCCCAGCCAGATTTGAGAAGCGGGGACACAGATCCTACTTTTTGGTGGGAAGAGTAAGTCACATTGTAAAACAAGCATGAAGAGTCAGATATGTTATAGGTGTGGCCACCTTTGGAAAATGCAAATGCAATCTGCTAAAATACCAAAGCACATTATAGCATGATGGAGTGGTAGTTTATTCCAAAAGGTAAAGAAAGGTCCAAATGAAAAAATCTATTAACTCTAACTGTCATAATAATGTCAAATAAGAAAAGTGATATATTTTAATCAGTGCCAAAAAGGTACTTCTTAAAATGCAACATGGGTCCTTCATTTAAAACTACAAACAAAGCAAGTTAGCAAAACAAAAATGAAGACATGCAAATATATCTCATATCCAAAAGTAAAACATTAAAAGCATTCCCATTAAGACTGGAAACTCAACCTTTAAAGATACTGCAAATTCATTATTTTTAAACCACTAATGAAAGCACTTGACAATACAAGCAGACAATTATAAAGGATATGGTTGTACATAGGAAACCCAAGAAACTCAACTGAAAATCATTAGTAATTATAAGGAAAGTCAATGTCCCAGAAATTTTAATACTAGGTTTGTACCCTAGAGAAACTTACACATACATACCAGAAGATATGTACAACATTTTCAGTATAACTGCTGTAATAGCAAAAAACTACAAGCAATACAAAAGGCCCAACAACAGTAGGATGGATAAATAAGTTGTCATTCTGTGAAACAGTACACAGCAGTGAAAAAAGCTACAGCTACATAAATCAACATGGACGCACTGTAAAAATTAACATTATACTAAAGAAACCAATCACCGAAGAATATATACAGTGATTCCATTTAAGGAACAATAAACACAACATTTAAGATAGCAGTTGCCTCTTTAGGAAAAGGAGAGAATGAAATTGTGGGGTCACTAGGGGGGCTTTTAAAAATATTGATAGTCTAGGCTATTGATAGTCTATATAAAACATAATATTTTAGTATATTCTTTTGCATGCATGTAATGCATCACAATACAAGTTCAAATTAGTTAACCATGTAAAATACAATTATATAATTTAGAAAGTTCAGACATATAATCATTAAAAGGTATTTTAACCGACTGAGCCACCCAGGCACCCCTTTTAAAAGATGTTTTTAAAATGACATTTATGGGGGTGCCTGGGTGGCTCAGTCAGAGTTAAACGGCTTCCTTCGGCTCAGGTCATGATCTCAGGATCCGGGGATAGAGCCCTGCATCAGGATCCCTGCTCAGCGGTGAGTCTGCTTTTCCCTCTGCCCCCACCCATTGCTCGCTCGCTCTCTCAAATAAATAAAAATAAATAAATTTTTTAAAGTGACATTTACAATAGCAATTAAAAAATATAAATCCCAGGGTGCCTGGGTGGCTCAGATAGTTGAGCGTCTGCCTTCAGCTTAGGTCATGATCTCCAGGTCCTGGGATGGAGTCCAGGACCATGTTGGGTTCCCAGCTCAGCAGGGACTCTGTTTCTCCCTCTCCCTCTGCCTCTCCCCCTCCTTGTACTCTCTCTGTCTCTCTCTCAAATAAATATATATAAAAATTCCTACAAGCTTAACAAAAATACTTAGAACCTAGATAAATGTAGCTTTTGAATTTAGAAGACACTCTTCAATCTTAGGTAGGAGAAATAAACATAATTTTGTTATCACTAAACTTATCTACATTTTCAATGATACAATAGGTTTGGGGGAGGGTCTGAGAAACTGATTTTCAAGTACTTTTGTGAGGAAAAGGAAAAGTGTTAAAAAGAAATAATGAGAGGAGACTAACCCGATGGTATATTAAAACTCTGTAACTCTTAATTATAACACCATGAGTTTGACACAGGAATAGAGGAGATCAATAGAAAAGAATAGAAATCTGGAAATGGACCTAAATATAGCAGTAAATTCTAAATATGGTAAAGGTAATATCAAATTTGTGTGGATAAGATGGCTTATATAATTAATGATGCTGGATCATCTGACTAGCCTTTGGCCAAAAAAAAAAAAAAAAAAAAAGGCTAGATTCCCTGCCTCAATTCTTCTGTCTTAGTGACTAGAGTTGTATCAGATATGCATTATATTTTAAACAATAGCTAACATAATAGTGACCATTGTTAGTGATTCTGTTTGTCAGGCACTGTGCTGGTTTTTACATGTTTACATCTTAACCCTAGTAAGTTCTATTTCCCCACTTGAGAGTTGAGAAACTGGTTAAGTAATGCAATCTATTTCACATAACTCAGAAGTGGTAGAGGCATGAAACAATCTTAGATAATGGGTCCAGAGCCTGTATTTTGACCAATAAGCAATACTAAAAAAACATACTGAAAAGTTAATATATTCAATATCTAAAATTTATTATAAGAAACTTTTACTTCTTTTCTAAAATGAGCCATCTTCCTTTTCTTTATCCCTAAATGTGGAAAAAGAAAGGCTAAATTCCTCTGCATTGCCCATTAAGCATACTACGTATAAAGGAACAGAATTAAATACACTTGGATAGCAGTATAAGAATTGAGAGATGGGTCCATGAAACAGGACAACCCCTAAAGTGGTCTGTGTGTACATTTGTATATGTGTATGTGTATGTAAAAAATTTAGTAATTTGGCATATAAAAAGGTAGCACCACAATCAATGGAAAAAGTAAATGTTACTGGAAAAAAATAACTAAGTGGGAGGAAAAATGTTTAAGTTCTGTCATTTCTCACACCAAAATAAACACCTGACAGGTTTCAGAGTTAAACTTTTAAAATACCTGAAACTATAAAAAACAGTTGAGAAAAACAAAAGTAATTATGTATTATATTTGGGGGTGAAGAAGAGCTCTCAAAGCATAATACTACATAAATAAAAAGAAATAAGATTTCACTTTATACAAATGTGAAACTCCTATAAACAAAGAAGTCCTTAAAAGCAAAAGGCAAACAACTGGAGAAATAGAGCCTTTAACAAATGGTTTATATCTTTTACATACAAAGAATATCTTTTATCAAATACAAACAAAAAATTTAGTAGGAAAAAAAGTAATGCATGTCAAGAGGCATACATTACTTATGTCAAAGAAGGAATGCAAATGACCAGTAAATGTATGCAAAAAATGGTCAACCTTACTAAAGATTAAAGGGATGCAATTCAAGGCAAAATCTTAATACTCAAAGCTGGTAAAGGTTCAGAAAGATAATATCTTTCCTCAAATGGTTATAAAAGTTAATTCATGTAGTATTTCTAAAAAAGGAACTTAAGTTTTTCAAAAGTCTAAAACATGTTTATATTCCTTTACTCTGTTATCCTATTTCTCAGAGCATATCTTGAGGTTATAAAGAGATACACTAAATAAATTATGTATAAGAATATTTAATAGAAAAATTTTATGACAGCAAAATATTGAGAATTACTTAAGTTTTTCCCCAAAAAAGATTTAAATAAAGTACATATAGCTGGAAGGGAACATATATACCTAGAATAAAGCCCATATATCTGGAATGGAATGATACATACTTGGAATGGAATATTATATAGTCATTAAAACTCAGGCTACCAAAAAATATTTGGAAAAAATGTTAATTATATTTATATATAATATATATTTAACAATGAAAAAATTATACATATAACAGCTATCCATACATCCAACAAATATTCAATGAGGGCTTACTACATGCTAGGCATAGTTCTATGTACTGGAAATGTTCTCTGCCCTCATGGAACATATTTATCGTGTTCAAATTTTTTTATATATACTAATCTCTCTACATACATGTATGTTAGATTACCTATGTGTCTATAGTTGTATGTATGTGTACATATATGTATATATACATATTAGTGTCTGTACAGATTGAGTGTGTATGTATGTATATCAAATATTAGATAAAAGACTATAAGTAAATAGATCCAAATGTCAGTAATGGCTGCCTCTGTTGAAGTGCAGAGGACTGAGTGGTGCACAATAATAAGTAACCAATTAAATATGAATAGCCTTCCACAATGTGGCCTCACCTCATATATGCATACTTAAACACTCTCCAGTTACTAGCTCAGTTTTCTTATTTTCCCCTCAATTTCTGCCTAAGACTAAATGATCATCTTCCTGTCTAGAATAATATCTTCCTGTTCATGATGATTTTTCAAACCTGAGCTTCTGTTTCTGTCTTTTAAGTGCCACTCATTCTGACACTGTTTAATGTATGATAACTTGAGACATTATTATTAACCTCATATGGCTTATCTCCCCAATGTTAAGAAAAGACATTCTTATATATTTCCTTATCTCAGAGCATCAAGAACATTATACAACAGACCTGGATGATGGCTGAATAAATGAGTAAATGTTGGAAAGAGACACTGGATGGGAGGCAGGGAAATGCTACATAGGAGGCTTGGACGCTTCTCAGTCAAGTGAGGAACATTTTCTATTCTATCTGGTCCATCCATCCCCATTGCCGCTTCCTCTTACTCCCACCACCTGTGGAGAATTCAGGGGCATTTTATAAATGAGAAAAGACAATCCTACTCACCTGGGATCAGTCTTGAGGAAAATAGTGAACATTCCTTCCTTGTTTATGCTCCTCTTTTGGGGAAGGGTGGAGTTTTGAGGAGTCTGAGCTGAGGGAGAAGAAAGGAGGAATGAAAGATTGGGCATGCCTTGCAATTCCCAAACTCACTACAATCCCCATATACTAACTGGGTGTGACCCCCCCAAACCTCTTAGGAAGAGGCCAGAAAGAACCCAAGAACACTTCTGTTCCGTTTCAAGGGCCAGATAGGAGAGTTGTGAGAATTGGCACCCAAGACTTTATTCCTGAACCTTTAAAAACTTCAAAGGTACAGTTCTAGTTTGGGCATGAAAACAGAATTTGATCTCACAGTCCCTCCAGGGATGCAGATGCTCTCTATGTAATTTAACCTGAGTCTCAAAGCTTTCTTAGTTAATTATTAACAAGAATAATAAAATAGAAATGCGACACTTAGTTTCTTTCTAAAAGTATTTTTCTTGTTCAATCAATAAAGTAGAAAGATAATTCCATTGCTCTCCTGTACTTATTACAACAGAAATACTGGATTTACTATCAGAGTACCTAGAATCTTAAAGGATCCCAGATCTAGCGTTCCCAGGACCTGATCAGTCTCAAGTCTATTACTAACCACTTGTAGAACTTTGAAAATGACCAAACTTCTAGACCTCCTAGGGCCTCACTTTCCTCACCTGTAAAATGGGGACATGAGCCTTTGCTATCCCGGTCCTGCCTTGGTGATCACAGGTCCCTGGGGAAAATGATAAACAGTTAAGAGCCCTCTATCTCTAGCGGGGAGGGGGGGGGATGATTCATGGACGTTTCGAGAGCAGCACACGTTTGGACTCCCCCAGTGCGCCACGGGCTGCCCGAGTGTTTTTGGATTCAGACACCCAAACGGTTCTCAAGGAGTGGGATCTGCCCGTCAAGGCCACGGATCTGCGCGGCCTCCACTCCCGCAGCGAAGACGCGCGCGGCCTCCGTTCCACGTCCAGACCCCCGACCCGAGCTCCACCCCAACACTTTCCAACCCCGAGCACCCCGGCTCCAGGGTCCAAGCTGCCTCTGTCTTCCTCTCCCCTTCCCCATATTCGGTTCTAACTTGAGGAGGGCGGCTGTGAAGGACCCACCTACACCGGTGTCTTCGAGATTTCTAAGCCGGAGCCGCTTCTCGGCTCCTCACCCTCCCTTTTCTGCCACTCTTTCTTCAGCCACAGCTCTCCCCGCCCTTGTCCGCTTCTGGCTCGGTGCTCCCGAGAGTCCGCGTCACTTATGGAGCCTCTGAGGGGGACGGGACCGGCCAAAATAGTCCGTCTACACAAACAATAGCCGCAGCCCCGCTGGACCGAAATGGAAGCCCCAGGCCTCGGAGTAGACACTCGGAACGTTTCCATGGAGACGGAGGGGCGGGGCGGGAAAGGAGAGCGCTTGAGAACGTGGCTCCTGATTGGCCAGAAGGGGTGCGCAGGCCGGCTCTCAGCCACCCGTGTTCGTGGGCAGAAGACCTGTGCTCTTTGTGCTCTGAACAGAGGCTGGGGTCCAGTCACCCCCAATGCTAAAGAAATAGGAGTGTTCTAGGAGCTTTTAGGGCCCCTGAGAAGGGGGCGGGCCTGGGGATTCTGGGCCATGAGCGGCTGACCTCGAAGAATTCTGGGACTCTCAGAACCCGCAAGTGGGGAACCCCCCAATAGGAATCTGGGGAAACCAACTGCTGTCACTTCGCCTTTGGGGGCGAGGGAGGGTTGCACCTGCTGTCCCGCGCCCTCGGCGGAATAGACACCCCACTAGCTCTGGCCCTAGCATTGTCTCTAAACTCGAGGTTGGAGTCGCGCAGCCGCGAAGAGGACCTTTCAAATTCCAGGTTGCTGTTGCCCGGGACCCGCTTGGCTCCTGATGACACGGTGGCGGGTCGCGCTTTCCTCCTTCCTCTTTTCTTGCCAAGTCCTGGACTTTTCTGCAGACTCCAGGCAGAGAGGAGAAAGACAAGGTGGGACCGAGGCGGAGCCATGGGAAAGAGCCCCAGAAAGAGATCTGACCACTTGCTCTTCTATTATCTTGTTCAATGTTCCCTTAGGAAAATGTTTTCATTTCCTTAAATCACTTCTCCTCAAACTTAGGCTGGATCAGTAGTATTCAACTATTAGGTAAGGAACGCTTTCTAGGGTAGTCTTTAAAAGCAAGGGACTCCTTGGATTCTATTCTGACAATACCACCCACTCATGATGTGATCTTGGCTGAATGACAATCTCTTTGTGTCATCTTTAAAATAGGCACAATAGGGGCGCCTGGGTGGCTCAGTCGTTAAGCGTCTGCCTTTGGTCATGATCCTGGGGTCCTGGGATCGAGCCCCACATTGGGCTCCCTTTTCATCAGGAAGCCTGCTTCTCCCTCTCCCACTCCCCCTGCTTGTGTTCCCTCTCTCGCTGTGTCTCTCTCTGTCAAATAAATAAAAAATCTTTAAAAAAAGTAGGCACAATAATAGTAACTATTTTACAGACTTGTTGTTAGAATTAACTGAGTTAATGTCCTCAAAATGCTTAAACCGGTCCCTGGCACATAGGAAGTTATATATGTTAACTATGTTTGCAGTTTAGCAGAAGTAGGTGGTCCAGGGCATACCCCTCTGGCCTCCACCAGGAAATGAACACTTGAATTTCTAGGACTCCCAAGATCACATTTTGAAAATCATTGTATGGACCCTTCCCTGGCTTACACATTCAGAGTCTATATGGCACAGTGTTTAAAGGTTGGGGTTTTGCTGTCTAATAGAACTGACTTTAACACCCCTTGTGTTACCCATTAAGTGATTTTGGGCAAGTTATTTAATCTTCTGCTCCCAGTTTTCTCATCTGTAAGATGAAGATTTTAATATGGTTAAATAGTTCTAGTTAAGATCCTGAATGCACACATTTTACAGAGAGGGCATGAGCAGGAGGGGCAAAGGGAGAGAGAATCTTAAGCAGACTCTGCACTGAGCGCAGAGCCTGATGTGGGGCTTGAGGTGGGACTCTACATGGGGCTCGATCTCACAACCCTGAGATCACAACCCTGAGATCATGACCTGAGCCAAGCCAAGAGTCAGACACTTAACCCACTGTACCACCCAGATGCCCCTATAGTCTCATTTTTTAAATGTGCTTTGAGACTAAACTTGCGTATCAGAGGATCTCAGAGGTGTGACTGGGTCTCCTGGATTTTGAGCTTTTTTGAACTTATTTTGAGAGGGAAGTGAAACCAGAGTTTTGTTTCAAACAACTGGAATCCTTAAGACCTTTCATTCCAGAAACATGTCTTCTCCATTGGGCTTTTTCATATAAAAGAAAGTGAATGGGTCTCCCATTTCATAAGGTCATTCACAGAAAAGAGCTCTCTACTAAAGTTAGATGTGGATCATGAAGGAGATTTGTAATGAGCTCTTCTATTCCCTATTCTGGTGTCTGCTTCTCCTAAACCAGAGAACTGGGACTTATGGAGAGAAACTGTGAGTTCAGAGCACTGGTTTAGAAACCTGATGTTGGATCTCTCTCTGTCCCCTTCTTTATGGGCTAGATAAGAATGTGGAGAACAACATCAGAGCCTAGGTGTGCAGACTTGAAAGTGGGGTTTCTTGAAAAGAGCCTAGACCTTAGGTCTGTGGACCCCTTAGGAGATCTGTATAAATTTACTGGGGTTCTTTGAAGAAGGCCAAGAAGAAGCTGAAGCTGACTGTCTCCTGTGCTGAGTCTGAGAGATTATAAGTAGACTAGAAAGCAAGAGGGTTTGGGGGCGCCTGAGTGGCTCAGTTGGTTAAGCAACTGCCTTCGGCTCAGGTCATGATCCTGGAGTCCTGGGATCAAGTCCCACATCTGTCTCCCTGCTCAGCGGGGAGTCTGCTTCTCCCTCTGACCCAACCCCATCTCATGCACTCATTCTCTCTCAAATAAATAAATAAAATCTTAAAAAAAAAAAAAAGAAAGCAAGAGGGTTTTATCCAGGTGCCTCAGTAGGAAAACTGCAGGATTCATGCTTCTTACTCAACAGCTAGCTGCAGTAAAGGCTTCCTTGCCTCTTTGTCTTCCCCTATCTATGGGACTATTACCACTTAAAATAATCCATTAACCAGACTTGAACCTCAATGAAATGACAAAACAAAACAAATATGCAATACACATATATGTATGTGTGTATATATGTATATACTTTTAAAAATAGAAATTTAAATTTAAAAATATGTAAATCTGTATCTACCTATATCTTCCTAATTCATCAATTTAGCAAGTGAATTGAAATGGTCACTTTTGAGACCTAAGAAGTAGCCTAGATAACTTAAAGAAATACCCCAAAGCATAGAGGAAAAGAGATAGGAATCATAAAGAAAAAAAAAAAAGATAATAGGTTTAAAGGATAGATCTCTGAGACCTAATATGCAGACACAGAAGTTCCAGAAGGAAAAAAGGAGTGGATAGAAGTGAAAAAATAAATAACAAAATAATGGAAAAATTTTCTGGGCTGAAAAAAATTTTAAAGGCTTGAGTCTGTAGATCTAAAGAACTCACTACATTCCAGTCTGGATTAATTAGTAAAGATTTACACTAGGCATATACAGATATCATTCCTACATGCTAAGAAAAAAAAACTCATAAGCTTTCAGGCAGAAAGGGCAAGTTATCTAAAAAGAAAAATAACATTAGACTTCTCATTTGTAATGTTGGAAACTAGAAAACAGAGGCTATTGACTGGTAAAATAAAGGGGCTGCAATCCATCAGCCAAAATATACTCACCTGTCTTCATGAAATAAATATGTCAGGATTTGCAAGAATTCAGAGTCTGTATCATCCAGGTCTCTTCCATCTGAAGAAACAGTTCAAGAAAGGACTCTAGGGGCACCTGGGTGGCTCAGTCGTTAAGCGTCTGCCTTCGGCTCAGGTCATGGTCCCAGGGTCCTGGGATCGAGCCCCACATCGGGCTCCCTGCTCAGCGGGAAGCCTGCTTCTCTCTCTCCCACTCCCCCTGATTGTGTTCCCTCTCTCGCTGTGTCTCTGTCAAATAAATAAATAAAATCTTAAAAAAAAAAAAGAAAGGACTCTAAACAAATAACAAATAAACTAAAGATGGAGATAAGTCAGAAAAATTATGGGAAAGGAAACAGAGAAATCCATGATGTAAAATAATGAACCCAAAGTAACATAAAGAATGCAATAAATTTTCAGTCCACGTGCTAAAGGTGAATGGACTGAATTTTCTTATATAAAGGCAGAGACAGACTGGGTCAAGCAAAGAAAATCCAGACATATGCTGTTCACAAGAAACACCTGTGAGGTTGGTCGATAAGCTGCCAAGCAAACAAAAAACAGAAATTGCAGAAAACTAATTGAAAGTTCAGAATCAGAGATGGATTTTATACATTGAAAAAAGGCACAATTTATGAGGAAGTATAATAGTATCCAGCCTGCTAAATACATAGGGCAAAAACTTATAAATCTGAGAACTTGTTAAATACAGTTCTGTGGGAAAATTCAATACATTTGTGTCAAGGTTACATCTAGGGGACAAAATATAAAGTCCTACAGAAATTGAATAGTATAAAAATCTTGATTTAAGAGTTATATAGAAACTTATATCCCTAGAAGACAGAACATATTTTTGTGTCCATAGGAAATTAACAAAAATGAATTATGAGCTTTGCCATCCTCATCCACATATGATGAATGTACTCTTAATTGCCTTTATTATTTTCCCACCTTCTTAGTTTAGTTTTATGAAGAATAGTGTCTCTCCAGCTGCAAGGGCATGAAGAGACATCTTAAAATTTTTTTCTAAGATGCCTCTTGCTAGTACTTGTTAAATAAGTAGACTTGCATTTTCCATTTTATTATTGAGAGTTTTAAGACAAAGAAGGCCTGAAAAATTAAATTTTAACAAAATAGAGAAACAACAAAACCGAATTTTCTTTAACGATAATGCAATAAAGGGCAAGTGATGCTCTTCCTCACAAAGGTTGCTCTCTATGGTAGGGCAAAAAAGATGGCACTAAGATGTATAATACTTAAGCGTTTTTGTAAAATTAAATATGCCAGGTATATGTAAATTAAATGAAAAGGGGGGAGTCTAATTCACTTTATTAAGGCACAGTTTGGGACCCTCAGCTTCTAAAACTGTTACTCTGTCTCCTCAATTTATTTTTCATGGAATGAATATGTTCTATTTCATGGTTTTATAAGCATGCTAGAAACGGCTTTGGAACCCAAACCTATAACACTCATATTTTCTTTTAAGATGTATGTACTTGTGAACTTCGGATGTTCTATTCCAGCTAGAAAGGGCCTAGAAGACTGCCAGGCCCGAAGTAGGTGCTCAGTAATTATATGGTTTACTGGATGGATGAGTAAAGGGATGCAGCTTATTGGGAGTCAGCCTGTCTGGGAAAGGTCCTCCGCCGCCACAGTCCAGCTCCCAGACCCCCACTTTCGCGCGTGTTCTCGGTTATCGGGAAAGCAAGAAGGCTGTGCGCCCACAGGTGTGCTGAGCGCAGAGCGCTGAGCGCAGGGCGAGCCTGAGGACCCGACGCCCCCGACCCCCCAGCCAATAGGAAGAGCGGCTGCCGGGCCGGCCCGGAGGGTCCCTCGGCGCACGCTTCTGCCGCTGCTCTCTGCGCATTCGCTCGGCGCGCAGCCGAGAGAGCTTGGGAAAGGCCAGAGAGCGAGCTCCCGTTTCGCATCAAGCAGCAGGTACTTGTTGAGGCGTTTCTTTCACCTTTTCCCTTCCTTCTTTGGCTCGTGGATTTCAGCGCTGGGATTTAACTTTCGCCCCCGACGCCCTCTGTGACCCGCGGTATGGAATGACCCTCCTCTTCTCTGGGGGTGTTTTGTTCGCTCTAAAATAGGTTAGGTCCGGTGAAAGTCTTCCCAGCGCCCACAGTCTTCTGGAAGGCAAGGAACGGAACGGAGACCCCGACCAGAGGTCCAGGAGGAGAAGCTGTCAGGCGTCTGGGTGGAGAACGCGGCGGGCATGCTGGGGCTGGCGGTCACGTGCGCACGTGGGTAAAGAGACCACTTCGGGTGGGGACCTCGTGTGGCCTTTAACCCCCGTGCAGTACCTGCTTCTTAACTGTCCTGAGGGCAGGTGGTATGATTATCCTCACTTTCGCCAAACCTCAATTCGGGCACGCCTCTCACCTCCCTACCCGGGAAACAGGTGTGTAGCCTTCAATCTGAGAATATTCCCTCCACCTGGGCTCCGCCGTCGTTCCTCCACTGTGTGCCTTCTCTCAGCCCCTCTTCCTACCGAAGACGAAACAACCAAAAACTTTATAGACCCTGTGCTCCACGCTACCAGTTTCTCTCTTCCTAACTAGCAAAGTTCGAGAAAGAATAGCGCATGCTTGCTTCCTTCACTTCTACCTATAGTAGTGGGGCTTTAAATAACTCCCACCCCTGTCCCTCAGCAGTGACCTAAAAGTGCCCCCTTTAAAGTGGTTGCCAGTGAGCTCCCACCCGCCAAATTCAGGTACAGTCAACAGGCTTTCCAAGAGAGCAGCTATTAACATTTATGCTAACAATATCTGCTCCATTCCATTGTCATCACCATATTGTATTGTTTTTTACAGCTGAATTTTTGCAATTGTGAAGTGATATCATCTGGTTTGTATTAGTTTTGATCTCTCCTTCAGCTTGAACATTTTCTGAAATACTTGTTAGCCATTTACCTCTTTCCCCCCTGTATGAATATAGGCTATTAGCAATAGTCTGCTTTTAGTGCTTTTCTAATCTATTTGTATTATGTCTTTCTGGTAATGGGATCCTTTTTAAAACTATATTTTAGTGTGAACTGTAATTCATATAGAAGACAGCATTAAACATAAATGTGCGGCTTAGTGAGGGATTACCAAGTGATCATTCATGTAAACCAATAAAAGTCAAGTAAAAGAATATTGCCAGTGCCCACGCACCCAGGGGCATTTCCCTGATCATGAACACCTCCCTCCCTGCAGAGGTGGTGTTAAATCAACTTGTGTACGTAGTTACCTCCTTACCCCTAGCCCATTTAAAAAGTATGGCTTTATCACCTATACATGCATCCATGAACAGTGTAATTTAGCTTTCTTTTTTTCAGTTTTGATCTCTTTATAAAGTTTATTAAGTAATCTCTACACCCAACGTGGGGCTCAAACTCATGAGATCAGGAGTTGCATGCTCTTCCAACTGAGCCAGCCAGGTGCCTCTAATTTTGATCTTTTTATAAATGGAATTATATGGTACATAATCTTTTTGGGTTTGGCTTCTTTCACTGATTATATTTGTGAGATTCATCCTAGCAGGTAGCTGCATATCCTATATTTTCATTGCTGTATAGGATTATATTGTATGAATTTACCACAATTTACTTACTGGTTCTACTATAGGTGGGCTCTTGGGTCTTTTCTAGTACTTGGGAATTACAAATAATGCTGCTGTGGCTATTCTTATATGTCTCTTAGTATTTGTGCACCTACGTTTCTGTTGGGTGTATTCTGAGGGCTGTAATTGTTAGGCTGTAAGGGATGTGTAACTCCAATTTAAAAATACTATTTTAGGGGTGCCTGGGTCGCTCAGTCGTTAAGCGTCTGCCTTCGGCTTAGGTCATGATCCCAGGGTCCTGGGATCGAGCCCCGCATCGGGCTCCCTACTCAGCAGAAAGCCTGCTTCTCCCTCTCCCACTCCTCGAGCTTGTGTTCCCTCTCTTGCTATGTCTCTCTCTGTCAAATAAATAATCTTTAAAAAATAAAAATATTATTTTATTTTAAAATAGTTTTAGATTTGCAGAAAGAGTTTTTATATACTCCTTACCCAATTTCTCCTATTTTAACATCTTGTGTTACTATGGTAGATTTGAAACCACTAAGGCAATTAAGACTATCAACTAAGTCACGCTTATTTCACATTACATTAGCGTTTCCTAGTTCTTTTTCTTTTTCTGTTCTTGGATCTTTTCCAGCATACTTATTACATTTGGTCATCTTGTCTCCTCTGGTCTGTGACAGTTTCTCAGTCCTCCCACCCCCTCCTGCCTTTTTTTTTAAGATTTTATTTAAATTCAAGTTAACATATAGTTTTGTTTTTATTTAGTAGTGTTAGTTTCAGGGGGAGAATTTAGTGATTCATCAGTTGCATATAACACCCAGTGCTCATTACATCACTGCCCTCCTTAATGTCCATCACCAAGTTACCCCATCCCCCACCCACTTCCCCCTCCAGCAACCCTCAGTTTGTTCCCTATAGTTAAGTTTGCCTCCCTCTCTGTATTTCTTATTTTATTTTTCTTTCCCTCCCTATGTTCATCTGTTTTGTTTCTTAAGTTCCACATGAGTGAAATCATATGGTATCTGTCTTTCTCCAACTAACTGACTTCACTTAGCACAATACCCTCTGGTTCCTCTAGTTCCATCCACATCCTTGCAAATGGCAAGATTTCATTGTTTTTGATGGCTGAATAATATTCTATTGTATATATGCACCACATCTTCTTTATCCCTTCATCCATCAATGGACATCTGAGCTCTTTGCATATTTTGGCTGTTGTGAACATTGCTTTTATAAACATTGGGGGTCATGTACCCCTTTGAATCAATCCTTTGGATAAATACCTAGTAGTGCAATTGCTGGGTCATAGGGTAGTTCTATTTTTAATTTTTTAAATAACCTTCATACTATTTTCCAGAGGGGCTGCACCAGTTTGCATTCCCACCAAGAGTGTAGGAGGGTTCCCCTTTCTCTGCATCCTCACCAACATCTGTTGTTTCCTGAGTTGTTAATTTTAACCATCCTGACAGGTGTGTCGTTGTATCTCATTGTGGTTTTGATTTGTATTTCCCTGATGATGAGTGATGTTGAGCATTTTTTTGTGTGTTGGACATTTTTAAAAAATATTTATTTTTAGAGGGCGTGCACACGAGTGAGCAGGGGGAGGGGCAGAGGGAGAGGGAAAGGATGAGAGAATCTGACAGGCTCTCTGCTGAGGGTGGAGCCCAACGGGGTGCTCAATCTCAGGACCCTGAGATTATGACCTGAGCCAAAATTGAGAGTCTGACGCTTAACTGATGGAGCCACCCAGCCACCCCTCTGTTAGCCTTTTGTATGTCTTATTTGGAGAAATGTGTGTTCGTGTCTTCTGCCCATTTCTTTTTTTTTTTTTTAAAGATTTTATTTATTTATTTTGACAGAGAGAGAGGGAACACAAGCAGGGGGGAATGGAGGAGGGAGAAGCAGGCTTCCTGCTGAGCGGAGAGCCCGATGCGGGGCTTGATCCCAGTACCCTGGGATCATGACCTGAGCCGAAGGCAGACGCTTAATGACTGAGCCACCCAGGCGCCCCTCTGCCCATTTCTTTACTGGATTCTTCTGTTTTTTCTGGGTGTTGAGTTTGATAAATTCTTTTTTTAAATTTTTTTTAGATTTTATTTATTTTGAGAGAGAGAATGAGAGAGAAAGAGTACATGAAAGGGGGGAGGGTCAGAGGGAGCCTGATGCGGGACTCGATCCTGGAACTCCAGGATCATGACCTGAGCCGAAGGCAGTCGCTTAACCAACTGAGCCACCCAGGCGCCCGAGTTTGATAAATTCTTTATAGATTTTGGATACTAGCCCTTTATCTGATATGTCATTTGCAAATATCTTCTCCCATTCTGTCAGTTGTCTTTTAGTTTTGTTATTTCCTTTGCTGTGCAGAAGCTTTTTATCTTGATGAAGTCCCGGTAGTTCATTTTTGCCTTTGGAAACATGTCTAGCCAGAAGTTGCCATGGCTAAGGTCATAGAGGTTGCTACCTGTGTTCTCTTCTAGGATTTTGATGGATTCTTGTCTCACATTTAGGTCTTTCATCCATTTTGAGTTTATTTTTGAGTATGGTGTAAGTGTCTAATCTATGTAAGTGGTCTAATTTCATTCTTCTGCATGTGACTGTCCAATTTTCCCGACACCATTTGTTGAAGAGACTGTCTTTTCTCCATTGGATATTCTTTCCTGCTTTGTCGAAGATTAGTTGACCATAGAGTTGAGGGTCCATTTCTGGGTTCTCTGTTCTGTTCCATTGATCTATGTGTTTTTGTGCCAGTACCATACTGTCTTGATGATGACAGCTTTGTAATAGAGCTTGAAGTCTGGAATTGTGATGCCACCAGCTTTGTTTTTTTTTTCAACATTACTTTGGCGATTCGGGGTCCTTTCTGATTCCATACAAATTTTAGGGTTGTTTGTTCCAGCTCTGTGAAAAATGCTGGTGATATTTTGATGGGGATTGCATTGAATATGTAGATTGCTTTGGGTAGTATAGATATTTTAACAATATTTGTTCTTCCAATCCATGAGCATGGAATGCTTTTGCATTTCTTTGTGTCTTCCTCAATTTCTTCCATAAGTGTTATATAGTTTTCAGAGTACAGATCCTTTACCTCTTTGGTTAGGTTGATTCCTAGGTATCTTATGGTTTTTGGTGCAAATGTAAATGGGATTGATTCCTTGATTTCTCTTTCTGCTGCCTCTTGCCTTTTTTTTTTTTAGATGACCCTGACAGTTTTGAGAAGTACCGGTCAGGTATTTTGTAGCACATCATTTTGGGTTTGTCTTGATGTTTTCCTCATGTATAGACTGGGATTTAGGTTTTGGGGGAGAAATAGGACAGTGGTGACATATCATTCTCATCACATAGTTATCAGTGGTACATACTATTAACAATGACCTATGACTGATAACCTTGATCGCCAGGCTGAGACCATGTTTATCAGGTTTCCCCACTTAGCAAATTGCTAAGTACAGTCCACACTCATGTATAGGAGTGGAATAGGGTTAAGATTTACTTCCTGGAGGAGGGAATATCTATGTAACATATTTGGAATTCTTCCGTAAGAGAGATTGGTCTTTTTTCCCCCCATTATTCATTACCCCCCATTTATTAATTGGTCTTTTCCCCCCCATTTATTTATTCATTCAGTCATTTATATCTGTATGTACTCTTGGATATTTGCTTTCTGCTTTGGGTTATAATAAAATAGTATGTTAAATAAACTCAAAATGGATGAAAGACCTAAAACAAGAATCCATCAAAATCCTAGAAGAGAACACAGGTAGCAACCTCTATGACCTTAGCCAGTGGGAGCTCTTTCCAGTTGGCTATGTCTTTTTGACCTACCGCATCCTTTTTCCTTTCTGGTACTAAAGCTCTAGGCTCATCTTGTATATTCCCAGCCCTAGAATCTGCAATTTCTCCAAGAAGCCCTGATTCCTCTTATTGGAGAACAGTATTAGAACCAAGATCTGAGTCTGGGTACATATCTACAATTTTAGTAGTTAATGTCAACAGTTCTGAAGTGGTTTTTACTGATTTATACTCCAACTATATTTGCCAAATTTCCTATAAAATTTTTTGCTACTTTTTTATTCTTATGGACAAGAGGCTGTAATTTCAACATAGTTAACTGTATCGTCTAATAGTCATCCAGATTTTCAATCATTTCCCTTTTGTGCCCAAGCTGGTAAATCCTTCCTCTCCTAAGGTGTAATGAATATTCTCTGCTATTTTCCCCCCCTCTGGTTTGAAGTATTATTAATGGCTTACTGATTTACTCTGAGCTTTATTCTGTAAGGATACTAATTTTTTCTGAATGGTTTACCAGTTGTCCTAATAATCTGCACTGAAATGCTTCCCTTTTCAATTACAATATTCCTTCTGTTATACATAAAATCTTATCAGATTGTCTTTTCCTGAGTTATCTACTCTGCTGCTTTGATTTGTTTGTTATGGTAGCATCATAGAGAAGGATTGATTGAGTTACATATTCAGCAATAGAGGGTAAGGCTTTGGAAGTGGTTTCAACCTGGGGCAGTTTGCTGCCCTGGGGACATCTGGCAATGTCTGAAGATACTTTGTCACAACTGTGGGAGACTGAAAATTCTAATGGTATCTAGTGGGTAGAGGCCAGCAATGCTGCTACACATCATATAGTGCATCTAAGTGTCCCTCAAATAAAGAATGATCTGGCCAACAACGTTAGTAGTAGTAAGGTTGAGAAACTGCTATAGGAGATTCCATCAGAGCAACCAAGAAAGAAAATCAGGCAAGAGTGTATGAAAAGGGTGAGAATATCCTGTTTTCTAGATAAAATGTCACTTCCCCCAAACTTTCTCATCTCTACCCTTTCTAGAAAAGAATCCCTCCTTCGTGTTCTAGAGTACTACTAGAGCTCAGAAAAATTGCCATTACATATTTAGAGGTCCTCCTCTTCCCAAAGCCCGGTGTTCAGTGCAGGGTCCAGTATCACAGAACATGGTCACACAGATTGCATTTAACCCCGAATTCCCTGTGTCTAGAAAAATAAAGTGAAATTAAAAGGCAGTGTTACCTGGTAGAAAGAGAATGAGCTTTGTAGTTTGATTGGCTACTTGTCAACTCTGTAACCTAGGCAAGTTTCAGGACTGTTTTTAAGACTAAAGAAAATTTTCATAAAGAACCTATACACTGTAGATCTTCAACAAATGTCATTATTGTGCACTGAATGAATATTTTGAACAAATGTGCTTTAATTATAAGGGGCAAACATTTACACCAATAAATTTGCAAATTGAAATAAATCCTCTTAGACCATTGATTCCCATTTTAGTTCAGAATATGTTGGAATTTATGATATGCCTTGACATAAGAAGAGCAACCCCAGAGAAGTTTTCCTCTTCCCAAAAATATAAACAACGGAAGACCACAGAACAAAAATAACAGTTCCTTTCAGAACAGCATAAAACCTTTGGGAAGGAGGCCAGAGTATATGGTACTTTCTCTCAGAATAGTAGACCTCATGTAGTAGTAGAAACCCAGTAGGATTCAGAACCATACAGATCTTGGCTCACAGAGACGCCTGAAAAGACAAGAGGAAAATGAAGAAAGTGTGGTATTATGAAAGCAAAGGGGAAAGAGAACATCAAGCAGTAAGGCATTGTTAAAATAGTAATTATTATATGTATGGCACCCTGTAAGTTAGGTGCGTGCATTAACTTCTAATCTTTGCAGAGGTAGGGACTGTTCTTTTTCTTGCTTATAGATATGACCGTTGAATCCAAAAATAAATACCTATTGGGTTTTGCAACAGGGTGGTAATTGGTATAAGTTATCTCAGTGGAATTCTGGTTGCAAAAGTGAGATTGCAGTGGATTGTGGAGGAATAATAGGTTACATATAGAAGACTCTGAAGAAGTTTGAGCATGAAGATGAAGCAGAAGTGGAGTAAAGGGAACATTTATGTAAGACTAGAGTTGGACATGTTTATATGTCATTGAGACTACTGAGTGGTCAGGGAGAAGCCTTTTGGTCCTGGAGAAATTTCAGTGTTCCTTTGAAGTTTCCTCAAATTTATTCCTTTTTGCTTCTTCTTAAAAAATTACTATGGAACCTGTTTTGGTCACATCCTAATCTAGAATCTAGAATATTTCTTCAGTGCAGTTAAAAAAAAAAAAAAAAGACAAGTTCCTAAAATAGTTGATTGCTTCCTAATTACTGTAGGATAAAGTCCTGATTTACTATGTAATTTTGAGGTAATTCACTTTCTGCTTAAGAAGTAAAATCCCCCTTCTGTACATTTTTATTTCCCTCATCCTTCTTTTACAGGCCCATTACCAAGATTAGGGTTAAGTATTTTGGAGGACGGAAGGATCTCAGTTCTGTCTGTATTACTTACTAGCTCTGCCTCTCTAACCAGTTACTCAAAAGGAGATGAGGCACTTGACACAGTTTAAGTGATTAACTGGAGGTACCTGTGCTGAATAAGAAACTGTATAAGGCTCTTAAGTGGCTGATAGATAAAAGGAAAACCGCCTCAAAAGAAGAGGATTTGATTGTATTGGAAGAACTGTCACAGTGGGAGGGAGGGCAAGAAATTGCTCCGTTACCTGGAAGGTATTAGGAGAGAATGGGTTATAGGAGCCTGCGGGTTAAGTGTAGAGTAGTCCTTGCTGATAAAGTCTGGAGTGAGCATCAGAATGAAATGTTGGAGTGGAACATGGTCATGGGAGCTGAGGTCAGTGATGTGAGAGAATGTGGTTTTGGGTGAGCTTTAATGTGGAACACTTCCAGAATATGTGCAGTGTTGGGGAGTGGGTGTGGAAGGAGCTCGTGAGCTGGAAACGAGACCCTCACTGGCTGTGTATGGATTTGTGACCAGAGATGACAGGACAAAAAGAGCTAGATGGTGGCATATTCCAGTTGTTTGTTCTTCAAGAGTAATGATGTGTTGGTGGGGGTGCAATAACAATGCTTTATGGGCTGAGATACATGTTGGGTGTTGGTCAGGGAGTGAAGGCATGAGGAGAGTTGCCGGTACTTAGGAGCCTGGTCTGTGCCAGGTGATAGATGAACTCTACCTCATTTAATCCGTACTGCAGTTCTCTGAGGGTGATTCTGATCTCCTCACTTCAGGAGAGTAAACTGAGGCTCAGAGAGATGAATTGCCTTTATTTCTTACAGCTCTTAAGTTGTGGGACTGGGAGTAACTTTGGGAAGGTGGAAGAAACCTACAGTGGTCTGTATTAAAGGAATGTTTTTGTGACAGCAAATGTAGTACAGGGGACACCAAATACTGAGCCTAACACTGGGGCTTCAACACGTGTTTGTAGAATTAATCTATATTTTTATAGGCATTTTGTTTTCTAATCCTTTCCATCAGTCCTGTTTATTCATATTCTTTTTTTTTAGATGTTCCTGTTCTTTATTTTTTTTTTAGTTTAACTTTAGCTCTTTCTTTTTCTTTTTCTTTTTAAGATTTTATTGACAGTGAGAGAGAACACAAGCAGGGAGAGCAGGAGAGGGAGAAGCAGGCTCCCCGCTGAGCAGGGAGCCTGATGTGGGACTCAATCCCAGGACTCTGGGATCATGACCTGAGCCGAAGGCAGATGCTTAACCGACTGAGCCACTGAGGTGCCCTAGCTCTTCTTTTCCCCCCACTACTCCCCCAGCCCCCCTGCTCCTCCCTTCCCTCCTGCTCCCCCCGCCCCGCTCCCCCTCTCCTCCCCCACCCCAGAGAGAGGGTGTTCAGGGGGGAGGGGCAGAGGCAGAGGAAGAGAGAGTCTTAAGCAGACCCTGCACTGAACTTGGAGCCCTACACGGGGCTCCATCTCACGACCCTGAGATCACCACCTGAGCAGAAACCAAGAGTCGGACACTCAACAGACTGTACCACCCAGGTGCCCCTATTCATGTTCTTCTGATTGTTTTTCTCCCACTGAAGCCTGAATACTGATCCGTGAGCAAGATAACAGATGGGTCGTCGTCTTCCTTCTTTCCTGACTTTGGGCTGCTATTGTATTTAGAAGAGCTAAACAAAGAGGAATTGAATAAATTCAAGTTACTTTTAAAGAATGAGACTGTGGAGCCCAGGGACTGCCAGATACTCTGGGCTGATGTGAAGAAGGCCAATCGAGAAGACCTGGCTAATTTGATGAAAAAATATTATCCCGGGGAGCAAGCCTGGGATGTGGCTCTCAAAATCTTTGGCAAGATGAACCTGAAGGATCTGTGTGAGAGAGCAACAGCAGAGATCAACTGTGAGTGATGCTGGGGACCTATCTGGGGCTGGGGGAAGGGTGTGCTTCCTGACGCCCATCAGCATGATTCTCTGAAAGGGACTTGGGGATTAAACCATTGTTGGATCATCTGAAAAACCCTGAAGACGCAGGAGGATTTTGAGTGCTATTACTCAGCCTGGCTCCTTAATTGGGAGTAATTCAGCCATCTTGTACCAGTTAGGATGATTAAAGGAATTGAATGGTAAGAATTGTCCCGTCTAGTGTTCCTTTGCCTGAACTGCAAATAGTCATAGGTTGCATTAAATTTTAAATAACTTAAAATAGGATTTAAAATCTTTGCTAAAATATGAGGAATGGGCAAAATATTAAGGGGCATAAGCCAAGCTGATATTTTTGGTCATTCCTAAGTATGAAATATTAGACATCAAAAATTTCTTTCTTATGTTCTTTACAAGGCTTTACAGCTACAAAGTTGTATTCATTATTTCCCTGGAGCCTCACCATATTCCTGTGAGGTCAGTGTAGACAAGGAAGCAGGTTTAGACTAAGGCACCTGCCCTCATGTTACAGGATGGAGGGTCTGGCAAGAGGTCCCTGCTCCAGTGTTGTTGATACCACATCACTTCTCCCTTAGCTAAGCTGGTGGAGTCTGAGGCTCTGTTGGCTCCAGTTTTCTTAAGCCCAGATGTCATAAAAATGGACTGCTGAGGACAATTCTGGCCCCTGTTCTAGCTATCACTAAAGCTCCCCTTGTCTTTGGTGAATCTCCCAATGCTGTTGGAACCTGTCACAGGGACAGCCCAGACCATGGGACCAGAGGATGCCAGGACACAGGAGGAGCATGATCAGGAGGCAGTGGAGGGTGAGTAGATGTGTTTTGTTTTCAGATTTGGGAGGAGCTTGAGGGTTTGAAGTGTAATAGGGGTTTATGCCCCAGGGGACAGTTGATGATTATTCAAAAAGAGTCAACAAAACTGGCTGTCTGGCCAAGGTCAGAATCAGGGCCATGTTAATTCAGGGCCTCAGTAAGAGGAGTATTTGGAAATGCCCAGTTGGAAGTTCATAGTCTGATGAAGAAGGGTATATTCATGTCTCATTTTACAGATTAAAGAGTCCCTGAGTTTGGAAAGGACTGTTGGGTTTATCACAACCACTTTCTTCCTTTAGAAATGATCCTGTAATTAAGTTCCAGGAGTGGTGACCAACTAGTCCATATAGAATGTAGTTTCTAGAACCAGGTCTTCTTAGTCTTACTTCAATACCATTTCCATTCCCCCTAATTTGTTTCAAATTCTATGTAGTTGAATTCTAGTTTGTATAAATAGAATTACAGTAGAAAGAAAACTGGACCGGGCGCCTGGGTGGCTCAGTTGGTTAAGTGACTGCCTTCGGCTCAGGTCATGATCCTGGAGTCCCTGGATCGAGTCCCGCATCGGGCTCCCTGCTCGGCAGGGAGTCTGCTTCTCCCTCTGACCCTCCCCCCTCTCATGTGCTTGCTCTCTCATTCTCTCTCTCTCAAATAAATAAAAAAAAAAAAAAAAAAAAAGAAAGAAAACTGGACCAGGTGAGAAATCATTCTTAACCCAGCTATGCTGTTTTCTGATGGGCCACATTATTTCATTCAAGAAGTAATTGAAACCTAGTTTATTCCAAGCACTAATAAATAAAAATTGCTTATTGTGTTAAATGATCTTGAAGATAACTTTCTGCTTTGACCTTAATTTCTGATTTGGTATAAGGAAGTTTATTCTTATGGTATTTATTACTGGCCATAAATTTAGGAAATCAGGATTCCACCTCATAGAAGTTAGCTGTTAGAAAATGGAAGATAAATAAAAGTATAACGAAGAAAGTAAAAATCATCCTCATAATCCCAATTTTCTTTTGAGTACTGCACTGTACAAGATATCATACCATAAAGAGTATCTGCCTTGTAATACATACCTTCTGGAGGAGATCTAAGCATAAACTAGTGGGACATGAATTATGTTAAATGTTTGTACTGAATGCCCTGGTAGAACAAAGAAAAGAATTACTTACTTTAAAAAATATACTTTGTGAGATATGCTGTGAAAAATATACCATGTTTTGAGAAATATGAAAGAGAACTATTCTAGCATTGGGGTTCACAGAGGGTTTCTCTGAGATAGTGACATTTAAGATCTAAAGAAGGAATCAGACTTAACTAGGGTGAAACGGTTTTCATTCTGCTTGGACACTGGGGAATATTTTTTGAATTTTAATTCCAGTACAGTTAACACAGTATTATATTAGTTTCAGATGTACAATATAGTGATTCCACAATTCTGTACATTAGTGTTCATCACGATAAGTGTCCTCTTGATCCCCTTCACTTATTCCACCTATCCTCCTACCCCCCTCCCCTCTGGTAACCATCTGTTTGTTCTCTATAGTTAACAGTCTGTTTCTTGGTTTATCTCTTTTTTTTTCTTGGTCCATTTATTTTGTTTCTTAAATTCCACATATGAGTGAAATCATGTGGTATTTGTCTTTGACTTATTTCACTTAGCATTATATTCTCTAGATCCATCTGTGTTGTTGCAAATGTCAAAATTTCATTCTTTTTATGGCTGAGTAGTATTCCATTGTATACATACACCATTTATTTATCCATTCATCTATCAATAAACATTTGGGCTGCTTCCATGTCTGGCAATTGTAAGTAATGCTGCAATAAACATAGGGGTGCATATATCTTTTTGAATTAGTGTTTTCATATTCTTTGGGTAAATACCCAGTAGTGGAAGTACTGGATCATATGGTAATTGTTTTAAATTTTTGGAGGAACCTGCATACTGTTTTCCACAGTGTCTGCACCAGTTTGCATTCCTACCAACAGTGCACAAGGGTTTCTTTTTCTCCACATCCTCACCAACACCTGTTGTTTCTTGTGTGTTAATTTTAGCCATTCTGACTGGTGTGAGTGATAACTCAGTATGGTTTTGATCTGCATTTCCCTGATGATGAGTGATGTTGAGTATCTTTTCTTGTGTCTGTTAGCCATCTGTATGTCTTCTTCGGAGAAATGTCTGTTCCAGTCTTCTGCCCATTTTTAACTGGATTATTTGTTTTTTTGATGTTGAGTTGTAGAAGTTCTTTTTAATGTGAAGTAATCCCTACACCCAACATGGGGCTTGAACTTACAAACAAGAGTCAGTCACATGCTCCACCGACTGAGCCAGCCAGGTGCCCTGAGTTGTAGAAGTTCTTTATATAGTTTGGGTACTAACCCTTTATCATATATATGCTTTGCAAATATCTTCTCCCATTCAGTAGGTTGTATTTTAGTTTTGTTGATTTGCTTCCTTTGCTGTGCAGATTTTTATTTTCCTGTGGTCCTGGTAGTTTATTTTTGCCTTTTGTTTCCCTTGCTTGAGAAGACATATCTAGGAAAGGGAATACTTTTTTTTTTTTAATATTCTTCAGGCTATGCTTCAATGTTCATTTCTATTAATGTTTTACTATAAAGTGGATTATTTTGATCTGTGGATTCAGATATATCTTCAGGTCCTCCCTGGCTGTCGCTGTTAATTGTGTTCTTTTTTCATCTGGATGATGACTCTGTTCTCCATATAGTCTTCTTTTTTTTCTCTGTAGAGAAAAGTACAAAGAAAACCTATTTCTTTTTTTGTTTTATTTAAATTCAAGTTAGTTAACATACAGTGTATTATTAGTTTCAGGAAGAGAAATTAGTGTTTTATCAGTTGCATATAACACCCAGTACTCATTACATCAAGTGCCCTCCTTAATGTCCTTCACCCAGTTACCCCATCCCTCGCACCCCCCCTCCCCTCCAGCAACCTCAGTTTGTTTCCTAGAGTCTAGCATCTCTTATAGTTTATCTCCCTCTAGATTTTCATCTTTTTATTTTACCTTCCCTTCCCCATGTTCATCTGTTTTGTTTTTAAATTTCACATATGAGTGAAATCATATGGTATTTGTCTTAAGAGAACATATTTCTAGTGTGAATCTAATTTTTACTTTCCACCCCAGATTCATCCTTCTGCATGACCAGTTTTGTTTTTTCAGTTTCTTATGCGGGTTTTAAATCTACAGGAACCTTTGTTTGTTTTACTTACATTCTTTTCTAAACCAGCTGCACTTTGATTTGAGCTGAGCTGAGTGTTCTTAACACTGCAGTTCATAGAATTTGCTTTGATCATGTGTATCTTTGTTTTCTTTTTTTTTCATGCTGTATTCTGACTTAGGTGATGGAACAGAATACAGAATCCAAATAAAGGAAAAATTTTGTATCATGTGTGATAAGAAGTGTTTGTTGGGAGAACCTAAAGATTCCCATCCTGGAGTTGCTCAGGAAGATCGAGAACTGTTGGAACATCTGTTCGACGTGGATGTGAAAACCGGTGAGCAGCCACAGACAGTCGTGCTCCAGGGGGCTGCTAGAGTTGGGAAAACAACCTTGGTGAGAAAAGCAATAGTAGATTGGGCCCAGGGCAGTCCCTATCAGCAAAGGTTTAGCTATGTTTTTTATTTCAATGCAAGAGAAATCAACCAGTTGAGAGAACGAAGGTTTGTTCAAATGATATCCCAGGACTGGCCCAGTACGGAAGGCTCCATTGAAAGGATAATGTCCCAGCCGAGTAGTCTCCTTTTTATTATTGATAGTTTTGATGAACTGAACTTCGCCTTTGAGGAACCTGAGTTTGTGCTATGCAAAGACTGGACCCAGGTACACCCAGTGTCCTTCCTTACGAGTAGTCTGCTGAGGAAAGTGATGCTCCCTGAGTCGTGTTTATTGGTGACAACGAGACCTATAGCTTGTAAGAAACTAAAGCCTTTGTTGAAGAACCAGCGTTCTGTAGAGCTGCTGGGTATGTCCAAGGTTGCAAGAAAGGAATATATTTACCAGTTTTTTGAAGACGAGAAGAGGGCCTTGCAGGTATTCAATTCACTAAGAAGCATGAGATGCTTTTCAGCATGTGCAAAGTCCCCCAGGTGTGCTGGGCCATCTGCACCTGTCTGGAACAGCAGATGGAGATGGGTAGTGATGTCTCATTAACCTGCAAAACAGCCACAGCTCTGTTCACTTGCTATATCTCTAGCCTCTTCCCACCAGTAGATGGAAACTGTCCTAGTCCACCCAACCAAACCCAACTGAGGAGCCTGTGCCACTTGGCTGCCAAAGGAGTGTGGACTATGACATCTGTGTTGTACAGGGAAGATCTCAGAAAGCATGCGTTAACTAAATGGGATGTGTTGATTTTCCTGGACATGAGTATTCTTCAAAAGCACACGGAGTATGAAAATTGCTATGTGTTCACCCAACTGCATGTTCAGGAGTTTCTTGCAGCTATGTTCTATATGTTGAAAGACAGTTGGGGGACCAGGGACAATTCCCTTCAGTCTTTTGAAGATTTGAAGCTATTGCTTGAAAGCAACAGTGATCAAGATCCCCATTTGATGCAGATGAAATGCTTTTTGTTTGGCCTTTTGAATGATGATCTAGTAAAACAACTGGAGACAACTTTGAACTGTAAAATGTCACTGGAGATAAAAAGGACGATCCTTCAGTGGCTCGAGATACTGGGGAACAGCGAACATTTTCCAGCACAGCTAGAATTTCTGGAGTTGTTTTTCTATCTGTATGAGACTCAAGATGAAGCCTTTATAAGCCAGGCAATGAGATCTTCCCAAAAGTTTGTCATTGATGTTTGTGGAAAAGTCCATTTACTTGTGTCTTCATTCTGCCTTAAGCACTGCCAATGTTTACGGACCATTAAATTGTCTGTAACTGTGTTATTTGAGAAGATGTTAAACTCAAGCCCCCCAGCTGAACTTCGGTAAGTGGGGAAGTGCCCTGTCAGGGGAGTGAGGGAAGGAAATTTCATCAGTGGGAGGGGAGGGGAATTGTTTAGCAGAGGTCCCAGAGCTAGGATTACCCTTTAGAGTTGTCCCACCTTGAGGCAAGGAGGCCAAACACTAAAATCCCTCACTGACCAGTCATGGTTAGTGGTGAGGAAAGGACAAAAACTTTTCTGAAGTGACTGTCTTGGCCTGAGAGCAATCCCAAGAAAGGGGCATGGCTGAGAGCAATCACCTGGCAACACTCTCAACAGCTAGAAATAATCTTTAGTCCTCAGGGAGGGATGTGACCTAGCACAAAGTTGGATCCACTATGGTACGTATATTTAACTTTTAAAAAGAATGCATTCTGGAAGGACTAGGGACCAGGAATTTCTTGCTAAAGCTATTTGACACAGGGCATCTGTCTGGGCTATGTCCCTCACGTTCCCCATTGCCTAGACATAGGTCAGCCTTTGCTTTGTAGTTCATCAAAGGTCTCAGCCCTTTAACACCTAACAGGAGAGTCTGATTTGGGTAAGAAATAGTAGGAGCCGAATGAATATTTTGAAAGAATAAATGAATCTAAATAATCTAAAATAAATGAAGTGTTTGATGCCTATTTTACCGTCTTCTCTTCCATGAGTTGTCTTTTCTGACTCTATCCATCTACGTCTAAGGGAAGAATTGAACTATGGGATTACCTCTGGATCTAACTGAAATTGAGGGCTTACTATGAGGTATATAGTTATATAGTACATGGGGTATTTAACCAATTATACAATTTGATGCTGGTCAAAAGCATATCTCAGTTTATTTTTGAGAATACCAAACTGCAATTCAGAGAAGTTCACCTAGAAAGTAAGTGTACCATTATTGATTCAAGCACACATCAGATAATAGCTAGCATCTGCTTGACACATGCCCAACAGTCTTCTGAGGCCCACCTCAATTCATCTCTCAACAATCCCAGGAACATGCTGTTATTTCCATTTTGCTAGTAAAAACCCTGAGGTACCAAGAAGATATCAACTTGACTGAGGTCACACATCTGATTGTCAAGTCCTTGGTTTTCCAGCTTGACCCACGCTGCCTCCTTGCCTTTACGTACAGTTGCAGAACCACATCTCTTATAAGGACCTACATTTTTATTTCTCTTCCACTGTGGGAGTAGAATTGTAGGCTGGGATGCTGTGACCTTTACTGTCCTTGGGGTGTTGTAAATAATCTCCTTTAGTCTGTTTTCTCAATTCTGACTTAGTGGTTCTGTTAAGAGCTGTGATTGAACCCAGGGCATTAGAACGTATTTTATGCCTAATAATATTAGGAAGGCATTCTGGCCATTATACTGTTAGTCCTCATGCTACCTTCCCCTCATCTGTGTTCTAGTGTTACCTAATATTAGAGTTGGCATTGTTGCTAAAGTGAGTCTGAGAACCCAGTGTTTTGAGAGGCACATTATAGGTCAGTCAGTGTCTTCTATAACATAACAACATTGTAAATTTAACAGTATCTCTGTCTTATTCACCATTAAACCCTATGCATTTTTACATAGTAAGCACTTAAATGTTTGAATGATTTATTGCCTAGTTTTGTCAAATTTAAGACCTCAGGTGATGTAGAGACCAGCACTCTGCAATGTTATTCAATCCAAGGTAAGTAAGGTATGGGGGTATCAATATTTTTTTTTAAAGATTTTATTTATTTGACAGAGAAAGAGAGAGAGAGACAGTGAGAGAGCGAATACAAGAGGGAGAAGCAGGCTTCCCGTAGAGCAGGAAGCCCGACGCAGGGCTCGATCCCAGGACCCTGGGACCATGACCTGAGCCGAAGGCAGCCGCTTAACGACTGAGCCACCCAGGGGCCCCTGGGGGAATCAATATTTATTGAGTAGTGACTGAGATCAGGATATGCCACCTCAAAATACGTCACTTTTCCAAAAGAAGTATTTTGAGCCGAAGGCATAGGAGTTCCTGAAACCCCTTACCTCCTAGAAGCAGAACCTCCAAAAAGAACTCAACTGTCTTCAGTCCCCTCCCTGGAAGCAATTTCTCTACTTTCTTCTTGGAGACAGAAGTCTGGTGAGGAGAGCAATCACCTGGTAATTCTCTCAACAGCTAGAAATAATCTTTAGTCCTCAGGGAGGGATGTGACCTAGCACAAAGTTGGATCCACTATGGTACGTATATTTAACTTTTAAAAAGAATGCACTCTGGAAGGACTAGGGACCAGGAAATTCTTGCTAAAGCAAGGTATGGCCCCATACCCAGGCAGACACTGTCACAAACTATCATGTCTCATCTGTTCTCTTTAGGGTCGATTTATCTTTCCAACAGGTCATTGGTTTTTCCACAAGTGCCTTTTATCCCCCTGCCTTTTTCCTGCTGAATTAGTTATATAAACCCCAAATTCTATCTACCCCTTTAAATTACTCCTCACTAATTTCACCCATGCGTATCCGCAGTGCACATGCTAATACAACTTGTATGCTTTTCTCTTGTTAATCTGTCTCTTGTCAGTCTAATTTACAGGGCCCCAGCTAGAAGCTAGGAGGGCACAAGGAAAAAGATACTTTTTCCCTCTCCTACAGCAGCTGTTTGTATAAGGCAACATGCTAGACTTTTATATATTTTAATATGAATGAGGGCAGCTACCAATTGTAAGCACTTACAGGGGAAAACATTTGCCAACCATTTTCTGCAGATTGTCCTAATCTTCACAGTAATCCTAAGAAAGAGATACTATTCTCTTCGTTGTTTCAGAAGCAGTGCATAAGTTAGTAGCACTGCCGGAATCACCCATGTTAGTGAGTGGCAGAGTTGGGACTCAAGACTCTCTTATAGAGCTTATGCTTGTAATCATAAGGCTATCCTCTGTTTCGTTCCTTATTAACCTGTGTTTATAATGAGCTTATTGAAAATATGCCTAATAGTTAAATTATACAACATTTACAGATTTACAGAGTGCTTTTGCGTATGCACTAAACTTGACTGTTAGATCCTCACAATCCTGTGAAGGGAGATGGAATTCGCATTTCATAGATGAAGAAAGCTCAGAGTTCATAGAACTGATGTGACTTACCTAAAGTCAGGTAGCTAGTAAACTGGAGAACTGCAGCTCGTAACCCATGGTTCTTAATCTCCACCCCCGTGCCTGGATCTCTACCCACTACACCTATGCTTACTCTTTGTGGTCTTAGATTATTTTTCTTCTTGATACTTGCTCTTTGGCTATTGGAAGACCTCTGTCATCCTTCCTAAGTCTCGTCCTCCAAAACGAAGTCTCTAGGCTAACTTTGTGTGTTGTGTTGAAGGGGTGAGGGAGTTATTGGGCGAACAAAGCCTCCCGGAGTGCCAAGAGGAAGACTGTTGGGTGGACTGCACCCACGCAAGACCTGCACTGATGCACTCGCCATTTCTAGAATAACTTACTTCCACCCAGGGGCTCCTGGGTGGCTCAGTCAGTTAAGCGGCTGCCTTCGGCTCAGGTCATGATCCCAGGGTCCTGGGATCGAGTCCCGCGTTGGGTTCCTTGCTCAGCGGGGAGCCTGCTTCTCCCTCTGCCTGCCGCTTCCCCTGCTTGTGCTCTCTCTGTCAAATAAATAAAATCTTAAAAACAAAAAAACAAAACAACTTCCACCCAATACCATCTTCTGAGACTTGCCTGGGCTGAAATAGATACATCGATCTTGTGTTTTTCTTGATTATTTAGGCGAAGGGATGGTGGTCACTTTACTCATTACTGGCAAGATCTCTGTTCTGTGCTTCATACAAATGAGCACTTGAGAGAACTGGACCTGTGTCATAGCAACCTCGATGAATTAGTCACGAAGACTTTTTATCAAGAACTGAGGCACCCAAACTGTAAACTACAAAAACTCTTTTAAGTTTGGCATGAGAAAATTTCGTGGAGTTATTTCAACTTCTTTCTTTGTCCCACCTCCCGCTACTACTTATTAGGGAGATCCAAGGATAAACAAACACTTAAAATCCACTGTGTAAAATATTCTAAGAACACCCACAGTAGAAACCTCAGGGGATGTGGGAGCATAACTAGCTTGTTCTGGGAAAGATTGCTTGGAGCGTAGAAGCTATTGACATGTGGTTTTTGAGGCTTGATAGGAATTTTCTAGATGAACAACACAGAGCTAAGGCATTCTAGGCAACTCAACAGAGCACTTTCAAAGCTAAGTTCTAGAGCATACTATTTCATTTTTCTATTGAGTAATTTACATTTAATAAAATGCACAGTTATGTCTAGTTAAGTTTTGATGATTACATATACCTATGTAAACAATACTCAAGATAGAAAACAGATCACCTCTGGAAGTTTCCTTCTACCCTCTTCTATTCAGTTTTCTTACCCCATGCAGTCTCAGCAGCAACCACTTTCTAACCTTTTATCACTATAGGTTAGCTTGTGCTGTTCCTGTAAATAATTGAGATTGTTTCATACAGTCAGTATGTACTTGCTGTGTCAGTATTCTTTTGCTCAACAAAATATTTTTAAAAATTTACCCATGTAGGTAGTTGCATGTTTCAATAGTATATTGCTAATGAGCATGCCATTGTATGATAGATTGCAACTCCTTCATTCTCTTTTGAATAGACCACCAGGCTGTTTCCAGTTTTGGCCATTATGAATAAGGCTGCTAGGACTATTCTTGGACACATTTTTTGTGTGTGATACAGGTTTTCATCTCTTGGGCTAATATTTCAGAATGGAATCGCTAGTTCACAGATGGGTGTTAACTTGTTATAGGAAATTGCCGACTAGCTCTCTAGAGTGTTTGTACCATTTTTCAGGCTTACCAGCAATATATGAAAGTCCCCGCTGCTCCTCGTCCTTGCCAACATTTGGTATTTCGGTCTTTATTGTATCTTAATTTGATTCTACAGGCCCTATCACTTATTTACATTAGCTGGTTTACACATCTTTCTCCTTGTCTACTGGCTGTACTAGGAGCTGGAACTGATCCTATTTAGTCCTATATTCAGTCCCCATCAATGTGCTCAAGGCCTAATCGGTGCTCAGTAATATGTACTGAATGCTAAACAAATGATTAGCACTGGAGATTGATGTTCTTTTTTTGGGGGGGCAGGCTTCCCCCTAAGTATTTCCGTTGGAATCTCCATGTTTTTAGTGAGATTGATCTTATGTTCCGAGTAACCAGATTTGGCCTGGTTTTGCACATCGATGTGAAAGGCGACTGCACAGAAGTCTTGATTAAGGGGGATTCCTGGAAATCCTCTTCCTTAACCCCCAGACATCTCCCCTACATTTCCCTTTCACTGCATGTCACCAGTCTAAAGCCCTAACAAGAGCTACTGCCTTCTTTTGGGCTAAATGGCTTCCTCTTCTAGAATGCGAGGGCTCCTCGAGGGAGGACACCATGAAGGCGGCACTTAGTCTTTCCCACCATAGAGTGGCCTTCCTTTCTCAAGTCCCTTTTCCTTAACACATGAAATTGTACTTTCAATTTATATTTAGTGAGTGCTTCAGGCACTTTTACCAGATGATGATGGCTAGTGATGTAACAGGTAAAAGCTTTGTTTTCTTGTGCCTGGCCAGAAGGAGGGTGAGGGTAAAGGGTAGGTGGTGGGCAAAAGGGAGAAGAGGTGATATTACAAAGGGATGTTTTGAACAGTTAGCACTGTGAACATGCTGGGCATTGGGGGCTAGCAGAGGCACTTAGGGAAGAATCAGATATAGCTAACAGTGCCTGAGTAGCAGGTAACAACTAGGAAGAAAGATGGGCGTATTTAATTTCCTCCCATATTTAGCTGTGGGCTATCTTTGTACATCTAACAAAGTCCATGAGATGACAGTGTATTTTGCAGTAATATGTTTTGCTAATGATGCATCTCAAACAGTTGATAGTAACTATGAACTCACCTTGGGTTATTTTAAGGATTAAATATTGTGAATTAATGCTGTAATTGAAATATTTGGAATATCCCCCATTATTTGAGGTAGTTCTTACGGATTTGAGTTCAAAAACTCCCCTTCTGCTTTTCCTGATGTTATTACCTTCTTTTCCCTCAAGATCAAAAGAAGTTGAGAGTATCAGTTGTCAGGATGTAATGGACATCTAAGTTGTAATCCAACTGTTTTACTAAGCAACGTCCTGAAACTGATTTATAGCCACCCGTGAAATAGGAGAAACTCAAAGTAAGATAAGAAATGACAGGAATATTTAGATATCAAAGAGTTGGATTTGAAAAGCAAGGGAATGCTGTAACCAGGACAGAGATAATTTTGTAATTCCTCCTGCATATTTTTCCTCTGAAGGATGAGATTTCTTTCTTTCCCTGGTGGTTGTCAGGATATTGCTAGTTCTTTGACTCACAACCAGAATCTGATGCATCTTGATCTGAAAGGGAGTGATATAGGGGACGATGGAGTAAAGTCATTATGTGAAGCCTTGAAACACCCAGACTGTAAACTACAGAATCTGAGGTAAGTCATGAGTTATTTTTGTTATAATTGAGACTTTTGTCTGTCCAAATAGAATCTTACAGCCTTGATTTGCTGTTCATTGGGCCAGCTTCAATCTATTTTCACGATATGGAATAGCAGGAATCAGTAGATTCAGCGTGATTTCCTCCTGATAGGACTTTTAACTGCTCCCATCCCTTCACTGAGGACACCTCATTGTACAGTTCCATCTCTCCATTTCCTAAATTTAACAAAAAGACCCAGAATTTATAAAGATTTAAAATTTTTCATATTTCAGTGCAGCCATATGTTTATTCATTGTATCTTTGAATGCTTACAGGAAAGAATGCACTAGTGGTAACTAGGGGCAATGCTAAGCAGGCTCAGTTTTACCTTTTTTTTTTAAGATTTTTTTTCTTTTAATTTTATTCATGAGAGACAGACAGAGAGGGAGGCAGAGGGAGAAGCAGGCTCCCCATGGAGCAGGGAGCCCCATGAGGGACTCGATCCCAGGGACCCTGGAATCACGACCCGAGCCAAAGGCAGACATTAATCAACTGAGCCATCCAGGCGCCAGCCCCGCCTTTTTTTTTTTTTTTTTTTAATGAAGATGAGCTTTCCTTGTTTTGATAGTGAATCACCGTCACCTTATAATTGCAACTCGGTGACCCATACAGAAGGCCGAGGAGGAAGAGCACGGCACCTGGCAGCCGGCACAGTACTCCTGTGCCCTCACACACTGCGGAGCCTAGTGGTGGGTCTGCTTTTTTTCTGCAAGTGAGAGGGCTGGCAATCCTACTTGGTCCCCACACTGTGTGACCGAATTCAAGGGAGATCTTATTTTCCAATGAAAGGTTTTTAATTCAGTTTCTTACAAAACAAAACCAAAAGCAAAACAAAACAAAAATCCTTGCAGTAAATTTTACCTTAGAAGTTTTTATAATCCCTGGATTCACTTGGGGGTGGGGGAGGGTGGAGGGTGGAGGGTGGGGCAAGACAGAACCTCGATGTATGAAAGGCCAAGATAGGTCTGTATTTGTCAGAAGCAAATTATAAACCATACAAAGCACAAGGAACAAGACCTCCTTTTTGACAATAGGCAGGTGAACTATATTACCACTGGAGATTCTTTAAGTCTCACCAGGTTTTGTAGGATGAAATTCACTTTAGGGCATGTCTGGAAAGTTGCTGGATGCTTCTTGAACATGGGTTGAGTTCAGTTGTCAGCAGACCAGGTTGGTACTGGTTTTACTGTCTGTGAAGTAGTTTTAAGACATTGTGAAGAATTTTCAGTAACCTGCCACCTCTAGTCTGGAACCCAGGTGAGAAGTAGGTCATTGGTTCTTGCTACTAACATGTTAGTGGCAAAAAGCTGTTAAATGGAGGGGAAGATGTTTTCTCACGGCGGGAGCTGTGGGTCCAAGACAAAATGCCTTGGTACTTGACAGAGCAGCAGGACTTGGTAAGATCTTTTTCATCAGTTGACATTTGAATGTTTTCCACTGATGAGCCTTGATGAGACCCAGTTAGTAGGCTTTCAAATAGGAAGCCATCCATCTGGGTCAATTAGTTAGGGCTCCTTGTACCAGTAAACAATGTTTTGGCAGCAGAAGTCATCAGAGCTTTGTAATTCTTGAACATGGCATTATGTAGGATTGGACGTTCTCCCATTGTGGCTGACCCCTGGAAGTAATCGATAGTCTTATAGACCTCCTATTAACACTATGGGAAAAGTTTCAGTTTTATGCTTGCTTTAGACCCCATAACAGCTATGGACAGTCGACTGGCCACAGTAGTCTGGTTTGTGCATAGATCATGCTGAGCTCAACATTGCAGAATTGCATTTTGATATTTTAGTTTCCCACTGATTCTAGATGATGTGAGCAGTGAGAGTATTGACAAATTAGTAGGTCTTTGCCAGGCTGCCTCACAAAAATATCCCCAATTACCATAGGGACTTTGCAAATTTTAAAGTATTTAAGAAAACTTTAAATTGCTGAGAGACTCCTATTATCCCTTGTACATGAGCATACTGGAAAGGTACATATAATCACGAATTTTCATGTGACTATTTCACTGTAATATTTACTAAATGTTCCCCTCTGGTAGGGGAGAAAGATCTATTCTCCTTGTCCTGATAACTTTTCCACATGTGGGCCTGATAATAGGGTAGCTTTTAAAATATGTTGAGCAAATAAGGGAAAAAACAAAAATCTTGGGCATACTAGTAACACCTCGTTGTGCCCAGAAGAACTTCTTTTTTTTAAGATTTTTTATTTATTCATTAGAGAGCACAGAAGAGGGCAGGGTCAGGATAGGGAGAAGCAGGCTCCCCACTGAGCAGGGACTCTGGGCTCAGTCCCAGGACCCCAGGATCATGATCTGAGCCGAAGGCAGATGCTTAACCAACTGAGCCACCCAGGCACCCTACTTTGTCATTTTAATCTTTTTTTCCCCTTCCTTTTTGGGGTGTTTCTCAAATTGTCATTGATTTTTGTTCTTTATTGCTTGAAATACAGATTTCAGTTTTCTCTTTTTTTAAATCTGTTGCACTGTTTTTATCTTAAACCTGCTCCCTTTCTCGGTTGGATCTCCACTTAGGATGTGCTCTTCTTTCAGAGAATTTGCATCTTTTTATGTACGTTTAAAATGTAAAGCAAGCCGTTCTAAACATTTTCCTCTGTTTCCCCATTTTCTCTTTTTCATAAATGTACTTATTTTCTGTCCCTTAGTTAAGCTTTAATATTTTATCCACGGGCCCCATAATATTGGAATCTTTTTCCTTCTAGAGGAGCTCTGTCCAAATCCAATGTTTCCCTTGTTTCTCTAACTGCCTTCTTGGCTGCTGATATAATATCCCTTTGTATCACTCTATTCGGGCTGCTATAACCAAATACCACCGACTGGGTGGCTTAAACAAATCTATTTCTCACAGTTCTGGAGCCTGGAAGTTCAAGATCAGGGTGCCGGTGGGGTGCATTTCTGGTGAGGCTTCTCTCTTAAGCTTGTAGGTAGCCCCTTCTCACGGTGTCTTCACGTGCCTTTTTTGTGTGTGCACATTCCTGGTGCCTCTCTCCTTATATGGACACCGGTCCTGTTGGATCAGGAGTCCCCTCTTATGACCTCATTTAACCTTAATTATCTCCTTAAAGGCCTTGTCTCCAAATACAGTCACATAGGGAGTTCAGGCTTCAACATATGAATTTTGGGGAACACAGTTCAGTCTGTAACACCTTTTCAGGGCAAGTTGAGGTTTTCAGCCTTAGGCTGTGTCCTAAGTCATCCATTGAGGTCTAATTCTGGACTGAGGAGGGAGCTTCTCTTTCCTACCTATATACACCCTTATTTTGATGAAGAGAACCAATTCCTGAGAGACTGAGTTGATAAGTGCTTGATTCAAAGAAGTAACTAGAGCAATTCCAAGTTCCTGGAACTCCTCTTATTAGGAGCTGGTATCAAGCCCAGCCTTCTCCCAGCCCAAGCTATCTCTAAATAGGAGTCTCTAAGAGTATAGGCCCTACATGCACTTCTTCCTTCTTCTGCTTCCCTTCTTTATTTTTAGAAAGTATATTATTTCTGATCCTCTTCTTGTTTCTACTCTTAAGGACTGGGTTCCTCAGAAAACATGAATTGACTCCTGACTCCCATGAATAGGTGAGCTCTTACTGTGGGAATCACAGCTTTTGCTCCTGACTTCCTGCCCATTTGTTTCAGAAGTCAGAGTGTAAGGACACAGCATCCTTCAGTGCACCTTCCATGTTGTAGTTGGAGGAAAGTCCTCCTAGCTTAAAATAAGAGTATCATTTAAAAATATTTTTTAAGGGGGCCCCTGGGTGGCTCCATCAGTTAAGCGTCTGACTCTTGATTTCAGCTTAGGTCATGATCTCAGGGTCATGGGATCAAGCCCCTCAGTGGGAAGTCTGCTTAAGGATTTTCTCTCTCCCCCTGTCCCATGTGCACACTCTTGCTCTCTCTCAAATAATAAATCTTTAAAAAATACTTTTGGTGTGTTCATATGTATTTTCATAGGGAATTGGGGAGGTGGGGATGGAAGAGACAGGCCTCCTACCCCTCCCTTCCTGATGCTCTATCAGAGCCTTGTGCTAATTAAAGAACTCACTCCAAGTACGGAAGCTGGTCTTCAGAATGGGTCACAATGCCTGGGAGACACCACCATTTGGCTGGGTGAATGGTGCTCATAGCTCTTCTCTGAGGAGGGTCATCTCTTCTGTGCTGTTTTCCAGCTTGGAATCCTGCGACCTAACTACAGTTTGCTGTCTAAATATCTCTACGGCTCTCGTCAGAAGCCAGAGCCTGAGATTTCTGAATTTGTCGACCAATCACGTATTGGATTATGGGATCAAGCTGTTGTGTGAGGCCTTAGGACATCCCAAGTGTCACCTAGAGAGACTATCATTAGTCTTGCTGATTTGTTTTCCCTGGGGTCCTTCTGTGCAGTCTTGTGTGGCTTAGTGAAGAGCTGAAAGGGCAAAACTGCTTGGGCCTTGACACCACTTGGCTCATTTGTGAAGCCTGGATGAACTCTACATGAAGGCCACCTTTGCTTCCTCTTTTATTTGACTTTTAAATGCTGCTTTTCTTCATGACTGCTTATTTTTACTATTTTCCTCCTTCTCCCCTCCCCTGTACATAGTTTCAGTGGCATTTGTAATTTCAGTAGGTTTGAAAAGGTTGATTCTATGGTAGAGGTGTAGGGGCTGTAAGTACCAGCTAGTGTCCCTGCAAAGGAGAAGAGAAACAGGAACTTTGGGATTTGATCCCTTTACATCTGTTTCTCCTTCAGCCTAGAAAGCTGTGGCCTCACAGTGGCTGGTTGTGAGGCTCTTTCTTTGGCTCTCATCAGCAACAAAAGGTTGACACATTTGTGCTTGGCAGACAACATCCTGGGAGATGATGGAGTAAAGCTTGTGAGTGATGCTTTGAAAAATCCACAGTGCAATCTCCAGAGCCTCATGTAAGAGTCTACTAGTTTTCATCCTTCTGATGTATATTACATTTTTAAATATATCTTATTTTTTTTTAAGATTTTATTTGAGAGACAGCGAGCACGAGCAGGGGGAGGGGCAGAAGGAGAGGGACAAGTAGACTCTCCACTGATCCGGGGAGCCTGATTCAGGGCTCCATCCCAGGACCGGGAGATCATGACCTGAGTGAAAGGCAGGCACTTAACTCACTGAGCCACCCAGGCACCCCCTAGCCACACTTTAAATACTTGGTTGTGGAAGGACATTTCTATCACTGCAGAAAGTCCTATGGGACAGTGCTATGTGAGATCTGACAGGAGGGGGATTTCAGTACTTTACAAATCAGAACACAACAGCAGTTCAACTGAAAGGTCTCACATTTATTACTGAACCAACTTACTGGGGTAGAGGCATAGTAACAGAGAAAAATCATTTCCCTGATAAAACATGTGTATTGGCCAGGTAGGAGGGATGTTTATAGAGTTACAGAATAGGAACACGTGGGAAAAAAAAGATAGGAACATGTGATCTTCATGAAGCTTAAACATGTGTGCCATCTCATGAAGTGCGATGCCTTATAGACCCAGCTTGGTTCTTCTCCAGTGACGCCTCTTGGAGTTGTACCTAATTTTATTACCGGTTTTCATCTGAATCCACTGGGGAATGGGACGATTCTGCTTTTGTTTCTTGGCCAGGAATCTCTTGATTCTGAAAGTCTTGTGAGAAGACATGGCGAGGAACGGTCAACCACACACCAGGATGACAGCAAAAAGGAGAAAAAAGCTGAAATATATTTTAAAAGGGAGAATGTTACAAACATATTCTGTCCCTTGCTTTTTCCCTTCTGTTATCCATGATGATAATGAAAATGACAAGGATGATGGTATTAATAACTGCCATTTATTCTGTCCTTACTCTGTGCTGGGCCCTATGCTAAATTGGTTTAATCTGTACAAAAGTACCTGTTGGTGTCAAATTGGCCACCTGAGTTCTAAGTGCCTCATTGGACAAGTAGGAAATGTGAGGCTTAGAAAGATTATGTTGCTTGCCTAATGCTCATAAGAAGATAATGGATTCAGGACTAAAGTCTGCCTGTCCAGCTCCATATTCTGGGCTTAGAACAGGTAAATACATATGAACACCATTAAACAGAACTGTAGCATCCCATGGTATGGCTGGATCAGTGTGATTATTTTCTTCATTGCTCTTAGATAATTTTAGACATGGAATTGATACCAACATTTTTATCTTATCAGATGTGGTTAAATTTTCTCCAGATTGTTCATATTTCCTCGGCAGTCTAGTGGCCTGTATTTTAACATCTTCACTGGGTATCTACTATTTTTTTTCATCAGTATTATTTAGATAATTGAAAATAACTACAAGTAATTTGATTTTGAGCATCTTTTCAAATGTTTTTGGCTTTTAGTATTCTAGGAATTGCCTCTTCATAGGCTCAATTTTCCTCTGGATGTTTTCTGTTATGTATGTTATATACTATGGTTATTAATAGTAAATATACATTATAACCATTATTTTTTATATATTGCAAATAATTTACCTAGCATGTTGCTGTATTCCTTTCTTATGATCATTTTTAGAGTACAGGAGTTTAAAATTTTTGTGAAGTCAAATTATCTTCCTCCTCATAACTTCTCAAAGTTTTGTCATAATTGAAAATATCTTCCTTTAAAAAAAAAAACTGTCATACACTTTATGGTTTAATTTTTGAAATGTTAAATTATTCCTAATTTGTTATAAGGCTTAAACTTCCCCCATATGTCAGGTCTGCCTTCCCAAATTATTTATGGTATAATAGATCTTTTCCCTACTGATTGTATGTACAAAAAGTACTTTATTGTGATTACTCTCATTCTGTTCCATATGCCTGCTCTTCTGGTCTATGTAGCTACTTCTGCAATAGGGCACTGTATTTATGCACAGTGTAAAGAGGTTAACATTTCATTTATAGTAAGAAACATTCTGAAGAACATGGATCCAGTATGTGCAATTTGGTGCAAACCTAAGTATCCCAAGTGAGACCGGCAAAGAGGTAATAAGGGAAGAGGGTATTTGATGAGATGAGTGTTGGCAAACAGATGTAAGGGACCAGAGCATGAAATCTTCTCAAAGATAAAAACCTCTGGGCAGTAAAGCAGTGATTCCATCTTTGCTCACACTGTCCTTCCTATAGGCTGAGGCGTTGCCACTTCGCTTAGCGGTGAACATCTCTCATCTGCTCTCCTGCGCAACAAGAGCCTGACACATCTGGATCTGGGGTCAAACTGGCTGCAAGATGATGGAGTAAAGCTTCTGTGTGATGCCTTTCCGCATCCAAGCTGTCACCTTCAGGACCTGGAGTAGGTTTTCTGTGACTTTCCTTTGGGTGCTTTCACTACTGTGAGGGCAGGGGAGATGAGCAAAGAAGGGATGAGCTGAGTGTCAGAAAAAAGAATAAACAGCTGATTCCCTCTCTCTCCCCTTGCCTGAGACAAGCTGGGGAAGTACGTTCATCAGATTTTTCTTAAACAGTTACTACAGTAATTCAACCTCCCTCAGGGAAGGAGAACCAGAGACAACAGACTGAACAGCAGCCATTTTATGTATTTTTTTGGTTGTACCCCCAATGAGTCTACTGTGTGTCCTCTGCTGCCTTACATCCATGAGGCAGAAATTGTGCTCTATTAGTTGTTCTTTCTTCAGTTCAGGTTTATAACTAGGTCAGCTTCTAAAGAAACTAGGAAGGGACTTTTTTTTTCTTCTGGAGAGAGTATGCATGCACGAGTGGGGTGGTCGGGGCAGAGGCTGAGAATCTCAAGCAGACTCCATGCCCTGCAAGAAGCCATACGTGGGGCTCTATCTCATGACCCTGAGATTGTGACCTGAGCAGAAATCAAGAGTTGAATGTTTAATGGACTAAGCCACCCAGGCACCCACTAGGAAGAGAATTTTTTAAAAATACCAACAAGTCAGTCATCATTAAACAACTGCTTTTATTCTTATTATGTTCTCTCTGATTCTGTGGGTGGGTATACACACATGTATGTGTATATGTAATTGTGATTACTGTATAGATAGGACTTTGGGGTTCCTTTACATAGGATAGTATTTTAGAATCATTTAAATACTTACATACAGTTCTCTTATTGGATATCGAATATATTCAGTATATATTCAATATCTTATTGAATATATATTCAATATCCTATTGAAAAATGGATGCACTAAATTTAGTATTTAATATTTCATTATGTAAATACTGTGGCTAGAGTGAAGCAACATAGAGGTGTCACTTAGTGATCTCAGCTCACTTTCCCACCAGGGCCTCCCATGGGACTAGTCACCTGAGTCACTAAGGGTCTAACCTCCAGCACTGTTTTTTTTTTTTTTTTTTTTTTTAGAACTATAAACTCTAGATGGTTAGTATATCCAGAGGTGTTTGCCTTGACTGGACTGACTCAGGATAACCAAATTTCCACAAGAGTTTAATAGTTTTTTTTTTTTTTTTCAAGTTTTTTTATTTGACAGAGAAAGACACAGTGAGAGGGGGAACACAAGCAGGGGTGAGGGAGAAGCAGGCCTCCCGCTGAGCAGGGAGCCCGATGCGGGGCTCAATCCCAGGACCCCGGGATCATGACTGAGCCACCCAGGTGCCCCTAATAGTTGATTGTTACATTGGTAAACACCAAGGTGATTGAACCCTTGGGTCCAATAAGTACCTGTACTTTCTTTAGGAAAACATATACAATGTGATTCTCTGAAGTTTCCTTGATTATTATTCAACTGGAAGACAAAATTTTACTTCATGGAAATTATCGTTAAATCCAATACCTTTATTTTAACCACAGTTTCTAAGTGACCTATACACACAAGATGTTCGCTTAGTTCACTCTCTCTCCTTACCATTGCTGTAAACACATAGACAAATCTGTGCTCTTAGCTACTTTCACAGCCTGTATGCAGGCCATGCCAATTCTCTCAACTAAAATTTACAACAAATACAAGCTACATTCTGAGGGCATTAAAGATTATTACTAAGGTGATGCACTTGCCCTTCAGTAACTCATCAAATGCTGATGGCAGGGAAATAAATGCAAAGCCAATTAAAACATAGTCCATGTATTATTATAAGATAAAAGTCCCAAGGAGCAAGGAGTGGGACAGAGGGGACTGAGTCACCTTAGCCTTGAAAGATGAAGAGGATTTTGTTGGGTGCAGAGATCATTGGCAGAAGGTAGGAAGAGAGAAGGGACATGAAGATAGATGTGGTAGATTTGGAAAAAAAAAAATAGATGGGTATGCTTGATGAATAGGATGGGGATGAAATATGGAAAGTGAACACTTGAGGGCAGATTGTGAATGCTCTTGAATGCCCTACAGAGGATTGAAGGAAATATCTTCATATATGTAGTCTGCTGCTTCTTGGAAAACAGCACTTTAGGATAGATTCCTGGAAAGTTTTTTTTATTTCAAAAATATATTAGAAACGGAAAGCACAGAGATCTGTGGGTTCCTTGGGTAAACTTGTATCCTTTTTTTTTTTTTTTTTTAGTTTTGACAGAAAAAAGTGTTTATACCCTTGATTTGGGAAGCTTGGTGGACAATAACCTATTTGTGGGAGAAAGCAGCTTTACCCACTGTTGTTGTTTTTTGTTTTGTTTTTTTTTCTGCTCATTAAGAAATCCCATTTGTTTCTGCTGGTAATATTAGACATTCCTCTGTGCATCCTGGACTGTGGAGAGAAAAGGGTCAGGAAAAAGGCTCAGATACCTCAGCTTCTCTCCTAGGAATAAATTAATGAAGCTTCACAACTGAAGGTCTCACCTCTTTTGTATTTCTTGCAGACTGATGGGCTGTGTTCTTACTAGTACGTGTTGTCTGGATCTGGCTTCTGCTATTCTGAACAACTCACACCTGCAGAGCCTGGACCTTGGATACCTGCAGGATCATGGAGTAAAAATTCTGTATGAGGCTTTGAGACATCCAAACTGCAATATTCAGAGGCTTGGGTGAGTTCAGTTTTCCATCAGGAAAATGATACCTATTTGGTGGCTAGTGTGGCTAGAAGAAATTTAGTACATGAGAGAGGATGATAAATGGGATAGAAAGTAAGTTAGTCTCAGAAATCAGAATCTGAATTTCAAATATATGGATCAATGTGTATTATGTGATGTTAGTATTGAAGCCATATTTCACATTTCTTTGTGTCCTCCTTAGTGCCTTGGACAGAATAGGTATTAAGTAAATGGTACTTGCTTTAAGGTCTTCCATGTTCTATCATTCTTCAGATATTCTATCTGTCTTTGAATTTTTCTAATTAAAGTGAAGATCTTGGGGCACCTAGGTGGCTCAGTTGGTTAAGTGCCAGACTCTTGATTTCAGCTCAGGTCATGATCTCAGGGTCATGAGACTGAGCTCCAAGTAAGGCTCCGCACTGGGTGTGGAGCCTGCTTAAGATTCTCTCTCTCACTCTCTCCCTCTGCCCCTCCTCCCCCACCCCAGCTTGTGCTAGATCTCTCGCACATGTGCTCTTTCGCAAAAACAAAACAAAACGACTGGCAAAATCTTATCTGGAAAAATGCTATCTATCCTTTTTTTATTTTTTAAGATTTTATTTATCTTAGAGGGAGAGAATGAGCAGGGGGTGGGGAAGAGGCAGAGCGAGAGAGAGAGAGCGTGAGCGAGAGAGAGAAGAGGGAGAGAATCCCAAGCCGACTCCATGCGTTGAGCCTGATGCAGGGCTTGAGCTCATGACCCTGAGATCATGACCTGAGCTGAAACCAAGAGTTGGATACTTAACCCACTGAGTCATATAGGCGCCCTGCTATTTATGCTCTTAAGGAGCCTGTGGTCTAATAAAACCTTATCCTATGTTTTGAGTACTTTTTATGTTCAATCATATATTGTTTAGGTTTTTTTTTTTTTTAAATCTTGAACGGATATTGGCTAGTACATTTTTACTTCTATACCATGAATTACTGACTTCTGGGTCAAGAATTTTGCTCCATATGTGGGAAACCCAAACATTAGATGTCTCCCTGACTCTTACAAGAAAGTGCTGCTTTACCTATGTATCCATTGACTGTTTATATATTTTTATCACAATGATGATACTGTAACTATTGGGTCTGGAATTTAATTTTATCCTGCATTATAACCTAGTAAGTTAGCCTATCAGTATTTCCTGGATACTGGCAGGAAACAGAGAATCCCATCAGAGACCGAGGACTTGATTACTCCTAGCATTGCAGCATAAGCACTACTGTTTCTGTGTCCATTTCCTTCGTCCCCCAAGTCCCACAGGGTGGATGTGGACAGCTCGGATGGACACCTGCACATGGTAGTGGGTTACATCCTAGGAGAGAAACATGGAGCTTGAGAGACCCACCATTTTATAGCAGGCACTAAGCAAGCCTGCTCTTTGTCCTGGAGGGAGACATTACCTCATCCCTCGAGGCTGCTTACTGCACACACACCCTAGGAAATGGCCCAAGTGAAGAGTTGTCAGGGTCTTGCATTTTTGTCAATGAAATATGTAGGAGAGCAAAATACTCCTCGTAATATTCATCCCTTTTCTCTGCACAGTACAGTCTTGGTTAATTTTCACATGGATATGCCATTCCACTGGCCACTCTCATTAATCTGACCAACAGAAGCCGGGGCCAAATCTGTTCAATTTGTCTCCTACACAGTTTAATTAGGGCCACCATCATTAGGACTCCAAGCGCAGGATGAGGTCAAATTGCAGTGTTGATTTCAGCTGTGCCCTCAGCATCCTGGATTCAGCCAACTGAATGAGACCCAGAGAGGACGAACAGGTTTTGTTATTGATTACAGCTCATGAAAGGGGGTTTGGGTTGACCTGCTGATCTTGGTATCATTGGTAATAAAGGGAGCAAAAGGGGCGCCTGGGTGGCTCAGTTGTTAAGCATCTGCCTTCGGCTCAGGTCATGATCCCAGGGTCCTGGGATCAAGCCCCACTTCGGGCTCCCTGCTCCGCGGGAAGCCGGCTTCTCCCTCTCCCACTCCCCCTGCTTGTGTTCCTGCTCTCACTGTGTCTCTCTCTGTCAAATAAATAAATAAAATCTTTAGAAAGAAAAAAAAGGGGGAGCAAAAAATTGGGCCAAACCAGTCCCATCCCCAATAAAGAGAATTCAGGGGTCCATACCTCCACATATAACAAACAGCTCACTCCAATGTGGGATGTGTTGTTCTACTGACTTGGGTCACCATTACAGTGGTTTGGTCATGTCAGGTGGGTAGGCAGTGTCACTAAATAGTTACAGCTGCCTTGTTAGCCATACGTGACATAACTCGGAGCTGGACTGGCGTCAGGAGAAGCTTATGAGTTTGTATCAGTCAGACTGAAACAAGGTTGTACCGGCTGTGTTTGTACACATGTGACAGGGGTCCAGGTTTGGGGGCTGCCACTGATGACATCAGGCACAGAATAGTTAGGACCTGCCATGCCCACTTGAGATTTTGCATTTTCACGGCATGTGGACAAACTCGGCAGCGGGTCAGGTTGCCAGCTGCAGCTGTACTGAAGCAGACCACCTGATTTTGCCAGGCAGCAGTGTTGCGTCTAGGGAAGGAAGAGAAGTCATTAATTGTCCTTCCTACTCCCTGCACCTTCCAGGTTCTGAGATGTTCCTTCCCCAGGTGTTGGTGTCACTGCTCTTCCCCACAGTCGTGAAATGAGTGTGTCCCATCCCATTGCCTTTAACTTGGCTTTTTCTCCAATCACCCCTAAAGATCTGCCTATGTTCATCTGTTTTGTTTCTGAAATTCCACATGAGTGAAATCCTACAGTATTCATCTGTCTTTGATTTATTTCCCTTAGCATAATACTCTCTAGCTCCATTCATTGTTGCAAATGGCAAGACTTCATTTTGATGGCTAAACAATATTCTGGTGTGTGTGTGTGACACACACATATACACACCACATCTTCATTATCCATTCATCAGTTGATGGACACTTGGGCTCTTTCCATAATTTCACTATTGTTGATAATGCTGCCATAAACCCCGGGGTGCATGTATCCCTTTGAATCAGTGTTTTGCTGTCCTTTGAGTAAATACCTAGTAGTGCAATTGCTGGATTGTGAGATTAAAAAAGAGAGAGAGGGGCAAACGTAAAACAACTCTTAATGATAGAGAACAAACCGAGGGTTGATGGAGGGAAGTGGGTGGGGGATGGGCTAGATGGGTGATGGATATTAGGAGGGCACTTGTTGTGATGAGCACTAGGTGTTGTATGTAGGTGATGAATCACTAAATTCTACACCTGAAACAAATATTATGCTGTGTGTTAACTGAAATTTAAATAAAAACTTAAAGAAAAAAGAATGTTTATATACAGAAAAAAAATAAAGATTTGCCAAGTTCATATTTTAAACAATTTCACTATGAAATATAAAATACATACAAACAAGCAAATAAAACTGTTTTAAAAAAATGTGCATAACCTCATCCAGGTCAGTAAATTGAATTTGCCCAGGAAACTAAATTCCCTTACTCCTCCCTTATAAATTGCTTCTTCCCTCCTCCCTAAGAAGTAACCATTATCCTGATTTTTGTGGCCATTATTTATCTATACAGTGACTGAGTATATATAGTCCTAAGCAGTATATTGTTGAATTTTGCCAGGTTTTGCATTTTATATACAGGGAATCCTACTCTATATTCTTTTGTGTTATGATTTTTTTTTGCTCATTGTTATGAGTTTGTCATCCAGTTGTTTCATGTAGTTGTAGTTAGTTAATTTTTATCGCAGTTAAGTATTCCAGTGAATGACCATACCACAAACTATGTAACCATTCTATTATAGGTGGACTTTAGTGTTGTTTTCATTTATTTTATGACCAGTGCTGCTGATGAATATTTCAGTAATGAATTCTGAGGCACATACGTATATATTTATCTAGGGTAAATAGGGGTGGATTTGTTACATCATGGGGAAAAGGTCTTTAAATTGATCAGATATTGTCAAAAAGATGGTACTAATTTATTCTGCCCCTGGTAATGTATTATAGTTCCTGTTCTCTATTCTTGCCATTCTGTCTGACTTTATTTTTAAAGTTTTAGTGAATCAGGTGTGTTTTGGCATCTCATTGTGGTTTTAATTTATATGTGTCTGGTTAAAGAGGTTCAACACCTTTTCAGATGCTTAATAGCCATTTGGATTTCCTCTTTTGTCAAGTTCCTTTTTTACTTATTCATTTTTCCATTCAGTGAGCCATTTTTGCCCTTACTGATTTGTAGGGTTTTTTTTTTTCCTCCAATATATTCTGGTTATAAACCCTTGTCACTTATATATGTGACAATAACTTGGGCTTTTCTTTCCACTCTTTATGGTGCCTTTTATGGAACTGAAGAACTTAATTGTAACATCAGATTATTCTTTTATTGTTAGTGCTTTTTGTAATTGTTCAGGACATTTTTCCTGACACTGGGATTACAAAGACATTCTACTATTTTCTAAATGTAAAAGGCAACTTATGAAGCATTTGAGACTTTAAAATATGGTTGGAGGTCAGTCCAATTTAATATTTTTCCTATGTGGATACTCATCTTTTCTGGCAAAATTTTACTGACTCTTTTTCTTTCCTCACTGTTTGGCAGGGCCACCTTTGTTATAAATCAAGTCTTCATTGGTGCATGGGTCTGTTGCTGGGTTCTCCCTTTGCATTTCCAAACAAAATTTTAAATATCGGCTTACTAAGTGTACCCGTACCTACCCATATGCTGGCACTTTGATTGGAATTGCATTGAATCTATCAATTATGATAGATCCTTGTTTACTTAGCTCTATCAATAAAGCTTAGTAATTTTTCCTGTAGTGGCCCTCTATTTTGCTGTTTAACTTTATTTCTAAGTACTTGCTATATTGCAATACTATTTGGAAATGGGTATTTTTTTTTTAAAGATTTAATTTATTTGACAGAAAGAGAGCACAAGCGGGGAGTGGCAGGCAGAGGGAGAAGCAGACTCCCCACTGAGCGAGGAGCCTGATGCAGGACTTGATCCCAGGACCCTGGGGTCATGACCCGAGCCAAAGGCAGAGGATTAACTGACCGAGCCACCCAGGCGTCCTTATTTTACTGTTCTTAAATTCTTGAGCTGGATGCTTAGCTCATAAATATTTCCTCCTTTTCCAACACTTAAGGGTGTGCTTTTCCTTCAAATTATTGCATTAACTCCATGCTATCATTGATACTATATGTAGCATTTATTTTTGAGGCTAAAATATTTAACTCCCCTTATGATTTTTTTTCTCCAATCCATTGGTTATTTTAAAGTGTATTCCTTAATTTGCAGACATAAGAGGGGTTTCTTGTCATCTTTTTATATTTAATCTCTAGCACTGTGGTCTGAGAACATACTGTACATGGTTACAGTTCTTTGAAATTTGTTATTTGCTTCATGACCCAGTATGTAGTCCGTTTTTATACATGTACCATAAATGCACTTAAAATGAAGAGTTGTTGGTTGCCATATTGTATATGAGTTAATTAAGATTGTTAATTCTGTTATTCAAATCATCTATATTTTTAGTGATTTTTTTCCCAGATAATTCAATCAATTGCTGTGAAAAGTATGTTAAAATCTCCATTATAATTGTAGAGTTGTGTCTTTCACTTTGTAGTTCTGTTAGTTTTAGTTTTCTTATTTTGAGACCATTTTTAGTGACTGCAAACTTAGAATGATTGTTTCCTGATGAATCCTTGAAACCTTTTATGTCTCATAGTGCTTTTTACCCTATGGTTTATTTTGTGTGATATTTATCTTGTGTCATAAATAGTGGGAGTTGCTCTACCACATTAATGCCAGTTCCACGTAGGTAGTAACTTAATTTTTTTTTTATACTCAGCACCTATATAGGCACTCAATTGTTGAATGGCTTGGTAAACATAAGGTGCAAATTAAATTAAAATTAGTTGGTTGGGGACATCATCAGGCGTAGAAGGTTGAGTTTAACATAATTCCTCAGTTCATGGTATTATTATATTATTGGTTTATGCAAGGGTCCTCTAATGATTATTGGTTGGTTAGTTGGTTAATTTATCTCCTTTTAACTGTTCTCCTTCCCTTGTATAGGCATCTGGCCTAGTGTGTTTGAAATACTGTTTCCTTGTAAAAGATATAATGTTTTTTGGCATATGCATTTTTATTTGCATAAATGGCGTCATGCTAAGAGACCTCACTATATACCTTGCTTTTGAAATACTCAATATCATATTTCAAAAGTCTACTTATGTACTATATTTTTAATGATGATCAAAGATTCAACTGCTTCAGCTTTTCTTAGTGTGCTTTCCTATTTATTCCTTGGACTATAATTATGAACTTGCAATTCATGATTTAGGAAGGAATATATTCAGTCTATAAATATCTAGTAATAATGAATATTATAAGTACTTACATTCTTTGAATTTACCCTAATTGTGCTCCCCCCATTTTTTTTTTTTTTTAAGCTTCTGGACTCATCCTACACTCCCAGCTCACAGATCTCTTACATGCTTGCTCTCTGGGGTAAAATTAATTTTATCTTTAGTCTCTCTTCCCTTCAGGTTGGAATACTGTGGTTTGACCTCCCTGTGTTGTCAGGATCTCTCCTCTACTCTTAGAAACAACCAAAACCTGATAAAAATAAACCTGAGACAGAATACTTTAGGGAATGAAAGAATGATGAAGTTATGTGAAGTCCTGAGGTCTCCTGAATGTAAACTGAAAGTTCTAGGGTAAGTCTTCATTGGCTTCTCAGGGCGAAAGTTTCTTCTAACAAGGGATTTGGGAAGCCACTTGTTTACTGCAGGCCTAAGGATCAACCTGATTGTGGATCCCTGCATGTTTTTGAGGCCCTTATTTGTTTTTCTCCCATAGGACACTGAATTTTGAGAGACCTACTGTAGCAAAGTGGTAACAGCTGAGAACCCTAAAGCCAGACTACCTGAGTTTGAAATCTAGCTGGAACTTACTAGATATTTGAACTTACACTAGTCTCCAATCTCTGTGTTTTGGTTTCCTTATCTATAAATGGGTGAAATGATAATATCTACAGTGGTTTATTGTGAGAATTGATCAGCTGAGTCAGTAAGGCAGTACAGGTGTCCTCCTACTATCTGAAGGTAGAGTGTTCCTATGAAACCTTTCGTAAGCCAAAATGGTGTAAATCAGAGAAGCAATTACCATTAATTTAAATGGAAAATTTTTTGAGCATTCCTGGACCCAAAAAATAACCTCTTTTAGGCTTTTCTGATACCTTAGGACCTTTGCACAAAATAAATTGATAGCACAGATAGCCACAGACAGTTCAAAGCTGTGGCGGCCTGGTGCTGAGGTGCACTGTAGGTCCTGGGGAAGGAACTTGGGCCGCTCTTGCTGCTTGGGTTCCTGCTGCCTCTGTAACGGCTTGCTGCAACCCAAATGCCAAATGCTATTTTTGCTTTTTACCTGTGTATGTGTTAAAACGCAAAAATCTTTGGACTTGCTTCAGTTATCAAAAACAGGTGCTAATGTAGTTCTCTCATAAAGGTGAAGTGGTGTAGCCACGACCTTTGGAAAAGCAGAGGTATGGTACCTGTATTTAGAACCGTGCATATAACACCTAACTGTTAGTGTTAACTGCTGTCATCATGAGTAGTACTATTTTGCTTGAGTAGAAAAAGGCTCTTGGAGGATCCTCTTAAATTTTAATCTATTTCTATTTCTACTCTATAGTCCATTTTCCTTCCCCTGCTGCGTTCCCTCAGTGTATCCCTCACACTTTCCTTGCCCCATTTCCCGTGTTCATTTGTCTCTACTTCAACAGTCTTTCTCTGAGAAACAAATTCTTCAGAGAAATTACAGGACTGTGGGAAAGCTGAGTACAAGAAGAGGTGTTCCCTTGTTTTCTCAGGGTGTGCAAAGAGGCGTTTGATGAGGAAGTCCAGAAGCTGCTGGAAGCTGTACGAGTTAGCAATCCACACTTTATCATTAAGCATGATTATAATCACAAAGATGAAGATGGTTCCTGGTGGCGGTGTCCCTGATTTGAAGAACCTGGTGTTCTTTTAAAAAGTGAAATAAAGGCCTCAGAGTGACAAGGCTTGTGGGTCTTAGCTTTAGAAGCTTTGTGCCCAGACAGTGTTTGATGTCTGTTAGATGTAGGGGAGTCACTTCTCTGTAAAATGTCTGTTCTACTTCACATGGTGGTTGAGAGACTAAAATAAAATGAAAAACATAAAGCTCTGTGAAAGGTATAACATGTGTTTAACTGGATGCAGAGCTTAAGAATTCAGATTTGAGAAGCCTGGAAATGAGACTGGAGGACCAGGCCAGGGCAGATTATGTTAGAGCATCTGGTTTCCTTTCTCTCCCTTGCACGGATGGCTGACTTCACAGCCTCACCAGCTCCAGCATGTTTGACTGAATACTTCTGTTTGTGTTCCTGGGACCACTGGGTCTAAATCACTTGGGTGTTTCTTAGAATGCAGATTCTTGAGCCCCATATCAGACTTACTGAATCAGAATATCTGGATGAAGGTCCTAGGAACTGGTATTTTAAATTATTTCCCAGGCAACTTTTAGATATGTTACTATTTGAGAATTGCTGGTCTCAATTGAAATGGGAGTCCACTTCCTCAGTGAACATCTTCTGTAGCATGTTGTGAAAATATAAGTAGATATAGGATTATTGGGATTAGAGCTAAAGACATGTTCCTCCATTTGACAGAAAGCTGACACAGTAACATTTTCTGTGAAAGACTATTAAATCATTTCAGAGCATCATTGAGGAAGGTAACTTTACCATTTTCTTTTATAAGGCTATAAAACTTTGATAGTAGAACCTCAAAAAGATAGCACTATAAGGAAATTCAGTCAGGTGTTATTTATGAATATATATATGCAAAGACTAAATATAAATATTTGAAAATTCCAAAATTCAATTTAAATATACCATGAATTAGGGGTGTCTGGCTGGCTCAGTTGATAGAGCATGTGACTCTTGATCTCAGGGTGGTGAGTTTGAGTCCCACGTTGGGTGTAGAGATAACTTAAATATAAAATCTTAAAAAATAAATACTATGAATATATTATAACTTAGAACAGAAGGATGAGAAGACAAATATTAGGAGGAATGTTATAATTTATGATATCAATCGACTGATGGAGAAAGACCAAATAATCACTTCAGTATATGTTGATGAGGCATTAAATAAAATTCAGTCTTGTTTTTTGGTCAGGTACTTACTTCAAAACATGGTAAGGAATTTTTACCTTGCACTATAACAGGATACTAGAAGCACAGTCATTGAAATTTTGGAAACACACCTGGTGTCACTGCTATCCTATAATCCATGGGCCAGGATTAGGGTGAGGGGAGTGAAGTACTTACAGGAGGCGGGTGGGGGCTGGGGCCGACCTTGTGCAAGTGCAGGGTCAGACACTGTCTTTAAATTTTTTGTATCCGGTTATCATGGATATTTTGCATTAATTTTGACTTACAAAATATTCCACTAAAATGTTTATCTTGATTAGAGTCTTTCCATATGTCCTTAAAGTTGTGCATGACCCAAGTTACTCCCCTCATCCTAAATCCGGCCCTGGAAAAGGAAGGGTTTGCAATTTCAAGTAGTGTAGTTAAGGAGTCAAAAAGGGTAGTCAAAGAACCAAATAGGGTGATCAAAATAAACCTTAGCTTTGTTGGATCTTTTTTTTCTTTTGATTCTTGACATTTTCTTTTAAATAAATTTATTTTGTAAATTCTTATTTCTGTTACATCTGAATTTGTTCTGTGAGTATGCTAACTTCTTAAGTTGAATTCTTACTGATTTCTAGCCTTTTTATTACACGCATTAAGGTATAAATTTCCCTCAATTTGTATTTTAGCTGATTTCCCATGCTTGAATATGGAGTATTTTCAGTAGCATTCATGTCCAAATGTTTTCTTACACTGGGATTTTTTTTTTCTGTGACCCATATGTCAAATAGAAGCATGTGTAATTTCCAGACTTAAGGGCTTTTAAAGTTATCTTTGTTATTTTTAACCTGAGTTATAACATGTTCTGTTGGAAAATATTTTTTTGAAATTAGTTAAAACAGACTTTGTGGCCTACTGTCTAATCAGTTTTCTGTGTGTGCTTGAGAAGAATGTATACTCTCCCATAACTGAGTGCCTGCACACATATACACATGCACACCCATTAAATCAAGCTTTTTAATTATGCAGTTCAAATCTTCCTACACTAATTTTTGCTATTTATCGATTATTGAGAATATTTGCTTTAAATCTTCTAACATGATAGAATTTTGTTTTTTTTCCTGCACTTTAAAGTTTTGCTTTAGATATTTTGAGGCCATGGTATCCAGCAAATGTGACAGAATTATGTCACAGGCAGATTTGAACTTGCCTTTTGTCAGCTTAGCAACCAAGGGGAAAAGAAATCTTTTATTATATTGCTTTGGTTTAAAATGTCTTTCAAAGATTCTAATCGGTCCACTATGGATCCAGTGGTGGAGTAAAATACACTTTTCAGGGATTTAAAATCATGGCTCTTAATATAAATGCACCACGAGCACTTGTCAAAGACTTACCAACACATTAGTAAGGGAACCAGTGAGGTGTTGCTCTAAAAAGCATTTTAAGGAACAAAGGTTTATATATCTGTCAGAAATGGCATTTTTAAAAAATAGTCAGGATAACATTTCAAGGTAAGTATAAAACTGGTTAATGTCCGGGGTGCCTGGGTGGCTTAGTTGGTTGGGCCTCTGACTTTGACTCTAGGCTCCGTCATATCCCCAGGTACTGGAGTAGAGCTCAGGGGGGGAGTGGGCTTGACCCTCTGCCCCTCCCCCAAATCGTATTCTCTTTCAAAATCTTTAACCACTTTTTTTTCTTTAAATGTCCTACAAGGTAATAAGTAACCTTTGGGATTATCTTTCAATCCTACAGAAATCATTTGCACTGCTAGCTCACAAGAATTATTTATGTTGCTATCAGGTTTCTACAAAATAATCTCTACACCTTTAGTTGTGAATCTCCTGATCAGATAGCAAATTGAGAGTCAAAGAACTGTTAAATTTTTTAATATGCCTCAGTTTATCTTTTTAAGGCTTATTTGAGGGAAAATCAATTTGAACTATGCAGCATCAAACGAAGTGGCAAGAAGGGCTCCACCTAAAAACAGCGAGGAGAAAGTCTCTTAATAGAGATGTGAAAGCAAAACAAATTATTTGAATGGTGATAGCTTAAGCATTATAAGCTTTCTTTGGAAAAGGCTAGTTGGCTCTTTGTGATTGGTTGTCCTTAGGTTTCTATTTAACCTTGAGGCATTTACCGGTTTATGTTTTGATCCGCTTGGATAGTGTCATTAGCACGCTCTGAAGGCGCACACAGGAGTATGCTTTATTCAATGATAAGGCAAAGTTAACATAATTATAAAGCAGGTTCAGGATTCCAAACCCAATGACATTTCACCATGTGATTAACGGGGCTTCTTATAAGACACACAAAGCAATGCACAGGACAAGTCCTACAACAAACAAGATAGAACAGGGGGCAGGAGGTTAACAAACCAAACGTGAAGTCAGCGCATTAAGTCCTTGGCCCCGTGTAAGTTAGCTCTCAGCACTTACTGCTTACTATGTTCAAGTGGTGAAGGATCACTGTTCTTTGCAGAGATCAATCAGGCAGAGCCTTCTGCAGCAGCTACCTTTTTTTTAAGTGGTCAGACATAAAGGGGTCAGTGCTTGGAGAGTCTAACAGTTTGCTGCAAAAATCCTACTTCGTTAAAGGTATTTAGTCAGTCTTGGGCCCCTGCAGACCTCCTGTTTCTGCGGGTTGAGTTCTCAGTGTGTCATCAGCCGGTGCTGGTCTTGGCGATATCTGGTCTCAGCTGAAATGCCCTAGGTGCTTGTGTCACTGCTTGACACAGGCCCCTGCTCGATAGGAGTGATGCCATCTTGCTCTCTACAATGGCTACAATAGAGCTGCTACGGTATTAGAAGCATTATGATTTTCATACCTCAATTGAGTTATCTTTAAAATGGAGGCTAAAAGATATTTATGTCTCACTAACACCTCTGAATCTTAGTCTAGAAGCAAACAAACTTTAGGGTGAGGGAGGTGTAAAGGAAGGCAGGACACCCGTCTTCACCCAACTGTACTACTGTGATTTATGATAAATATATTTCAGTCTTCAAGCTTCCTGGCTCACAGCTCTAGAAATTTCCTAAGAAAACCCTTGTAATTTCCTAAGAAAACGCTTGTAATTTCCTAAGAAAACGCTTGTAATAAGAGCAATGGGCGCATCTTTTGTTATAATATTTGGTCTTTCGTCCTCAGTTCCTGAAATTGCCTCAGAGCCATAAAGGTGAAATAGGTGTCTTGTTATTCATAAGGAGCCCCTTCCAATGACGAGTTAATGAGGTGACCTTTGGAAATACCCTGAGGATGATGGGCTGGCTGCCTGCCGGGGGAACAAACCTTGATTGGAAGGTTAGAATTTTCAGTCACAGCCCCTGATGGTGGCGGGGGTGGGGGGGAAAGTGTTGGAGGTTGAATCCCCAATAGCCAGTGATTTAATCAATCATGCCTATGTAATGGAGTCTCCATAAAAACCCGAGTGTTTGGAGAACTTCCGGGATGGTGAACCTGAATGATGAACCTGCTAGTCCCCAAACTCCATGGGAACAGAAGCTCCTGCTCTTAGGGACCCCGCCCTACATATCTCTTCATCTGGCTGTTCGTATACTACTTCTGTGGTATTGTAATAATCCAGTAATAGTAAGTGATGTGGAGAACAAAGGTAAAAGAAAAACTTCCTTACAACTTACAGCCCATTGACAAGTACTTGAGACAGGCAGAGTGACCGTCCTCATTGCTTAGCTGCCTCAATGTCAATATTTAGTTAGAGGCAAGAGGCAACCACAGCTCGATGTTAGCCCAACCTCCAGGATCCCATAAAAGTCCCTTTGGGAACTTCCTTATCTCTACCCTGCCTCCGCCCACCCCCAAGATATATGTTAGCAGTCATCCTCCAAGCATATGGCCCACTGATAAACTTCTGAGGGGTCTCATGAGAAGTTTTACTAGACAGTAGTAAATGACCTTTTCCTAACAATAGTTAGCGCTTCAAGGTCCTGGAAACCTTGCTTCCAAATTCCTTAGAGACTTATGCTATCCCCAAACCCCTCCCAACTTGAAAGTATATAATCAGCCACTCTTCACGACCCCAATGCAGCTTTTCCTGCCCACGGGTCCTGTCTTCATGCTTTAATAAAAACACCCTTTTTGCATCAAAGATGTCTCAGTTCTTTTTTGACTCTTCAATCCCGAGCCCCAGCATTTCATATCAGTAAGTATACTGGTTTCATGAGTCTGTGAGCCACTCTAGCAAGTTAATGGAACCCAAGGAGGGGGCCATGGTGTTTCCAAACTATCACAGGTGCTAACTCAGAAAAAGAACAGGTGAGCCTCGGCTCACTGCCACGGCCAATTGCTCCCTTCCAGGGAATCTCAAGGGGGCTGCCCACATCGAAAGCATAGCTCCTGGCTGGATTTGCCAACACTGTTGCCAAACAAACTCTGATAAACTTGTCATGAGGGAAGTCAGTAACTCAAGAGACAAGGGTTAGGAAGGAAAAGGGAGAAATTTTGGGTGCCAGGAGCTGAGGGAGGTGACAGGCTCAAGCCTTAACAACTGACCTCTCCAACAGCAAGATGGACACCTACAGTTTTGCAGACAGGTTTGGGGGTGGAGGGGGGTGGTACTTGCAAGAGAGCAGGCAGAGAGCATGTGATCAGGGGTGGGGGTCGGTATGTGTTCAGCCCATAATCTTGGGCAGGGAAGGGGACTTGTGGGGTGTGGTCTTCCAGACATTCCGTTACTGTCAGGGCTTTTCTGGCTGGCCATTAGAATGCTCCAGTTATCGTCAATGCCTCAGGAAAGTGCAATAAGAAATAACTGTTGGGGGTCTGTAGTTGAGGAAGAGGGGTCGCTGACAGACTCTGATTTACGTATAGCCAGTTCGAACCCCAGATTAACAACCTGGACTTCCAATTGGCATCTGATGTGGGGACAGTCTTGTGAGACTCAGTTCTTACTAACCTGTGGAATGTGATGCTATTTCTAGGTAGGTAGGTGAGTAAATTTGGAGGATATTCAGTCAGTGTCTCAGGAGAATTAATTGGTGGTGTGGGAAAAACACATGGTACCTTAACATGGTCAATATACTTCTTTAAGGGGCACCTGGGTGGCTCAATCGTTAAGCGTCTGCCTTCGGCTCAGGTCATGATTCCGGGGTCCTGGGATCGAGCCCCGCATCGGGCTCCCTGCTCCACGAGAAGCCTGCTTTTCCCTCTCCCACTCCCCCTGCTTGTGTTCCCTCTCTCACTGTGTCTCTGTCAAATAAATAAATAAAATCTTTAAAAAAAATTAAAAAAAATATACTTCTTTAAGAGTGAAAGAGAAGGGAAAACTAGATTGAAAAGATATGTTCTTTCCAGTCTAATTAGTACAGCTTATTTTAAGTCATCATTTCCTGTCTGGTCCCCCGGCTTCTCCCTTATTGCATTCTACTCTGTCCTCCACACCACTCAAAGTAGTTTTCTTTAAAAACAAAACAGAAAACTATATTCAAGTCTCTTTTCCCTCTCCTTCCACCTCTAATGCTTTACATTCAGCTTCATCTCTTGACCCCCAGTGTAAACCATTGACAATGTTATTTCAAACAGAATACTGTGTTCAGCTTATCATTTTGTACCCATTTCCTTTTGCACATATGGTTCCCTCTAATATTTTTGTCTTCATTTATTTTTTAATCCTAGGTCCCTTACCAGAAGATAAGTTAGATCTAAGGGCAGATTAAAGGGTGGAAACTAGCAGGTTCCTTTATAGCAAGAGGAGGAAGAAAGACTATGAACTCACATATTGTTAGTATTTTTGTCTTTCAGATGTAATTGTTTAAATAGCCCCCTTTCCTATTTGTCTTCAGCTCAGAATCTCCAATACCTAGTACAGTGCCTGCCCTATCATAGGTACCCAAAAAATATTTGTTGAATGAATGAAAGAGTACATGAATGATATGAGAGAGCTGGATCACTCTCCTTATTTAAAAGGCAGCATAATTCGGGCACCTAGGTGGCTCAGTCAGTTAAATGTCCAATTCTTGGTTTTGGCTAAGGTCATGATTTCAGGGGTCCTGGGATTGTGCCCCACATAGGGTTCTCTGCTTGAAGATTCTTTCTCTCTGTCCCTCTCCCCACTCGTATGCTCGCATGAGCTCTCTAAAATAAATTTTTAACAAAAACAAAAAGCAGCCTAATTTGGTTCCACTTTCCAATATGTCACTCTCCCCTCTCACCAAGCAACATAGTGATTTCTTCTCAATTCCTTGAATGTTAAAAGTTTTTCACCACCGGTCCTTTGCACTGGTGATCCTCTCTGTCCACTCTGCTCTTCCACAGAGCTGACTCTTGACCATCCTTTACACTGCAGTTTGAATATCCCTTGTCAAAAATTTGGTTGAGCACTGTTATCTGAAATACCATTGCCCACCCCCCTTTCCTAACAGAGCATAGGTGTTTTTTTCCTATGATTTCTCCAAGATTTTCTTATTATCTATTTTCATCAACACAGTGTAAGTTCAGTGAGTGCAGGAACCATGGCTTTTTCCTTACTGCTCTATTTCCAGCCCACAGTACAGTGTCTTGTGCAGTGTGGTCTCTCAATGAATGAATGAATGAAAGCAAAAATATCCTACTCCTCCTGAAGGCATCTGTATTACTTTCCAACTTACTACTAACTCAGTGAAGTTGTGACTCCCACAGCTTGGGAACGCCCAGCTTTTAGGAAACTCCTGGACTTGCATCCTCTTGCATCCCGCTATAGTCCCTGGATCCCAACTCAAGGTGGGGAGGAGGGCGCTTATTTCCAGTTGGCTTTTGTGAATTATTAAGAGCGGTGAATCTGCCCTCGGGTCCTGGGAACGAAGCCTGGAAGTGAGGCGGGCCAGGAGATTTGTGCAGAGTGTCCGGAGTGTCCGCCGCCGTTGTGGTGGAGAGGGGAGAAGGCGAGCTCAGCAGGATGGGGAGGGCAGAGCAGGGTGCACAGATGCATCGGGGGCACAGCGCTGCCGGCAGGCCTAGCTTTTGGCGAGTGGGGGCGCAGGCTGCCCTGACCAGGCTTGTAGGGAGCAGGAGTCGCAGGTCGTGTAGTCCGCTCCTGGAGCTTGTGTCCCTGAGGCAGGCACCCTCAGAACTTGGCTTGGGGCTCCATTGGCAGCATGGAAGTGCTTGAAAAGGAAGCAACCTCAACCCTGGTCTTCAAAGCCAGAAAGCAGGACCCTGGGCAGCGCTTAGAGGCCGCTGGGGCAATTTCGCCACTTGTAATAAAGCTGAGATCCCAGTCTGTGGGGCCACTTTCCTAAAGTTGGGCAGAAATGGATTTCCCAAAAATGGACACCTATTATCATTCACCGAAATAATATAACTATCTTTGAATCAGGAGGAACATAAAAAAGAATAGTCTTTTGGTTCATATTATTTGAATAAATGAGGGGGTACTAATAGATTGGTACAGAAGTACAAAGGTGGTAGCCAGGGGCTGGAGGGAATGTGGAGTTGTTTAATGGGTACAGTCTCAGTTTTGCTAGATGAAAAGAATTCTGAGATCTGTTTCACAAAGTGAATGTACTTAATGCTACTGTAAAGAGAAACTCTTATTTTCATTTACATTAAACACAATACTCTGAATGCTACACTACTTCTGACACTTCCGGTCTCCACATGTGTACACATCCAGCAGTTCTCCACCACCAGCTGGGTGTCCTGCAGTTCAGCTCAGTTCTGACACTATCCACCTGGAGAGAGCCTCAGATCCCACAGGTTGAAAGCTCAGTCCTACAACACTGCCCCTCCTCCCTGCTCTTTATATGCCAATCACAAGTCCCGATTGTACCTGTGCTTCTGACCCACCAGCAATGAAGCAGAGGTTCCCAGACCCCCTCTTCCTTAGTTTGTTAGAGTGGCTCACAAAACTGAGGAAAACATTTTACATATTAGAGTACCAGTTTGTTACAAAAAGGTATAACTCAGAAACAACCAGATGGAAGACATGCTTAGGGCAAGGTATGGGGAAAGGGAGCAGAGCTTCCATGCTCTTCCTGAGCAAGACTGCCACTCTCCCAACACCTCCTCATTCACCAGCCTGGAAGCTCTCCAAACCCAGTGCTTTTGGATTTTTATGGAGGCTTCATTACATATATGTGATTGATTAAATCACTGGCCATGGTGATTGAACTCAATCTCCATAACCTCTTCTCCCCAGAGAGGTGGGGGGGGGGGGGGCTGGAAGTTCCAACCCTCTAATCCTGAGGTTGGTTTCCTTGGCAACCAGCCACCATCCTCAGGCGCTTTCCAAAAGTTGCCACATTAACATAAACTTAGTTGTGGTTGTAAGGGGCTTGTTATGAATAACAAGACACTCCTTTCACCTTTATGGTCCTGGAGCTATTTCAGGAATCTATGACAAAAGACTAAATATGCAAAAAGATGCTCCCATTGTTCTTATTCCTCAGGAAATGCCAAGGATTTTACGAGCTATGAAACAGAAATCATGGACCAACACCAAAATACAGAATAAACCACAACATCACAACTACTCAACTATATACCTAAAAAATGGTTAAGGTGGCAAATTTTATGTTAGGTGTATTTTACCACAATTTTAAAAATTAAAAAAAGGCAGTGCCCAACCTGCAGAGTGACTGGGAAGCTCCCTCCTCTCTGTGAAGGAGCTTGTGGCATAGTATAGAGCCACGGGATCACTCCATGGGTCTGGATGGCTGGACCAGAACTCAGTCCCTGTGAAGACACTGGAACCAGATTCAGGGTCCCAGTCCACCAGCATTGGTGCTGCTTCCAGAGATATTCCCCTGATCTTCGTACTAGGAAGGATGGGGATCTCATTCAGTTGACTCTCCTTTCTACCCTGAGGAAATGGGGACCTCATGGCAGTTCCTCTGTACTCTCCAACTCTTCCTTGTCAGGGCATAGCCCTTTGTAGAGATTATTATCGTTACTAGAGAAGGGTGATTCTTCTTTTTCTTGAAATGTCATCTTTAGTCTCTGATAGTGGATATAGATTTCTTTTTTTCATCTTGGAGCTTTTCAACCCGCTAAGTCCCCGTTCTGTAGCTAGTGTGATACTCCATAGGGAATGCCTCTGCACCCCCCCTTGCCTGGCTGTCCTTTCTTTGATGTACCCTTCCCTGTCCACCGGTATTCACATCTTCATTAATTATTAAGATCTACTATAGTTTGCTGCCAGTAGTTGTAAAAGGAGTGAAAAATAGTATTAGCATTCTTTTTCATGGACACCTGGGGGACAGCTGTAAACATATAAAATACTCATCCATTATCATTTTGCAATTTCAAGTATTGTAATTATTAAAAATATTTCAAAATGAGGGGTACCTGGGTAGCTCAGTCAATTAAGTATCCGACTCTTGATCTCAGCTTAGGTCTTGAGTTCAAGCCCTGTGGTTGGGCTCCACACTCGGCGTGGAACCTACTGAAAAAAAATTCAAAGTAAGTGGCTGGCCCAGACCACGAGTGTTGGAACTTAAAACAACCATTATGTTAGAACCTCTTCATTGTAATTTAGTAGGGCAGAAATTCAGGTGGCCCGGGGATCCCAAGTGCAACTGGCAGTTTTGTTGGGACCTACCCAGTAGTAGATTGCTAGATCATATGGTAATCCTACTTTTATTTTTTCTGAAGAACCACCATACTGTTTCCCATAGTGGCTGCACCATTTTACATTCCTACCAGCAGTGTACAAGTGTTCCAATTTCCCCCTGTCCTTGCCAACATTTTCCCATGTCCTTTGTTATTTTCTGGGGGTTTGTTTGTTTTGGTTCTTTGATAGTAACCATCCTAATGGGTGTGAGGTTATACAATTATTTATATCCTTCAGTCATAGGGGCAGTGTCAACTAATGTCTAATAGCAAGCTATGGAAACCCTCTAGTCCAAAGTCCCAGTAGTCATTACTGTGGGGCATTCACAGGCTTTGCCATAAGCTCCAGTTTATATTCCACATGGGTCTCTGGTACACAGAATTCGCCCGTAACAGCACTCCAGTTTTTATTTTATACTGTGTGGGCTTGGGCAATCTTATTTGTTCCCATTTAGCATGTCTAACTAATACTGCATGAAGTGTGGATTTACATGCCTGGAGTTTTACAATACTGGGTAGGGGAAACATTACCAGACACAATATCCACCCACGTAATACACTCAGAGGAATAGAGATCCAATCACTTCATGTAAACATTCTAGTTTTCACCCAAATCTCTACTAATCCTATCAACGCTTAACATGCCTATATTCTCTTGATCTGATTACAGCTCCTGTTAGGGATGCACCAATGGGTGTTGATACTGCAGTGCACAAGGTTCCAGAAGCCCCAGAAACTACTCTTCTCCACTCCTGCACCACATGTAAAAATTAATCAGGCAGAAAATATAAGATTCTATAAATAAACTTATAAACTTAGTGTTTATAAGTTAGCCCTGAATAAAAACATTCAAGGTAAACATTCAAAGAATAGAAGTTGAAGGCAAAACTTCCATGTTAGTAGAGGAAAAAGAAAGGAATAAAGACAAATAATTTGATACAAGAGAATGCAAGAAAGTTGGAAAAAGAGAGGCAAGGAAGGTGTGGTTAACAGCACACAATAAGCTGACAGAAGGAAATCTGAAAAACATTGAGCTATATAAATATTAGACAAAACAGATTAAGATAAAAATGTTATGGATAGGGGCGCCTGGGTGGCTCAGTTGTTAAGCGTCTGCCTTTGGCTCAGGTCATGATCTCAGGGTCCTGGGATCAAGCCCTGCATCGGGCTCCCTGCTCAGCGGGGAGCCTGCTTCTCCCTCTCCCACTCCCCCCTGCTTGTGTTCCTTCTCTCGCTGTGTCTCTCTCTGTCAAATAAATAAATAAAATCTTTAAAAAAAAAAGTTATGGATAATGAGAATCATTACATAATAAAGACATTTACCAGAAATACATAGCAGTTTTCAACTTATATATACAACAATATAATCTTAAATACATGAAACAAAAATGTGCATAAAAATAAAGAGAAATTGCCAAATCCACAATTATGGGAAATTTAAAAACCATTCTCAGTGATTGGTAATTCTATCAGATAAAAATATAAAAATAGGATAAGCTATATTTAAACATCTAAGGAAAGAATTCTACCCCAGTATTTAGAGAATACACTCTCCACTCAAGCATATATGGAACATTACACAGACAAAAAGATACACACACACACGCACACGCACACAGATGCACAGCAGGTCAAAAAGTAAGTCTCAGTAAAAACCAAAGAATGGAGATCATACAAAGCATTTTAAGAAATAACCTCCAAAATCTGTATGTTTGAAAATTTGAAAACATACTTCTTTATAATTCATGAGTCAAGAAAGCATGAAAATGAGAAAATGTTAGGAACTGAACAGTGAAAACACCATGTATCACAGCTCTGGACATGGTGTTAACTAGTACACAGAGAATAAGTTTTAAACTTAGATACAGCAATTAGAGGAAACATTTTTTAAAACTCAATGCACTGTCTTACCTAAAAATTTAGAACAGCAATAATACAAACTGTAAATCCAAAGAATGTGGAAAGAAGAAAAGACAGACAATAGTAGCAAATAAAATCAAAACAGAGTATTAACGAAGAAAAAGGCTCCTTCTTTGAAAAGAAAAAATTTCTGGTGAGACTGGTTACAAAACAGAAAGCAAAACAGAACACAGCTATCCATAAAATACAATTTCAAATTAAAGAAAAATGAATAACTTAGAAAAGTGTATCCTACAAAAATCAAGTCAAGAAGAAATTTTAAAAAATCTGAATAGACTCAAAATTAAAAGAAATTTAGGCAAAAATCTTCCCAGCTCAGTAAGGGAATGAAAATTATAGGCCAATGCCCTTTATGCTCAGAAATGTAAAGTTTCTAAGTGTGAGCAAACAAAAATAAATTTATTTAAAAATAAATACATCCTGACCAGGTAGGCTTACCTTAGAAATAAAATGATTTAATAATAAAATCTGTTACTGCAACTCATCCCATGAACTGATGTGATGCATTTAACTGCCATTCATGCACATTAAAAAAATCTTAAAACCTTAAAAATGTATGCATTAAAGTCAGAAACATCATCAAAATGCCTGCTTTCACCACCTCTTTCAACATTATGTAGCTATTGCAGTAAACCAATGTAACACATGTGCACATGTATATGTACACATATTACATGCACAAATACTGACTTCTCATGACTATTCAGTTAACTTTTCACATAGCAGCCTTTGAAAAATCTAAACTATTATTTTAAAAAGCCCCCACACTATAGTTTTTTTGGGTTTTTTTAGAAAGTAGTTTTAGATGTCAGAATCTCAAGCAAAGTTATGTTCACCAAGTTACTCTTCACACTTAGTTCCATTCAGAGAATACTGTAAGGAGCAAATCTGAATTGTGTCATTTGTTTGAACCTAAAATGTTTTGTTTCCCTGAGATTTACCTCTTCTTCGGAGAGGAAGAGGCAAAGGCTTTTGTTTTGCTTGCTCAGGTGCTACTGTGAGGAATGTCCAAGAGCTCTCTCCCTTTATTTTCCCTAAAGGTGACTTTCTGTGCAATACCTTTATATTAAAGGGCAATATTACATAAAACTATGAGCCCTTTGAAGGTTGGCAAACTGTAGAAAATGGCGCAGAACAGAAAAATGGTGCATCCAAAGAATGACTCCCTCTTTTTCCTATTCCAGAAACCAACACCTATCAGGTCTTCTCTTCCCCATTGACAGGTGCAAAAATTCTTAATACATTTTATGTACAAACTGCATTTTTAAACTTTAAAGTTGTTATTTCATTTTTCAGTGGATTTTTTTTTTTCCTGTTTGAAAATGGTCTGGGTAACTTGGATTAGAATGCATTATAATTTTTCTCATTAAGACTCATGGGGGAAAATTTTTTTTTAACCTAACGGCTTTTCATTTCGCAACTGAGCTTTCAGGAGTGACTTGAAGACAGTAAGCCAGGGACAGGTTACGAAGCCGAAGTTGAAAGACTTTCCCCGAAGGCGCCCCCCCCGCCCGGGACCACCAGCCAATCACGACTAGAAAGAGCCCGGCCAGGCTGCGCACCCAGACCCAAAGGCGCACCCCCCAGCGTTCCGCCTGCGCAGCGGGGGCGCCGACCGCGGTTCCGGGGCTCCGCGACGACGCGCTGCCTGACCGGTAGGAGCCGCCGTCGGCGAGCGGGCTCCCAGGCCACGACGGGTGTCGTCCCCTCGCCGCCCCCCTTCCCCCCCGGCCACCGATCCCTCGACCGGCCGACATGGTTGAGGCGGATCGCCCCGGGAAGCTTTTCATTGGCGGGCTCAACCCCGAAACCGATGAGAAAGGCCTAGAGGCCGCGTTTGGCAAGTATGGCCGCATCGGCGAGGTTCTCTTGATGAAAGATCGAGAAACCAACAAGTCCAGGGGCTTTGCGTTCGTCACCTTCGAAAGCCCGGCAGACGCCAAGGCCGCCGCCAGAGACATGAACGGCAAGTCCCTGGATGGTAAGGCCATCAAGGTGGCCCAGGCCACCAAGCCGGCGTTTGAGAGCGGGCGGCGGGGCGCACCGCCGCCGTCCCGCAGCCGCGGTCGCCCGAGGGGCCTGCGCGGCACCCGCGGGGGCGGCGGCGGCGGCCCGCGGCGACCCCCGTCCCGGGGCGGGCCGGCGGACGAGGGCAGCTACGCGGGGGATTTCGACCCGCGGCCCTCCAGGGCCCCTATGCCCATGAAGCGCGGGCCGCCGCCGCGCAGGGCCGGGCCGCCGCCCAAGAGGGCCGCGCCGTCGGGCCCGGCTCGCAGCGGCGGCGGAATGCGCGGGCGGGCCCCGGCCGCGCGGGGGCGAGACGGCTATGCGGGCCCGCCGCGCCGGGAACCGCCACCCTCGCGCCGCGACCCCTACCTGGGCCCCCGGGAGGAGGGCTACTCGCCCAGAGACGGCTACTCGAGCCGAGACTACCCGAGCGCCCGCGACCCCCGCGAGTTTGTGCCCTCGCCCCGAGAGTACACCTACCGCGATTACGGCCACTCCAGTGCCCGCGACGACTGCCCGTCGAGAGGCTACGGCGACCGAGACGGCTACGGGGGGCGCGACCGCGACTACGCGGACCATCCGAGTGGAGGCTCCTATCGAGACCCCTTCGAGAGCTACGGGGATCCGCGCAGCGCCGCCGCAGCGCGGGGGCCCCCGCCTTCTTACGGCGGAGGAGGCCGCTACGACGACTACCGCGGCTGCTCGCCTGACGTGTACGGCGGCGGCCGCGACAGTTACGGCGGCGGCCGCAGCGACCGCTACTCGAGGGGCCGCGACCGGGTAGGCAGAGCCGACCGCGGGCTCTCCCCGTCCTTGGAGAGGGGGTGCCCTCCCCCACGCGATCCTTACAGCCGCTCTGGCCGCAGGGTCCCCAGGGGCGGAGGCCGCCTGGGAAGCCGTCCGGAGAGAGGGGGAGGCCGCAGCAGATACTAAGTACCGACAGACTTGGGACCAAAATTCCGTTTTCAAAGAAACTAACGAAATGAAGAGTCTGTGCTCTGGTAAACTACCCAAGGACTAGTACAAGGAAGAGTTGTTTTCACCTTTTTAAGAATTTTCTGTTAACTTCCTCTCCATAATTTTTGTGCTTTGGGGAGGAAAAAGTTAAAACTCGTTTAATTGCGTTTTGGAATTGTTAACGTTTCTTTGAACAAGCTCATGTTAAAAGTATAAGACTTGAACCTGCGTACTAGTCTTCTTATATTTTGAAGTAAAAATTCTTCTAAAGGCTTCCTCGCTTCTAAATTTTCATGATAAATGAGACAAACAGAGTTCTAAGATCTTTTACAAACATCTGCCCACCAAAAATGGAAAAACGGATCATTCTGTTAATTCAAACCAACTAGATTTTTGGGGGAAGAGTGGGAGGGAATTGGTGTATACTACTCTTAAGATTTCAGGGCATCTTTCAAACCCAGGCTCAGTGTTCCCAGTATTTTTTAAAAAAATGACCAGCAGCAACAACAAAAATCACTTAGATGCTTATTTAAAGGAAGTTCTTTTCACTCTGTAAGTAAAAAAAAAAAGCAGGTGGACAATGCTGGCCATATTTTGTTTTTTTGCCTTTTCTTTGGGAATCTGCAGGACCTCCTGTTCCCCTTCTCTCAAAAATACTGTTAATGTGTGTTGAACAAGAATGGAATACTAAATTAAAGATTTGGCCAACCAACCACGCAGCTGCAAAAATTCCAGACAAACATCAATTAATAGCATTTATTTTCACTACCAACAAATTACTAAGAAATAAGTAGAAAATACACCAATAGTGGATTTGGGGATCATATGGCTTCCATTTCTAACTCCGAGCTACTTGCCCTTGGCTCTAGAGCCAGCTGCTGGCTCTGGTGGAGAGAATTAGGTTTCTGCCCCCAGGGGTGGAGGAATCAAAAGTGAGCAGCATCAGAGCTCAGAAGCTCAGAGAATTCCTGAGAGAGCTTGACATTTCAACATCTGAGGATTTTCATCCTGGTATGAGGGACCTGGGTCTACCTGTTCACAAAAGGCAAGGGGATGGGTTGAGTGTTCTGTACTGTTAACGTGGGGGAGAAGGGCTTGAGCAGACAAAGATCAGAGAGGCTTCCTCCAGAGTGCCTCAGGAGGGACGTAACAGTCTCCTCTTTCCACTACAAGCTCAGGGCAAGAAGCACATTTTCCAGTCAGCGCCTGTGGAATTTCCCGGTTTATTTGAGAGGAAGGTAATTGCACAGTCCAGGAGCTCTAGTAGCCACCAGAGAAAAAGGATCAGGTTAAAATAGTAGGATTCCTGTTCTGCCTAATAATTGCTGGAGGAAACAGACGAGCACCTGAACAACAACAAAGTACTTAAAGAGATCTGAATGTACCACACTCACATACACAACTCTAAAAATATGGTTTTTTGATAATAAAGTAGGTGAATTACAGGAGAGGCTGCGTTAGTGGCCCAGAAGATCAAATGCAGGAAATAGCTTAAAAAAAAAAAAAAAGGTCCAGGAATCAATCTCGCAAAAATGTGTAATAGCTTTATGGAAAAATTGTTAATATTTATTAAAGGACCTAAAAGAAGACTAAAATGGGAGGTTTGTATCATGTCATGGTTGGGAACACTTTTTATTCTAACTATTCTCAATCTCACCAAATTAATTTGGAAAATCAATACAACTTGAACAAATGAAGTTACAACATGACTTTTCCACACAGCTCTCTTCTCTTTCTCAATAATACCCATTTATTTGTGTGATCAACGATGGGATACTGAATATGGATACTGAATAAAAGATTGGGCCAACCGGCCACAAAACGAAAAAAAAAGTAGCTTCAATTCACTACAAACAAATGATTAAAAAACAGGTAAGAAAAAGACACTAATGGGGGATTTAGCTAATAATCCTAAAGCTTCTATGGTGGAATAAAGAGCAAGAAGAGCCAAAGCAATTCTGAAAAAATAATTAGAAAAGACTCACCCTACCAGATACCAAAACTTGTTACAAAGTTAGAGTCATTTAAGCTGTGTGATATCAACAGACAAGGATAGACAGACCAACAGAACCAAAACAGAGCCTAGAAACAGGCCCACTTGCATATGAAAACATGATCTATGACAGATGTGGCTTTGAAAGTCACTGATGAAAGGATGGACTTTTTTTGTTTTTGATGGCTATCTCTTTGCAAAAAGATAAAATGAGATTCACTAACCCAGCATACACAAAAATACATTCTAGATGGTTTGAAGATACAAATCTGAAGAGGAAATTTTTTAAATACTTAGAAGAAAATGAAGAAATGTATCACACTGGGGTAGAGAACTTTTTAAGACATAAAACACAATCCTAGAAGGAAAATGTTGATAGAATTTTCCACATTATTATTTTTTTATGATAGGATACTTAACTGTGAAATATCAAACCATAGATTGGAAGAATTTATTTGCATTGAAATAACTTCCAAAAGAATGCTTAGGAACCAGTAAGAAAGAAAAACACCAAGGAAAAAAAAAGGGGGGGGCAAAAGGACTGATACCTTTCTGATAGAGGTATAAATTGACATAGTCACTGGAAATAATTTTGGCAATGCCTAGTAAAGTCGGTGGGTGCGTACCTTATGACTCAGAAATTCCACTTCAAGGAGAGGACCTAGAGAAACTTGCACATGTACACAGGAGATTTGCTCGAGATTGGGCCTTACTGCACTCCTTGAATGTTAAAAAAATAGAACCAGTCTGCCTGGAGTGGATCAACGTGAGGTTTATTCTTATAATGAAGTTCAATGTAGAAGCCAATGTGAATCAACAAGATCCACGTGTAACAACATAGGTAAATATCAGAATATTTGTTGGGTGAAAAGGGCAAATTGCGTAAATACAGGTGTATTAAAAAAATACGTGATTGGAGTGATACACAAGAAATAGGGAAGTTTAGTGTGAGGAAAGGAAGGTGGGATGAGGAATGGGCTTTAGCTGAACCTGCAGTGTTTTTTTTCTTTAACAGATGGGTTTTAAGCAAAAATGACAATGTTAACATCTTAAATTTCTATGTCTGTACATTAGCATCTCTTTGGTATTCTGTAATTTTGATACCGTTCATACTATAAACTTTAACATGAAAAATAGAGCTTAGCATAGCACCAGCATATAATGGCTACTCGAAAATGTTAACTATTATACTGAAACTGTCTTTCAGATATAACACTCTTGACAATGACTGTCCCTCTTGGCTTTGTTTATGGGTGATGCCTTATTCTATTTGACTCAGTTTATAGAGCCTGCTCTCCTAGACTGTGCTCACAGCCGGCTCACCATAACCTCAAGGGTGGCGCTTGCATATCTGAGAACCAAATCTTAGAGGAAAGTAGTTTTTCCCTTTGACATTCTTTTTTTTTTTTTTTAAGATTTTATTTATTTATTTGACAGAGAGAGACAGCGAGAGAGGGAACACAAGCAGGGGGAGTGGGAGAGGGAGAAACAGGCCTCCCACAGAGCGGGGAGCCCAATGCGGGGCTCGATCCCAGGACCCTGGGACCATGACCTGAGCTGAAGGCAGACACTTAACGACTGAGCCACCCAGGCGCCCCTCCCTTTGACATTCTTTCTGAAGTATAACAGCGATGAAAACCTTTTTCCAATTAACAAAATGCCAATTTCTGAAGAGTAATCTCCTGAATATTAAACTATTAAAAAAAAAAAGTGAGGTGTAAACATTTGGAAATAAGTCTCCTGCAGAGCTTCAATGAGTTCAAGAGGTCATAGCATACAAAGGCTGTGGATTTCTGAAGTACATATACAGTAGAGAAGCCTCAATGCTTCTTTACTGGAAATTAATGTAGAAAGCTATTTTTGTAGGAAAATATGTAAGAGATAGAGCAATTGAGAACTCTTGTTTATAATTGCTTTCCTAATGATGAGAGAAAAAGCATACCAGGTATTTCGCAGGACTTACCCACTGGGTATAATTTAAAGAATGTGCATCTCAATAACCAAAACCTTTGTGTTCTCTGTCTTGAGCTTGGCTCAGTCTACTCCTGAGACCCTATTTCCACATTCCTTCTGTCCAAAACAGGGTTCCAGGAGCATTGAAAGTATCCATGTGGTCCCTGACAGCATTACTGAGTGTTCCCCCACCAGGTGAGGCCTGAACATCTTCCATCTTTGATTGCAACCTGAATCCTGTTGTGGGTCCTGGGGCTCTCCTAGAGTGCTGGAGGTAGACCTCTTTCCTAGAGGGCAGTAGCTCCCCTTTTTCCCTTGCCTCAGGCCAGGTAAGATGGGGAAGATTTTCTGCTTATATTCCTTCTACCTGGGACCTCTAATATTTCTCAGCCTTTAGATTATTGGGGTTCGTGCTGCCACCCTTTTAGCCTTTACCTTAAGAAAGGTGATGTGATTTCCCTTCTCTTCTTGCACAGAAATTTCCTTTTTGGGGACAGTTACTCTGTTCTTGACTCTTGAGCATATTTAAGAACTCACCAAGCAGAATCAGGTTGTGTTGCTTTTGCTGTGCACATATGGAATCCAGTGGTAGTGGGAATTCTTTTCAGAATTCAAATATTCTGTTTGTGGTGACGTTGTTTCTGAAGCTAATTTCTCTTACAGTATGGCACATCTAAAAACTCTTTAAAAATTATTCTCAGTATAAATATTTTGAGAGTGACATTTAATATGGGTATCAAGTGCAAAAAATAAACTATAGCAACTACAAAGCAGCAATGACTCTGTGGAATGCATTCCACTATCATATTTACTAAAATGCTCAAGGAGAATGAAAAAAATCTGAGGATGTATTATGAAATTCTTAGGGAGAGCATTAGGAAAAAATAGTGAAGCTTCTTTGTTATGTTTGGAGGCTGCTTATCATAGTAAAAAGGTAGTCTTGGTCATATGTATGAGTCTTCATTCTGTTATTTAGGGCTCTTGGGCATTTTTTTTTTTAAGATTTTATTTATTTGAGAAAGAGACAGAGAGCACAAGTGGGGGGAGGGGCAGCCAAAGAGGGGAAGGAACAAGCAGATTCCCTGCTGAGCCGGGAGCCCCACATGGGACTCGATCCCAGGACCCGAGATCATGACCTGAGCTAAAGTCAGACAGACGCTTAACCGACTGAGCCACCCAGGCGCCCCTGGGTAATTTTCTTAAAAATTTTGACCTTCAGTTTTTTTCATTTGCAAATGGCAATGATAGAACTATTTTGAAAAGTCTGAAATAAGAGAATGCATGTGAAGCAAGCAGCCCAGTGAGTGGACTTGCGGGGGGCTCATTGCACAGTAGGACCGCAGTGCTCGGCACAGAGCTGTAGCACAGACTCTCCCTTGCCACTTACCATTCCGTTGACCAGTCAAACTGCTTAGGTACTAGAAGTCTTCAGAAAGTTCGACTTGAGAGTTTTATTGTATTTATATTCCAGGTGTACTCACCCAGCCTGAAATCTTGGAAACATCTTTGACTCTTTGCAGTCCCCACTCTGCCTCTACCTTCTGTACTTCTTGACAGCTAGGGTGACCAAAAACTTCTACAGGCAGGCTCAGTGTCCCATTCCTAACTAGTCTGAAGGGATAGATGTTATCAAGATCTTTTTTTCCTTCAAATCTAGTAGGGTTTAGAATTCTTGCTCTCTGGTATAATTGGCTTAGACTTCACTTTACCTCATAAATAAAACAGCTAATACAGTGCCTGGGTTTTAAAGGGCATGGCTATTGTTACTTACAATTGACCCAGGGCCCAGCGCACCTCAGGAAGTCCCTGAGTTGCAGTAAAGTGTAGTGATCTCAAATAAGTAGCACAGAATCTGGTAGACCTGAATTCAAATCCTGCATCCACCACTTACTAACCGTGTGATCTTGGTCGGGCTACTTTCTAGCTCTCTGCTTTGCTTCCCTTACCTATGAAACAGAGACAAGAGTGCTCACCTCATGAGGTTGTTTGTCCATCTATCTGTTTACTCATTAAATACAGTGATGAGCAGATCCTTATGTAGTACCCACTGTATGTCAAGCACTATGTTAATATTGGAACAAGGCAGACAACACCATGGCACATATACTTGGCTGCCGAATTCATGTTCATTAAGGAAGAATCATAGAGCATTAGCAGTTGGTGGTTGCCCAGATGCATACTGGGGGGAATGCACAGGGATCTAACAGGATTAGACATTAGGTCCCTCCTATCCCCTGCCCCTCCACCTGGGACTCTAGTTTTCTTTTACTTTTTTGCCTTTTTTTTTTTTTTGAGTATAGTTGACACACGATGTTACATTAGCTTTAGGTGTACAACTTAGTGATTTGGCAAGTTCACGCATTATGCTGTGCTCACCACAAGGATAGCTACCATCTGTCACCGTACGATGCTATTATACTCTCATGGACTATATTCCTTATGCAGTGCCTTTTATTCCTGTGACTTACTCATTCCATAACTGGAAGCCTTTATCTCCCCGTCCCCTTTACTTATTTTGCCCAGCAACCCCCTCCCCTCTAGAAACCATCTGTTCTCTGTATTTGTAGGTCTGATTCTGCTTTTTGTTTGTTTATTCATTTGGTTTTTTTGTTTGTTTTTTGTTTTTTTAAGATTCCACTTATGAGTGGGATCATATGGTATTTGTCTTTCTCAGTCTGGGTTGTTTCAGTTTACGTAATATCGTCTGTATCCATCCATGTTGTTTCAAATGGCACAGTCTTATCTTTTTTATGGCTGTATAGTGTTCCTGTGTGCTCGTGTGTGTGTGTGTGTATGTGTGTGTATTCCTCATCCATTTGTCTGTTGATGAACACTTAGATTGTTTCCATATCTTGGCTCTAAGCAGAGGGGTGTGTATAGCTTTTCAAATTATTGTTTTCATTTTCTTTGGGTAAATACCCAATAGTGAAATTTTTGGATCATATGGTATTTCTTAATATTTTCAGAAATCTTTTTTTAAGATTTTATTTATTTATCTGAGAGAGAGTACACAAGCAGGGGGAGGGGCAGAGGGAAAGGGTGAGGGAGAAGCAGACTCCCCATTGAGCAGGGAGCCCGACGCAGGACTCCATCCCAGGAACCTGGGAACATGACCTGAGCCAAAGGCAGATGCTTAACCGACTGAGCCATCCAGGTGCCCTATTTTCAGAAATCTTAATACTGCTTTCCACAGTGGCTATACTAATTAACATTCCCACCAACAATGCATAAGGGTTCCTTTTTCTTCACATCCTCACCAACACTTGTTGTTTCTTGTCATTTTGTTTTAGCCATTCTAACTGGTATAAGGTGATATCTCATTGTGGTTTTGATTTGCATTTCCCTGATGATTAGTGATATTGAGCATCTTTCCATGTGTCTGTTGGCCATCTGGATGTCTTCTTTGGAAAAATGTCTACTCAAGTCCTTTGCTTATACTTTAATCAAATTGTATTTTTGATGTCAAGTCATAGAAGTTCTTTATATATTTTGGATTTTAAGCCCTTATTGGATATATCATTTGCAAATATCTTCTTCCATCAGCACGTTGTCTTTTAGTTTTTTTAATGGTTTCCTTTGCTGCACAAAAGTTTCTCATTTTAATGTAGTTCTGATAGTTTATTTTTTTGTTTCCTTTGCCTTAGGAGACATATCTAGAAAAATGTGGCTATGGCTGATAGAGAAATTACCACCTGGGTTCTTTTCTTGGATTTTTATGGTTTCAGGTCTCACATTTAGGTCTTTAATTGTTTTGAGTTTATTTTTGTATTTGGTGTTAGAAAATGGTCCAGTTTCATTCTTTGACGTGTAGCTGTCCAGTTTTCCCAGCACCATTTATTAAGAGACTGTCTTTTCCCCATTGTATAGAAATTAATTGGCCATAAATTGTGGGTTTATTTTTGAGGTCTCTATTCTGTTCCATTGGATATATATGTCTGTTCTTGTGCCAGTACCATACTGTTTAGATTTCTACAGCTTTGCAGTGTATCTAGAAATCTGGGATTGTGGTACGTACCGTTTTGTTCTTTCTTGGGATCGCTTTGGTTATTCAGGGTCTTCTCTGGTTCCATACAAATTTTAGTATTATTTGTTCTAGTTTTGTGAAAAATGCAGTTGATATTTTGATAGGGACTGCATTGGATCTGTAGATTGCTTTGGGTAGTATGGACATTTTAACAATATCAATTCCTCCAATTTAGACATCAGCTTTGGGAGAGGAACTTCTACGTTTGGGCTCTGGGGCTTTTGAGTTGCATAATAGAGAAAGTGCTAGCTAGAATAATCCAGGATTAAGGTACAGTAGCAATATGTCATGACAGAACTTTAGCTCTAACCCTGCCCTCACTCATTGCTCATGGATGGGATTTGAAGGAGTCGAGGTCTTGATAATAAAACCTATCTGCCTACTTCAGACTGATTAAAAAATGGGACACTGAAACTCCTGATGAGGGTTTTTTACTAGCCCAGATGTCAAGAACTGGAGAAGGCAGGGACAGGGGAATATAAATGGTGCTGTAATATAATGGCTGTGAAGGCATTACTCTGCATAACACCTCTTCTGAGATGTTGGGGGGATGGCTCCAAAGTCTTGCAACTGAAACCATATGACATAGCCAACTAGCAGTAGGGTTTGCTACATCAACATTCATGATTGTGAAAGGATTAGCCCTTTCCTAACATCATAACTGTAGGGGCAACTGTGGTCCAAGCTGTACAGCTGACCATGATTGAAAACTAGGTCTTCCCAGTTTCCACTGATACTCTGCATAAGGCCAGTCTCTTTCTGGGAGGCCAATCTGCTGGGGATTAGTTTTGGACAAGTTAATCCTTATCTCTTAGCTAAGCAATGGAGACACTGTGTGAACAAAAGTAGACATCATTAATCCTCAAAGGGATTAATGTTCAAAAGAGATAGACTTCAGTTAAAAAAATGCAGACTTTCGACTGTGATAAGCATTATGAGAGAGCTGCCTAGTGCTATGAGATACTATAGTAATAAAGGTTTAGTGTAGTACAGGATGTTGGAGAATGCATCCTTAAGGAAGTGATGATTGAATTCAGATGTGAAGGATGAGTAAGAGCTACATTGCTGGGAAAATTAAATGAGACAATATATTAAAGCATGTAGTCATAGGAAGCTCTCCTTAAATAGAGACTATGGTTTTCTTATTGCTATTCTTTTTTGACATCGAGATAGTTTTTGCTGGAAGTTTAAGCTATATGGATAAGGGTGAAGGAACACAGATAAATTGCTAACATTTTAATTTAAGAAGGTATACCTTGAGGTTGATTACCAGGAGAACACAAAAGAAGAATGCCAAAATGAATCAAGAGAGGCAGAAAGTATGTGATCAGTCTGAGGTCAAACTAATATGAAAAAATTAACAGGGAAAATGTAGAAACTGGGAAACAGGCATGGACTATTGGGATTAATGCCCTGGTGAACTGCATTTGTAGTGATTACCCTTTAAAGTCTGAATCACCTTCCTGGAGAAAGTCACTCTTCGTTTTTTAATTTATTATTTATTTATAAGAGAGACTGAGCGGGGCTGGGGCGGGGAAGTGGGGGCAGAGGGAGAGGGAGAAGCAGACTCCCCACTGAGCAGGGAGCCCAACACAGGGCTCAATCCCAGGACCCTGGGATCATGACCTGAGCCGACCTGAGCAGAAGACAGACGCCCATCCAACTGCCCCTAAATTTTTTTTATTAAGATTTTTTATTTATTCATTTGAGAGAGAGAGCACAAGAAAGCCAGAGCAGGAGCAGGGGGGTCAGAGGGAGAGGGAGAAGCAGACTCTCCGCTGAGTGGGGAGCCAGACCTGGGTCTTGATCCCAGGACCCAGGGATCATGACCTGAGCCTAAGGCAGACGCTTAAACCAACTGAGCCACCCAGGCACCCCAGAAAGTCACTCTTCTTAAAGGTGTCAGTGCTGTTTGAATCTGGATGAACCAGATCCTGTCTTTATCCCTTAAGGCACTCACAGTCTGGTGTGGTTGGCAGATTGTTCTGCCTCAAATTACCTTCAATGCAAAGTAGAGAGAGATTAAGTGCTATGAGATAGGTGTGGGCAATGTGCTAAGGGAGGAAAGGAATTCTGAGTAGAGGAAGGCTTTCCAGAGGATGTGAATTTCAAGGTTTTCCCTGAAACGGAAGCTCTTCCTCAGTGTGTACATATTGTACATTTTAGAGACAGCTGGGTCCATTTTTTCCCCCTATTTTCACTTAATCTTAGGATTGTTCTCATCTTTGTTGATTTTATTTCCCTCTCTGCTAATTTACATCTACTTTATTCCATTGCCAATTGGAAGCCATTGAAACTTCTGAAGACAGGAGTAGTGATCTGAACTGCACTTGACTGTTATATCCCTGGCATCTGGAAGATGGACTGCAGAGAAAGGTTGGAGGCAGAGGGCCATCCTGTATGTGATAAGGCTTACATTTTTTATATTAAAATTGCCCTAGTGGATTAAGAAACTGGGTGGTGGAAAGTGTTTCTAGACTCTGAACAGAAGTTAACCCGTGAAGGGCGCCTGGGTGGCTCAGTTGATTAAGCGACTGCCTTCGGCTCAGGTCATGATCCCGGAGTCCCGGAATCAAGTCCCGCATCGGGCTCCCTGCTCAGCGAGGAGCCTGCTTCTCCCTCTGACCCTCCCCCGTCTCATGTACTCTCTCTCTCTCTCATTCTCGCTCTCTCAAATAAATAAATAAATCTTAAAAAAAAAAAAAAAAAAAAGAAGTTAACCCGTGAAAACAGTCCACTAGATGGCACCAAAAGCTTAAGGATTGTGGCTTCACGGTTCCGTCCTTGTACTTGCCACCTAGTAAAGGAGCTCCAAGGCCAGCAGCTGTGTGGCTGAGTGGTGCTTGCACCTTCCTTCTGGGTATCGTGAAAATGAAACAGGGACAACTGGAAATCTTCACTGACTCAGATACGGAGCACTGGGCACAGTTGGAAAGACCAGAAATATATCCAAGTGTATCCAAGTATTCAAACTGGTAGGGAAAGACAAATAGTGCAGTAAGTCATGCTGATTTAATTGGCTAAGTACTTTGGGGAAAAAAACACACACTTTTATACTCCAAAATAAAGTCCAGGTGGATTAACTTGTGTTTTAGGTAAGGTTTTTTCTAAAAAAATTATTTCCAGTCTTCTTGAGATATAATTAATATATATCGCTGTATAAGTTTCAGGTGTATAGCATAATGGTTTGACTCACGTGTTGTGGAATGTTCACCAAAATATGTTTAGTTAGCATCCAGCATCTCCTATAGATATAACAGAAAGAGAGAAATATTTTTTTTCCTTGTGATGAGAACTCTCAGGAAGTCCTCTCTTAGCAACTTTCCTGTATGTCACACAGCGGTGTTAGCTGCGCTCATGAGGTACTTTACGTCTCTAGTGCTTACTTATAACTGGAAATTTATACCTTTTGATCACTTTCTTCCATATTCCCTCCTCTCTTCCCCCTCTTCTGGTAACTGCAAATCCTGTATCTTTTTCTAGGGGTTTAAAATCATTTTAATTGTGGTTAAATACACATACAAGTTACCATCTTAACCATTTTTAAGTGTATGGATCAGTGGCATGAAGTCCATTCACACTCTTGTGCTAACATCACCACCGCCCAGACACAGAACTCTTTTCATCTTGTAAAATGATAAATTAACTTTTCAAGTATAAAAGCCAGAGGCTACAAAAAGCTTAGAAGATATAGGTGTGTTTTATGTAATCTTGAGTTTGGGAAGATTTTTCGAAGCCCAAACAGCAGAAGTATCAAGTTACATATTGATACATTTGATTGCATAAAAATTAAAATTCAGTTTCCATATAGATAAGCCTCAAAATTTATGAATTAATCATATATATTTATTCTGTTTGCAGAACTCATCTCCATGTGGTTAGAGGACTGTAAGACTGAGGTCCCTGTTTTTTGCTGGCTGTCAGCCAGGTGCTGCTCTCAGTTCCTAGAGGCTACCCCCCAATTCCTTGCCATGTGACCCTCTCACAGGCCCTTTCAGAACATGGCAGCTTATTTCTTCAAAGCCTGCAAGAGAGAGTCTCTCCAGTCCGCTAATGTAGACTCTTGTATATACCAACAGAACAGAACATTAGTTTTACATAGCATCCGTAGAGCATCTCCATAATCACAGTGGTGACATCCCATCACCTGTGCCTTGTAATGTAACCTCATCAAGGCAGTAGCTCCCCCATGTGTGCTTATCACATGGAGGAAACATGAAGTATGAGTTCTAAGAAGTTCTAAAAAATTGAATAAGAATAAGGGTTTTGTGGGGCTTTAAGTAATGGATAGATTGTAATTCTATTTCACTTTTAATAAATTTAAAGTCTAAATTCATATTGGAACTTAATGCTGTAAAGAAACTACACAATTAAAGAGGTTTATATACTTAGGATAAATATCAGAATACTAATGGAAATTATGCAGTCATTTAGTCCATTTAGCCTAATATTTTTCAAATTCAAAAATAAGAAATGGAGAGAGTTAAAATAATTTTGACCTATATGATCTCTAAGTTTTCTTGCTGGCTCTAATGATAATATCAGAAACAACTAATATTTTTCAGTGATTCCTCTGAACAGGCACTGAGATAATTCACCTCATTTAATTCACAGTGATCCTAGGAAGTAGATACCTTTTTTTTTAAATTTTATTTATTTATTTGTCAGAAAGAGAGAGGGAGAGCACAGCAGGGGGAGGGGCAAAGGGAGAGAGAGAAGAAGACTCCCCAATGAGCAGGGAGCCCGATGCGGGACTCGATCCCAGGACCCTGGGATCATGACCTGAGCCGAAGTCAGACACTTAAGTGACTGAGCCACCCAGGCATCCCAGTAGATACCTTTTTTATACCCATTTTACAGATGAGGAAAGTGAGGCCTAGAGAAGGTGGTAGGTTTCTATGATGTCAATCCAAGTGACTCGTTTCTCAGCTGGAAGTTCTAGGAAAAGTTACTAAATGGGGAATGTTCTTTTCCTACTTAATAAGCATTCATATTTCAAAATTATAGAAAATATTTAATGAGAAGAAATATATTAAAAATTAGCATGTAGACAACTTAACAGAGATAAAGTTCCACTGATCCCTAGTTTCACCCAATGTGTTAGTATCTTTTTATCACTCACACTTCACACCTCCTCACAGGGTGGGATGATCAGGATAGAGCAGGAGGACACCTTGGGTGGTCGCAGTGGCATTCTGCTGGCTACTGCCTGTTCTTCGTTATTATGATCATTAATTTCTTTACAATTAGCATCTTATCCCCCTATTGTGACAGCTGTTTTGAACTAAGAAATCTCACAATGAATCTTGAATCATAATTGATAATGTATGTTTTTCAAAGATCCTATAGTGATTTTTGGTATCCCATCCAGAGAAGCTCAGCTTTGTCACAATCTTGGGGCACATACTACCTTCAAACTGACCACTTTTTGGTGGCAGTTGTCTGGATGTAAATTGAAATCACTCCTTGTCAGTATTTGATTCCCTGTCATGTCTAAGTTCAATCGTGTCCTCACCTGAATCTTCCAGTTACTTCACAGGCAGCATTGACTCTTGTGCAGTTTGAGACTGTAAACACATAGATGTCCTACTTTCCCCATGATATTATGATACCATTGGCTTTTATTTTTCCAGTAACATCAAGATATGTAATAAGATTCTGTCTCCAGACTTGAATTTGTGACAGAGAACTCAATCACTACAACATTCTTATTTTTATCTGTGTTTTATTTCATTATTGAGGCCCCATGTAGCAGAGTATGGGTTTAGCCTTCCTTTCAGTCTGGAAATTTAATTGTTACAAGCTTTTTCCTGCAGACCTCATTCTAGTTTTGGGTGAGATTCTAAACCTTCTAAAGTTGATATTAAGATGGGTGTTTCTACCAAAATTAGAGACCTGGAAATGTGAACCATTTGTATATTTAATTATGGGGGAAATGTTCCTGGGGTCATAATCAGTCTGGGCATTTAGACAGGCTGGACATGTAGTTCCACTTTTCAGATGCTCTGCGGTTTCCAAGAAAATGTCCAGCCCGCGGGTGAGGAATGAAGGGGCACGGAGCATGTGAAAAGGAGCCTCTTCATGCTTGCGGTTGTCCTCAGCCTTCTATTCATTCATTTAGTAAAGATTAAGTCAACACTTAAGACTGGCCAAGCATGATTCTGAGGGGTAGACGTGCAGATAGCGGCAACAGTGACGATCTCTTCCTTGGACTATTTCTCTCTCGGTCCGGGGGGAAGAAAAACCCAACCTAGCACCTGTAATCCAGCTCCTGTAGTAAGAGCACAAATGAAAACATTTCACCTCAGGAGCAGAAAACAGACTTTTGCTTTAGCACAGAAGGAAAATTGAAGACCAGAAATGAAGCTAAATAAAAGGCCGAAGTCAAGCAGGGTCTGGATGAAGCTGTTGTGTGTTTCCTCTTTTATGTCCAGTGAAATATTTTTGACACTAGAACTCCTAAAATACTGTATAACTAAGTGAATTGAAAAATTGCTTTCTAGAAGCTTTGAGGATGCATCATTACTCTGATATAAGGGAGTCGTAAATACTATGAACATTTTGATATACTAAAATAGCAAACTAAGAAGATTAGCTTTTGCCAAATGGATTTTATGGCCTCAGTAATAACACTGCTTCGTTTATTTTCATTATTTCCAGTGGAGTAAAGACTCCACATGTAACTAATATATTTGGATTAACTCCTCTGTGCTTCATTTTTTCTGGGAAGGATTAACAACAAAGCTAGCTTTATGAACCTTCGGGGAGGGATGTACTTTGTTGAACCCCTCATCTGATTTTATACATGTTTCTAAACATGTTCTTAGGCCTCAAATGGTGCCCAGGAGAGATGAAAATACCCAGGCCTCAGCGTCTTAAGGGTGTAACTGCTGGCTGAGCTGGACAAGTACATAATTAAGGGTAGCTGTGGAGTAGTGCTCGGGCTGGAGCAAATCCACTGCTGCGGCAAAAACCATGATTCCCGGCCTGGTGCACGGGCCGGGCGCTGTTCCTTCCTAACCCTTTTGGATGGTGTTTTCTCAGCCTCTGACTCTTTCCTCAGACACATGCACTGCTCAGCACTTGGCTGGAGCCCCAGGTGGATCCTCAGCAGATGTCCAGAGTTCTGTCTTTGCGCTGCGTGGCTCTCTGGTCCTTGGTCTGTGTGTGGTGGAGGACTTGCTCCCCTCTGGACTCCTGTCTCTGGGTCCTCACTAAGGGCTTCTTACTTAGGCCAAGCTCAGCCTGGGTTCCCTCCCTGCTCTCGGTAAAAATGGGCCTTTCATAGGAGAATATGAATTGTAGAAATAGATCCAAGAATACATAGAATATATAAATAGGGTAATGATCATGGAAGTAATCTAAAATGTGAAAGAACTCTCTAAAACCACACTTGTTTTGTTCAGATTTTAAAGAAAGAAGTAATTCTAATTATGTCTAAATTCATTTTACAAGCCAGTATATAAACTTGCTACCAAAAAAATATAAAAATATGAAAATTATAGGCACCTTTCACCTATAAATATAGATAAACATATATTCTCAATAATATAATAATGAGTCACATAACACTGAAAGAAAAATATACCATGAATAAATAGGAATGTAGTTTTATAAAATCTGATACAGTACTTTATACAGTAGATCAAAAGAAAAAAAAGTCACAGCTGTCTCCGTAGTTTCCAGTGAAGCATCGATAAAAATTCAGTATCCGTTTTTGATACAGACTCTCAGGAAACCAAAAATATAACATGATAAACATGTATCTATTTTAAGCATTCTTTTTTAGATTTCTCCATTTTAGAGAGAAAGCGAGCATGTGTGCACACAGGGAAGGGCAGAGGGAGAGGGAGAAGCAGACTCCCCGCTGAGCAAGGAGCCCAACTCGGGGCTCCATCCCAAGACCCTGAGATCATGACCTGAGCCACATCAAGAGTCAGAGACTTAACCAGCTGAGCCCCCCAGGCGCCCCTCAACTGACAGCATTCTTTTTTTTTTTTTTTTAAAGATTTTATTTATTTATTTGAGAGAGAGAGAGCACATGAGAGGGGGGAGGGTCAGAGGGAGAAGCAGGCTCCCTGCCGAGCAGGGAGCCCGATGCGGGACTCGATCCCGGGACTCCAGGATCATGACCTGAGCCAAAGGTAGTCACTTAACCAACTGAGCCACCCAGGCGCCCTCAACTGACAGCATTCTTAATACTAAAGCAGAAGGAATCTGATTGAAGTAAGAAAGAAGACAGAAATATTGCCATCATAATTATTCAGGATTGCTCTATGGTGTCAGCATAAGAAAAAAGGCAAAAGGAATTAAATAAGGAGACGAGATATAATGATGTGCTGATAACATGATTATTTCCTTTTAACTGCGTAAATGAGGATGGAGCTATGCTTTCAATGTCAAGAATGAAACCATATTTTTCACCCCTCCCATTTTTCAAAAAGGGATTAGAATGTTTCTATACCCTAATTTCCTCCCATCGCCCTTCACAGTTTAGAATCATTGGGATTTTAGATATTTATTGTTTCATGTAGCTTCTCTGGCAAAAATAATTAGTGACCTGAAACTAAAACATAATATGTTAATTATACTTCAAAAAAAAAAAAGAAAAAATTAGTGACAAGTATTTAATTCCATTAGGACATTTTTAAATTATGTAGTATAAGTTTTGTTTGTTTTTAATACTTACTGCCAATTTTTTATACCATCTTCCCCTTTATTAAGTTTAAAAAAATTTTAAAGTTATATTACAGTCAGCAAAAGCAGAGTCTGGAATAGCTTTTAAGGACAGAAATGTGGTTGTTAGATTTTAAGTTCTTCTATGGTTGGGAATGTGTTTCAGTGGATTCTCAAATGGATGCTTGCAAGACCAGATAGAAAATGTTGGTGTGTCTATCGCTTGTAGTTAATGCTAAACTGTTTTCTGGCATTTATTATTATAGAGCAGACATCTAAGGCCAACAGGACTCTATTTTTCCTTTGTGGTTCATCTTTTCTTTTTACTTGAATGCTGGGTTGAATTTGTTTTCTCATCCTTAGAATTACAGGTTTTATGAGGTCGTACCTTCCCTCCCCCCATTACATTTGCTGTGAGTGAAGTGAAACATTTCAATCTAAAAATTCAGCCAGTTCTTTAGTTCAGGCATATTTTTCTTTTACTTAATTGATTTTGAACCACACAACATATTTAAAGAATAATACACCATGAGCAAATAGGAATGTGGTTTTCAAAATCTATTAATATAGTCTTTTATATCAGTAGACCAGAAGAAAAAAGATCACATGATCATACCCATAGATCCCAATGAAGCATTAATGAAATTCAATATCAATTTTGAAACAAGCTCCTAGTAAACCAGAAATAGTACGTGTTTCTCTTTCTCTTTTAAGAATGCTTCTTGTAGCGGCACCTGGGTGGCTCAGTCGTTAAGCGTCTGCCTTCGGCTCAGGTCATGATCCCAGGGTCCTGCGATCAAGCCCCACATCGGGCTCCCTGCTCGGCGGGAAGCCTGCTTCTCCCTCTCCCACTCCCCCTGCTTGTGTTCCCGCTCTCGCTGTGTCTCTCTCTGTCAAATAAATAAATTAAATCTTTAAAAAAAAAAAAAAAAGACTGCTTCTTGTATGCATATTTAATGCACTTGATTTGTCTTCCGTGTCTCTAGTATTTTCTCCTGTCAGTTCTGTCCATACAAGGTCATTTGTTTTGAGGTTTAAGAGTTTTTCTTGAGCAGGTATTTACTTTGTTATCTCAGTTTTTTCTCATGGCAAATCTCCATTTAAAAAATTTAGCCATCATGCTTTTTCAAACCCTGAAAAATCTCTTCTAATCTCATATTGTGCTTTTCTTGTAATTTTGTATTCTATTTTCATAAATTGTAATGTACTCCCAAATCTTGTTAAGTGGGTGAATTGTAGTTTTTCTAATGATTTTTCTTTTTAGGGCAAGAAGTCAGTTTACTTGGGGCAGCCAGGGGGGTGGGACATGATCAGATTTGTCAGCTTGGTCCCTCTTTTTCACTGCTGACTATTTCCATTGTCGAATTATCTTTGTTCTTTTTCATTTTATCTACTGGGGGGTGTCTCTTTTAGCGGAGGGGAAGCAAGGTGGTCTTAGAGACCCTGTTGGTCCCTTTCAGGTACTTGAAGCACCAGCACGTACAAGGAGACATCCTAGATTTTCTCAAGTTTTACTTTGCCATTGTAAAGATGCAAACACCTGTAAGGAAAATTAAAACTGAGAGCTAGGAGGGGCCAAAGCCAGAGGCATTGTCTTGGTGCTCAAAAGATAGGTTTCCAGGTTTGTTGTGACAGTCCAATTTAGAGAGCTCTGTGCCTTTGGTTTTCCTCCTTTTCTTCCTGCTCCTCTGTTCTCATCCTCCTCCTCTTAGTTTTGTTTATTTTTGTCCCGGTTTCCTTTTTAATGTTAATTGCAAAATATATCATATGTGCCGAAGAGAATGGAAATTTCCACCTATAGTTTAGAGAAAAAATGTGAAGTGAATTATACTGTATTTTTTTCCTTTGTGACTTTTCTCTTTCACTCAATACTTTATTTGTGAGATTTATCCATGTTCTTGCATGAAGTAGTAGTTTGTTAATTTTCATTGCTGTGTTAATTTTCATTACATTATATGAGTATACCATAATTTATTTGCCCATTTTGTGGTTGTAAATATCAGCTAAAATATCCCTAAATTCCAGTTAGGGACCATTTTGAACAATGCTTCTCTCAACGTCCTTGTATCTCTGGGCCTAGATATTTACTAAATAGTGCTAAGCTGCTTTTCAAGTGTCATGGCCTCTAGATGAACATATAGTTCATCTAGTCATGCTTGTGAATACCTGTTGTCTTACCTCCTTCCCGCTCTTAATGTCAGCACACATTGATTTACCAGTCAGTGTGATGGATGCTTAGCTCAGTACCAAAGCAATCCCCCAGGTATGTGGGGTAGGGGAAGCAGCTTGATGTCTGGCTTGCCCTAACCCTGAGGGTACAGCTCTTGGCAGGGAGGTTCTCCTTCCAGAATCCTCACCGCAATGTACCCTGGATTTGGCCTTCTGCTCCCAGGCCAAAGCAAGCCTTGGAAACTACTGTTAAAGTTCCAAGGATTTGGCAAATGTCCTCCTAGCAAGAGTTTCTTCACTTACATTTTGGGCTGATAATATTTTACTATTTGGGCAGGTCTTTGATGCATTCAGGATTTATTTTTGTTCTATATACTTTGTCCACAAGTTTAAAAATTTTTTTTAATCTCTCCAGAGCAGATCAGGTTGGTTCAAATAGCCTTAAGTCTATACACTTTTTCTTTTATAATAAGCATGATTGCCTGTTTTAGAGATCACCACAGCAGGGCCCTCACCTTCATTAGCTGGTAATCTGTGCTGTGGGGCTAGATTCTTTCTTTGGACAATGTCATTTTCCCTTAGATGCCAGTAAGAATTAAGTAGGCCTCCTTTTCTGTAAGAACTCAAGTGTGGCCTCTTTTCAGCACCAAATGAAGGTGCAGGGAAGGTGACAGGGGACTAGCTCTGATGAATTATGAGTTGACTTGGCGTTACTTTCTACTTATTCCCAGACAGGCTTTTCAGCCTCTTGCAAGAAATTATAGTTTGGTATTTCTGTTTCCTATCTTATATCCGTTATGTCTTCAAATATATTTTCAATGTAACTGACAGGTAAAATACAGCCTTCCATACCCCCCTCACTGATTGATTTTTTTCCCCCTTCATTATATCCTTTTAGTCCTTTTGATGAGAATTTGGAAGGGATTGGAGGAAGGATTTTAGCTTATATGTTCAGGATGCCACCCTGAGCAAGAATTCCGTTTTGTGTATTCTGAAGCAGTGTTACTCAGTGTGTAAACGTTCATTTTGTTATGACTTTTGGGAATATACCGTACTCCAGCTGTTTAGGAAACTTATGCTAACATTTTTTTTTTTTTTCAATTTCAGCTTCTTCCCCTCTACTGGCTTTTTTCCATCAGCATTTAAATGTGCTCAAGCCTCTGAAAAAACTCTCTTGATCACTGAACCCTCTCTAGCTGTTAGCCTATGACTGTCCTTCCCTTCATAGCCATGTCTGTCTGTCTCCTTATCCTCAGACTTGTGGGCTTCTTCCCTGAATGAGAAAATTGGAGATCAACCTGTTAAGTTCCTTAAAATTGTATATTTTAATTGGGAATACATCAAAATTATAGATAAATTTTGTGTGAATTAGTATTTTTAAAATACTGAGTTTTCTCATTCAAGAATACAGTTTGCTTTTCTATTTAATAAAATTTCGTTCATACCCTTGGATAAGGTAGAGTCATCTTTTTTGTATAGATTTCGTTGGTTTATTGCAATGTATTTAACAATTTTTCTTCATACAATGAATGCTTTTCCTTCTCAATCTGTTCTAATTATTACTGCTGGTTGCTATAGGAGGCTATTGATCTTTGTAGACTTCTCTCACATAGGGCCAACTTACTCAATACTCATTACTTTGAGTTATATAGTTGATTTTATTGTATATTCTAAGGAGGCAATTTGCAAAATAGCACTTTTTGTCTCTTTTTTCTTATATTCACATTTCTATGTTGTTCTTGTCTTACTGAAATGGGTACAACTCTCAATAAACTTTTTATTAGTAGCAGTGATAATGGGAATCCTCATTAACTGTGTTTTGTGGGATTCCTTCTAGTATTTAACATGAGGCATGGTATTTGCTGTGGGGTTTGTTAAAGGACTTTTACTTTTTCCTAGTTTGCTACAAGTAGTGAGGTTTTGGTTTGTTTGTTTTAAACTAAGAATAGTTGTTTAACAACAACAACAAAAAGAATAGTTGTTTAACATTAACAACTGCTTATGGGATATCTATCAATCAGGTCATATGTTTTCCTTTAAACTGATAATGTACAAATATCTTCAGATAAACCCTACATAGCATGATGTCTCATTTTTTAATGCACTGATGGATTCAATTTTCTAATATTGAATTTTTATTCAATTTTTATTGAATAAAATAAAATAAAATAAAAATAAATAAAATAAAATAAAATAAATTGAATTTTTATTCAATTTTCTAATATCTATAGTTTGTGTTTATGTTTGTTGTTCTTTTCTTAAAGTTTAGGTATTAGGGTTAGGTTGGCCTGATGGAATTCTGTTATTCTACTGTAAGTCTGTGTATTACTTGCAGATAATATGATGACTTCCATACAGAGAATGGAATGAATCAATAGAAAAATTATAGAACAAGTAAGCAAGTAAGCAAGATTGCTGGGTGTCAACTTGCAAAATAGGTACCATTCCTCTATGTAGACAGTTATTATTTCTAGAAAACAGAAAATGAGGTAATATTACAGCAATGGCAAAAAATATAAATTATCTGGAAACTAACCTAACAAAGTCTTCCCAAGCCCTTTAAGTAGAAAAATATTAAAAGCTGTATGAGAACCTAAAGAAAACTTGATGTGCCATGCTTTAAGGCAAATTGACTTAACATTGTGGAGGTTAAAATTCTTTACATGTTAACATATAAATAAAATAAGATTTGAACAAATATTCTAATATATTTTTTTGAGAAACTCAACACATATAGTATGCATATATAATATATATTAATCTTCTCAATTTTAGATGTAAATGTCTTCTTCCAGATGATAATTCATCTGTTATCTTTGCCTGTGGCAATCTTCCCGCCAAAAAAGATTCCTTATTTTTGATGTAGAAAAAGCCATCAGATGCCTTTTTTGTCTAAAAAAGTATTTTTCCAGTTCCAAGTTATATGATATTCTCCTACATCTTTTTCTTTGTTTCTTTTTTCCTAGAGAACTAGGCATTTGTTCTGTCCTGTAAGCACACCTCTCCTACATCTTTTTCTATTAGAAAATAGAATGTATATAAAATATGTAATAAAATAAATGAGATAATAAAGATTTGCAACTAGCTAAGAAATTCTTGAAAGAGAACAAAATACCAGAATTTAAGACATTATGTAGTCAAGTAAGGTGGGAATGGCAAAAGAACAATGGAACAGAATAGGAAGGCCAGAACTAGTTATAGGTTTGTGTATGGATATGACTCCATGTATAGTAGATGTAGCAGTGAGCAAATGAAGGACTGTTCAGTAGATATTAGCTGGAAATGGGCTCATTCTATTGAGGAAAACAGAATGAGATCACTGCATTACATCATAGACATGGATAGATTTAAGACCAGGTAAATTAAGGCTAACATGTAAATAATAACATTGTAGACCTAATGGGCAAGGGATCAATATCTCTGAAAGAATAGCCACTGACTCTTGGCCAACTGGCTTTTGTGAACATGAGCCTAGGGTTGCTAGGTAGTCTCTATTTTTCAAAAGAAGGCAGAAACACAACTTTTATGTGAAATCCCCCAATTTCAATTATTTACAATTTAATTTGTAAAGTTAAAATTATTTTGTGAGTCCTTATTTGGCTCATAGACCAATGATTTAATTCATCTGAACAGATGTGAAGCCTACCAGTTGCTAATTTCCACCCAATGTTCAGAGCTCCCAGTCAGTCTTATTCCCTTATTGTTAAATATGAATGGACAACTATGAATCACCAGATATTTAAGGAATGCCTACAGCATAACCCAGGTAGACATATTGAAAACTGATACCTTGGGAAACAGAGATAATTCTGGAAACAGAAGACAAGTTTAACTGCATCACACATAGTAATCTCCTTCATGAGTCCAATAACTATTTTTAAACTGTAAGTTCTAGAGGGTCAGAAATTAGTGTCCTTGTTGGCTTGTGCTTATTGGGGAATTCAATACCTATTCTAGAATGTAATCCACATTGCAAAATCCTACTGTATTGTTAGATTGGTCACCCCTGGCTCTTTCTCCACACTATTTGCAGCATAAGAGAAATGTCATCACACTACTGCAGAGTGCTCAGGTTGCTGACAGAATGATGACAAATTTAATTCGTGTGAGAAACACTGCCATGCCAGTGCCATGCATCATTGTTCTTGAGATGCATCAGGCTCCACAGGCCTAGGACAGGATTTGATGACAGGACTTTTTTTGCATTGTGTTATCCTAGGATATTTTTAGAATTATGTAAAAAGAAAGTGTCAGTTCCTTCATATCTTCTTCCATTTTTTTTCTAGAGTAATAAGACAGAATAAGGCCAAGAGCAAATATTTTAGTATAATAGGCTATATGCTCTTAAGGAATAGTTAGAGCAAATCACAGACTTTCTTAGTTTGAATTCCAGTCTTACCATGGATCTGTGCTTTAAGACTGGTGAATTCTGAGCTTTTAATGGAAGAGTTAAACAGAAGAATTTATTTGAATGTCTTTACCATTTATCCCTTAAATAAAATTCTGTGCCTTTTAATGATTCCGTTAGTGACTGAAGTCTACATTTCTCCATTCAAAGGTACTTGCCACTTACTAACTATAGAGTTCTTGTTACCTTTTTCGTATACTGAGCAACTACCAAAGCATAAGGCTGGGGTGTGGTGGGGGAGGGATCAAAAGATAGATCAGATGTAAGCTCTGTCCTCAAGATAGTCATGTTCACCATGTTGAAAATCACTGGTCATTTGCACTAGGTCCAAAAAGAATGCCATATTATACTTTGCCAGAAATAGAATAATATAGTGGTTTAAAACTGCAGGCTTTGGAGTCAGACTGCCTGAATTCAAATCAGCTCCACAATTTGATAGCTATGTGACCTTGGATAAATTTTTTTTTCTTTTTTTTTTTTTGAACTCTTTTAAATTTTATTATGTTATGTTAGTCACCATACAATACATCATTAGTTTTTGATGTGGTGACCCACGATCCATTGTTTTCGTATAACACCCAGTGCTCCATGCAGTACGTGCCTTCCTTAATACCCATCACCAGGCTAACCAATCCCCCCTCTCCTGTCCCCTCTAAAACCCTGTTTGTTTCTCAGAGTCCATAGTCTCTCATGGTTCATCTCTCCCTCCGATTTCCCCCCCTTCATTGTTCCCTTCCTTCTCCTAATGTCCTCCATGCTATTCCTTATGTTCCACAAATAAGTGAAACCATATGATAATTGACTTTCTCTGCTTGTCTTATTTCACTTAGCATAATGTCCTCCAGTCCCATCCATGTTGATGTAAAAGTTGAGTATTCATCCTTTCTGATGGCTGAGTAATATTCCATTGTAAATATGGACCACATCTTCTTTATCCATTCATCTGTTGAAGGGCATCTCGGCTCTTTTCACAGTTTAGCTATTGCGGACATTGCTGCTATGAACATTGGGGTGCATATGGCCCTTCTTTTCACTACATCTGTGTCTTTGGGGTAAATACCCAGGAGTGCAATTGCTGGGTCATAGGGTAGCTCTATTTTTAAATTTTTGAGGAATCTCCACACTGTTTTCCAAAGTGGCTGTACCAGCTTGCATTCCCACCAACAGTGTAAGAGGGTTCCCCTTTCTCCACAACCTCTCCAACATTTGTTGTTTCTTTCCCTGTCCATTTTTGCTATTCTAACTGGTGTAAGGTGGTAGCTCAGTGTGGTTTTGATTTGAATTTCCCTGATGGCTAATGATGATGAACACTTTTTCGTGTGTCTGTTAGCCATTTGTATGTCTTCTTCAGAGAAGTATCTTCATATCTTCTGCCCACTTTTTGACTTGATTATTTGTTTTTTGGGTGTTGAGTTTGAGAAGTTCTTTATAGATCTTGGATACCAGCCCTTTATCTGTAGTGTCATTTGCAACTATCTTCTCCCATTCTGTGGGTTGCCTCTTTGTTTTGTTGACTGTTTCCTTTGCTGTGCAGAAGCTTTTTATCTTGATGAAGTCCCAAAAGTTCATTTTTGCTTTTGTTTCACTAGCCTTTGGAGATGTATCTTGAAAGAAGTTGCTGTGGGCGATGTCAAAGAGGTTACTGCTTATGTTCTTCTCTAGGATTTTGATGGATTCCTGTCTCACATTGAGGTCTTTCATCCATTTTGAGTTTATCTTTGTGTATGGTGTTAGAGAATGGTCGAGTTTCATTCTTCTGCATGTGGCTGTCCAATTTTCCCAGCACCATTTATTGAAGAGACTGTCTTTTTTCCATTGCATGTTTTTTCCTGCTTTGTCAAAGATTATTTGACCATAGAGTTGAGGGTTCATATCTGGGTTCTCTATTCTGTTCCATTGGTCTATATGTCTGTTTTTGTGCCAGTACCAATCTGTCTTGGTGATCACAGCTTTGTAATATAGCTTGACCTTGGATAAATTTCTAAACCTTTCTTTATCTCTGTTTTCTCAACTGTAAAGTTGTAGTAAGAAACAGTACCACAGAGACTGTGTGAAGATTTAATGCAATACTATTTGTAAAGGCTTGGGGGGCTCTGTCCCAGAATATAGTCTGTGAACGATAATTTCCATAATCCTCACTGCCTCTTTATGCATGACTGGGATTTTTAAGTCTCAAGCCCCAGAAAGTGTTTAGAGAAGCAGTTTGAAAAAAAAAAGGGCAACACCTTCCTTTTTTTTTTTTTTTTAATAGGCTCTATGCCCAGTGTGGAGCCCAATGTGGGGCTTGAGCTCATGACCCTGAGATCAAGACCTGAGCTGAGATCAAGAGTCAGACAATTAATCAACTGAGCCACCCAGGTGCCCCAATACCTTCCTATTTCAGAGAAAGTTCTGGGGTTTTGGAAGACCAAATTCTGCTTATATCTTTCTTTCAGCCCACAGGCCTGGTCTTGCACAACGATGTCAGTTGGCGTGATTTAAGGAAAATCTCCCTGCACTAAACTTCTTTCTTAAGAGATTGGATGAACAGACATCCCAGAGAGACATAAATTGACTCTCAGAAACTAACACCCTTGTATGGTTGGATTTAATTACCTTGCTTCCCTAATGTAAAGTTGAGCCCAGCTGAAGGAACAGATAGAAATTTTGTTGGGATAAGAATAAAGTGAGGAAGACAATAGCATTATTGTCTATAAAATAGCCACATAAAAGTAACGATGCATAGTGGGTCAGAGGAAAGGAGGAGAGAACATAGTGAGGTTGAAAGAGGCAGCAATAGGGAAGTAAAAGGGATAGAGATTGAGGAAGGCTATATAGGGAGGTGTTTTATATACAGATGGAGATAGGAGAGGAGGCAAAAAGTACTCTAAAGCCTTGCTACTCACAGTGTGATCCTCTGATCAGTCTATAAGTTGCAGCATGTCACCTGGGAGCTTGTTAAAAATGCAGCATCTCAGACTCCACCCACAAATAGAATCTACACCTTAGCAAGATCCCCAAGTGACCTGAATGCACATTAGACTTTGAGAAGGGAGCATAAAAGACACAAGTCCCCACTGTCTCACTGTGATGAGAGAAACATGCAGGTGTATAGTGGAAGGGAGCAGCCTAATGGAAGAGATAGAGATGCATATATGGATCCAAAAATTTTCCAGGAGAAAAGTGGTTATAGAGTAGTTTGTGAGTGGTTAAGCTGACTGTGAATTATATTTTAGTCTCCACTCTGGCTTTCAGAGCCTCAGTGGTATGAGACAAAGCCTGGAAATTTTTAAGGATTAAAGTTACTGGAGATTCCTAAAATATTCTGATATTATTGGGTATTGGTTTTGATTTTCAGCATTTGGTGCTAAATGTACATTATTGTTCTCTTTTTGTTGAGTTATTTAGTTGGGGAGACTGTATTATGGGGAGTTATGCAGAGGTAATTTTAGGCAGGCAGTCATTCTCATCACTTGGCTTCCAAACATTCGTGTTTCCAAACACAGCCTCATTCTCAAACCATTCCTTCAAAGGACCTTTTGCAAATGAGCATCTCTTGGATGTTTTTGTTTCTAGCCTGTATCATTGGCCATCTCTTCTCTTCCTTCACAGAACAAACATCTATAGGTTGTATCATTTATTACTGTGAATTCCACTCCCACCAACAAATTGCCACCTGAGATTTATCTTCAGTCTTGTTCAGTTTTCAGAGCCCTGGAACTGCGGCTCAGTATCTTGCTGAATATTCAGTAGGCAATTCAGACTCAACAGATTACAAACTGAATTCATCTTTTCTTTAAAATGCTTTCTTGATTCTCAGTGAATGTCACCAATATGAACTCATTCCTGTGTGCCTGAGGTTGGGGCAGGGAAAGTACAAGATGAGCCCAAAATATCTTGATTTGAAGCAAGGGTTTGATAAAAATTTATGAGGACTTGTCAAAAACACACAGTAGCCAGCATGAAGAACAGCTGGAACAACGTGAACATCAAAATAAATAATGACAATAACAGATTATAACCTATGGATTAATATAAGGATTAATGAGCCTATAAATGAATGAACGAAGAAATGAATATAGGAAAAGGAAAAGCTCTTTCTTATAGTACAGCATCAACAAATAAACATAGAAGAAATGATAGAGTTACAAAGTCATTATTAGCAAATATCACAGTAATTATTTAGTCAAGAATCATCAATAGAGTATAAAAAACTGTTGGGTAAAAGTTTGATGATGAATAGTATAACAATGTAATTTCAAAGGCTCTCCCTACAAAGTACTTCTTAATTACAAAGGGAAAACTGTAACATTATAGAGAAGAATTTTGATAGGCATCACCTTAACCCAGTGATGAAAATTAGCCTCACTAGGAATGGTACAAATCAACATTGTGTTCTTGATAAGATGCCCTGAGAAGAACACAGCATCACTTCTGTGACATCCCTGCCAAAAATACAAAACCTGAATCTCATACTGGGGAGACATGAGTAAAATCAAATTGAGGGGAACTCTACAAAATAGCCACCTTGTACTTACCAAAAATGTCAAGATTGGGAACCAAGAAAGACTGAGGAACTGTTCCAGACTGAAAAAGAAAAAAAATAAAAAGACATGACAGTGAAATGTAACATTTGATCCCCAGATAGATCTTGAACCAGAGGAAGATCCTTGTGCTTTCCTTTGCTCTGAAATACATTATTGGGGCAATTTGTGATATTTGAACGGGGTTTGTGGATTATATGGTCTCATATTTTCTCAATTTTGTGGTTGTATAGGAGAGTGTCCTTTTCTCTAGGAAATAGCAGTAGTGGGTCATCATGCCTGCAACCTGTTCTCCACTAATTTGGAAAAGAATGTGTGGTGGCCGAGGTGGGGAGTGAGGGAGAGAGAGGAAAGGAATGATGCAGAAAATGTGTCAAATGTTAACAGTTGGGAAACCTGGCTGAAGGCATACAGGAGTTCTTTTTGCTATTCTTGCAGGCTTTCTGTAGCTTTGGTAATTACTGAAAAGTAAAAAAGTTTTGAAAAAAAAATCACTATTTCTCTGACACTTTCTTTACTTCATTTTATTTCCTGACCACAGCTTCCTTCTAATGATTCCCCAGAGCACAAGGAAACAAATTAGTAAACTATAGAAGTAAATTCATTAGATAAAGAAGTAGTAAAACATGATGGCGAGGTTTCTGGGCTCTTCATCAGACGGCCTGAGTTCAAATCCTATCCCCGTGTGATTTTGAGATAAGCCATTTAACCCCTCCATGTCTCTTTTCTCATCTGTAGAATGAGAATGATAATAATGCTTGCTTCATGATGGTTTGGAGAGAATTAAATCATTTAATGGGTACATTTAAAAAACTTAGCACAGTGCCCAGGATGTGGTAAATAACTAAATTAATGTATACTCAGTTTTTTCCAAGGGATTTATTGAGAGAGATTCCTGCTGAAGAATAGCTGGTTTGTGTGGCTGACAGTCCTATCCACACAATATTGACTTAATTCAATGTCTTCAAGCCATGAAAATGCAAGGTATTTGGTATCACAGTCTGAGGAATCACCCTTATGTGAGATTTTTGATTAATTATCATAAGTGGGGTGTTTTTTGTTAATGTAACTTAAAAACCAGTTGCTACCACTGTCCATAATCATCAGAGAATAGAGAGGATGGAGGGAAGGATGAGGCAGCTACTTTTAGTGAGAGAATCAGAACAGAACAAACTCGGTGCTGCAGGCAATACCTGAGAATGATTCCATGAGCTGTTTAGAAGCTTATTTTAAGAAATATTGGATTTTATCAGGTCAGTCAGTGAGGCAGAAAAAGCTCAGCTTGCTTGTGATGCTTCTGGAATACAAGAAATGTATCTGCACTAGAGCTCAGAGGAGCAATGTAGGAAAGGAGATAATAAGGAAAAACAACTGGATGAGGGAAAAACAATTAAAATCTCATACTCCTAACTCTCAGTCCAAAATAAAGTCCTGCCCAAGTGATACTCAACATAGATTGTCTTTGAAGGCAATTATGATGGTTAAGAGCCCCAGTTTTAGAGCCAGGCAAGTCTGCAGGTGAATCTTGACTCTGTTATTTAATAACCCTAACAGTGTGATCTTTATGAGTTATTTAACTTCTCTAAGTCTGAGATACTGCAAATAGAAAATGGAGATAATATTACTTGCTTCACAGTGTTATGTAAGCATTAAATGAAGTACTATTAGAATACCTGTCACATAATGTGTTCGGTAAATATTGCTCCTATTCTGATAGGAAACATAAAGCAATGACAAAATAAAGACAAAATTTGGAAGAAAAATGTCTACTTGTCTTTGAAGATGAAATTAATCTTATTTCAATTTTTTTAACTTTTTATTTTGAGATAAGTATAGGCTCATATGAAATTGTAAGAAGTAATACAGAGAGATCCCAGTTTACAGTATCTTTACTCAGCTTACTCAGTTTAGAATACCCTTTCCTTGACCTCTGGTAACCACTAGACAGCTCTCCACGTCTATGATTTGGTAACTTTAGGAATGTTATATAAATGGAATCATATAGCATATTACCTTTTGGTATTAGCTTTTTTTTACACATCATAATTTTGTGGACATTCATCTAGGTTTTTATGTGTATCGGTAGTTCGTTCCTTTTTATTGCTGAGTAGTACTTCAAGATACGGATGTACCCCAGTTAGTTTAACTGTTCACCCATTGAAGAATTTCAGGGTTGTTTTGGCTGTTATGAATAAAGCATTTGTTCACAGGCTTTTGTGTTAATCTGGGATAAATGCCCTGGAGTGCAGTTGCTAGATCATATGGTAGTTGCATGTTAGTTTTTAAAAATACTGCCAAATTGTTTTACATAGGGGCTGTACTGTTTTACATTTACACCAGCAATGTATGAATGATTCGGTTTCTCTGCAACTTTGGTGTCTATTTTTAATTTTAGCCATTCTGATAGGTGTGTGATGACATCTCTTTTGTTGTTTTAATTTGAATTTCCAAAATGGCTGATGATGTTGAACATCTTTTCATGTGCTTATTTGCCATCTGCTTATCCTCTTTGGTAAAATGTCTGTTATATGCCCTTTTTCCGTTTTTTTAATTTGGATTGTTGGTTTTATTACTGGTGAGTTTTGAAAACTCTTTTTATATTCTAGATATGAGTACTTTGTCAAATAGGTGGTTTGCAAATATTTTCTTCTACTCTGTAACTTGCCTTTTCTTTCTCTTAACAGCTTGTATAGAGAAAAAGATTTAATTCTGATGAAGGTCCAACTTATCAATTTTTCCTTTTATGGATCATGGTGACAAGTCTAAGTAATCCTTGCCTAGCCATGGTTCCCTAAGATTTTCTTCTAGATTTTTAATAAAATACTGTAGTTTTACATTTTACATTTAAGTCCATGATCCATTTAAGTTAATTTTGTATGATGTATGAAACTTAGGTCAAGGTTTTTGCCTACAGATCTTCAATTGCTTCAGCATCATTTATTGAAAAGTTTATCTTTCTTCCATTGAATTACCTATATTACCTTTGAACCTTTGTCCACAATCTATCAGGCTTATCTTTTTGGGTTCCAGTGCCTTGGAATCCAGGCATTTCTGGGTTCTCTATTGTTTTCCATTGTTCTGTTTGCCAATACTACATAGTCTTGATTACTGCAGCTATATAATAAGTCTTAAAATCGAGTAGACTATTTGCTCCTAATTCTTGTTTTCAAAATTATTCTAGTTCCTTTGCCTTTCCATATAAATTTTAAAATAGTCTTATCTCATCTGGATCTAAAAAAGTCTTTCTGGGACTTTAGTAGAAGCTGCATTAAACCTGCATTATCAATGTGGGGGAGAATTGACATCTTTACTGTGTTGAGTCTTAGAATCCATGAACCCAATATGTCTCTCCATTTATTTTGATCTTTGATTTCTTTCATCAGCATTTTGTAATTTTTAGCATGTAAGGCCTGTATATGTTTTGTTAGATTTATACTTCAGTGTGTCATTTTTCTAGTGATTGTATATGGTGTTATAGTTTATTTAATTTAATTAATTAATTTATTTATTAAAGATTTTATTTATTTGAGAGAGAAAGAGACAGAGAGAGCACAAGCAGAGAGAGCAGCAGGCAGAGGGAGAAGCAGGCTCCCTGCTGAGCAGGGAGCCCAACACAGGACTTGATCCCAGGATCCTGGGATCATGACCTGAGCCGAAGGCAGATGCTTCACTGACTGAGCCACCCAGGCACCCCTATGGTGTTATATTTTAAATTTCATTGTCCATGGAATCATTGCTAGTGTAATATTTGTATGTTTATCTTGTATCCAATTACCTTGCTGAACCTATTTACTAGTTCTAGGAGAATTTTGTAGATTCCTTGATATTTTCTACCTAGATAATCATGTCATTCTGCATTATAGGGTTTTATTTTTGCCTTTTCTATGTATGTGTCTTTTATTTCTTTTTCTTGCCTTATTGCACTGGCTGGAACTTCCAGCACTATGTTGAATATGAGTGGTCAATGTTTTGTCTCAATTTGGGGGGAAAGCATTTAGGCTTTTTTCCATTAACTATAATGTCGTAGATTTTGTTGTAGATGCTCTATCAAGTTGAGGAAGCTCCCCTCTATTCCTGTGTTCCTGAGAATTTTTACCATGAATGGATGATGAATTTTCGCAAATTCCTTTTCTGTATTGATTATTATGTTCATTTGATTTTTTCCTTTAAGCTGTTAATATGGTAGATTACACTGATTTTTGAAGATTTTATTAATTAACTTATTTATTTGAGAGAGAGAGAGAGTGAGGGGAGTGAGAGGGAGAGAGAATCTTGAGCAGACTCTGCATTGAGCATGGAGCCTGATGCAGCGCTTGGTCTCACGACCCTGAGATTATGACCTGAGCCGAAACCAAGAGTCGGAGGCTTAACCAACTGAGCCATCCCAGTGCCCCACATTGATTGATTTTTGAATACCGAATCAGCCTTGCATCTCTGGAATAATCCTAACTTTCTTCAAGTTAACTATTTTATTACTAATAAAACCAAGTTAGGATTGGTGTGTATATATTGGTGGTGTATATTGTGTATATAATTCTTTTTATAGATTGTTAATTGTATTTGTAAATATTTCATTAAGGATTTTTTTCATCTGTATGCATGAGGGATATTGGTCTGCAGCTTTATATTTAAAATATACTCTCTCTCTCTGTTTTGTTTTGGTATTGAGGTAATATTAGCTTCATAAAATAAATTGGGACGTGATCCCTCATCTTCTATTTTCTGGAAGAGATTATGTATAATTGATGCTAATTATTTTTAAATATTTGGTAGAATTCTCTGGTTAAACCATCTGAGTCTGGAGATTTCTTTTTTTGGGGGGGAGTTTTAAAAATTATGAATTAAATTTCCTTAATAGTCACAGAGTTACTAAAATTATCTTTAATATTGGGTGAGTTATAATAGTTTATATTTTTTTGAGGAATGGCTTATTTCATCTAAGTTGATAAATTTATGGGTGCAGAGTTAATCATAGTATTCCTCTATTAACCTTTTGCTGTCTGTGGGGTCTGATTGATATCCCTTGCTCATTACTGATATTAGTAATTTGTGTCTTCTCTCTTTTTTTCTTTCTCAGTATTGCTGTTTTTGTTAATTTTATTGATTTTTCCACTTTTCTTTCATTATTTTTATTCTTTTTCTGTTTTCATTTTCACTGATTTCTGTTTTATTATTTCTTCTTGCTTTGGTTTTATTTTGCTTTTCTTTTTTTAAATTTTTGAGAAGGCAGCTTAGATTATTGATTTGAGACTTTCCCTCTTTTCTTGTATATAAACCATTAAAGATATATTTATAAATATTGTACTTATCAACATTTTTGCTTACCATCTGCTTTCTTCTTTCCTAATGTTCCTTTTTTATCATTTCCTTTCTTTTTAGAGAACTTCTTTTAGACATTGTTTTAGGGTAGATTTGTTGGCAACAAATTCTTCATTTTCCTTCATTTGAGAATGTCTTGATTTCCTCTTCATTCCTGAAGGGTATTTTCACTGGGTCTAGGATTCTGGGTTAGCAGTTCTTTTAGCACTTGAATTATATTGTGCTATTTCCTTTGGCCTCAGTGGTTTCTGATGAGAAATCTGTCATTTAAAGTAGTTTTTCCTTTATTGGCTGCTTTCAAGAATTTTCATTTATCTTTAGATTTCAGAAGTGTAGTTAATTTAAGTTTGGGTGGATTTCTTTGGGTTTATCCTGTTTGGGAATTTGCTCAGCCTCTTAAACCTTTAGATTAATATCTTTTGCTCAATTTGGGAAAATCTCATCCATTATTTTTTGAGTACTTTTTTCAGTCCCTCTTTCTCTTCTCTTCCTGGGATTCTGGATTTTGTTTGTTTGTTTGTTTGTTTTAAATCTGTTTTTTTCTCTGGAGTTCCAATTAGGTAATTACTATAGCTCTTTCTTCAAGTTTACTAAGTCTTTCCTCTGTCTTCTCCAGCAGGGAGGGAGAGAAGCATCTTGTTAGTGTCAGCTAGGGGTAGAATTCCAGGATCCCCACGTGAATTATTGCGGTTTTAATGCAAAGTCACTTAGAGAAAAGCCTGGCATCCTCTTTGGAACTTGGCTGGTCATCCAGACAGATCCTTCAGGTTGGCATTTCCTTGGCAAATTCATGACAGGCCTGAGTATGGCTTTCAGGCCATCAGCTTGAAAACATAATTGTCAATATGATGAGGACTACTAGATCTCTTTCTCAGAGTGGGCTCACATTAAACAAGCTCATGGAGGCCAATGACTAAAACCTACAATGCCAATTAATTTAAAATAAGAAGCTTAGCCTTTCTATAGGCTTAAAAATAAATGCTTTCTCTGGAGACAAATGAAAACAGAAAGCTTAATTATTAGAAGGCTGCTTAGTGAGCCTGCAACTAGAAAAAGAGCAGTTAGTTTGAGATTTTAATGCCTGTCATGAAGCCCTGAAAATTGCCGAGTGTACCTCTCCCATAGGGTTATTATACCTGCCACCCTCCCTTGGTTGGTCATCATACTGGGCTGGACATTGTCTTCTGACTGTGAAATAAAACACTACCAATGTTTGACTTTCCCTTTTCTAAACTTCTTTGCTGACTAAATCTCTTAAAGACTGTCATGTTACTTGCGTTAGTACGTTTAATATAGTTATGTTCAAGTCTTGGCCAGAGTTCATTCTGTCTCTGTTTTGCAACTTTACATTATCTCTAATTAAAACCATCATTTAAAAAATTGTT